>NC_072852.1:79762119-80435244 GCF_028858705.1 Grus americana
TCATCACCTTCATTGGAGGTGAAGGATCTCAGCATTTTTTTGGATGCAGCCCTGACATACCTTACATGCATTATAAAAGATGTTAAAAATATTCTTTCCAAACCAACCATAGGCTTACTGAGCAAGGGCCCAAAAGGGCAGTAGCTTCCCCATTATGCCCTCCTGGCATGACAACTGCACTCCTGCACTGGGGGTTGGACTAGATGACCTTTAAGGGATCTTTCCAATCCAAACCATTCTACACTTCTATGATTATCTGAAATCATCGTGTGACTGCCATAGTCCCCGTCTCTCCCCCCATACAATATGCTCCCTGAAAACTGCAAAGCATGAGGACAGGTTACCTGACGAAGCATGCAAAACAACTCCTGTGAGACACTGGGCTAGCAGATGCTGGGCTCCTGTGATACCATTCATGATGGCAAAACATGTAAAGCATGAAAGAGAAATCAGTTACTTAATGACTTCAGCAAACCAAGTCTCCATGACCCTGCCTTAGTACAAAGTCTTCGATTCTCTGTGGCTTCTAGAATCAATTTATCTTTCTGCTTTTTGAAAAGGAGGAGGGAAATAAGTATAGGTGCCACTGTGCTTGTAGCTGCGCACCCATATCTGTGCCTCCAGAAAAGTGAAGAATTGGGGGATCTTTGGAGAAAGTATAAACAGTTCCTGTAGGATTGACAGGTTTCACACCAGGGTATAAATGAAATTCTTTCGGTCCTCTTTGGGTATAGACAATGACTTTTTTCTACACATTCCTGCAAGAGTTAGCAAATTGGAGACTAACTTTGTGACCTTTACACAGTACTGTTACAAAAACATTAATAATTCCTACTGCTTGTGCTAGTAGGAAATGGTGGGACAATATCATCTGTCCATGGAGATTTTTTATTTAAAAAAGACTAGCTGTAAAGTCACTGTGTTCTCTCATAGGGTCCTAAACAAAGAAAATGCATCAATATAAATGTCATGTAATTTACACCAAGAAATGTTTTGAAATGGTCTCTGTATTTATGACAATACATGTAAGTCAATGATCATTCTTCCTTTTTTTAATGGTTGTCTATTGTCTGGTCTATCTAGAGAACAAATGCAGTCAAGAATCTAGGAATCCTCACTGCTAGATTGCCTCTTGTTTCCTCCATTAACCTATTAGACATCCTTTTCTGCCTCCCCAAGCTGGCACCTCAACACAGAATTGCTGATTACCAACCTTAAATGATTACTCCCCAACATCCTTCCAAATCCAGAGCAGAGCCCCAAAATCTAATACCATTCTGTGGGGCATTCCTCACCACTTCACATTTTGTCTGCAGGGTCTCTGGATGCAGGAAAGTTTTACGCTGAGTAAAATATTCCTTCTAAAGTGATAGAAAGCTTTATTTACAGAATCCTTATGGGCTTGTTTGTGTGCATGCTGGAGCTAACAGAGTCTTTTGCCTCTTGCTCTTTGGTATAACAGGAATCTTTCAAATTACAGTTGATTGTTATGCTACTGCCTACTGAGTCTCCATGAGCTGTAAACTGAGAATGTATTTATTGCTTTTACCAAACACAATCTCTTGGCTAAATGTTTCCTTATTATATTTTTTCACTCCCTTTTTTCTTCTTTTAGAAAGTCATAACTTGGTTTGATGCTAAAAGTAGTGTCCCATTTCATCCACACACAATGTCTCTTACAATCAATGGAGCATAAAGGTAAGGGGGAAAACTCCTCTTTTGGCTGACAGCTGCAGGTGTCCATTTACTTTTGGCAATTAAAAAAACCCAAAACATGCAATTTTCTAGAAATTTCTTTGCAACTTTCCTATAGTTGTATGGGTACTTTTCCTTTGAAATGTGGAAACCAAATCTTAATCGTCTGTCATTCCTTAGAACTGCATTATGCCAGCTCTTGTAGAGATTGCCATAGTAATAAATCTTACTTTTTAGTGTCATAATACAGAGCAATCTGTTTTCTATATGTAGCATAAGTATACACTTTGGAAGAATTCAATATAGAACAACAAGTATTCAAAGGCATTTAAGGGTGGCTATTATACCTACTTACACATTGACAAAAAAAAAAAGACTGTGAGAGAACAGAAAATGTAAGGTAGTAATTTCCAGAGAAACTGGAAAAGAACATTGATATAAGAGAAAAATGGTGTGCAGAAGAGAGTCAGCTGACAGTGAAAAGAGAAGAGATGCATTAATCAGAATAGGCGTGAAGGACAGAAAGATTTTGGAACCAAACAAAAGAGAAGCACTTTGGTAAAATGAACCATTGTAATAAAAATATCCAGGGAATACAGCATTTCTTTAGTATTTCTAAGAATTTGTTGGTAACTCAACAACTATATTTTGAAAATAAAAATGAAGGCTGGGTTCAAGAGTGTAATCCTACAGCATATGTAGTATTTCTGGAATCCACAAAACCCTGTTTCTGCTAATAATTTCCATGGCTATAGATACCTTTTTGAAATTTGAATGTTACCTCTCCTTCAGACTGATGTGGCTTTTCTGATGGTCTTCGTTGTAGATGCTGACAGACCAACTCAGTTCCAGTTGTTTTAAGTGTATTACATTGTTTGTCAAAGCATCCTGCTGATAATGTAGTCAAATAATGCAAAGCTTACCCATAGAAATCTAACAGTTGGCAAGTGGGCACTTTCTGCCTTTTAATTCTTTGTCACAGGTTACCTCAGCTAGTCATTGTTCATGTAGGTTGTCACAACATTAAGGAAATTTAAGTATATTGAATGTGACAGACCTAGTGCTAGTCTTCACCAAATCATTGGCCTACTGAACGACTCTGTGTGAGTCATTTCCATTAGTGTGCCTTCTGCCTCAGCAAGGAGAAGGGAACTGAAATGGGCTTGATGGGATTGAAAGCCGGAGAGGAACTGTTTACAAGGGCATGTAGTGATAGGACAAGGGGTAATGGTTTTAAATTGAAAGAGAGTAGATTTAGATTAGATGTTAGAAAGAAATTCTTTACTGTGAGGGTGGTGAGGTACTGGAACAGGTTGCCCAGAGAGGTTGTGGAGGCTCCCTCCCTGGAAGTGTTCAAGGCCAGGTTGGATGGGGCTTTGGGCAACGTGGTCTGGTGGAGGGTGTGCCTGCCCATGGCAGGGGGGGTTGGAACTAGATGAGCTTTAAGGTCCCTTCCACCCCAAATCATTCTATGATGATTCTATGATTCTATGAACATTCATGCTAGTTCCTTCTCTATGTGCTTTGCTAACTGCTCATAGTGCTATGAAAGACAGTAGTGATGTTATTAGTGATGCGAAAGCTAAACGGATCACAGTAGATTTGGCTGAGACAAAGCAAGCAATAACAAAGCAAAAGGATATAAATATACCACCTTCTTTGGATGTTTGGACCAATTTTGCTGAATGGGAAATGCCAAAACTGTGAGCCGGACCTTTGTCTTCATGGGTTGCAAAAAGTAACTGGGATGTTTTGATGACATTACTGACAAGACTGTAAACAGTTTCTTACATAAAGGGCAGGGTATTGGCCACTCTTGTACAATTTGTAAAGATGGCACTTCTGAAGAAGTCATCTGTAGATGCTAATGACTGCATCAGTTGTTGCTCCTTATAGGGAGTATTGCTGTTGCTGTTCTCACCTCAGAGGCTTTTGTTTCTTTATCTGTTTAACTACTGATAGGGGTGAAACAGGGAAAAAATACCCTTTCCTCCCAAGGACAGAAACAAGTAAGGAGATCAGGCTTATCTTGTTGAAGACATCACATGTACCTTGTGAGAGAATTGCTCTTGGCTTGTTCAGGGAATTTCATGGAAGTACAAGGCCTCTGCTCTCAGTGGCCATTTCTAGTGCCTTCATAAACACTGGATACTAAAATAATGATTTACCTATCTTTCCTAAGAGCACTGAAGTTTCCAGAGACACTGGAACAGGCTTCCTAGAGAGGTGGTCGATGCCCCAAGCCCGTCTGGGTTTAAGAGGCATTTGGACAATGCCCTTGATAACATGCTTTAACTTTTGGTCAGCCATGAAGTGGTCAGGCAGTAGGACTAGATGGTCGTTGTAGGTCTCTTCCAACTGAAATATTCTATTCTATTCTATTCTATTCTATTCTATTCTATTCTATTCTATCTTTTCTATTTTTAATTTTTTTCTATTTTTTTCTATTTCTATTCTATTTCTCAGTATGCAAACAGTCTGTATGAAAAAATACTTTCTTTTTCCAGTTACTTAGAGAAAATGGAAGAGTCACATTTGATTCAACCAAGATAACGGTGATACTGGTATGTACATACATCTAAGAGGAAACAAGTCAGGATGATAAAGGCATACCGTTGATGCAGAAAAAAATTTCACACAGTGTGTTTGTTGCACTAAGCACAAAATATTAAAAAAATATATGCTAAACAAGTTTCCTTGGACCTTCAGATATACAGAGCTTCCTCATTTTACTCAGGACTCAACTCCAAATCACTGCTTTAAGAGTAAACTATTACTCAGAGATAAGAGCATGAGAATGGATACCGTGTCAAAACACACTCCGATTTATGCAACATTCTGGGGTTTGGTGGTGGTTTTTGTTTGTTTTGGTTGGTTGGTTGGTTTTATTTTTTTTCTTCATTTAAGCATGATTCATTGAATAAAAACTTCACACACAGAGAGAATTCTCATGGCATAAGACAAATCTCCAGCTATGTAAACCTCAAGTACTCATTTAAAGGAGCTCACTTGTATTTCTTTTGATAGGTCTAAAACTTGCCATTTCTCTTCCTCCAGTTGTTACTGTTTTACCACTCTCTATGTTCTGCATCTGGCTTTACAAGATGCTACTGACCACACAACCCAAATTTAATATCCTCTATTTGGATTTCCACCAAGCCATAAGACCATATATCCTATTATTTTTTTGCTAATTTTTTCTATCTCTCATTTTTTCTTTTATGTAATTCTCAATCTCGTAAGAACAAGCCCAGCTCTTTCTGTGGTGCTGCGTTAATGTAACTGAAACTCAGATTTACCCCTTCGAAATTGAAACTCATTTTTTTCTGTTGATACCAATAATACTTTTTCCATGGACTTCCTCATTCTCCCACTATTTTTTTATGTGACAGCAGAATATTATTCTAATTCAATCATTTTTCAACCAATCTAATACAGCCCCAAAGTGGATTAGCCAGCAGGCACTGGTAGACTGCACATCCATCAGCTGACAGCTAGAAAATCACTGGATAATTAAATCCAGAGAGAGATCCAGAAAAAGAAGGGAAGGAACAATTCATGTATCCTACTTCTCCATCTGTTGCTGTTCACTCCATACAATTGAAGATCAGCTCCTCGGCCTTTCTTCTCCCAGCCACCCGAAGCTGGAAGTTGCTTCCACCCCTGGGGCAGGAGAAACAATGCTTTGAGAAACTGAATGCGACATAAGGGAGAAGAGGAGATGTCTGATCCCCTCTCTCCTTTTTATCCCTAGGCAGGAAGTTTCTTCAGAAGTCACATCAATACTACATTATCTACAAAGGGATTTGCACCATGATGGCTGTGTTGATGTAACTACAGCACAGCGTGCAACCCTATGGCTTGCAAGTCCTGATTGTGGGCATTCTGTAAACTAACTGTAAACTGTCCTAAAAGCAGGACAATATATGATACCTTACTGTTACAGTGAAGGAAATAGAATGTCATAATTCCATTACTAAGTGCTGATGCTTTTCTACTTTGTGTGCATTTTTATAATGAGGGTTTTTTAATTCTTCACATTTTATCATGTTTTCACAAAATAAGGGGGTGAATCAGATTTTTGTGAGCTTAATTTCTCTCTTTCTCTCTCCCTTTCTTTCCTATCTCAAGTAAATGTCACCAGAAGATGCAAGTGTGCAGGTTCTCTAGTCATGATTTCTTTTAATCATGTTCCTTTTCTAAGCAGTTTTTCTTAGATTGCAGAAGTTTTCTTCACAATGAAGAATGAACTTGGACTTGTATGTTCTGTTCATTAACAGGAGGTCTTTTTTCAAGCTGACTGAAAAATACTATGCTAATAGTAATACTCATTAGTATGAGCATTATTATTTCTATTCTTTGAGAAGGCTATTTACTATTTGTAAATAGTACATTTGTATTTACTATATTTTCTAAATAATTTTCTACATAATTAATTGCATTATGATGTTCATCTACCTGAATGTGACTGGTTATAAAATGCGTAGACCTTTCCCCTGCTGTACCAGTATCCCACATGCTGTCTTTTCCTTCCAGTGTTGTCAGAACTGCCACGCTGTAAATGCTGCTTAATCACCTAGTCTTGTCAGTGAGTTAAAAAAAAATAAAACTTCTATGAAAGCAAGAGGTCCATTTCTCCTTTTGGATATCTGCCAGCAAATTAATTGGTGGGGGAAAGGTGGTTAGCATTTGGGTTTTCCTTTTCCTGCCTTAAGGAGTGGCTGTGGAGGGAGGCTTGAGGAAACTACTTTGGTAGGAAGAAGCTAAAAGGTTTTGTTAGTTGCTCTGTGTGCATGAGACAGATCCTGTAGCACATTTTTTTCAGTCTGAAATAAAATAGCTTTTTTAATGGCGTGGACCCCTCCCTGCTGCCCAGAAGGTGCCTTGAACAATTGGAGCGGAGCGGGAATTCCAGGGGAGGAGGAAGATGAAGGAGCCACAAGGCCTCCAAAGGACTCGACTGCCCATTCCACAGACCTCTAGCTCTTGTGCTAACATTTTAAAATAATCCTCTGGCATTTAAAATGAACATAATTTTCTTCTCCTTGGACCACGAATAAAGTAACATTACTCCTTAACTCTTCAGATCCAGCTCTTTAGACAGGGGCATACGACATCTCCCTTTCTCCAACTCCAAAAAGGTGTTTTGTAGGGTATGGCTTTATTTCTTTAACTGATTGAAGTAACTCATGATTAAGCAGTACCCAAAACAGGCCGATCCAGACATCTTGACTTTATAACTTGCGGTACCTTAAAGCCAGAAGCACCGAAGTGACCGACAGCTTGCGAGTGACACCCAAAACAGGCACTGGCCACCTCCCCGCCACCTCACACAAGATGGCGCCGCGGATGGTCCGCGGCGGGATGGCGGTGGGCCGCCTGCCCTAAGCCTTGCTGTTTTCAGGGACTTATGCTCAGCTCTGCGTTCAAATATATTCGTCTGAAGGGTCAGAAGAAGGGCTTTCGTAACAAATTATGGTTCTACTGGAATAAGTCATGCTAAAGATAAAATGACACTTCTGTATCTGGAAACTATACTTTAAATACGCGATTGCTAATTGAAGTGTCTAAGTGTGATTACAGCCGCAAACATTTTTTTGAGATGTAATGCTGTTGTTGTTATTTTGTGGTACTTCAGACAGCATCGTTTGTTAAATGGTATGGGTCAGCGTTTATGTAAGGAAGTTGAGCTTCTCCGTGTCACCACCTGCCACGGCTAGATTTGTGTGCTTTGGCACCAACACCATGTCGGCATCCAAGTGCTAGTGAAGTAAATGGAAGGGGGCAGCTAAATACAGTGCCATGATGCTGCGTAATGAGTGCAGCACCTTCCCAGAGGAGACAGACCCCTGAAGGCACCGGGTGGCAGCCCTGACAGAGGCCAGCTCGGCTTTACAAATGCTGGAGTATTAAGGGTCTTCCTCCTGCCTCTGGCTCCAAGCTCACCCTTCCCAATCCAGAACAGGCTCCAACCTCCCGACTTCTTCATGGCACATGCTGCGCTACAGCTTTTTGTATACATGGCTGCACAAGGAAGGGGACAATGAGCACTTGATTGTGACGGAGGACGTCCTTCTCTCTTGCAGGACAGCAAGTCGTGCCAGCCAACCATAGCGGTGCTGCCATGGATTGCATTCCTCAGTTTACTCGAGGGACGAATTTATCCGTACCCCTTCTTTACTTCTATGAAATCCCAAACCATTAGAATACCTTAAACTGGTATTTCAGTGCAGGAACACAGTGTCAGCAACACTGTATGTAGATACTATCAGCTAATCTTTGCTTTTTAAAAGTAAACTTAGAATAAAGCCTTGATTACCTGCATAATTAATCCCTGTTCACAGGAATTTGCATGCCTGAATAATTAAAGAATTAGGGCCTAAAAATGAAAAGCAAGCAAAGCCTGCATTTTTGTACTTGAAAAGCTTCAGTGGCAATCATGATAGTTCACAGCACATAAATAATTCAAACTGAGCTTCCTCGCTTTTTTTTTTCCTTGCAGAAATCCTCTTAGTGCTTCCTAATTAAATGAAAATATTTTATAAGCCGTCATTTTGTGACATCACAAGAATATTTTAAACTCTGGATTAGACAAGCTGGATTTACATTTTCGGTATTTGCAATCTGGTATTTGGAGCTATTTAATGGAACTATAGACTGCCACAAAGTGGTGATAAACTGGGCCGATACTTTTAAAATTAATGAAAAAAATCTATCTTGTGTTTGTCAGCTGAGTTTCACTTAACTTGTAATTTTACTTGGCAAGTCAGCACTTTTGCCTTAAAACTCTCAGGCTGTAAATAAAAGAAATTTGACAAAATCCTGACAAAAATTATACAAACAGCAGGTGTATGGGGGGGGAATACATCGTAGGATGCCAAATCTGCTTTGAGAGATCATTTTTTAATTATTACTTTTTTCCATTTTTCACCGTAACCGTTTCCTTCAGCTTGCCCGGCGCCTCCGAGGGCTAGTCCCGGCCCGGAGCAGGAGGCAGGACTCCCGGGACAGGGTGTCTCGCCACCCCGGGAGGAGAGCCCGGCGGCGGGGCGGGACGGGGCGGTGTGCCCCCTGGGCGGCAGCAGAGGGCGCCCTCCGCTCGCCGCGGGCTGTGCCGGCCTGTCAGTCAGCGCGCGGAGAACGTTCTGGAAGGGGCTGTTTACGTCTTCCGCCCGTTACCCTCCGTGACAGGGCGAGCCGCGGCGGGCGGGCGTTTGCCGATCGGGTGCCCCTGTCCCCCGGCACGGCCTGGGAGTGTCACCCCGTCCCCAGCGGGTTCTGACTGAACACCAGCACCCCTCCGCCCCTGCAGCTGCCGCTGCCGTTGCGTGTGAAGACGCGGACTTGCAGCGGCCGTGACGGTGGCGGGAAGGGTACGACATGGCTGTGCCTAGTTGCAGTTTCCCGGTTAAGCGTATGCGAGCGGCAGGCGGGAGAAGAGGCTTGTTCGCTCCCCCTTTGGGACGAAGCGCGGGTCACTCCGCTGCCAGCCCGGCCCCCAGTCTGCCTTCGGAGGCGGAAAACAAACGCTACGCTCATCCGCGCCCCTCCTCTCGCCTCGGTGCAGCTGCGCGGCGCTGGCGCAGCCGCCTACGGCTCTGCCCGGCCCCGATGGCAGGCAGCCCGGATCCCGCCTTCCCCTCGCCTTCCTCCATTTTCTCTCTCCGCCCTTTGCCGCGCTGGGCTTTCCTCGCTGTCCCCAGCCCCCCCGCGCTGTGCGTGCCGAGGAGCGCAGCCGCCAGGAGGCAGATGTCCTCGTCTCCCCCTCCCCCGGCCGCACGCAAGCCCTGACAGGACGCGGCCGCCCCGAGCCCGCCCTTTTCCTCCGGGCCAGCGAGGGGAGTGCGGGGGCTGTCACGGGCCGCGGGTACCGCAGGAGGGCGACGGGGCCCCGCCAGGTGCCGGCTAGCGGGACCCCGGGCCTGCGAGGCGCAGGCTCGCCGCCCCCCTGCCTCCCCCCCGCTATAGGAGGGGGGAGGACCCGACGGCAGCACGCCGACATCTTTATTTTCGGTCCTCCCCCAGCCCCGGGCTGGGTGACAGGCTTATTTTCTTCGAGGGCCCTGCCTGGAAATAAAGACTCGACAGGGTTGCGATTCTCCTCCCTTATTATTTTTTTTTTTAACTTTTCGGCTGTCTGAAACTGCAGCGCTCTCGCTGAACGAGCGCGGGGCGCGGGGCTGTGACTGCCTTCTGTGTGGGAGCCCAGCGGCGGTGTCGCGATCCGAAGGACGGTCTCTTCCCCCGTCTCCATCGGCAAGCCCTTGCGGTTCCCCGCGGGCAGGACCGGCCTTCCCGGGCGCTCCCGGGGCAGGGTTGGGTCGCGCTCCGCAGCCGGGCGGGGGACCCTGGGGGTACAGCGCGGAGAAGCCACCTTGTCCCCCGAGCAGTTACTCGGCTTCTTCGCAGTCCCCAGGTTAATGTGTTTATTACCATTTGATGTAATGCTACCGTCCACTGTCCTTTTTTTTTTTTTTTAAACACAAGAACCGGGGCCTGCGTGGTGACTGTTTAAAATGGCGAGGATGTCTGCGTGTTGCTTGTGTGGAGTGACCGTCTGTTCCTGCTTCTGGTCTCCTTTCGTTTTGTACTGCCTTAATTCCGAGAAAATACCAAAATGTGAACATCCAGAGTGCCCCTGTCTGCCCTTTGCCTCCCTAGTAATTGAACACGTAATATTCAGGGCCCTCGAAGTGTATTTTAAAGACAACGTTGCTGAAATCATACCAATTCTTTAAAAACAATCACACCGATTATTTAAAAATATATGCATTGCTCCCGTGTCACATTTTTTAGTGAGAGTATATCGCTACACCTCCCGAACTCTGTATTTTTTTACTGTTTGTGAAGGTCAGTCCTGGGATTTAAAACTTCCCTGGGTTAGATTGTGCATTTTAATTCTGGCAGCAAAGCCCACGGTCGTTAGTCATGAGGAGAGGTAATAACCGGGGAATGTACCATTATAAAATAATCCGGAGGTATCATGGAGAGAATGGTACAGTCATATTTTATCACTGTGCTTTATCATACTGCCTAGATTCGCCGAGGGATCGTTCTGTTTAATCCATTTTTACTAAGCATTGTATAAACCAGACATAAATACAATGCCTGGCTAGAAAAGCTGCTTCTGTTACTGACTTTGCATTACCTCGGGTCTAATGTGTTCCCGATATATTTAAAATGCATTTTTTTCATAAAATAAACGTCAATCAGAATACCTCAATCTTGGGCATACCCCTTATTTAACACTGAGCTGTTTTAGGACGTTGTACAAGGCCCAGCGTAAAGACATGGGATTGCTGCCTTGTGCAGAAAAGATAAGAGACATTGCAGGGACAAAAAAAAAAAAAAAAAAAAAGTTCGTTCCCTCCGTGGTGGGAGCGTCGTGGAGGAAAATCTGAGCAACAGTTCAGTCATTAGGAATAGGTCGTGCTGTGTTGCTGACCGCCCGTCCTAAGCTTTTGGTTCCGCGTGGGGTTTTTTGTCTTTTTTTTTTTTTTCTTTGCTTTACTGAGATCTCAACAATGTTTTGATTTTTGGGTCTGCGGTAATTTTAACTATTTCTGTTGCTAATTTAACGATCAGGGAGGGAAGCGTGCGGGCCCGATCCTGCAGCCCTGCCCGGCCCCCCCCCCGGCATGCGCAGGGGCAGAAGGACCAGAGATTCCCAGCTGCTCCCCGTGTCACCCTGATCGTGGCGTGGTTTCCTCTGTTCCCCCGTGGGCATAATGTGTTCCACTGCATCTGAAGTCTGTTAGCTAGGCGCAGAGCTGGGTTTCAGACACCTCACGGTTAAATTTTAGGGGACTGAGGGGTTTTTTTGTGCCCTCGCCTCGGAGCAAAAAACTGATGGGTTGCAAAGGCCGGACCCGGACGAAAAGAAATCGTGAGCGCCGGGCGGCATCACTCGGTTCTCGTCCCCCGGCAGTTTTGCTACGGGGTTATTACTCGGTCGCCCTTGTTCCGTAAATATCCCCTCCCCGGGTCGGTGCCGATGCTACGGGGACTACAGACGAGTATTACACTGCCGATATTCTTCCTAGGACGCCGGTAGAGATGGACTGGCTGTGTTTCCAGAGGGAATGAGCGACTTTGCAGGTCGTGCTCTACAGTGCGGCTGTCACTGTGCTAACATTCCCTAAAATAATTTTTCGTTTATGATAGCTTTTTTTTTTTTGGCTTTAACTTTCGCACACTTTCTGCAGTGTTCACATCTGTTAATGTCATCTTTGGAACGTGGTACAGTGAATTGGGGATTGAAACGAAGTCGTAGAGCGTCTTGTTTGTTAATGTAGGTGCTTAAAGTTAAGCTATTTAAATCCATAGTTAGGCCTTTATTGAAAGGTGGCCTGTTTTCTCGTCAGGCTTCATTATCCAGCACCTTCTAGTGAGATCAGCAGGAATAGTGAGTGCTCAGCAAGTGGGAAAATAATTTTATTTGTATCAAAAATGGAACTAGGTGCCTAAATGTAGTGTTCGTCTTGCAATATGTGGGACCAACTTTGTGTTTTTCTATTTCAGAGCCCTCTCGCTTTCTTCTAATAGTACATATTATACCCACGATAAATGGAGAGTGACTGGAAATTGCAATGAAGTTTCAGATAAATAATAACTTTCATGGAGCATTGGTGATTGAATAACATGGGTCATTAAAACAGTTAATGGATCGTTAATAAAATAATTTATTTGTAACAAGAATGAAAGCAGAATATTGCGGGGTACTTGATAATTCAGTTTAAGCCCCTTTTACTCCGCTTTGGCAGGAATATTTGCAGAACCCCTGGTTTGTTTCTGCTGCGTGGGAATATTGGCTTACTGAGAAACTAGCGAGCACGCCGACTGGGAGCCCGCTAACACCTTTGTCCGTCGGTCTTGCTGTCCGTCGGTCCTGTTCCGGCTCCCTGCAAACTGAGGCGGCAACCGGGGGCAGCTGCCACGCATGTCCCCTTTCCTCTCCCCACGGCCGCGCAAGGCAGGGATGCTGGCGGGGAAGGTGGGGAGAGGTGCCGGTGAGCTTTCGGAGCGGATCTGTGCCGCTCGGGCAGGGAAACGAGCCTAAACGAGTTAAATCCTCCCCGATTTAACAGCCCTTCCCCGGGAAGGTACAGGCGGCTCCGAGCCCTACCACTAGTGCACCCGCGTGGGAGAATTGGATCATACGTATTCGGCATCCATCTTTTCTCGCAAAGCTGAAGGGAGGAAGGAAAAGAAACCTGGGTCCTGCACAAGGGACACTCAGCAATTCTCGTAGGGCCTCATTCTGTTTTCACATAAGTCAATAGAAGTTTTGTCTTTCACTTCATTAAAAAAGTATAGTCAGGCCCTCCTCATAGCCTCCATTTCTTTTTTCTTCTGGAAATTCTTATTAATGGTAATAAACACAAAGTGGGCAATAGGAAAAAAAAAACCCCAACAAAAACCAACCCCAAACAAAACACAAAACAGTAAAAGCCCGAATAAAACAAACAAACAAACAAACCCAAAAACCTACAAGCAAAAATACTTTGTAAAGAATCTGTTGTAAAAACTGTTCATTAAAAATAAATTATTTCTAAATAAGGAAAATTAGTAGCTATCGTAGTACTGTAACCTAAACCGCTTACTTCTTAAACTGTTAAGGTCATATTAAGGTTCCGTACGTCTGTTATATCGTGTTACTAACAGATCTTTAACACCTACAGTTTCAGCCAATATTTTAACTACAAAAATAACAATTAGGTGATCGGGATTTTTAGAAATGTATCGCGTGTTGCCTTGTAAGCACGGGGACATTGGTTTCTCCCCCCGCCCTAATTTTTGCCATCGAGTATCAATTCTTCAGCATCAACAGGCTTCCCTGGAAGGTACTGACAGTTTTCGGGAATGGTCTGTTACTTTCCAGTCATTTCCAGATAAAGTCCGATGTGGTCTCATAATTAGTTCCTGTATTTATATGTTTATGGTTTAAAACTAATTGTGGCAAAGCAGCCCTTGATAGTTGAACGTTTATAATCTATAATGTTGATTAGCTTCCCAACCGGGAGCTGTCGTCTGTATTTTTTTCCCCCCAATTTTACTACTGCTTCTAAATAATCCTGCATCCTTCCAGCAGAAAAGCCGGCGTGGCTTCTAAAATTATTTAACGCGAAATAGCGACGCGTTTGAGCATCCACAAAGTACTAATTTCCAGTATCTGTCCTTAATCTATTACGCCGAATCACATCCCACGTTGTCTTCAGGACAGGCGTTTGCTCTCCCGTCTCTTCCTGTGTCCTATTAATAGGACAAATCCGCCTGCACATGACCCTTCCTACAAATATTCGGCGACAGTTTGCTTTGACTTATCGCTGGCTGCAAAATGTTAATTAAAAAAACCCCTCTCTTTTCCTTTTTAAAGCAATTCGGTGGGGAACTTGGGGTGAAAGAGTCGCATGCGTGTATGTCTACAAGCCAGGTTAGGTGCAGAGCCTCGCCCGCACCTTGACAACAAAAATCTGCTGGCTTTTATTAAATACATTGTGTTTAGTTTTCTATTTTTTTTTCCCCCAAGGAAATGTGTTTTGGTTGGTATGCAAAAATGCAGAGCGGCCGTCAGGGACTTGCCGCTTATTTCCCTAAACTTTCTCAAGCGTTGTCAGGGCGGGAGGTGGAAGCACTTATTTAAAAAGCCTCCTTTTAAATAAAAAAACAAAAAAACTTTTTGTGTGTGTGTGTAAAAGTTTACTTAAGAAAAAAAACCACACTTTTTTTTTTTTTTAGGGTAAATTTATCCTTAGCTGAGGCAGAAATCCAGCGCCTGCTGCCCCCCGTGGAAAGGACGCCGAGAGGAATAGATGGGGGCAAAGGCGAGATAAAAACCCCGTTAACATCATCGCTGTATCCAGGTACGGACGAGGATCATCACCCACCCCGGCGGGGCATCTCCTTAGCTAAGCTAAGCTAAACTGCACGGGGGGGGCGCTGCAGGTCCGCCCCCCCCAAAAAGCAGTACCTGCTTTTTTGTCAGGTCTCTTGAAGTGATGGACGATGCATTTGCTGGAAGATGGGTCATTTTGTGAAGTATTAGGAATGAAGGAAAAACAGTTGGTAAAGATGAGCTGGGAAGCTGCCTACACCCCCACCCCCACCCCCCCCATCACCTCATCTTCCTTTTTTTAGGGGTTAATACTAGAGTGTATTTCGCCAGCAGGTACCTAAAGGAATAACTCTGCGGTTTGCTCTCCCGTTTTGAGCTGTCGGTCCCTTTTCATTCGTACGTAAGCTTGTGTGTGTGCCTTATGTGTTTTGTTTCTCAGAAGTAGCTACAAATTACTTGTTGTTATTTATTGTAAAGATGTAAAAAAATCTGAATTCGCTGTTTGATAGCAGAAAGGACTCCTCACTGTCCTGGCAATTAAAATAAGGGGGTCGACTGTCGTATCTTAAGGGAGAGGTGCTTGAAATCAAGAATGATGCTTTTTTTTTTTTTTTTTTTTTTGAGGCTCTTACCGCTTAGTATTAAAGTCATGTAGGAAGAAGACATTTCTTCTCCGTGCTTGTTTAGGCTAACCCTCCCTTGGAAACTCCAGACCGGAGGGAAACAGGAGCGCATGGTTTGCTGTTTGGTGGGTTTTTGGGTTTTGGTTGGGGGTTTTTTGGTTGGGGGTTTTTTTTGTTTGGGTTTTTTTTTTTTTTGAAAGATGTTTGTCACGCTGCAACCATTATTCTGAGGAGCCTGCGATGTTTTCATTCACCGCCTGGTTTTCAAGGCTCCTTTCTTCATATCGCAGCCCGGCTCAACTTGACACTCCGGAGCAGAAATAAGGGGGGAAAGGGGGAAGACAAAAAAAAAGACAAAAAAGGGACAAAATACTAATAGTAAAAAAGCAAGCTTCCCCCTTCCCTCCCCATCACCTAAGCTGACCCCAAGCAAGGTTCCCCTTGTCCCGCTTAGTCGCTCTGGGAAATTACCCCTCGTCCCGTCGGCACGTTTAAGAGTGATTTTAATCTGTCTGAACTTTGAAACAAAGCTGGTTTCCAAAGGAAATTTCCACTACTGCTGCTGCCTCGCACCAGAGGGCGCCGGGAGGCTTCCCAGGCTGCTGCCTGCTTTCAAGTGCTGCTGGAAATTAACTCTTTGGTCTCTCTCCCTAAAGGCTTTTTTTAACCTTTTCCTTTTAAAAATATACAGCCTTATTCTAACATTTCTTTTTGTAAAGTGCGGGTTGGGTGTTTCTGTTTCGTTTTGGGTTTGTGGGGGGGTTTTTTGCCGCCCTAGTGTTGCCCTTTCCCAGTGCCGCAAGAGCTTCACCCTCCCGCAGCAGCCCCCCGAGGAGTCTCAGGAGATTTACAGCTTCTCTCCGTCTCTGCTAACTTGGTTCTAATTAAGTCACTGGATCACGTTTGCGTGACATTACCGTGTTTTCCCTCATAACTGTCTGGGATAAAAGTTTGTCTGGCTGTGTTTATGCTTAAAGGGTCACTTAGGGCTCTTCAAACAGAACAACACTGAAGCATGACACCAGAGGAAAAGAAGCGAGCAAAACACTCAAAACGATTTTACTTTAACACCTGTAGTGTTTAGCTTTGTGCCTAAAGGGTGCGAAGCAAACCCTCCGTATTAATGCGGTTTTTTACACTGAGACCTAAGGAAATTCAAAGTTCGGTTTCCCATGGCAACTGTCGCAGGGGCACGTTGTGAGGACATCATATTTGTGCGTGATGTATTTCTGTGCCTTAATGACTTCGTGGGGTGCTGTGTTGTTACATCCTTATGGACCTATAGGCTGGCATATGCACAACTGCACATGTACAAGATTGCATTGTGTCTTGTGCTGGGTACCTGCCTGCTTTTAAACCAGTGGGAGGGAAGTATCACACTAGAGTTTGTCACAGTTTGAAGAGTAATACAAGAATACGTAACCTCAGCCCAAACAGCAAATACTTCAGGAAATTATAGAAGACTACCAGTAACAGGGGATTATAAACCCTAAACTTTAGCAAGAGCATTTCTTATGTTTATCTTCATATGTAAATATTGTTGCTCACCCACTGAGACACAGTTTTCATGGCAATGTAGGTTGATTATTCACTGAAAAAAATCAGGAAGGCAGTCCAGAAGGTTTTTTTCAGTGTAACTTCTTTTATTTGTACATGGTATATCTGAGTGTATATATAAAAAAGTACTGAACAGAAATTATAACAAAGAGCAGGTGGGCAAATCTTTATTTTACTTTATTTATTTTAGCAGTCTGTTTCCAAACATAATACTCCAGATTCCGATGAGAAGTTGATTCCTCCAGTTTTCATTCTCGCTTGAATATTTAGGAAGCAGTTTAGCTGCTTATTCTATACACCTCCCCTTACTCACTGAAATGTGCTCAGCTGAAAGCTACAATGCAAGTATTTCAGAAACTACTTGCTGCTTACATATTAAAGAGAAAAGACGCAGGCCTGAATGTTGACATTGTGTGACTCCTGTTCTAATACGATGCGTATGATGCAAAAAATGCTCAGACTTTTTTTAATATAACTTTTAGGAAGCACATAAATGTGTTTGCTGCATAACCAATATATTTGTGCTACATTTAGCACTACCAAACTAGATCAGCAACCCATTGATGTGGGCTCTGGACATATGCACAGTAGGTAGTTTCCAATGGAAACAAAAAGGAAGAGAAAGAAATTTCTGTTATTATTCCCATCTGAGATTTTGGAGAAAATTAATTTCATACTAGCCAATGCTTAAGTTTCTACAAAAATCTTTGATCAAACCAGCAACTAAAAAAAAAAATACCTTCTTCCCAGCTCAGTGGCTTCATTGCAAGTTCGGTTTTCCTTCAGTTTTCTTTAAATATATGAAACTATACAGCTAACTGAGAAATGTCATTATTTTTCATTCCTGTAGGGTTTTTTTCCCCTTAATTTCAGCTTTTACATGTGCCAATTGAAAACCAGCTGTTTGAGATAAATTTCTGTGGTCAGATAAATCCAGTGGATGCAGTTAAAAAGATGGGCCCGTATGCAGTTTTCCTGGGTTATAACTGTTCACTTTGTGAGGACTGCTGTCCTGATGCAGTTGATATTCTAAGGGAAGTCAAACAAGCTCTTTGGAAAATACACTGCTAAGAAATGCAGTGGAGGATACTTTAGAGAAAACCTTCTGCTGTTACATTAATATTTAGGGCACTGTAGCAGAAGAATATCTGAAAGACGGGGGGGGGGGGAAACAAACCAATTCCAAACCAAAAAACAGAAGAAGGAAGAATAAATAAAATATTAGGCCATGTCATTTTCATGTTTCCTGTAACCTTTATCAAGAAGGTAAATATGCTTTTGCTATTCTCATATCACTTAAGGCTCAATAGAAATGCAAAACGCATGATCTAAAAAATTATTAAAACAAACAAATATAAAAACCAACAAAGAAAAACATTTTAATACTGGAGGCTGGTGGAAAAACTCAGTTGAAGAGAAATGGTGTTTGTCCTTGTGTTATTTAAATTAATACATGGATTTTAAAAATTTATGGGACTATTTCCTCTGTCAATCATAAAAAAGAAAATGGATCAAAGGCTGCTGAAGAAGATCAAAGTTTACTCAAACTCAAATCCCTTTAATGGATCAGATTTTATCACTTACTAGTTCATGTTGAGTTTTATCTTTGAAATGTGTGCATAAGGTGAGAATTTTTGTCTCAGAGCAAGTAGGACAGTGTGCTGGATATTGTGAGAAAGGACCCTAAAAGGCAACAGAACTTTCCAATAATAAACTTAGAAATAACACTGCTTCTCTGTGCCCAGTGTGCTGTGCGTGGTGGAACTCTGATATTCAGAGCCCATTTACTTTTACGTGCACAGAGGTCTCAATGGGTGTTAATGTCTGGCCATGACAGTGACTGACACTTGATAACTTGCTTGATTTTTTTTTTTTTGGGGGGGGGGGGCATTTGGAGAAACTTCTTGAATCTTAGAACAAAACAGGAAAAAAAAATCGTGTTAAAATACCTCATGGCCCTTATGCCATTGCCATTGAAGCTGACGGTAAAAATCCTCTTTGACTTTACTGGGAACAGGACTGAGCCTTTTTAAATGCTATGTTGTAATATAAATCTTTTAAGTCTTAAATATTTCCATACAGTGGAGCAAAGAAGTCTCAAACGTCATCAGAAAGACTGCTTCTTGTTAGGCTGTTACAATGTGCTATTTCTGTTCAAATAACGTTTACTAATATGAGAGACAAATAGATTTATACAATTTGGAAGTCTGACACTACAGTTGGGTGTTCACAGCTTTTATACATTATGGTATTTATGAAAATAATTTTAACTCTTTGGTTGCATAAAACAAAGCACAGATGTTTCCCAGCAGCATTTCCTCATCAGGCCTTTTAGCTTAGCCTTACTGGAGTGTTGCATAGGATTTAGTTACAGTTAAGCTCAAATCAAAATATTCCAAGAGTACAGAGGCACTATGTGGCAATGCAGGGGTAAGAGGAGGGAGGAGGGACATGGAAGGAGGAAACAACCTTCTTCTCCAGCAGTCCCAAGTCTTCCACCTGTGAGACCTCAGAGAACTGTAAGTTCTTGTCTTTGGATCTTCTTTCCTCCTTGGCTGTGGGTTTAAAAAGGTTTAAGTGAGAGAACAATAGCAGAAAAAGCCCTCAAAATATCCTGTTCTGGGAAGGTCAGGGAGGTTTCCTTCTCCAGATATACAGAAGCTCCAGGTTTCAAAACTGAATCTCTCTGTGCTCCTGAGTTGCTGTAATGTTCTGCCCAGCACCCTGTCTTCTCACCCAGAGAAACACAATTTCAGTGAATTAGTTGTTCGTTTGTTTTCCCCTGGAGTTAGTTTGACTGATACTGAACAACATTGACATAGTCATTCAGGTCTTATCAGTGGCCTTCTAAGAGGGAAGTATTGTTGAAGTGACCATTTACCGTGGTGTGTCCAACTGTGGTCTCTTGTCAGACACTTAATTGTAAGCTCTTCAGGAGAGGAACCATCTTTATAGTTGGTGTCTTTACAGCATCTTGTCTAAGTGGCCCAGGATTACATATATTGGTGACAAGCTGCCCTCATCTGAAGAAAGACAGGCCAGTCTTTCCAGATGCATATTTCCAAGTAGATGATAATTAGAGAGAGATTAAAAAAAAAGGAAAAAACCCCACAACAACTCCCCCCTCCCAAAACCCCAAAGAGGAAAAGTGAGAGGGGGCATTATGTATCTTGGTGAGGAAGGAGACTTTAATTGTCTTTGCACTTGCATTGTCTCAGGAAATATCTGCTGCTCCTTGTAAGAAATGCATGCCCTAAAAATGTTTAAAGGTGTACTACAAGGGAAACCAAAGCAAAAATGTCAAGCTATAAAACTGTATGAAGAAATTCTTCACTGTGAGGGTGGTGAGGCACTGGAATAGGTTGCCCAGAGAGGTTGTGGATGCCCCCTCCCTGGAAGTGTTCCAGGCCAGGTTGGATGGGGCTTTGGGCAACGTGGTCTAGTGGAGGGTGTCCCTGCCGATGGCAGGGGGGTTGGAACTAGATGATCTTTGAGGTCCCTTCCAACCCAAACCATTCTATGATTCTATGAAAGATATCTTTCTGTGAGAGGGTTTAAACTGTGGCCTTTTTAGAGAAAAAAGAAATACGACCAACAAAGCCATGATGAAAGCAGAGGAAACAGAAAATACTTCTGTAATGGTATTTGTACATTTAACAGCAGTTGAGGAACCTTTCCTTGTGCTTTACCCCTGATCTTGAAGAACATCTTAACCAGATGTCTCTTAGGACTGTAGTAGTACCACGTAGATCACTGCTTCATGTGTTGTGGGTCAAAAGTGGTCCCAACTGTTAAAGGATAACTATCAGCAGAAGCTTGAAGCCCTTTAAGTTAATGGCAGCTTGCTTCCTCCAGTAAGAGGAGTGAAAATGCTCTATAATTGCATCCTGAAAGTGTTTACTGATATCTAGCTTTAATCACTGAAAGCAGTTCAGTCTCTCTTTGGGAGAGGAGTGAGCTTAAACATTTACAGATAGTGATTACAGCTAGTTGTGTCTTCCATATCTTCAGGACCTGAACTGCTGCTGGTTCAGAGACTTGCATGAAGATACAAAAACTGAGCTTCACATCCAAACACTGGGAAAACACAGAGATGGATATGATGAATACCAAAATAGCTCATAGGATTATAGATCTGCACATAAATACAAGCATAAAAATGACCAGATTTTTACCAACAAAGCTCTTTGGGCATACTCACTCACTGTATGAGGAAGAAATATTGTACTTATTGTTCAAATTAGTGTGACAGTCCATTTTGACTCATCTTTTCCTGGAAAAAAAAAGGGATTCTCTCTGTGGATATTAGATTGCATGGGATGAAAGTAGAAATCTCAGTGGGATTTTCAGGTAGGAAAGCAATGCAAGACTGGGCTTGTACACATGCACTGGCATCAGCAGAGTTTCTGTGACTCTCTTGTTGTTGCTTTTGTTTAGTACCTCACCTAACCATGTTCATATCCGCAACTGGAACTGTGAAGCACTGTCAAGTAACACAAGTGCAATAGGAGAATCAATACAAAAATAATCTACATATTACTTGTTTTTCACCTAATATACAACTGAAGATAAAGCTGCTAAAATATTCCTCTTTTCACTACTTCACTGTGGCAAAATCTACTCCTTTACCTTAATGTCAGCCTTATATTCCATTTTATTGTTGGTTTACAGCAACTTTATTTTAGATTTAATTTATGAGCACAAATACCACCATTTAACAATGCTCCTCTGTCCACATTTGTGATATTTTCCAGTGCACTCCAGTGGACCAAAAGGAAAAAATATGGTAAAACAGCCTCCTGTTTTGATGAAAAATTGCTAGCAGTTATAACGTAATTAATTTAACCAACAAGGCAATAAAAATTAAGTGCCCTGTTCATGAGTGATGCATATCCCACATTAAGACTAAATTTCCTAGAAGTTACACACTGAAACATTTTCCAACAGGGCTTTACTGTATAACATTCATACAATTTTGTATTCAACAACATTGTTTCCTTGGGTCTTTTGGAATGCATCAGGAGGACTGCAACTGAGAGAAAAGCAGTGGTATACATGACCAAAAAGTTGCATTTAATCAATGGGAAAGCTTCGGGAAAATGTTAAAAGAGTTACACATTATATTTTTCTCTGACCAGACTTTACTTATGATCAAACCGTAAAGTTAATATATTTTGTATTACTAAGGAAGTAATATTTTTTGCTATTTGTAAGTGACTATTTGTAAGTTTTGCTATAGTAGTAACTACCTATCCAATCAATATCAATTTTAAAATCTCTTTTAATCTCTTGAACAAATACGTGTACAATAAAAAAATCCAGTTTGTTTAGAATCATGGAATGATTTAGGTGGGAAGGGACTTTGGAGGTCATCTGGTCTAGCCTCCTACTCAAAGCAGACCTAACCTACTAAACTGGGTTTGTTGTTTGTTGTTTGGTTTTGGGGTTGGTTTTGTGTGTGTGTTTGTTTGTTTTTAATTTCAATAGCAGTATTTTATGGCAATAGTTCTTGTTGAAGAGCTTGTTCCAAACCAACTTCCATTTACTAGATTTCCCTTCTTCTCTGCTATGAATCTACCTAGTTACCTTTGGAATCCATGATCCTTGTTCTTTTAACAGTTCAAGTTCACAATTTATTCTGCTCTTGCTTCTGGAATTGAAAATGGAAAAGAATGGAGACTAACCTGAAGATACAGGGTAAAATGCAGTTTGGAAAATGTTGCTTTCTCCTGTGTCAGAGGGTTTATAATACCATATTCTAAAGTACGACCCTATCTTCAAATCAAGATTATTGCTTTGAAGCTAAAGGTGATTAAACCATTCTTTCATCTCTAAGCCCAGAAGAAAATGGCTTAGTTTTCCGTATACTTCCAAAGACAACGAGCTATGATTTATGATCATGCTTTATGATTCTACTCAAGTTATAGGAGAGCTGAACAAAATGTAAAACTAAAGGCCTAGCTTTGCTCTCAGCTGTTCTGGTATAATTCCAGCTCAGCTCCTCTGGTGTTGATGAATTTATTCCAGTTTTACACTGCTGTGACCAAACCAGGATTTTTTATAGTCTACATCAAAGAATTGGACCATTTCCTTCTGTTTTCAGAAGATGAGCTTTCCCTTAATTGGTCTGTAGTCTTTCTCCTCCACACATTTCCTTTTTTTTTTAAAGTGCATATTTAAAAGAACAATGACAAACTCTACCTGAAAAACTGTGTTACACAAAAAGTCTTGCAAACTGTTGTTTTTTAAAGAGAAGTCCCCTGCAGACCATGAAAATATTCTGTTTAAATATGAGTAACACTGCTCTTAAGCAGTCCTGGACTCCTTTTATTTAGTTATTTTTAAACTTGCCTTGTCATTGATTTAGTGACTGTTTTTCTTTACATCATCTGTACAGATACATACAGGCAAAACAGTGAGGCTTGCTTTAATACACTCGGAACCAGCTTTTGCAGAAGAGCCCTTTAAAATTGGGAAGGATCCTGTGGAGGATTTGGTCATGTTTAGAAACCATCCAAAGTAGCTATGACAACTTAATGTTCCAGGGCCAAGATCTTGTGCACATACCAAATCTCTGACACTATCCAAGATCCTTATCCAATGTGAAGAGGAAACTGTAAAATTAGAATTGCCTAAAACAACCTCTAGAGACTATTACTGATTCTTGAGAAGAATTTTTTTCCTTTACATCTTAAAGACAGCTTTTCTTAAAAGATCTAAATGAGGAAATTTGTAAAAAAAGAAAATAGTGAAATAAGTAAGGCATCTACAAACTCCAGAAAAACAGGTTCCCAGCTAGGTACCTTCTCTGTTACTTGTTCTGATTTCTTTACCCTTCTTCAGTCAGTTAAATGGACTTGGACTGTTTTAGAAGCCTCTAAAATGTACTAATATAATTGTGTTTGGTTTATATTTTAAATGGGAGTGGTATCTAATCTGGGTTTCAGCTCTCCCTAATCTGGATCATCTGGGATTAATTCTAAATGCAGCTGAGGAAGGAGTGCTCAGGGAGGCTGATCTCAGTAAAGGTGGGTGGTCGGAGTTTGATCAATCACCGTGTACCTGGTCCAGGCAGGTCAGATGCTGACTGTATTTTATTTATTTTATTACATATGGAAATGAAGTGTTCTAACTGATAAAAATCTGCTTTTCTATGTGATGAGTATGTTGGCTACAGTGCCTGCAACATGTGCTCTGTGGTAATAGCTAGGCTCTGTATTAATTCTCTTAGTTATTGATTGTTAATATTGTTTCTGCTTCCTGTCCCTGCATGTGCATAACAATAAGATTTTTGCATCCTTGCTGCGTTTGATCGCTTTCTGTTTCTCTGGATGTGGCAGTATTCTGCAAGACAGGTTTTTCTTAAGGAAGAGAGACCTGGAAAATGCCAGGTACTGTTTAAAAAAAAAAAAAACAAAACCAAAAAAAACCCCAAAACCAACCAGGTGAATAAATAGTAAAGGTACTGATTTAAAAAAACAGGCGAATAAATGATGTTTTGGTTTCAGCAGCCCTGCTGAGGTTTTAAACATTGGTTCAGGTAGAACCAAACCCAAACGTTTTAGTATGGCATAGTAACATAACTGTCTTATACAAAGTAGTTCTGGCCACTTTTAATGAAGGTAAAAAGAGTGATATATCTGGATAAATAGGAGTAGATGGTAATTTTCGTTATTCCTCCTTTCCCCTCTCCTTTTACTAGTAGCCCAGTGAGTAGTTACCTGGAGAACTACAAGACAAAATGGTCGAATCTCCTCTTTAGTGATTTTGGAACAGAAACTGCAAAATAGATATCCCAGCTGCGAGGCAAATGCCTTAACCTTTGCCCTGTGGGGTCATGCTCTTGAATACTCTTCATCTATTGAATTAATAGAGGCAAAGGATTTTCATCACTGAAAAAAAATGTTCAGATGTGTTTGCCAGATTTGACATTAGTTAAGGATTGCTTTGATTTGTGAAAACTGCATTTTCAGTGAATAAGTTATTATCCAGGAAAAACTCTCCACCATGATAATGTTTATCTACAAGTCGGTGTTAACTTGGCAACCTTAATGTTTGGCAGCAAATTTTAACTTTGCATCGCACTGAGTTATTATTAACGTACCATATTGCAGATTTTATGGAGGTACCAAGTTTTCAAGTGTTTTTTTAAGTCAGGAAATGCAAAAGATAGGCTTTTTACAGGCTTTTATGCTCTATATATCCTGTACATTTAATGATTTTTCAGTTAAAATAACAATCATTAGGTTAATGCACATATTTAGTAATCAAAGACATGTAATATACTGCCTGAATACAAAGAGTCTCATTTTATGTTTCAAGATCTTTTTCATTTTCCTAATTTATAAAATGACCAGCATTAATATTGCATCGGAACTGTTTTTCTTTATTTATTTGACACGTGACTTAAGATGTCTGACTGGTCCTCGTTCAAGGTATCTGTCACACAAGTTACAGGATTTCTCTCAGTGAAGATTACTTTGTTTTTAAACCAAGCGAATCAGAAAAAAATATCTGTAAAAGGCTACAAGGCGCTTCAGGATAGTGCAGGATGCACTTGGTGACAGCAGTTCAAAACAGAGGTGGTGTGAACCTGACATGTAAATAGGGATGACACAATACTTTCTTATTCTTTTT
The DNA here is from genome assembly GCF_028858705.1 of Grus americana. Taxonomy (NCBI): domain Eukaryota; kingdom Metazoa; phylum Chordata; class Aves; order Gruiformes; family Gruidae; genus Grus; species Grus americana. The sequence continues at coordinate 79,787,467 of NC_072852.1, forward strand.
GTCTTTTTTGTTGACTAATCTTTTTATCTGACTTTCTGGAGTGAGGTATGCTGGATATGCTGTGGCTTTTCAAAATGAAATACTGAAGTAACCCACGTGTAGCTATAAGGAAGAACAAACTGTCATTTCTGACAAGAGGCACATGAAGAAAAGCCCTTTCACATCACTCTTTTTCTTACTCAAAGCTGTTTATTACACAGCGTAGTATCTCAGCTTATGTTATTTTTCTGAGGGCCTTCATACAAAGAGGGCTGGGGTTTTTTCCCCTGGCAAGGCAAATGTAGTCCTATAGCAAAAAGATAATAAATATCAACAATTAAACAGATAATCTGGCATTAATGTTCAATGTGTTGATTCATTTCTAAATGCATATTAATTTTGTGTAACTTTCCCATCCCTGTACTAGAATTGAAAGTAGGACATCTGTAAGCCCAGCAATTAAACAAATTAACTAAATGCCTTTTTTAAAAAGACTTTGCATGGCAATAGTCTTACAGATTCTAAAAAAAGTGAGTGTTTTTTCTCTGCTTTCCAAAGCTGAAGCTAATTCTACTCTAATGTGCATCATGGTCCTGTGTCTCTCATGTACAGCAAGCAGTAAGAAGCTTCACCGTTTCCTTGTTAGTGCAGCAATCAAATGCTGCTACCACAGAAAAACTAGTGAAGCAATTCTGACTTCTCCTGTGATATATCAGCGTTACCTGTCTTCCCACCTTCTTTTTTTGGAGGACACAAATTCATTTTTCCTTTTTATAGCTAGAGTTGAGGGGCAAGCAAGCTTATTGATATATGCAGAGGTAACTGAGCTTTTTAGATTGGTATTGGGGATGTTCCTTTTAGGACCAGGCCTACCTACATTAGAAGGTTTTGCTCACATTGTGATGTTAGCCAGAGTCTGAAAAAAATAGAAATCCCACCTGCCCAGTGGAGCTCAGCCAGCAAAGTTTCTGGTGTGGACACAGCTGTGCTGCCAGGAGAAAGCTGCTGACAGATTAACCTGTTGGGTTCAGAGCCTAGCGTAACTACAATGGCACAAAATCTCCTTCAGCTGGCAAACTTTGCACCCACACTGCAGAGCTCTGCTGTTGTAGCTGCGCTGGTGTTAACACTCACAGTGACTGTAGACAGATCCTAGTCTGAAGCTTACCTACACCAGTAGTTGAGATGTACCTTGTGTGAGAAGAAAGAGGAGATAAAGATACTGAGAATGGGATGCTGAGAACACAGCAAGAGTTGTTGTCAGGGCTGGTAGTAGGTGTCCCTTTGGACTGTAAGAGCCCCTTTGAAAACTTTCCACTCCATAAATCATTTTTTTTCTCCCCCTGGAAGTTACATTTCTTGTGTGTGCCAGTTTCCACTGGCTACTGGAACATCGCTGATGTGACTAGGTTTTCTTTGCCTCAGGAACGTGGAGCATTTATGCCCTTGCATTGGCAGCTTTCTCATGCTAAAGAGTTTGTCCTAGGAGGATTGCTCCATGTAGTAGAAAGGAACCAGGTTTTCAGCCATGTCCCAGTGGGGCTGTAAATGGCCCTGGTGCTTAGCAGATACTACAGTAAGAACTCCGCCTGCTTCACCATCACAGCAAAAGGACTGCACAAACCCATAACCCAGCGGTATATCAAGTTCAAAGTATTTGTTCTGTCATCACATGCATCTGCCTTAGGTTATCAGAAAACCACAGAGAATTACACCAGTGAGGAAATATTCCAAGGTTAGCCCAGGATCAGTCTGGGTGACAGGTGATGATTGTGTTTTTATGAAGCTTTCTGTCTCTAATACCTGTTGATGTAGGAATGGTTGAGTTCCTGGGAGCCAACAGCTCCAGGACCCTTTAATGTAGGTGGACTTGTTTCAGCATGGAAAAGATGTCATTGAACAATGATACAATATGAGCAAGTGGGATGAAGAAGCTGAAGAGGGCATCAAATAGAGTTTAAATTACTCAATACATAGAAAACATATCTGGTTCCTAGGTGGAGTCAGTTGGAGTTGGAGGCTAGATGAGTATTCGGGGCACTGATCTTAGACTCTGGGCCTTTGTAGGGCAAGTGTTTCTCCTTTTTTTCCTCATTAGGAAATAAAAACCTAAATGCCCTCCTCCTCCTGCCCCATGAGGAGGCTGACAGAGAGCTCCTGTGAAGACAAGGAGGTGAGGCTGCAGATAGGGAGGGTATCAAAAATGAGAAAAGAGGAGGAATGCTGCCAGAATTTCAACAAGTTCTGGAGGAACTGAAAGATTGGCTGCAGCCTAGCACACGCAGTGTTCACATGCACCCATTTTTCTCTTGTATTGGGAAGTGATGTGGATCTGGGAACGCTATGAGTGTGCCCATGTCTACTGCTCCACAAAGAAGTCTCCAACTTATGTCCCTAGTGAACCAAATTTCTTGTAGCTTGGAGTACAAGCTGGCCAACCAGGGCTCCTCACTAGTTGTGTGATGGTAAAAGGGACAGCTGCCTTGTGGTCTAGTTGCTGGGAAAGGGATTGAGAGGAATATGAGCTTGTACAACTGTGTTGGGGGCACAGCGTGGAGGTACACTGGGCAGGCATCATGAGGGCTTACAATAGCACTGGGTGGGAAGTGGCCAGGAGGCTCATGAGGCAGAGGAGCTCTTCAGGGTCTGTGCTGGGTTACTCTTGCACAGGAGTTACCCGAGGCGGAGGATTGTGGGACTCAAAGCATCCCTCATCTTCTAGAGTAAGCTGTGGGAGGTACAGTCACTGCTCATGTCGTGACCTGGGCAAGCAGCATGGGATCCATTCAGGCCCACCAAACACAGTTCCACCAACCCACAGACCATCACTGTTAGGGACTCACTGAGGGGAATGAAAGTGGTGGCAGAAGCTCTTAGCAGCCTGCATTGCTGGGGTGGCTGTAGCCTTCGGCCTGTCCTCAGGAGAGTCTTGGCCATGGGCCCAGTGGCAGCCTTCTCAGATGTTATGGAGAGGGCCTCTCTTCCTGCAAGAGAAGCATGCACTGGGCTGTGATTTGTATGTGTCGCATTTGCCTCTGAAATCCACCCCTTGTGGATGTGCCCAGGGAGGTAGATAGCAGGTCTGGACACAAAGGTCAGCCAAAAGTAGAAGGAGAGCAGAGGAGGAAGTGGTATCCCATGATGAGCACCCCTCTGATGGTACGTGGGGGCTTCTTTGGTTGCCCCCTGCAAAGACCACAAAAAGTGCTAAATGGTTGTTTTAATTAAAGTATTAAAAGTGGTTTTGTTTGAATATGAGGAACTAGTCATGCTAATTATTGATACTGTTGTCATACAGATTTGATAATGTACATATTTAACATCAGTATGTTACAGTGTAATGTTTTGATATTGTTTAAATGAAATTATTAGTGAGTCAAACAGTAATTTTGACAAATTGTATGCTATGGAAAGTTTTCCGTTTCCTATTCCAATTGAAGATTTAAAAAAAAATTAATTGAGTATGAGAATTTCTAAATGAATTTTCTGAAAAATTGGTTGCTTTAAAACAATATTCAAGTCATAAGATACAGCAATCAAATGGAGTATATTAGTGGTTCTCTTACTGGGAGCAACCTGTTTGTTGGCCAGAGACTGCCAGGCCAGCAAATGTGGCTGCAGTCAGACTAGCTTTTGTAAATGGGTAGAGAACATGGTATAAGGTCTGCTGTTTTCCCACCATGGAGGAAATGATCTAGCACCAACATAGAGACAATGGTAATGCTCTTAGAAGCTTAGAGATGGAAGAATGAACCACAAGAGAACATGAAACAGGTTTTTTTCCAAGCTAGAAAAGCCTTTGCACCCGAGTATTTTTAACCCACATATTTCAGAACATGTCAGACAATTGATTAGCAATCTGTTGCTGAAGTGATGTATTTATCTGATGCGTGGTTTCACTTAGCAGCTACAACACGTACAGCAAAGAGTTGAAAAAAATGAACTGGAACTCTGTGCAACATCTTTTATTCAAAACAGATGTATTATTTGGTATATGTTTAACATTCTCCACATAATCCCAACTTGATCCTTAACCATCATGCATTAGAATGTTGCTTTTAAAGAAGATGAAAATGGGCTGCTAAAATGCTGCCCATATAATCTGAATTATTTTCAGCCCTGTTGTTAAAGCTTAGAGATAAAATTCTCTTTTGAACTAAGGTTGAAGGCATTGTGTTTGATATATTGGTATAATTCCTGCAATATAAATACTCATAAATTAAGTTAGTGGTACGGTATGATTTCCTGTAATCTGTTTCCAGAATCAATATTTTATTGAATGAACTTCTTATTTTAACTTCTCACTTACTGACCCAGTGGCACAGCTGTAATGTGTGCTTGCTCACTCACTCTCCTTTTTTATTTTTTTTTTTTTAAATCAGACTTGACTATGCAGCAGTGTAGACAGGGCATGTTTTTGGAAGCATTGCACTTAATATTGTGTGGAGAGAGATTGAAACTAGCACTATCGTGCCCTAATGTAGACACTCCCATCTAAACATCCTGTAGTAATTTAGAAAATGACTATGTAACATTATCCCCATTTTATGGGCAGGAAAACTGAAGCCATGGTTATTTCCTTCTTAAAGGATGCTTAACTTTAAGCACCTAATATTACATTTACTTTTCTAAATATGGATTTTATTTTTAAAAATCCTTTATACATAGCAATTATCATTTAGTTCATTACTCAAAATTTGTTGCAGGCTTCTGCCAGTGAGTGTGTAACCTCATGCACACCAACAGATTGTTTATTCTGACCAGGTAAAATTTTCACACCCATTGCACCCTGCTGGGAATATGTTAATGGCTAAAAGCAGCAGTAGATGAAGATGCTCTACACTAGACTTGGTGGCTGGGGTGGTCCATTGACATGTGATAGTTCAGCCTTCTCCTCTGTTTTTTGCCCTTGTGACTGCATGAACAAGCCAAACTTCAAGTAGTATGATTGCCACGTGCTGCTCTGGTTTTAGCCTCTTTGGTTTGCATTACAGTAGCATAAACTATTTATTATTATTAGTAGTAGTAATAGTAGGATTAAACCTTTTGCTGCATATTCTCCCCAGTAGGCAGTACTTGATCTATTTCTAACAAAGTGACAAAGATAGATAGACATTTGGAATTGTTGCCTTGGTTGACTTTTGACAAAATGATGACTGCAGCAAAGCATATTTTTGTGCTTTCTTCCCCTTATGTTACCTGTATAAAATTCCTGCATAACTCTCTACAAGTCAACTGTCCCCTGTATTTAGAAGTTACCTAGTGCAAACAGTCTTCTAGACTAGAGAGACTGGTAGTCAGAGGCACTTCCCCCTGCTTGGTAAAACCCAGTAAGAGTGAGACCAGTTGTCTGGTTAAGAATATAGAAAAGCAGAAACAATGACATGCATTTGGGGAACATTTCAGAGGACAGACATCATGGTTGGCTAAAATAAAATACAACAAAAAATGAAAACCCTACAATGAACACTTGAAAAAAGCTACCAAAAATACAGTGGTGTTGGTCCTGATGGTCTTACGCTTACTGGTTTTCTGCCTCTCCTGTGAAAGAAACCTTGTTCTGAAAGCAGAATTGCAGCTTTCAGCACTTAACCTTTGATTATAGTGGAAAGTTGGGTATATGAAATCTAACATCTGAAAAAAGCAAAGAAGTTCCAAAAATTATCTCTCTTTTTTTTTTTTTAAATAATCTTACATAATTTTTCCTTCTAGAAAAGCCTGTGATTTTTGTAAGCACTTAGGACTGGAAATACTGACATACTTATTTAATAATAATAATAATAAAAAATATAATTAATAAAATAAAATAGATACTTATTTAATAAATACTTATTTAGCATATTTATACCAAATCATGGTACCTTCTTCAACAACATCAGCTTTGTAGTAATGCATAGCTCCCGTGCTGTATCCTTGTCAGGAACACAAAAATTACTAGTAATCTCCGTCAGTCCACACATACATTCAGGTACTTCATGCTCCCTGGAGCTTTGGGTTGATACAGCACAACCCATTGCTAAATCTTTAAGCTGCAGAGCCAATGATTTTATCATCTCCCTCTCTTCAAACAGTTCATTGCTCCCTTTTTTCCTTTGCCCTTGCTTATTCTGTGTCTGTGCTTTATAGGCTATACCACATTTAAACATACAGTGATCCCACTGTGGGTTTTGAGGGTGAAGGGGGGAATGTAGGGGAAGTACTAACAGAAAAATTGCTCTTTCAGTGGTGGCCAGAACAACTGTATTAGTTGAAACCACTTTTTTTTTTTTATCAGCATTTAAAAATTATTTTCTGATGTGGTAAAAACTATTATATAGATGAAGTTCAAGAAGATGGAGGATATGTGAAAGCATATTTTTATGAAGGGAAAACTGGATTGTTTTATAGTTAGGGCTTCTGTACTTAAAATGCCTCTCCAGATGAAATTTCCAATTTCTTTTTCCTCAGACATTTTATTCTAGATGGGCAAGCAGAGAATGAGCAAGAAGGTTTAAGTTGTTGCCTTCATAGATGTAGGCCGAATAGTTTTACTCACTCATCTTGATCTGTAGGTTTATATGTGGATGATGCCACCATAAGAGTCTGAGACATCACAGATATACTGCCAATTCATTTGCAGTCCTATTACTGAAAAATCACCTAAAGCTAGGAAATACTGACTTTATATGAGAATTATATGAACCTGGCATCTGGCCTCATTTTCCTCTACTGAATTGCCCAGCACACTGCTCTTGATGTCTCCAAAGAATTTAAACTCCGTGAAGGCTGGTGTCATTTACCAATGGAGTTTAAAATGGAATTTACAAGATCTGATGTTTCCAAGGGCAGCAGTGTAGTGCTGTAGCATGAAGGAAACAGACCTCCTGAAGATGCCACCGCAGGAAAAGAGCAAGGAAAAGGCGAGTCCTGGAAAATATGTTGGCACAACAAAAAGTGCAGTAGTCTGGAGAAACAATGAATTGCAGCAGAATAATATTATATCAGCTCTGTATGCTTTTAATAAATAGTTTGAAAGTCTTCCACAAGGAGTTTCTGTTCAGTTTTATCTCATTCAGGGATAGATGTTGTTAATTTGGCCCCACAAAGAGCTGAACTTCCTGAGCAGGCATGTGTTAAAAGTTTTGTTACATTGGCATAGGAAGTTATTTCTTTTGTAAAACATTTCAGATTTATGTTCTCACTTGAAACAGACTTGAAACAGAATTAGAGGCGTAGGGCCTGATCCAGAACCCTCTGAAGTCCCTGATATCTGCACGCTGACTTCTATGAGCTTTAGAGCACACTCTTTTCTTGTGCTCCTTTTTAAATTAATTGCTGTTTATACAACAGTTTTAAAAATTGAGAGAACTCAAAGCACACAAAGAATTTGCAAAGCGTATAAGAGGGTGAAGGTGCAGTACAGCAGTTCAGGATAGAAAGGGAAGGATACTGCATTCAACAAAACCAACCCCTGACTTCCCCGCCACTTGCTAACTAAGCATAAAGACCAGTTTTCCAGCTCTCCATTGACTGGATGCAACTGACAGCTTACTGCCTGGGTTCATGCTTCTCCTGGTAAACCGCTATTCATCTAGTCTCAAATCTACAGAATAAAGGAACTAGATAATCAATGACACTCTCATCTGTCTATATTTAAACATTTATGGGATAGATGTTGACAGATGATCTCACCATCTAAACTCCCTTTGTAGTTGATGGAAGGACAAAGACTCTTTTGTCTCATATTTTTCTGCATGCATTTGCAAATAAGCAAATGTATATACATATATACAAACTGAAAAACTCAAAAAGGTTATTTTAAATGGTATCATGACAAAACTTCATGAATAGAATTAGATGCTCTTACCTAGGCTTGGTTTTTTGCCTACACTTTGCCAATGCAAAGTAAAGTCAGTGTGCTTTCAGCAGCCAGAAGTATGAAACTATTTGAACTCCAGCAAAAATATGTACAGCAGAAATAAATACCAATAAAATTCAGGGTAGGTGACATCTTTCTGTGGTATTTATAAATGATATTCTGTTTACAAGTAGCCATTACATTAAGGGTGTGGGAACATCTACAGAGAATTGAGCTGAAACTTTGTTTTGGCCACATTAATAAGGTGTTCAGCATCCTGCTCCTGTTCTGGGCTTTTGCGTTACAGGACCAAAAGCTATACCATCCTTAATGCAGAAGGAGATTCTTTTCTGTCTTGTGTCCAGTTGATCAACTTTCCCATTGCACTTCATCCTGCAATCTCCCTGGAGACTGCAATCCGGGAGTCACAGACCCCAGAGAGTGCTTAGTTTCCTGAGAATAGATGCAACCACTGCTATCTTTGTACAAAACCATTTATTTTAGTATAAAATCAGTATCTTGACCAGCCCCAAAAACTTTTCTAACAAGACTAAAACCAAGAGAAGTCTCAGTCCTCCCTCAACACATGTGATTTTGTCCATCATGAAGGTGGCAAAAACAGCTGTCCTGACACATCTGGAATCACAAGGAGACTGATTAAAAACCTGGAAGACAGATACTTCCCAGTCTGAGGTTTCTGTCATGGAAGCAGGCACAATAATGCAAATCTGACTGATCTGTTGCAAAAAAAACGGATGGAAAATGTCTTTGTAATCAGTTGCTGTTTCCTAGTTGTTCACAAACTGATGGAGCCCTCTCATGTTTCATTAATGTAATCAGTGAGTTGTCATTGTAAGCCGAAGAGGCAGGCGGACAGATTTGGAGTTCCTGAAGGCAGACAGAAGCGAGTGTTATGTACTTAGGAGATCTGTGTTTGACTGATAACAGCCTAGTCCAAGTTGTAGGCCTACAGCATATCTACGCTGGAGTGAAGTGGTATAAGGTTTTTATTGTGATCCTGATTGCTTTGGTAGGGTGAGCCAGCAAAGTGAATAGTGAGAAGAAAACCAAGCACAACGAACCAGCCCGTTCCCGTGGGATGCAGTGCCTCTGTGGGCATAGCTGGGTTCTGCTGCCGCCCGTGATGGTGCTCTCCTGGGCAGGGGTGGCATGAGGATGTCTGCACCCCACGATTTCACTGCATGGCTCCTGGTGGCACACCAAGTTATGGCTGAAAGCTAGTAATTGTCTCCTCTTCCTCACGTCTTGATACAGAAAAGACCACCAGTCCTGTCAAAAGAGACGTTTCATTGGTGTAATTAAAAACTACTCATGTAATACAAAAGTCTTGTATTAGAGCAAACCGGCTGTTTTTTCTGTCCACAGAAAACTGACCATGTTTTCATTTAAGACATATCCTCTTATTGATGTTTTCATATTTGTGCTACATTTACATAAAGTTTACTGACAAAATATGTCTTCTTGCATGTTTATGTGTTTCATGGTTCAGCACATCTGTGGAACTGTTTAGCTATCAACAAAACTAATGCAATACAAAACCTCTGATCTCATTATGGCTTTCTCTCACCAGCTTGGATATTATTCCTAAAGGTAGGTTTCAGCTCCGAGCTGTTCCCTGCTCTCCTGCCTCCTGACAAGGGAGGAGCACTCACGTGCTGAAAATACTTGGGATGTCAGTGTACGACTGTGTGTCCCGGTCAGCTGCAGGAACTGCCGAATGTGTCAACACGAATGCACCTAGAGGTGGGCAACCTACTAAGCCCTGCGTTAGACACATCCACTTGGAGCTGTATCTTAGCAGGGACTCAGAGTCCCCCTTTCTAGAGCTTGCAGGGCACTGTGTGGGGATGGATGGCTAATTCGCATTGATCCTTAATAGGTGTTGGGTGTCTCTTGTGCCTCTGAAAAATCACCCTGATCTGACTGGGCAGAGTCACTTTTCTCTGTCTTAGAAACCAGTTCTTTCATCATATTATTTCATGCTTTCTAGCACAGTGGGTACGTTGGTGATGGTAGCATGGTCATATATGAGGGAGGAATTTAATTCTTTGAATGGACCTGGGTGTCATCAGTTTAGTGGCACTGTTCAGACAAGGGAAGAAATGCTACATGACTCATGCTTGTGATAAAACTGTATCACAGCAGCTGCTGTACAACCTTACTTTGAAAATTATCTGTGGAGTAGCTTTCACCTTCATAAATGCACACAGGAAAAGTGGTTTGGTTGTATTAGCATGAGTCTTCAAAAAAGAAGTTACATATTATGCCACTGATTCTTAGTTTATAAACTTTCACAGGTGAAAGAGGCACACATTGATCAGGACAGAGTCACATCTGAACCAGTTGAACTGGGAAAAAGCCTTCCAGTGGCTCAGTATATAATAGCCAATTAAACATGCCCAGGAGCATCCTGGGCTCTGGGGCCAGAGTGCCTGGAACAACCCACATTTACGTTAGTAAACTCGTGGTCCTTAAAACAGGGTGTTTGCATGCCAATTGCCTATTGGGAGCAGTCTTTGGGATGTTTCAGCTGCCAAATTGTGGCTAGGAATTTTTTGGAAGAGTTTTAGTTGGCCCAGGCCAAGCAGTGCCAGTGAACGTGCTAACGGCGCAGTCAGTTCTCTCCCAAGGCACGCGAACAGCTCAGGCGCTCGATTTATTAGTCTGTATGTAGCTACCGATTTCCACGGTTCCTTGGTTCTTAAGCATGCCGAGGCCATGGTCTTATTTATAGGCTTTAGTCATTGCTTCACTGCTGGTGGCCCTCTCGAGAGCCCCGGGGTGTATTTTACTTATAAATCATTGCATATTTAAAATTCAGTGATGGTAAAAGTACAGCTTTGTGAGAAGGTATGAAGTTCTTGATAGTAAGCACACTGAATTGCCTTTCTTTTTAAAAGAGCAGAGAAAAGAGTACCAAACAGGTAAATCACATCTGAGTGATCTCCTTGACTTCCATGATAAAATCACTGGATTTGTGGAGGAGGGGAGAGCAATGGATGTTACTTTAGCGAGGCCTTTCAACATTGTCCTCCACAATATTGTAGTATCTCAGTCAAGACTTTACAGTCTGCATGGGTGGACAAATAGGTGCATTAAAAAATGGATGGTCAGGCTTAGCGGGTAGTGATTAATGGGTTGTACTCTAGCAGGAGGTCAGTGACAAGGGGAGCACCACAGGGGTCTCTCCTGGGACCAATCCTGTTCAGCAATGACCTGGAGGAGGTGATGGATTGCATGTTTTTGAAGTTTGCAGATGACACCAAATTGGAGGGACCACTCTTCAGGGCAGAAATATCATCCAGAATGACCTAGACAGGCTAGAGGAGTGGGTCAACAGGAACCCTACAAAATTCTACAGGAATAAATGCACAGTGCTGTCCTTGGGAGGGAAGAATCCTCCTGCAGTGATACAGGTTGGGGGAGCAGCTCTGCAGGAACAACCCTGGTGGTCATGGCAGACATCACGTTGAGCATGAGCCAGCCCTGTGCCCTGGCATTGATGATGGCTAATGGTATCCTTGGCTGTATTGACCAGACCACAGTCAGTAGGTTGAGGGAAGCTACTGTCCTCCTTTACCCAGCATTTGTTAGATCACACTTATATGGTTTTACCAACCCCTCCCAATACAAGAAAGGCACCACTAAAAGGAAGTGAGTTCAGTGGAGGACCACCAGGATGGTCTGGGGCTAGAGCACTTCTCTGGTGAGGAGAGGTTGTGGGAACTGGACCTGTTGAGCCTGGAGAAGAGAGAGCTTCAGGGGGAACTGAGGGCCTTCTGCTACCCACAAGGAAGTTATCAAGAAGATGGAGCCAGGCTGTTCACAGGAGTGCATGGTAGGAGGATGACAGACAAAGGATGTAAGTTGAAACGAGAGAATCATGTTGGGTATTAAAAAAAAATGTTTTTTTCACCAAAAGGCTAGTCAAGCAATGGAAAAGGCTGGGCAGAGAGACCGTGCAGCCTCCATGCTCAGAGGCTTTCAAGACCCGGTTGAGTTAAGCCCTGAGCAACCTCGTCTGACCTCAGAGTTGTCTCTGCATCAAGCAGGAGGTTGGACTGAGGTCCCTTCCAACCTGAATTATTCTGTGAAACAGGGTCAGATCCTCTGTGCCTCTGAGGGTCCCCCTGAAAGGTGATTGCATGCTTGGCTCATGACAATATCAGTGAGGTGACGGCTTTTTTACAGCATCATCCCTACATAATGGCTGTAAATGGATAGGGAATATGTGCAGATTTAAAATGTTAAAACTACAAGTGTAATGAATTCCTCAGTTTAATGTCAGCAAGTTAATGCTGAGAAGGTAAAACAGAACATCAGATGATCTTTTTTTTTTTTTCCCCAAAGCCCAACTAACTTCACAGACAGAGGATGTCATAGAAGCAGTTTATGAACAACCTATTTCAACAACAGGATTTGTGGCCTGCATATCAGTGTGGTGACACTACTGCAGCTGCTCTTTCAACAGTTCAGCTTACGCGTATGCACTTCACCCAGTGATTAAAATACATACTTTGAGTAGTGTGGTAATTCTACATGCAAAATTTCCTGGGTGGGCTGCAAATCCCTAATTATAGGTTTTGGCAAGTCATTAAAGTTTCTTAACCTTTTTGCATAATTGTTGTTCTTACTCTCCTTTCTACCTTACAGTGTCTCAACACAGATTATTTTTTAGAAAGCTAAGAACCAGGTGGTGTTTCTGGGGAAAAAGAACAACTAAAAATAATTCTATACTGTATTAATTCAGTGGCAGTGTCTTGTACCATATTACAGGAGATAATTGATCTAATGTAACTTGACATTTTACAAGAACACAAAGCATCAGCTCAAAACTGTCATAAGATGAAAGTACTTACGCCAGACCTAGAAAGCAGTGTAGAGTGATATAACATGCCAATTAGATGTGTCCATTTGTGTTACTTGCAGTCAGTGGAAGACAGCATTTTCATCCTTCCTTCTGGATAAACCATCCATACTAGTTATGAATGAGAGACTGAAACTGTGAATTGCTCAGCCTGTTTAACAAGAACAGCAAGAGCCAAATTCTTCCACTTGCCTGGCATGAAGCATTACTTTTGAACTTAGCAGGAGCTTCTGGGCTACTCGGTGTAATTAGGGTGTTACAATCAGGCTAGTATCTCCTGAAAATATTTGCCATTGCTATTCCCATTTCAAGACTGTAGTAGTGATGAAAGGCAGCAATGATCCTCTGGAGTGGCCACCTAGTTATTAAGAAGTAGCCTAAATGTAAAAGATAAACCCTGGTAACAAGGTTACCTAACAGCACAGGCTGAATTTGAAAGGTGAGCCTAAAGTTAAAATATCATCTATCTCATAAGCCAACCGGCTGTCTCTTCTTTCCTACTTATTTAAACACAGTTTTGTACAGGCCATTCTTTTTCGGGTTTTCCCATTCAATATGGACAGACTTGCCTCCTTTTCCCAGTGCTTGTCCCCCCCCCAGTTTCCTGGAGGGATGCAGTCTGATCCAGCTGTGCCGGATCCCTGGAGGTGGTAGGGCTGAGGGGGATGAATTCTGCAGCCTTTGATCACAGATCTCCTCTCCTACAAAATTCATCTGTGACAGGTTGCTGAGGACTCTTGCTACTGTGCTTCTTTGGTTTTGGTGCGGCCACGTGTTCAAGTATAAATTGATAGGCCACTTGGGCCTAATCTATAATGTGATTTTCCTGCTTTTTGGGGGTACCGGGAAATTTTAACCTACTTCCTTAAGTCATACTATAGATGGATGCAACATAGAGTTAAGCTGACTAATGTGATAGCTGACTAGCCACATCTTGTTAGTAAAGGAAAAAAAAAAAGTATTAATATTTGATGTATCTCTTGTGGCCCTTCCACCTTGTTTCTATTAGACATTGTATTTCTTGTATCTATTAGCTTACATCCAGGAAAAAAAAAAAAGAAAAAGATAAAAAAAAGATAAAAAAAAGAAAAAGATAAAATATTTATCTTCATTGATACCAATCTAACTTAATCATAGGAAAGTTAGAGTGCTAAATTAGGCATACATTTGGGATTTCTGTATCAAAAAACCCTGAAATACTCATAATCCTTCTCCACATAGGGTTGCCCTTTCAAAAACAGATGTAACTGATGCAGCCATCTGATCCTTGTTTCCTTTTGAAACGCTTATCTGTATAATTATGCCACGTCACACAGCTTTAATTCTCCCTTAAGTGAAGTCAGTAGAAAAATTTCCATTGCTTTTAACAGAGAAGGAACAGCTAGTACCCATGCTAGTTAAAGTGTGTAGAAATTTTTCAGCTGCTTTTAGTGGAGGCTGGAATAGGCCCCGGTTCTCCATCTGAAATTCTGACCCATTTAGTTTGATCTTTTACCAAAGATGTTTTCCTGCAGCTGATGTCTAGTTTACATTGGTTAAGATGTGCCAAATCTTGATTGCTGATTACACCAAATAACCTTGCCAGTCATGAGAAGGCAAAGGAAATGCTGGTTTCTGGCTTTTCAGTCCTTCCTCTCATTATTAAATTAAATATCTTTCTAATAAAAGAAGGCCTGACCCAAAGGCTGCTGAAATCAGTGGAAAGGCATCCACTGAAAAGGGTTTTAAATAAGGCCTACCATTTTGAAGGCACTTAGCTCACATACAGCCATTCTTTCGTGTTGGATATTTGCAGCTGGGGCTAATAATAGTCTTTAATATTCTTTCTGATAAATCTCTTGTAATATGTTTAAGATGCCAATGTTAACTTACATTTCAAGCATTAAACATGTTTATCTCTACTGGGAGTTATCAACTGTAAACATATAAAAATGCTGTGACTATTTAACCCCTGCACACTAAGATCATTCTTCTGTAGTATGAAAATCTGGAGAGAATTATTTCCTTTTTTAGCCTCCTTTGATTGAAAGAAGTTTACATTGGACCTTGAGAATGGTCTTTATCAGGTTCTCTGATAGATACTGTCATTCTGGTTCTTTACGTCTCCCCCCCAATCTCTATATATTGTATTATCTGCAAAAATTGCATATCAATGGAGAGGAGTTTTGTACATATTCGAGTCATCAACATATTATACAATGATAATTTTGCTTACAAGTAAATTTCTGAATAAAGTTTTACATTTTCCAGCATGACTTCCTATCCTCCTCTCGCATATCCGTTTCTGACACAAGCAAAATCCCACTGATGACTGAGGGACAGGCGTGTACGCTTGCAGTTGTGCCTTGCTTGGTACTCTACATATGTAGAGAAGAGGAAGTAGGTATGTCACTAGAATCTCTTCCTCCTCCTCCTCTCTGTAATCTGTCATGTTTTGCAAAACTGTCGTCAGCTGCAAAATCAGAATCGGTTCTCTGTCCAAAACTTGCTGAAGTTTTGAACTGATGGAAGGGTTTAATTTGGGCCCTCTCCCAACCAGAAACACATTTTGAAAGTTGAACTCAAAGTCTCTTTCTGAAAGCTGCATTAGTATTAGCAAACACTCTTTACTGTCGCTGTGGGATACAGCACTTTAAATCAGCTATTTCACGATGGAATTTTCCTCCCCTTCCTCAGAGGCTGTGAACTGTTCAATCTAAGTCAAGCAGAGCATTGGCAATACTTGCAGCCCCCTTTGGCAGGCGAACAGCAAATGACTCTCGGCTGGGATTCTGTCCCAAAACAACTATCCCTATTGGAAACCTTAGCTAAAACAAGGAGCACCACATCTGTAATCTATACATTTCTCCTGCAGGCCTCCTAAAATAAGGATAGATAAATATAGAAACATGTCAGGCCAGCATGTGGGGATGAAACTTTTATTTGAAGTGGGGAGAACAGACAGATGGTCATGCCACTGAGTTTGAGGTAAATCCCAGCCCTGCTCTCAACTTGCTGTGCAAACCTTGGTGGCATTTGCACCCAGCTGGCTTTTCCAAGTTACCTTGGGAGGGTTACCAGAGTGGAGAAGGTATGACACTAGTGCTGGGGTGAGGAAAGACATGTCTGTGTCAGAAGGTGCTGCCTATATCAGTGCATTACCACATCCCACTCTTGAGGAGCTCACAACTCTAAGGCAAGGAGTTTAGGCACTGGAGGTTAGTTTTCTGGAGACCAGAGTCCTGCTTCTGCCACATCTCTTGTTTTTGATTGTAGGAAAGTTGCTTCTCCATTTGGTACTTGTTTCTCTCTCCTCCTTTCCCTGGCTAGTTAGGGGGTGGAGGGATGCACATGCAACATGCTGCAAGAAGTCTCCACCTCAGTAGTCTCATAAGATCTCTAATATTAATTTGCAGAAAATTATCTGCTTGGGCAAGCCTGGGCAGCATGTGCTACTCACAATGATACACATGCTAAGGCAGTGCTCTTGGATGCAACTTGATTACTGATAGAGAATGAAATACAGGAAAGCAGACAAGAGGAATACTCGCTTGAAAAGCAAAGCAGCCCAGCCCCTATTCAGGCATGCATGCATTGATGTTATAGAGTTAATAGAAGGTAAGAACCCTATAGGTCTTTTCAACTTTAAATGTCCTCAACTCCAGCATCAATCCCCAGGCAGCTTGACCACAATACCAGTGTCAGTATCAGAAAGTAGCAGGAAACCCAGACAGCCCCTCTGTATGTGAAGTTTGGGATATTGTCATAGCCTGGATTGTGGCTTCTACAATAGGAAAACCACTCTAAAGGGCTCCCAAAGAACCCAGTGATTCTGAATTATGCGCAAGTTGTCTACTTCATCTAGATGAGTCATAGAAAAAATGGCAATAATCTTGGCTTTCGAGTGAATACTTGTAAAATGAGAAGTAATGCTTTTGGTGGGGTGATTGCAGGTGTAATTCATTGTAAGCCCTTTGAAACTCTAGAGGGAAGGCACTGCAAAAGTACAACACATTACCATCTAAAAAATCGGGAGCTGAACAGATAAAATATCTGAGACAACAGAACTTCTGTGTATGAAGTATTGCACTGGAATTGACTAGACTGAGACTTGGCACTTGCAGAGATAATCACTGGAGCTGAGGCAGGGTTAAATGTTGCATTAATACACATGACAGGTCACCGTCCTTTAGTCTTTCCTTCTGGGAGGAAGTAAATAAATGTGTCAGTTTAATCTAGCACATTAACCTTCCTCTTAATCCTACAATTTACTTACTAAGGGATTTGTATAATCTACCCAATAAATAAGGACAGTAATTATTCCTGCTACAGAGGGCTGTGAGAAATATTTGCAATGAAGCTTGAAGCTGGATTTAAAAGCTGTTTTGGTTTTGTTAGAAACACAAAACTCTGGCCAGGTTTCCTGGAAAATTCCACGGGGCCCAATGCAGGTGGAAGCTCATTTTCTGTATATGTATGTGTGTCCTTAGCCAAAGTGTAGCTCCAGGGTTGCATGTGGTCCCGAATACTGGAGAGGAAGAAGCTCTAGGAATATATATGCAGCAGCACACTGTGGACAGCCTTGTGCTTCATGTAGGTCCAACCACTGCATGACTCCACAAGAAGTCTCATGGTGGAGAAAAGCAACGTAGCCCCATCCATCCCTTATCTGCTAACAGGCAATATTGCCTTCTCCACAAATCCCTGGATGCCCATCTGTTGTATCAAAGCTATTTCTTTAACTTCCCTTTCAGGAGAGGAATTCAAATGTGACTTGAACGATCAGAAATCTCATAAAGACAATTAGCAGGACTACAAAGGAAAGTCCTACAGGACTTCAGTGATTGCCTTGAACAGGAAGCCCTTTTCCTCTCACAGCAGTGAGTGAACCCATTCTTTCCCTGAAGACAAAAATGTTTTTCAGAGTTTCCCAGGGTGTATGGAAACTAACACGGTGTCATTTGAGGGCTTGGTATGTCAAGAGCAGCCGTTGCATTCCCCTGAACTCCTCTTTTCCTGGATTATATAGGAAGGGCAAACTCTTCACTCTTTCCTGAACACTGGGTAGCACAGGTGTTGACCAGCACCTACCCCGTTGCAAACACAGTCAACATCAGCAATTGAAAAAAGCCCTACCTACTGGAGATTTTTTGCTATTTCTCATTGATAAAGGTGTGTTTGTAGCTATGAGAGATGGAAATGTCAGGTTTTATACACGTGATCATCGTAGTCACTTTTTGTTGATCTGATTTTATTGATACAGATTCCCTCAACACACACTCACACACAAAGCTTGATTTAGGAAGCTTGGGGTGAAGGGATATTTGGACACTTCCCATTATTAATGTTGCTCCAAGCGTCCACACTGAATACACGTACGTGGAGGACTCCTGGCTGCCCACATTCATATCCATCTGTTCAGATGGCAGGATGCCCACACAGAGACTAGTTGGACTTTTGTCCCAGGATATAGGTATTCTGCAGTAGGAGGGTCACTTAGGCCACACTTTAAACAATATTAACACCATCTCTTCAGCAGGACAGCTTTCCTCATGGGTAATTAATTGAGCTTCCAGCAGCGTCTGTCAGCTGTTTGCAACAAGCTTGTTTGCTTGACTAAGCAGCCATGATGATACCCAGTGCTCTGTTTCCTATCAGGTCTGAAGGCGGGGGACTTGGCTGTATTTAAGATGATTACATATGAATCAGGCTTTTGAGTGCTCAGTTCCTATACCTATGTGTGTAGCAGATGATAAGGGAAGTTAGCTTTGAGCCAGGCTTTGCAGAGACTGGAAACCGAGCCTAAGGCAATTGGTTGGAATTAAATGGGAGAAATCTCAGCAGAGAAGGGAATTGAAATGGTTTAAAGTTATAAATTCATTCACAGTAAGGAAATCATTGCAGCTGTTTTCAAAACTCTGCAGAAGAGGAATCTTCTCAGGGACTGTGTTGGTATATAGGGGGCCTGTTCTGTAATGTCCTGTACCATGGCAATGCAGCATCTCATAGGTGGGATCTCCTAACCCTCCTCAGTTAACAATGCTTTTAACTACTTCTGTAGGTAATGTGGTAGACTTACATACCCAATCTCTTACATCTAGAAAAAGAGGCATCAACTTTTTTAATAATATCTCAAAGTATATGCTATTCTTATTATTATTGAAAGACTTAAGTAGCTTCTTCAGCATTTACAGTACCTTCCAGACACTTTGTAATTACACTTTCATACCATAAAAAAACCCCAAAACACACAAAACCAAGCCCTGGTGTACTTTATGAAGCATAGAAGAGAGATAGCTGTCTCCAGATGTGTGGAAAGCTGCCTGTGATACTGCTCTAACACACCCATTGCTCATCTTTCTTTTGAAGCAAAACCAAATTTGGTAGTTACATCCGCTAATCCATTTAGAAGCCATTTTATGAATGTTATCAACAGTTATTTTCACCTTTAAGTGGGCCAAGCAGAGGGCTGGGACCTAGATCTCCCAAATAAACAAAGAACCCTGAAGAATACAAGGACGTTCTTGCTTCCACCTTAATTCCTCCCATAGCCATGTCAGAGCACCTGCTTTGTCTGTGTCCCAACCCTAAGGGCACTAATAGGTCTTAACTGCCCTAAACAGCCACACCTGGGCCCTCCACCCCTTTAAACTCCATCTATCACTCCAGGAGCCCCATTTAAGCTCAGCTTGGGGGCTTTAGTCTTCTTCTAAGTTACTTCATAGGTGTGCGCATGCTCTGTTCTGGTTCCTGCTCCCCCAATTTGCTTACTGTCTTCCTGGATGGACCCTAAAGCTGCACCGATGGTAGCTCTCTGTCTTGCCCTGTCTCTGGTCTTTTTTCCTGGCTGAAAAATTTGTTACAGGTAGCCCTGTTTCTAGGCTCATTTTGTGCTGTTCCTGACTGTGCTCTCTGGATGGAGCCCAAGCCAGGTCATCATCTCACCTGGTCTGGGACCATCAGTGGATCTGGGCATTGCCGCTGTCCCAGCCTTGCTCACACCCTGATGAATAAGGACATTGCATGGCCTGCAGTGGGGTCACCCTCAGCAGTTGGCTTGTTACCCTGGAAATCCTGCTGTGGCTGCACTAACACCTAAGTTTTTCATGAGTTGTGCTTCCAAGGAGAGCAGGCCCTGGTTTGGAGGTGTTCTGTATTTTGGGGAGAGGTTTTTTTGTTTCTTGCAGGGGAGAGAGAAGAGCATTTCTCGTTAATTGTGTCAATAGACAATCACAGCTTGTGGAAAGGCACAGCAAAAAAAGGGGCATCATTCAGCATCTTCTCTGATTTATGGATTGTTTCTGAATGAACTCTTTAACAATAGTATTTGTTCCCATAATACCCATTAAATGCAAATGGCCGATTTATTTCCCTGATGTTCCCATCAGGATGCAGTTCCAAACTGTGCATGGCAGGGGGATTACTGCACTTGCTGGGTGGTTGAAGTCACTTGCACTTTAGCCTCTTGCTGCCACCTGAGGCACATGATAATCACCCAACAATGCACCGCCTGTCATCTTGTATTGCTTAGCTGTGTGTCCTACTTAAATGCAGCCTTGTCAAAAGTCGCTTTGAATTATTAGCAGAAAGGCCACCCAGGAGACAAAGATCCTGCAAGCAAGGAGTACAGAGCAAGGTATTAATAGGGCATAACAGCGCTATCAACATACTGAAGAGTTCATGTGCAATATATGTGATAGTGTAGTAGGCGAAAGCTTTTAAGGACTATGCACAGTGTCAGTTCTAGCCAAGCAAAGGGGTGGGCGGGTGAGGGGAGCTATTTTGTCTTTCCCTGGCCAGACTCTGTAGAACTGGAGCTGCAAATTCATCAGTCTGTTGGCTTGCTGTTACAGACACTTGAAGAAAAGGTGAAAATAACTGCGTTTAATCATCTTCAACTTATTTCTTAGTTACAGTTCAGGTGGGAGGACCATCAGCAATTGTTCCCTTGAACTTCTGAATGGGTAGTGAGAGAATGACCAGACATCACTTAAATACAGCTGCAGATTTATGGTGGGAGAAAGGAGAGTGTCAGAAGTACCCTGTGCAGTGTGTGATTGCCCCGTCAGGGCTGTGTCTGCCTAGACAGCTGAGCTACAGGAAGGTTGCTGTGGCTGTGTGAAGGCATCTATAAAGGATCACGGAGATATATGTGTTGGTAAGAATGTTCTTGTAGGTTGTCTCTATTGATGTGGTAGTATTAAGTCCAAAAAGCAGGAGCTGAGAAGATGCAAGAGGATGTGATGCAGGAGAGGCTGTTTCACAGGTGAAGTAATTGCAAAATAATGCAACTATGAAACCAGATATAAAGACCACCAAAACCCAACCTAACATAAAGGAAAACAGTCAGCTATTATTGCAATTCTCTGAGGCTTTTGACATAAAGGAAGTGCAAGTGACAAGATCCCTAATGTTCTGGGCCAGGAAGACTGCAAACAAATTGTAATTAATACTTAGTAATGGACAGTTATTGTGGACAACCTCTTGAGTTAATGCAATTGCAGATTTCTGCACCTTTACAGGCATGTTACAAAGGCAGTGATAGCTATGCTCATCAATTTGGTGACAGATGAGCAAGATAAAATCAGTTGTGAAATGTTAGTTTGGTGATATAAACCAGAGGTTTCAATGCAGTCGCTTTAGACTTTGTCACTACTGAGGAAGAGAAAGTATTTTTTGCTGATCCTCATTGTGGCGATTACAGACCTTTTTTAACCTGTTGCTTTTGATGGCCACAATGCAGAAACAGTAATAACGTGTATAATCTTTCATTACAGCTTAAGTGAGGCCAGTGTGCTGCGAATGATCAGGAACAAGGTAGCTTGTTCCCTTTGTGCAGAGCACCAAGGTAGGGCTGTTGATGGGTGATGTGTTACATTAGACATTAATGAGGCTGAGACTGTGGCTTGTCCACAAATGAATGTGAAGGAGGGTGAGCGTTGTTGTTGTTTGTATTTGGGATGGGAGTATCACTCTCTTTGCACTTTCCTCAGTCCACATTACTTCCTCTTTTTGTTAAAGAAATACATCTTGCACCACCTGTTAAAAAAGGAACAGGAAAACCAGGTAAGTGTAATTAGAATGAAATGATTGGTGATACTTGACAATAATAACTAAATGTACACCTGCTTCTGTAAGCGGAGCTTTGCTTACTGATAGTTCTTTTTTTTTGGTCCTGAATTTCTTCAGGGGACATTTGAGAGGGACTCCTGAGAGGTGTAATTTTGTGCTTAGAGTAAAGGAAGAAAAGATAAACTTGTTCTCCCATATATGCCTCTGTCTGGACCAACTGAGACCCTGGAACAGTAGGTGTTTTGGTCAATATCAGGTAACAATTCATTGGCTATAATTATGTGAAAATACAGACTCTGAGATGCAGGGAGATACTGGAATAGCTCCTTCATTCAAGTGCTCTTGCTTCTGTCAACATGATACCTATTTTGAGTGCAAATGGAAACTAACAGGCTGAGTGTGTTCTTCTATTATTTTTTTTAATACTTGGGCTGCCTACTGTATACTACCAAACTTGTAGGTTGTGATTTGGAGCTAAGAGGGAGCAGAAATATGTGTTTAATGCTTAAAAAAGTGGATCCTTAATACCCAGCTACTAAAGTGTTTCAGTTAGTGGTATCATGCTAGTACCTAAGGTGGAATCCTTATTTGAGGACTTAAGGTACTATCGCACTGGGAGGTGGGAGACTTATTGGGTTTGACATACACAGACCACTAAAAAGCCAGTATAGAAAGATTTCTTTTGATGTTTTAGATGTTTTGAATTGAAAGATACAAGACAGAGTATGGACTAATTTTATGAGTATGTGATCAAAACCCCTAAAGACTTTACTCGAATGATGTGACAGTGTACTTAAGACATTTTTAAACCATGCACTTGTATGTATTTTTTGGTGTTCATTTTGAAAGCAAGCTCGTGTATTTAGCAGGGGAACAAACAGCATCTATTATTATTTCCTTTTTATAGTCTTTAGGATTTTTCTTTCAGTTTTCATTCTCTCAACTTGGTCAATGTGACATGAAAAATTAACCAACCTGGAATCTGGTAACAGTGCAACATAGCTGGTTTCCTAAACTCTCTGTCAATTTGATAACATCATAGTTAATTGACAAGAGGTTGTTGCTCTGGCCTAGGGAAGACCTTACTAATACTTTTTTATAATCAGGATAGACTCATAGCGTACAGCTCTACTGTTGTGGTTTGTCTGTCAGTTGAGATGCCAAACTTGCCGAAGGCAACTAATTTTTTGTGTTAAACAAAGAAGCTTTTGAGGCACATCTGTAAGTCTGAGACCTCACTTGCCTGACCAAGTAAACAATGTCATATGTGCACTTTGCCCCCCTGACAAAGGAGGGGAATATCCCATTGCTGTGTTACAACCTATTTAGCTCCTTCCTGTGGGATGTAAGACTACACAACTTTTCCTCTTTTGAAGGTCTCTTGTACCATGCACTGAGGTGGACTCTTTCCCATTTGCTCCATGCAGTAACATTAGAAATCTCTTCTTGACAGATCTCCAGCACCTACATTTTTGATTCCCATACTTTCATAGTTACTGTGGATTTAATTTATTTCATGGAAACTAGAACTTTTGGACTGTCTTCAAGTTGCATACTGTAAAAAAAGCCTTTTAAAGGAGTGCCTTTTGTTCTGTTTTTGCACAGGACATTGCAGAATAGGATCCTGGTTCAGGATTTAGGATAGCGTTGCTATTTTATTTCAATATAAATACCTAAGCCTCTCAGGAGAGGAAGGGGGTAAAGGCAAGATAATTGTGCTTACAGTACTTTGAGACATGCAACTTGTTTAGTTTAAATCCCATAGTCTGAAACCAGAGATTTTTATGCAGAGGCATGGCTAAATTGCAGTATGAAAAATGTGTAACAGTAGAGCTTTATGTGGAAAGGCAGCATTTCAATTTAAATTGAGGAAAATCCTCTCCATTGGGGTTAAATTTCTGAGTGCATATATTCTACCTCTCCCCTTCACCTTTACTACAGTTTTTAAATATTTCTAGATAAAACCCCTTTTCACGTTGTAGTGTGTAGTTTAGATAAGAATGCAGGCTTACCTCTGCAGTTCTTCTCCATGCAGTCTCTTCCTGATTGCAGAAAATCAACAAAAAATAAGTACTTGCTGCCTATAAAAAGAAAAAAAATTCCCAGGTTAGAGGCTGAATTGGTTAAGAAGGTGATTAGAAGTCATCCAAACAAGTCTGGTTCACTGTAAATGAAAATCTGGCTAACTGTCTTAATCTCTTCGGAAAATATTTTTGATTCAGAGATAACATCACTGAATTTCTTATATAGTAAACCCCATGACTGCCTCCTTATGAAAGTTGTTTGAAGTAGTCTTTCATTTAGGGCTATATGCTTAGTGTCTGATTTTTCTTGCCTTATTAGTCTCCTTACTTTCACTGCTAGTATGTAGCTATTGACAATTCTGAATCCACGTACATCCCGGAGCTTTGTTAAAGCTTTAATATATGAAAAGTGACATACTGAAGTATAAAGTATGACAGCTGTCTTTGTAAAGAAGTTGCAAAGTACCTTATTACAGCAGAATGTATTTCACCTGAAAAGCCTCCTGCAATGTGGTTACCCACATAACTGCTTAAATTCTCTGTGGTTGTAGCTCTTTCAGTTTGTGATCTCTGACATGCAAAGGGAGATGTGGTTGCTGTAGGAAGGCAGCTACTACTTCAGGTCTTTTTAAGATATGTTTTAATACTCAGGGGGTAGATTTTGTTTATTGACTGCATCCATAAAGAAATTTAAATTATTTCGGGACTTGAGAGGCCCAGGTCAACTTTGAAGGCCAGTGCAATATAACATAGAAGGCGTAGCATAGAAGGAAACATAGATCTCCATTCCCCAACAAGCTTTAATGAATAATGATGCAAGAAATTGCCTTCAGAAAACCTTCCAGAATGGAAGTGCCATGGTAAAAGACAACTGTAAATAATAAGTGGGGTTGTTTGGGTTTTTTCTTTTTTTTTTTCTTTTTTTCACAGATACAGGCTAGCAGTTCAGTGTGCAGAGTTTTTTTTCTCACCTCAGGAATGGTAGAGCAGCTAGAACATCATACTGTAGGCTGTTACCTCCAAAGTAAAGCAATAAAGCTGGGAAGGCTCATCTCTTCAGTTTCTGTGGGCAGCACCTGCACTTAGACTGGTTTAGCCTTGGTGTAAATCCATAGGATTTGATGTTTAAGTAGTATTAGATGGCCAACGTATCTAAACTGCTCAGTTGTAGTCACACTTAATTTGGATCAAAGCAAATTACTTTCTTAGGACATGGAGGCAGAATGTCTTAACTAAGCTAAATCTGCTGAACTGGGCATGTCAGGTGGCAGCCTTACTGTGTATGAGAAGGAAAGCTAAGGTCAGTCTTTCTTATTTTGATCCAGTAGCATAGTTCATTTGGTAGCATAACATCAACCTGCAAAGCATCACAGAATAAAGGCTTGCTGGATGTGCTCTAGTTCAGCTGGAAGATTTTGAGCTCAGGGCACAAACAGTTGGGTAGTTACTGGGTGATCTAATTGTAATGGTCCCTTATGACTTGTACCTCTGTTCACCCTGGTTTCTTCAGCTTTGTCTGACAGCAAGCCACAGTACAGAGTGAATCTGAGTCAGATGTGAGCACCCGATCACATTTATGTCAAATTCCTCAGGGAGCTGAACATGGAGGTTATGCTGCCTTTTACTTTTGAGCTAGCTTCGTGCTAGCTGCAGGACAGAAGATACCCAACCCAGTGTGATGTTAGAGTAGCATGAAGACGTAACTGATCTGCCAACTAATGCTGAGTTGATATGCCAATGTTTTGGGAACAAATTTAAACTGTCAAAGCATGTATAGCAGAAAAATGCATTATGTCATGCAGGCTGTAGAATTTTTTTTATCTGACGGAAGGACCCCTAAAGCTGGAATTGTTTTATTGTCAGATCTTGGTCTGAGACCTGTGTGTAGATAAATGGACTGTGCCTTGATTGCCTAGTTACTACCTGGAAAAGTCCTGTGAATTCTCATTTACCAGGCTTGTTCTGGTCACCAGTGTTCATGTACCAGAACAAATTCATTGTGTAGAGAGCCAAAATTGTAACTTATTTTTGAGCTATTTACTTGCATTTCAGGAAACACAAGTTCTACTGTACTTAAGTGTTGGTGGCTCACAACTGAGCTTCACACTGGACTAGGTACAGATATCTGAGCGCAAATCCATATATCTGCCTCTTCTGGTGGATTTTGCTGGCAAGAGCAGAAGTGGAAAATCACCTTTCCTCTTCAAAGACAGTGGCTTCACAGGGAATTTAGACTCAGTTTGGGGTTTTTTTGGATCTTTTCAGTTTTGCTAGTGAAGATCCTCATAGACTATATTAGGTAGTAATTGCCTTCTCAACATTTGGCCAGAAGCTATTGTAATAATTTGTATGATGTCATTATGTAAGACTTATCACAGTAACTTTTTTTCATTGTTTGTTTTCAGGAGGGAGGTTGGTTTCCAATTAATAAAGTATAAACTCATGAGTTTGCAAATCAAAATTCATCCTGTGTTAGGCTATTGTATAAGTCTTTTCCCATAATTCCAAACACAAATATATTGGATTGCCATATTAGCTACATAAACTGTGGACCAAAGACCCAAAGAGCAAAATAAAGCAAAATCCCCCACCTTCCTCTCCAGTATGACAGCCAAAGCATCGTTTGGTGAAAATGACAGAAAGTTCTTAATCATCCTGGCAGTGGAAAGTGTTTTAATAGAAAACAAAGATTTTTTTTTTTTTTTAAAAATTCTCCCTTGCCACCTACTAGGTTTCCAGTATTGCATATGCAGCACACATAAGCAGTCCTCAAGGCAACAGGAAGGTTTTTTATGGACAAGAATTCAGATTTTCAAGGACTTGGACCCATGTGTTTTTCAGATATGCTCAGCAATTCATGCAACACTCCAAATACTGTTTTTTTAAATGTCATTTGAAACTTAATTTGGTGTCAGTGGCTACAGAGATATTAGAATTTTTTTCAGATTTTTCAGTAAAAGAGTGTCTAATTTTCTGGTACGAAACTTTCTGAATCAGAGTCCTTTCAGCTCCAGAGTTATTTTTATATATATATATATACACACACACAGATTTATATAACTCTTCCTCATCTGAATATTCTAAAATAAAAAGGGAAAAAGAACATTTCTTCAGAAGAGTGATGACTGAGCTTTAAAAAAGTAAAAAATAGAAGTTAGCACCACCAATTAATAATATTTTGGGATTATTCCCTGAATACATTTATATTCTAATAAATTTATTTAGTTTTTCTTTCAAGCTTTGTTCTCTTTTTTGCTTATTGTTGGAGAAGAGCCACTAAAAGTTAAAGAAGAGTGCCATGTAGTAAAAACAACTCTGAACAGAACCTCTATGACTTCTTTTGTGCCAAAAAGTCCATTACTGCTCTGGAGCTGTTGGTGAAATAACTCTTTATGTTGCACTATTCTTGTGCAGCTACTAAAATTCTTGTTCATTTTAAGAGCTTAACACCTGCTCCACCTTCTGTGAGCTTCCAAGATGGTTTGCCAGACACATGTGCTCAAGCGTAGGCAAGGATCTACTGAACTGACTGGAGAGCCATATGTTG
Source organism: Grus americana (assembly GCF_028858705.1). NCBI lineage: Eukaryota > Metazoa > Chordata > Aves > Gruiformes > Gruidae > Grus > Grus americana. Next base: position 79,814,793 of record NC_072852.1, read on the forward strand.
GCTCTGTAACAATAGAAGCCAGATCAATGTGAAGTTCAAAGTCATCATGAAATATGTCTTTTTCTGTCTTTCTCCCCTATATAAATTTCTTGTCAAACAACCTAAGGTTTGTGGCAACTTTGGCTTTGTTTGTACAGCTGGATGGATCACCACATGAAAGAGGGTTTCTCTTTTTGGAGGTGAGAAGGACTGAAGGAGGTTCAAAGATAATTAAGATCAATATTTTTGAACTTAGGTATCTAGATTTTGGCTACCATGTTTTACATCAGATTTGGCAAATACCTGCTGAATTTATCAAAAGGTGTCATTATTCAGTATATTTGAAAAAAATGCCTGTGCTTTCATTTTGATATTTTGCTATAAAAGCCTTGCTCTATATGCTAGCCTTCTTCTATGACCTGTCAGCATTGAAAATATAGGCTCTAGGTGCTTGATTGGTCTAGGATTGAAACAAGTTCTAAGGCTCCTCAAAAACAGTGCTGTATTAATGCTTTTTTGAACATGGGAATATATACACACATGTTGGGTAAGACAGTTCTAGGAATTAACCTAGGGAACAATGTTGCTTGACTTCTTCAAGCATCTTAATGTCTCTGCCCTGATCTGTGGCTGGGGTGTCACTTGCTTAGAAAGACAATCTGCTATATGTCAGGTGCATCTGTAGCAAGCATCCATGTCCTACCCCCTTAACCGTGTTGGTAAATGCAGGGTGGAGAGAAATCACAGGCTTGCTTTCTGCAGGACATTGTAATAGCCCCTCTGCAAATTTCTTGTGATGCAGAGAAGAAGTGGGCAAGATGAGCAGGAGCATGTAGCCAATCTTTGCTCGTTGCCCTGCCGCCACCACCAGGAATTGCAGTCTGATGTTGGTTCCAGGACTTGAACAATGTGATGTTGGAGGATAATCATAGAATGGTTTGGGTTGGAAGGGACCTCAAAGATCATCTAGTTCCAACCCCCCTGCCATGGGCAGGGACACCCTCCACTAGACCACGTTGCCCAAAGCCCCATCTAACCTGGCCTTGAACACTTCCAGGGAGGAGGCCTCCACAACCTCTCTGGGCAACCTGGTCCGGTGCCTCACCACCCTCACTGTAAAGAATTCCTTCCTAACATCTAATCTAAATATACCCTCCTTTAGTTTAAACCCATTACCCCTCGCCCTATCACTACGCTCCCTGCTGAACAGTCCTGTAAGCACCTTCAGGTACTGTAAGGCCGCAATTAGATCTCCCCAGAGCCTTCTCTTCTCCAGGCTGAACAATCCCAACTCTCTCAGCCTGTCTTCATAGGAGAGGTGCTCCAGCCCTCTGATCAGCTTCGTGGCCCTCCTCTGGACTTGCTCCAACAGCTCAATGTCTGTCTTGTACTGGGGACCCCACAGCTGGATGCAGTACTCCAGGTGGGGTCTCACCAGAGCAGAGCAGAGGGGCAGAATCACCTCCCTTGACCTGCTGGTCACACTTCTTTTGATGCAGCCCAGGACACGGTTGGCTTTCTGGGCTGCAAGCGCACACTGCTGGCTCATGTTGAGCTTCTCATCAATCAATACCCCCAAGTCCTTCTCTCTCGTCGTGCTGAGACATTCCTTATCTCTTTTAGAGGAAGCTACTAATGCTGAGGAGGACCTGTCCATCCCAGCAGTCAGGCAAGTCCTACTCCTGGAGTGATAGGAGGCTCCTTGCCTGAGCAATCATGTGAGTCCAAAGGCCTTGCTTCAGCTGAGGATGTAAAGAACATCTGGCAAGCATAGACCCATAAAGATACACCCATGAAGGTATTAAGGAAACTTAAAGGGTTAATAGACAGAAGGAGTAAATATGAAGTATGGATTACCATGGGAAATCAGATTATGGACACATTGCAGAGATGGGGTAGGTAGAGAACTTGACAGTAGAAATTAACGATGTCTCCTGTTTTGGATCTCATATGTATCAGATATGATCTCATATGTGAACAATTGTGAGTGGGTGTCTTGATAAATGTCAATAGGAGAATATTGCTGTGAGGAGGTGTCTTGACAAACATCAATAGCAGAATATTGCTGTCACTGGCTGCATTCAATCTCCTGTCCAGATCTACCTGAAATAATATGGCAGTGGAACTATTTGCAGCCAAGAACAGGATGCACACAGGGAGGTGACGTGCATGGACGCAGCTCTGTGACAGCGGATGTAGATAGCTTGGGGTGTACAGCATTGACATTTGATGCTAGCATGAATTCACATTTTGCTTGACAACTGTCAACCAGCTTCATAAGTTGTCTTGACATTGATTTCTTGAAGGAAAAAAAAAGGAATACAGAGGAGTGTAAGGTAGAGGAACTTAACTGGCTAAAATACAGAATAAGCTAATGAGTCATACCAGTGATTTAAATGATGTGCCAGCACTTCTGGAAAAAGTACAGAAGGACTGAAATAGTCATTGGAAAAGCTGAGGTTGAAAAATACCCAGTAGTATAAACAGGCTGCCCCTGTGAATCCGAAGACATGCAACCTTTCAAACCTGGTAGCTCAAGGTGGATGATGAACTCAGACTTGGATTACTTGATTTAAAAATAAGAATCCCTGATACATGTAAGGGGGGAAAAAGCTGCTATTAAGAAAAAGGTCAGGATTATTATTATTATTATTATTATTTAAGCAGGCATTGGTAGAAGGGGATGCACAAAAAGGTTCTGTTAAGCATTTCTTCTGTTTGGTGTTTCTTGAAATAAAGTGTAGGTGGCAATCAGGTAATGCAACTTAAGGGCTGGTGGCATAATGACTTGTTTGGGATACTGTGAAGTGTCAGTGCATTGAGCTTAAAGATTGGGATCTCCAGTTTGTTAATAGAATGAACGAATCCGTATCTGTACAATGCTACTGCATTCAGAGTCCTCTGAAGAAATCTTAAATGAGGAGACATAGGTGCTCACACTTGTTCAGGCATGTTCTTACTCTGCTCAGAGAAGAAAATTTCTCTGCTGCTGCTGAGGGACACCCCAAATAATGCACATGAATTACTTCATGGTGAAGTATTTCTTACAAGGCGGTAAAATAGAAGTGACTCTCCATTCCAATTTTGTAAAGTGAATGCTGTCCTGGCCAAACGAGAGAAGACTTTTGGGGTTATGCTGTCATGAAGTGGGATATGAGCAGTTTGAGAATGGTTCAGAGTTCACTGGGTATTTGAATAGTTATGGAAATGTTCTAGTAGAATTATGGAGTCTTTCTTTTTTCTATTGCAAATGGAGTATTTCTATGCTGACACTCATTTCAGAACAGTCCCATCTTAAAGATTCTTGGTGAAATGGACAGTTAAAAGCTTTTATTCATGCTACAGAATTAATAATTGCTGTACTTCACCATGTGTGCTGTAATTCTTTTAATAGCTTCATTCCATTATCAACTATTTATTAAAAAGATTTCACCACAGATATAGGCTTTATGGAGATTACTGTGCACTATACTTAATTACCAGATGTTCAGTATGTTTACAGTATATCTGGTATTCAAGTAAACTTCTCTGTGTGAAAACCATCTAAAATGAACAATTAAAATACCACTGTAAAGCTTTGTATTATAATAACTTGAAATGGAAATTCCAGCTGGACAGTGTTATGAAACTAAAACTATACAGAATTTTAGCCTTACTCCAAAACAACATTATTAAACTCCAGTGAAAATGTGTTTTTCTGTCTGAATTTACCTTGTACATTCAGTCCATCGGATAAACAATCACCCATGTGCTTTTCATATTCTTTGAGTTAGTTTATTGCTCTCTTCCATCAAAACTATATAAACTCAAATGTATGCCTAAATTTATAACCAAACTTCAGAGCTTTATGGTTAGGGGGGTTAAAAGTGAGAGGTGCCAAAGCCAAGGGCAAGTGTATTACATTGTCTCAGTTCTGTTATGTAGCCTCCCAAAAATTCTGTTTTCCATGCAATTTTTTATTACTCATTAACTTGGATCTCTTCTTAAATTTACCCCTTTTAGGAACGTGTGACTAACAAAGATCTCCAAGCCTAAGGCCAGTTGTAAGCTCACCTCACCACCTTGAATGTAGAGAGATATTTTGCTTTTCACGTCTCAAGGAGTTGGCTGATGCAGAATCTTTCTCTTTTTCTCATTTTGAGTCTAGCTTTATTCCTATTTTATATCACTTTGTACTGAGCTGGCGTTGCTTTTCATTTAAATGATCTTTCTCTGTTGTTGATCTCAAGCAATTGTAGTCTTGTAGACTCCCTATTGAGTCTTATTTAATCCTAGGATAAGCAAGTCAAGCTGTTTTCCAGTCTACTTTCTATTCCTCTGCTAACATGTTTTTCTGGTTTTTATCTTCATGTGACCAGAACAGCACACAGATATTCTGCATGAAGTCTCATGAGCATTGTAATAAATTTCATAATTCTTTTTCAGGGAAACATTAACGAATCCCAATATATCTTTCCATAGCTGCCTCATATCAACGATTCATAGTCAACTTGTGGTCAATTAAAATAACCAGATGACTCAGTTCTCCTCTTTTCTACCTTAAGAGCCTGTAGTTTCAATCCAAGATACTTGTCCCTACACTTTCTATAGCTGACATAGTACTCTGTACTTCACCCCCGTTTTCTGCCCCACATTTCTGTCTGTGCTTGCTGCTGGCAGTAGCAGATCCATCCCATTCATAGAATCATAGAATGGTTTGGATTGGAAGGGACCTTAAAGATCATCTAGTTCCAACCCCCCTGCAATGGGCAGGGACACCCTCCACTAGATCAGGTTGCCCAAAGCCCCATCCAGCCTGGCCTGGAACACTTCCAGGGAGGGGGCAGCCACAGCTTCTCTGGGCAGTTTAATTGAAACATTTTACACATCTCTTCCAGTCTGAACCCCAACTGGTTCACTTTTAATGTTGCCCCTACTCACTTCTTTCAAGCCCAACACACATGAGTAGCAAACAGTGCTATCTAACATCTTTTTACTTGCATTTCTCTTTTCTGTGAACATCTGCTCTCCATGACACCCAGGAAGTTTTACTGTTGACTTTAGAGAACTGAACCAGGACCTAGGTTAGCAGTGCCCCATGGCTAATGCCCATACAGCAATCCCTTCAGCCCCAGATGTGATTATTCCTTCAAGAGCTGCATGATAAGGACACGAGGGCAAAAGTTGGGGCAGTGCCTTGCATCATTTTCCTGTAAGCTTCTCATTCACATAGTAGGTTTCTTCCCTTGTCACAACTTTATTAAAAATGATTTCACCATAGATACAGCATCTAAAGGCATTGTCACATAGTAAATGTAATTACATATTTCTCAGCATGTTGCTAGTATTTGGCAGTGAAACATAATAGACTTGATCCTTGTTGTGAGTATCTTCCAGCGTGACTGCTACAAGTCCCAAAAGTATTAAATTACCTGAAATAAAAAATTAAAAAGAAATCAATGTATAGAGGCACAGCTAAATTCTTACTAACTTGTGTTTCAGACATTTTAGCTTAAGGTCTTATATTTGCCTTGCAATGGATGTGGAAGCAGTGTAAACACACTTTGGAAGAATTACTTGTCTGTATCCCAGTAGGATAATGTTTGGTTGCATATGATTTATGCTGGAGTAATTATTTTAGCAGTGCAGCAATAAAGATGACCAAAAATACTATGTATCCCCACTTAAGCTATTCTCTCCATTTCTTGCCTCTAATTAGTTCTTGAGACACGTCGCTACTTTTGGTCTTTTGAAGTAGCATAATCCAAAATGTTCACTACTCTTTGTTATCATGAAAATAGCTGAAGTCACAGGATTGTTCCTCTAAACTTTGAGACACAATTTAAAGCACGCTTCAAGAAATCAAAGCCAAGTCGCAGCGTTGTGGCTACTAGCACTTGTACGAGCACTGTTGGCAGGACTCAGGTGCTTATCCCAACAGAACAAAAAGGCAATTTGTATTCCTGAAAGGTTAGAGAGTTGTAACACTTTTTCTTATTTTTCATATTAGGATTGGCAATGCCAATTGTGACACTGAAAAAATTAATTACATTTTTAATTAAAAAGTAAAAACATTCTAATGCTTATGCATTTTGGAGGAAGTTTGAAAAATCCAAGACAAAGGCTCAAAAAACCCAGAAAAAATACCAAATGATTTTACAGTGGCTTTTTGTTTGTTTTCTGGAAAATCTCTGTCATTCAGAGTACTATGAGCATCGCTTAATGTCCAGGATTGGCAAGACTATGTTGTTTCTAACAGGATGCAGGTGAGCTGCTGTTGAGAAACGAGGTAGCATGCTACTTGTGGCAGGGGGGCCAGGCAGGGTGGTGCGGACGTGGAGTTATTAGGATACTGGCAGGACCCGTAAGGGGAAGTAGTGTTTTGAGAAGTTAGCCAGGATGTTATAAGAAATTTGGAAATGCAATTGGAGGGGAGGGATGTATACTCACGTATATGCTGGAGGATGTGAAGAGGAAGAAGCAGGCTGAAGGACATGACGAGGCACAAAAGGAAAATGTGAAGCGTAGGAAACTGAAGAGAGGAAAACGTGAAGGGGGGCTGTCAGGGGATGACTGACTGAGGGGAGAGCATGAGAGAGAAGTCAACGGGGCAGCTACCCATCTAGACCAGCTGGGGCAGGGGACAGCAAACCTGGCAATACCCAATTCTCTATCTTGCAAGGGTGAAGTCCAGAAGATACTTGTATTCACCCAAGTTACGGCAACCAGCTGTGTGAAGTGATACGTATCACAGAAATTATCATCTTAGAGTTTGTCTTGTAAAGCCTCTTTGCAGCGCTCTCAGTTGCACGCTGAGTTAAGCGTGGTACGTGCTTTGCACGGGGTGGGAGAATGTAAGCTTTTCAAAGCAAGAATGGCTGTAATTAGTTAATTTGGAAAAAAGACCCCTTTGGGAGGCAACTTCCTCCCTGCCTCACTAAGAAATAGCGTGAGATTTGCTCATTTCTGCATAAACTGGGAGTGATACGGTGACTCATGCTGTACGTGACACCCAAGGCCAAGCTGCATGTGGCATAAATGACAGCAGAACAGGCCCTGTAGTGTTTTAGGCTTCACAAGCTGGGAGAGTCTGACAGCTTTCTCTAAGGCTAATTCAGCGGTTTCCTTCCAAACTGTCAAGTATACATTTGTATCTACAACTCTTCATTTCCAAGGCTTACGATGGGGTATTTTAGGTGTCTGTAGGAGGCTGCATGGAACAGAAATTCTTTTGCATCAGTGGTTCCTTGTGGCCAGTTTATTCCTACCTTTCTCTCTTCTTTTGTCTTTAGTGTGCTCTGGTTACCACTCTTAAGACCTGAGGCTTCAGCTGCAGTAATGTAGCCTCTACCTGGAATCACAAAGCTTTTGATTTAGTAGTCAGCACGTGTTTAACTAAATTGGATGTACTAAACGTGTTCATCTTAACGTTTCATAGTTCATTGTCCTTAAGCCCTCACTCAAAACTAGAGTGCCTCGAAACAAGGTTACCCACTTCCATACTGCTCCATTTCAGAGTCTCTTTTTGGTATGGCATCAGGACAAACCAACCTGAGCGATGTTTATCTCTCTTCGTTTGCCATTTTTCACTGCTCCCAAGTGCACAGGAGCAATGACAGCAAAAGGCAGTCAGCACTGCTGTAGATGAAAAGGCAGGATACCAGCCTTATAGCCTTTTCCATTTGCTTTCCTCAAAGGAAACGTTATTTTACCATTGCTTTTTCACTCCTTCAGAAACAATAAGCAAACAAGAATATGGGCCACTGGGTTTTATTGGCTGATAGTTTGGTGGTTTGGTTTGTGGGGTTGGGTTTTTTTTTATTTTGTTTTGTTTTGCAGGGGGGAGAACTTTTGTAGTCTTCCTGTATTTCAAAGTACTGGCTCTCTAGGATAGTGGATTTAGGAATCTTGTATTCAAACCATACCTCTTTAATGCAACTTCTACTTGCCTGCTAGTCAGGGTGACAGAGGTATTTCTGCTCTGTGTTCAGTGTAATGGGGTCTCAACCTTGCAAAGGCTCTACTCAGCTTGCGAATCAGATGTTTTGTCCAAAGTTTCCCTGGAAATGTCTACAGTTGAAGATCTGCCTTATACTTGCACACTACAAAGAAACACTGAAAAAGTAATGTCTTGCTCTGATTTGCTACTATTTGTTTATATTTCCTGTGGAACACCTCACATAGTACCTTTTTTTTTTTTAAAGAAAAAAAGACTGAAGCATTTACAAGCATGTCTAGAGAAGACAGGCATGAAACCCTAATTTCATTGAAATCAATGCAAAAACTCCCTTTGACTTCTGCAGTTAGGATCTTGCATTAAAAATGTGGTAACAATTAGAAACAACTACATCCTCTTTACCACCTTACCGTTCTTAACATTACATCTCAAACCAATGTCTAATGCAATTGAATCTGATGCTAACCTGAATTGAACTATTTTATTGAATTATATTAGACTTTAAAAAGCCTTCTAGGGCCAATTCTTTTCTTGGATTTAGATACTGAACAAACTATTTACGTTTTTTTTCCCCCTGTAGCCTGGAAAGCTTCCAGTTATCTTGATATGCTTGCATATTGAATAACTCAGTTATTTACACAACGAAGTTTCTCCAAAAGGAAATTGCATGAGCTCTGGAGCTACTTTTCCACCCTGTGTTACAATAAATCTTCCAACTATTCAGTAACTTTAAGGTGTCATTCTTATAGGAATATAAAATATACATAGTCTAAGAAAGCATAGCAAAATAAATCTGATTAATTCAGTGACACTGGATTTCTTGAAATATTTTCCATTTTGCTTTATAGAGCAAGATGAAAGAAAATTATGCTACTAGGTGCTCCCTAAACAGAATTGTTCATGAACATAGTTTAAATGCCTCAAATCCACACACACATTTAACACATCAGTCAAATGTCAAAACAGCTTAATTGCTTTTTTCACAGCTTTGATCATACTTGTGTTTTATTGCACTGTTCACATTTTCTGTTATAATCACTTGTTATCTTTCCATACAGTTCTAACAAGTACCATCTTCATCAAGATTTTTGTCATTCAACTTCCCTATTGCATTTTTAATCTGCTAAATGAGCATTTCCTTCCTTTAGAAAAACAAATAAATCAAAAGGGTCAACTTGCTTTTGTGTCCTGAAACAAAGCTCTTTTTGTTTTATTACTGCCCTGTCATTTATTATCCACAGCATGTTTGATATTTGTGATAAAGATTTTTACATGGAATAAATTACATGCACATCCTGATGAATAAAGCCCCTGTTATCGTGCAGTTAATAATGTTGGTTGCAAACTTTGTTAATGTCTTACAAATATTTTCAGTAATAACACATCATGCTTTATTTATATTTCCTAGGGGGCTAGAGAGAACGCTGTCCTTTAACAACTCAGCAGTTTATAAAGGGGCATGATTGGTGTTATCCAAAGAGATTTTAAACTTAAATCCTCCTGCTCTCAATTAAAAGGTATGACATAATTCTTTGTTCAGCTTGCCCCCTATTTACAGTATTTACAGGAAACATAGCACATTGTTTAAAGCAAACACTATAATTATGTATGCTTCATCAAGTCAGAGCACAATAATGTATGTGCAGTGTTCAAGACACAATTTGTTCTTTAGATGCATTACAACCTATTTGGCATGGTTTTTTCCCAGTGCATATATTAATGGCCAATAATGGCCCTGATCCAGGAAAGCTTTTAAGCACGCACCTCACTTTAAGCAGGTGATCGGATCCCTGAAACTTGCTGCTCTTTGCTGGTTGGTGCTTTAAACAAACACTTCACTGTTCGCTGCCCCAAACCTTCCCTTTCCTGGCCCGATCTTCCTTGTTTGTAAGGGCCGGGTCCAGCAGAACACTCCTCTGTGTTGGATCCTCAGACCTCTGTATCAGTGAGCTGTGGTCGATGCACTCCAGAAACCTCCCGAATTGCTTGTGTCATGCGATGTTGCCTTTCAGCAGATACCGGGGAGGTTCAAGCCTCTCAAAAGGATCAGGGCATGTGAATGTGAGGCTCCTGCTTCCTGTAGTCTGAAAATGGCTGCTTCTTGACCAGGCAGACCACAGCAAACACCTGCCACCGCATGTATTCGTCTGCCCTCTAATCTCGACCCCTAAGCTCTCAGCTGGCTCACTGTCTGTCCAGGCAGAGCTCTAGGCATTCCTGCTGCTTTCTCACACACTGAGCAACTCCCCTTCCTCATCTTCCCAGCCTGGGCTTCCGAAAGAGCCTGCATCCAGCCATTGCCACGCTCCTGTTTGAGCTACCCCACCACATCTTTGTGACCCCAATGAGACTGTAGCCCTGCAATGGCACACAGACCTCCAGTTCCTCCTGTTCATTCCCCAGTGCCACATATGTTAGTGCACAGGCAGTAGCTATAGACTATCAATAGAGCTCGCTCTTAGCATGGTTGGAGATATGTATACATGTAAATAGATGTATTTGTACATGTAAAAAGATCTATGGGTTGATTTATCAGGCGAAGTGATTTTTGTGTTAGGTTCCTGTATCAGCTGTCTTACTGCTAGTTGAAAATGGCACTTGATAAGATCTAGAGCCCAAACTACAAATTTAAACTAGATTAGAGTGTCATTCAAGAATAACCAGTTAATGGCAGGGTTCCAATGTAGGAGGTAGATCACTTAAAATTAATCCAAGATACAATACTTCAGTTAAGGTAATACCACAAATTACATTTTGACTGCTTTCTTTGTATATTTTAGTTAAGCAAAGAAAATTGTCAATTAAAAAAAGGATCCCCAGCAAGTACTGGTGTCATGTTCTTATTCATATGAATATACTTTGATTTCTGTCTCTTACAAATGCCATGTATCCAAATCTGAAAACTTTTTTCAGGCCTGAGGTTATGTTCTGAGGATGTTGGACTTGAGGATCCTTATGGGTTCCTTCCAACTTGAGATATTCTATGATATATCCCTCAGTGTTTTGTGTGTACTGTATAGAGTCTGTTTATCTGTTCAGTGCTTTACAATTTTTTAAATTCTTACGGGCCCAATAATTTTTACCTTCCTTATTTACTCTTTCTTCCCAATTGAGTGGAGAATGGAGGTATAATACCCTGACCCCTTTTATTATGCAGTAGAAGCAATAGTTGCATTGCATGATAGTCATGACCTGCTGCCTGCCCCTCGCTATAGCCAACAAGGATCAGGGCGCAGGTGCTTCCTTGACTCTTCCTACTAATTTTCTTTAGTTTTTTTTTTCTATTTCCTCAAAGAAAATTTGAGGAAATTTTGGAATTTATGGAATTATGGAAGCAGAAATCCAAAGAGGACAACCAAATTCAGAAAAGCTCAAAGTGCTCTTCTCCCAGATGCATCTTTGCTTCATCAGACAATTTTACCTTTAAATTTAAACTGCTCAAGTAGTCAGGGCAGGAATTCAGGTGGTTAGATAGAAGGTTTGTAAGCTTGGTGTGATCTCAGGCTCAGTTCACTGTCAGTCATCTGAGCTATAAAATAATCTTCCATGCTTTTAAATTGGGGCTCATGATAAATAGTTTTAAACATGACACTTTAATATGATCAAATCCTACAGGTGGGTGTTTATAGAAGCACTGAAAACAGTCTTCTGATTTTAATAAAACTAAGTGCCCATTTCAACATCCAGATGTGGGATATAAACATGCACGTAAGGCTTTGCACTTAAAAACTGTCCGCATGATGAGTGTGGGGTTTTTTCTCTGTAAGTTCCCAGCAGAAAGGAAAGTTAACTTCATGGAATATTTTTCTCTTACGTTTGCTTGTTTTCATAATGGCAGGATGCCTCGATTTCCCCCAAGTATTAGAAATCTACAACTTTGATTCTTTCAACTCCTGGGTCTATAGGAAATAGGAAGGGTATTCTCTTTCATATGCTCTTTATTAGTATTCTGCCTCTGGAAGTTGTGCATGTGTTTACACAGTACTAACCTAGGATACTTGAAGTCTAAAAGTCTGAATTACAGCAAATACAACTTCTATCCTGAAAAACACCATTATAAACTAAATGTTTCTTAGGGCAATGATTGGTTTTTGGTTTTTTTTTTTTTATTCTCTATGAAAACACCTACAGCATTGTATAATTGAAAGAGTTAGAGAAGTGGAAGAGTGAAAAACAGCTAGAGAGCATTTACTTGAAAGTTGCATGTGGTATTTGGCATTTCACAAACTGGGATCTACACTTTACTTTCGGCTTTCTTGCCACACTGTCTGAAATAAACCGCCCAGCTAAAACAAATGTGGGGTTTTTGTCTGTTTGGTTTGGTTCGGTTTTCTTAGAATTGAAGTGTATATAGCGGTATCCTCCTCAGGGTGATATACGTGATACTATAAGGATGTGACTGAGGCAAGCTTTATGAACTGAAATAGTCTCTTTCATTAAATCCTAATTAAGGTAGTTGGGAAAAAACCCCACCAGATACACTTTCAGACTTTTCCAGGTCTGAGGATGTATAAAAGCCCATATACCTTAAGTACATAAAATCATAAAATCTCTTACATTGGAAAAGAAGTTACTGTGCTCTGGTTTAAAAAAAAAAAAAAAAAAAGCGTTCATAAGCTCAGTTCTACTCTTTGTAACTGTACTGCAGCTGTCCTTGAAGTTCAAGTACTCAGATGGCTGCAGTCAGCTTATGTTGTGTCCTGCTGCGGTCTGCGGCACTCGGATGCACTAAGCAGGGTCCCTGCGCAAGGGACACTCCGCTCCTCCGCTCAGTGGGATGAGGTATGGGGTAAGATGCTGGAAACAGAGGTGTGGAGTAGGATACTGAAAGTAGAGGCCACTACATAAGGAATCACTTTAAAAATGTACACTTGAGGTTTGCTACTGCAGTAAGGTGGATATTTTGGAAGACTGTCTTTATATTGTTCAATGTCTTTGACCTATAGGCTTGGAAGTGGAGGCCTGTGCATCCAGATCTATATAGGAAAGCAGTACCAAAGCAGTTACCATTGTGGTATTGGTTTTTCACAGTATGGCTAACTATCTGCTGTAATTCATCCTGCAAGGTCACACAACCTCTTTACAGATGACTCCAAGCCCCCATTTTGGAAAAAAACCCAACCCTTTCCCTTCCTGCTTTGGCAGCCACATGGAGGCAGCAGTGGAAATTGCATCTGACAGATGTAAATACTAAGCCATATAAGCAGGTGTTAGGAGCTGCGTGCCTTTAGGTATAGCCTTCCCTATGGTCCTGGCAGCTCCTCTGAAGCGAAGGCAGTGGCAACAGAATTGTTCAGTGGATGATGATGATGATGATGATGTCAGTGGAACTAATCTATTTTAGTCTACTTAATTCTTATTTTTAGCTGTCACACAGCAAAATCCTCCAGTATCAAAAACATAGATAAAGACAGACCAACAACTAATTAAACTTTACCTGCTTTAAAATATTTTCTTCAAATAAGTCATTTAAATTGCTTTTTAGCATCAGCAATTAAAGTTGATATATAGATCATATAAAATATCAGGATACAGAAGCAAGAAGTCAGAGCCCAGAGTAAATCTGGGTTCACAACAGCCTTTGTTCCAAGTACTGAACAGACCCACTACAAAAAAACCATAAAATCAACTATTTCTTGAGTATATTTGCAATACCTAAGCACAAAGGGAAAGAGCTAAAAATAGACTTGTAGTTTTAATTTTGCCCTCCTTAGCTTTTTCCTCTTGCAGCCATACAATTTATTTAAGTTTAGATTTTTAAAAATTTAAACATAGTTAAAAATGACTGAAGTGGTTTATAGCATTGCTCCAGATGATTTGTTGGTTGTTTTTTGTTTATCCACCTGTTTTCTGACTCCTTGAATAATTTCTCTTTCTTTTATTAAAAAAAAAAAAAAGCCAAAAAAAAAAAAGCCTGCTGTTACTGAAACAAATAGGTACTGTAGAGCACTTGAGTCCCGGTCTTTGTTTTGCTGCCTGCATTAGGTGGGTTTAGGGGCCAGATGCACTGAACTTTGCAACAGACAGTCCTGGGACCATCTGTGCAGAGTTGGGGGGTGTCAAAGAAAGGCTGTTTGTGTAAGTCGTGGGAAACGTAGTGGCCTGCCTGCCAGTGTGCTACATGAATTGAACTAATTGAAGATTATACTCTAGAGCTTGCCGTAGCTGAGTGAGAGGATAATCCTTCATCAGCTGCAGTCGCAGCCAGTAATTGGAGCTTATTACAGGGAGGAGTTCCCCTGCAGTGCTGCAGAAACTGAGAGCCTTTAGTGTTTAATTACTATCTTTCAACAGAGATGGGAGGAAGGAGAAAAAAAAAAAAAAAAAGCCATGGTAAGAAAGTCCGGGAATAAGGGGAGGGACAGCAAGTGTAATGCACTTTCTGATAGCTGAGGCTAGACATTTAACAAGTGAGAGCGCCTTTTGTGTGAGAGAACAACATTCTGGAATGTGTAATGAACCTCTGTTGTTTGTAATTAACCCCCGCATCACCACAAAGTCTTTGTTTGGGATATTGTCTTAAAGGGATTGTTTTCCACACCTCTAGTGCGGTGGAAAAGACTGTAAAGGTCTGATGACGTGCCACATTCATGAAAAACTCACTCTTGAAAAGGTGTTTTGTTTTTTGGGGTGGGTTTTTTATTGTTAGGTTTGTTTGTTTTGTTTTTTAGTTTACTGCAGCCCTGACTGGAGGTGACACTCCCATTTGTCTCAAGCTCCATATTCATATTGGAAACTGATGAAGAAGTATGTAAGGCCATACTCATATACATTTGTGTAAAGTCAGTTGAATGATCCTGGACTTCTAGAAGTGAAAATGTTGTTTATTTAGGTAAACTGAGATGCTGCTAGGGTTTTATTATTGGTTTTTAGATTTTCCTGATATAAAATTCTTCTTTAAGTTAAAATTGGTTTGATGCAATATACCTGAAGTCCTCATATATGCAATTACTTTCTTTCCAGACACAGTTTTCCCTTATCCCAACTCCTTCAATATTGGTATTAAATAAATGAGTCTTATTCAGGGAACTAACATTAGCCACTTTGTTCCATAATCATCTGGATTATAGTTTGTGTAATGGTTTCCAAATGTTAATGATACTGAAAAACAAGTTAAAGATGTAAGGCAATTTAAAGCTGTTTCACCAATTTATGGGTTGGGGACCTAATGGGCAGATCTATCTGTCTCACAGGCTTGCGTGTGTTGATGTGTCCCATTGCCTGTTGCTGTACTTTGAGAAAACAGATTTGCTGGGTAATATAAATAAAACTGGCTGACATAATTTGTGAAATACTCTTGCTCCAGGAATGACACTGTCTCTGGCTGTATTTACAAAGCAGATTATATAAGCACTGTTATATGAATTAACTGGTTGGTCATGCTATTCACAGCACTTATGGAGCAGAATGAATTAATAATGTACAACAGATATCTATCAGGGATTTACAGCATAGCTGATCTTAAATAATTAACACAGATTCTTAATGGCCACTTTGATGATGGTTTATAGGATATTTTTGAGATCCTACCCTTCTCTTCTTCCTCCGGCAACATGGACACCTGAGTCCATGCCCACAACGCTGATCTTCCAGGTGCTGCTGGCGAGCCCATACTGCACCACAGATAAGGCACAAAGTCATCATGGTCATGGCCCAGAAATGTAAATCCTCACCAAAGAAGGGTGACTCTGGTCCTTCTAGGTCAGCCTCCACCAAGCCTAAGTGCTGTCTGCCCAAACAGATAGCAGAAAATGACATTTGCTAGCAGCTTCAGGCAACTTGCCCTGTAAGGAGGGCAAGCGGGAGCCAGGCAGGCATGTAGGAGCACTGACCTTTGGTCGACATGTGAGGCATGGCAGCATTACAGTGGGAAGTGGAACTTGCGAAGAAGGCATTGCTGAGGAGGAACAAGGGCCATGTTATCCATGGTCTGAGCTGGTTCTAATATAGTTACAGACCTGATTACCTGGTGCTTGATGCCTTTCTGAGGGTCATGTAGAGCTATTCTGTCTTGCCCCTCCCCTGCAAGCCACAGAAGAAAGGCAAGGTGGGGCAGACCAACAGGTTGAGGCAGACCAACAGGTTGAGGCAGAGAAGTGGGTTGTGGGTTAGAGTCCAGACAACACTGCATATAAATAAAGATCATTCCTTTTCAGTTTTTTTCAACCATATTTCTCTGCATGTTGACCACCTAAAGGCAGCTCCCTTGGCAGTCTGACAGAAAGCAAAGGGGGGCACATCCCAGTGGACACAGCGGTGTACTGCACTGTACTGCTACGATTTATTTGCTATAGCATTCTTGGAACAGGGGCAATACTGCTAATTTATTTTAACACCAGCACAAGATTTTATAATTAGTTCCATTTGACTTTTGCTTGTGCAAATTGCACAAATGAAAGTTTGTTTCTTTAACATAATTCTGCTAGAAAAAAAATACAATGGTCTAGCATTGTTGTGATGTTACAGAAGCTATAAAGCGTGCCTGCTGCTAGAAAAGTATTGCAAACCTCATTATATATGTTTGTCTGTCAACAAATTACTCCCTTTCCACACATATATAGAATGGGGTAGAGAAGAAGGCTTGTCGTTGATTCTCTAATATGGCACAAGCAGATAAATTCAGAATTAAATACAACTATTAAGTAAAGACATTATCCCTGGAAAAATATATACATATTTCCAGAGATTACTTCTGCAAACATGTATTGTGAATATATTTAACCTCACATTCTTTTTCTTTATTGTGGATTTTCTTTTATTTAGACACACAGCCAAGTACTCAACTGTGTGCCTAAGACCTATGGACTTCATTAGAATGTAAGTAGGCATTCAAATTCATTAGATCTCTAGACTATTCATTAATTATTTTCCTCATGGCATCAGATAACTAGCAAATAGCTGGGAAAAGTCACCATGCCATGAAAAAACCCCCACCTTTATTTTATAAATAGCTGTGGGGAAGTATGAAAGCTGTCAAAATAATGAAACAGATCAAGAATTCACAGTACAGAATTTTGTATCAGAAGTAGAAACACAACCAGCGACCTTTTTGAAAAGAAAGAAGCTCTTTATTTGTCTCTTGTTACTGAACACAGGCAACAATAATGGCCTAAATGAGACCTACTGAGCGCAAACAGAAAACAAATGCATAGTGGGTTTCTACCAACAGCCACTCTCTGATGTTTAATTGGAAATTGTTAAATGCAGAGAGTTACCAATTTATTTTTAAAAAAATAGCATTCGCAGACTCTTACTAGTTTCAACCTTGGCACCGGTTGAGTAGCTCTTACTGTGAAACAACTAATTTGGCATCAACACTGATTGAGTAAATATCAGGCCATAACCTTTTTTATTAACTACAAATATTCAAACACATCAGTATTTGGTATCCAAATACATTACCTGATATACCTGGGAGATGCTATTCCTTTGGTACAATGAGGTGGAAGGAAAATAAAAGATTCCAGTCTACCAGGATCTGTTCATTTCTGGTATCTTTTTCCCAAAGCTCTAGGACAAGCACTGTAATAGATGCAATTGCTAACTGCCCGAAAGACCAATAGCCCTAGGCTCTGTAGTAGTAATAAGCATATAGAAAGAAAGGTAATCAGAAGTGTTACTTAAAATTGATGCCATGAGGAGCACAAAAAAAAATTAAAAGATTTCCTGAGTGGCCTGGATTAATCTAGCCTTGGCAAAGCACGCATGCAGCTAAACCATAACATGGCAAAATTGGCTAGAAAAATTTAACTAAAAGGACTCTGAGCCATGCTCAAACCCAAGAGGCTGGCATAAAGTTAAGCAGAAACCTTCCTGGGTTTGGTAGGAGGGTTGGCTGAGTAGCTGACAGCTCAGATAATTTCTCATTACAGATAATCATTTTGCCAGTCCATTCTCCATCCTTTTCTGCATGCCAGCCAAGAGAATCTTGAAATATATATAGATACAAGTCTTTGTGTACATGTGATATTTACATATGCTTCATATATACTTCAATATAACTTCAATTTTGGAAACAATTTAATCTGATTATAGCAATAATTGTGGCTGCCCCCTCCCTGGAAGTGTTCAAGGCCAGGCTGGATGGGGCTGTGGGCAACCTGATCTAGTGGAGGGTGTCCCTGCCCATGGCAGGGGTGTTGGAACTGGATGATCTTTGACGTCCCTTCCAATCCAAACCATTCTGTGATTCTATGAATAATAAAGGATGGAAAAATGAGTCTATTCTCACACCTAAAAAGCATAAATGGTCCTTCAAAAGTATCTAAAGATAGCTTGTAAAGGTACTTATTTTATCTATTTAGAGAGAATTAGCCTTTATGCAAATCACCTTTCTTCAAATGTATTCATCTTGTTTAACATAGTATTTTCTTTGCAATTTTTAAGTATCTAAATGTTTTTGTTCAAAATCCAGGAAACTTGTAATAAGTAAGTAAGTATTTTATAACTTGCAATGCTTTCCTAGATTTCAATAGCTTTTAGGAATTAGAAGTTACTAGATGAAAAGAAGAAATATTCTAGTTATGAATTATAAGTATAATAAAGAGTAGTAATGATTCTTCTCTTGCCTCAGGTATGCCTGAGACTGATCTTGTTCGAGCAGTAGTGACTTGCTAGATATATGGCAATTTCTCTATTAAGCTGAGTTACACTCAGGCAACAACAAACATTAAATGAAGGGCATAATTAAGTTTGTTCTATTAAAACTGACTGATACAGGATGAAGGTATAGGCATGGAAGTTGCATATTTGTCCCAGCCCTTAAACTTACATGATAGAAGGCAGAAATGTCATCTCTTTAAACAATATATTTTTAATCATGATTTCTAGTTTTTATGGTTGTAGAGAAAAAAATGCAACCAAATTTTGACTTGTTTCTGAACATACAGATAGTAATCAAAAAAGCATGTAATTTTTTTTATAAATCTAATTATTTTTAAGTCATCATATTTTGAAGATTGACTGACACTTTCAAGTAAATAGAATTGGTAACTGAGAAAACTCTGAGGCCATGTGAAGCCACTTCAGTAAGTCCAAAACGTGCGTACTACAATAATGTCTCATCCAGCATGTTAAATGTTTAGTTACTGGCCTCCTTGTCTTCCTCCCTCATTGCAAGCCTTCGATGTGGCTCCAGAACAAGATTCCTTTCTCTGGACACTCTTTTGTTCACTTGTCTGTGTATCTCACAACTCTCTAGCTGAGAGTGGCCTTAAACAGGGCTAACATTGCAAGGGTTTTTTTCATCTTTTTTAATTTATTTTTATTGTAAGGCCATAAAATTGTCTACTCCACCTTCTTTCAGTGCCACAGAAACTCTGGTACCTGCTGTTTCTTTCATATATAGTCTGTTTGTTCCCATGCACTATGTCACACCAAACATCTGAACCAGGCTTTACAACATCCAGCTATGAGCTGCTGCTGCTGAAGGTGATTCCATAGCAAACAAAAATAATCACAAAACCCCCTCAAACCTGCTTTAGTGGTTCATAAGAAGTATAACTGCTCTTCAGTAATGTCCTCTGATTCATTTCAAAGCTGCAAAAATGCAGTTTAACCTTTCACACTTCTGAGAGGTTATTCTATCCTACAAATTTTGGGGCTTGGTATATAGAGCCCTTCTATATCAAGGAGCCAGTAGGATTCCAACCCATGAGTAGTGGCCAAAATTTACTACCTATTCCTAAGGATCTCTTGTGGGTCATAAACTACTTTTCTGCAAGAAGTCAGAAAACATATGAACATATCATTGCCACTAATGAAATGTTGATGTGTGTGTGTGGGAAATCTTTGCTATCTGTAAGACTTAAAAGCAGCAGTGGATAGGATATATATGCCCACATTTATTAAATGGCTTTAAAAGCTCCCGCCCTCCTGAAATAATTATTAAAATTGCAAGAAGGTCATTGCTTTAATAAATCTGTATATTTTTCTCAGTTATATCACTATGACATATTATTTTAAATTAATCTGGCTAATTTAATTCTATAAATTTTCCTGGAACATTCCCTTAATCCTCACATTCCCTTTGGCTTATGGACTGCACAGTCAGAGGTTTCTGTTTATAGTGACTACCCTGTTAAATGATATTAAACTGAGTTTTGGCCCGAATGTATTTAAGCAGGAAGGGTCAGTAAAGTACTTTTACTAGCATCAACTACCATCAGAAAATCAGGTAGCCATTAAAAAAATTAATAATTAGGCTACATCTAAAAAATTTTAAATAAGTGTATTTTAACAATAGCATACTGGGGAGTAGGATGGAGATGGACACAGATAGTTTGATTATAAATGCCTGGTTTACATGGTAGTCACAACTCTCTACTATGTCAGGTGTAGGAACTTTATCTTAGCCTTTTGCCACACAGCTCACTACCGTACCTGGAGCAGTCATTTTGAAAGCAATCACTAAGTGCTTGCTGCATTTTTCTTAAAAAGTGCTACAATTTCTTGTGTTTTCCCAACAAGATAATTAAATTTTATTTATAAATAGATTTCAACCATACAACTGATACATCTTTTTAATCTTCCTGGTAGACTTCCTGGGTCAGAGGACATGTCAGTAGTTAGGCATTGGCTTGGGAAGTAAGAGACTGGCAGGCACCTCAGTGCTTGATTGCAGGTTTTTGGCTTGACCTTAAGTAAATACATCTAGTGAGTACCATAGAAGGCTTGGGGCAGGATTTGGGTAATGTTTCAGGTAACCAGTATTTAGGACTGAGCTCTTAGTTCAAATTCACCCAAATGGCAGAGAGAGATTAATTCAGAGCAGGCTGAGCTCACTGATCACTGAAGATTTGGTCGAGCATGGATGCAGACTTTGGCTGCAAACTTTGGCCCAGAGATACAAAGGAAAATTATGCTGAACTTGAGAGGCTTACAGTTTTGATCTCACTGATTGTTTTGACTGGATAAAAGAATCAAGCATTTGGGATTATAGCACTTAACTCTTTAAAGATTGGTTAAGAATTTATGGTTTATTAACCAATTAAAATTTCTTTAAGCTCTTACAGTGTCCTTGTGTGGCTGGACTACTCTAAACTCCTAAGGAGACTTAAGCATTTATAGTGTCTTAGCATAGTTAAGATTTCTTCCCTCATTAAAAAGACTTGACCATGCTAGGGTTCCTTAAATATTTAACAAAGCTTATATGTACTGTAGTTGTTCCTGATTTCCTTCTTAATTTCTAAACAAGCAAAATCAATGCAAAGAATCGTGCAAAATGAATTTGAGAGATCAAGCTCTTGAGAAATTCAGGAAGTGAAGTTAGCCTCAAAGTTAGCTCAGGCATAATCACTCCATATAACATTTTCTTTGTGGAACAGAAACTTTCATCAAGTGGTTCAGGGTATGCCATAAGAGGTAACTCTTCTGTGTTGATAAATCACCATTGCATTGAATGTCTTAATTTTTTGGAAATTCCTGACCACAGAGCCCCTCATTTTTTAACTTAGATTTCCACTATTTTGCTTTTCTTGAGTTTATACATGTACCTAAATTACTAAAATGTTCATTAGTTTATGAACACATTAATCCTACAGAGTTAAGCATATGCTAACTTTTACACGAGTAAATAAAGCCTTTGGATGAGAGAGACCTGAGTTAGGCCAGACTGCTCAATGGCACCAAGTCCTTTCTCGTCTAGTTCAGGGCATTTTTTTAAATTAATAATAAAAGCTTATTTCAAATTGTCCATATGCAAAACCAAAGACTATGCAATACTTAAAGTGTGTAGATCTTTCATGCACTTACGAGAGGAGAGAAACAAGAAAAGAATAAAATTACTCACCTCCAGGAGAGCAGGATTTGTAATTCCTATATATGATTTGATTTCTCTTCAAATGTCCTCTGGTTTCAACGCAGATTGCAGCTGGTAGCAGGTTTACAAACCAAACAAAAGTCCTCATCCTACAACTGTTCTTTTGTGAATGAAGCCCTCTTAGTGCTTCTAGCTCAGTACAGGTAAGAATGGAGCAAAATAAGATCCAAAAGGAAGTGGACTTGGAGGGGAAAGTAGAAAAGTATGTGATGAAGTCTCTTGCCCTTTCCATCCTAAATGAAACACCTTGATTCTTAAACTAAAACCACATTAAGGATTTAATAAGCATAGAGATCATATTGATATTTGGTAGCATAATGTAGATATATGATGAGAGTGTTAGTTATATCTGTTACTAGGGGGATGGCTTTGTGGTACAGGTACTATAATTTAATGTTGAATTGGTGTCCATTCAGAGCTCCCAGATTGTCCATCTATAACTTCAAGAATGTATGCAGAGGCTACATTTTTCTGAACTCTAAAAAAAATTCTTCTCAGGTTGATGTTTCATAAAAATGTTTGGTTGTTCATTTTGAACTAGTTGAGCAAGGAAGAAAACAACTTTAAAATATTGTTGCCTAGTTTATGCTTGACTTTTCTTTAAAGCATCAAAACTGACATGACTGAGAATTGTATTTGTTCAATTAAAAATTCTGATTTTACTTCTAATGGATAAAACTGAAATGCAGTTGCCGGTATGAGTCACTGGCGGGTCTTAGAGATTAAAAGATCTGTCTATCCCACAATGCACAGTAACATTAGGATGATTTTCAAAGATGCTCCGATATATACAAACATTATCACAGTTGCCACAGACTAAAAAGCCTGCACTCTTTCCTCTTTATGCAAGATAGGCTTTGCAGGAAGGGAGGACAAATTATTATTTCTGAAGCAGCATTGTGTGGAAGATGTAGTAAAATGGATTTTCTCCTCTCTTCAATTTATTATTTCGGGGTTTTTTGCGATATACGATGTTACTTTGAGACTACAATTTGTAATGTGTTTTCACCCACATGGCCCAAAAGTTTCATATAAATACATATACACATACCCATATACAACTGCGTAGCAACATGGGATGTCAGTCATAGGTAACAAAGGGTATCCCTCCTTTACAACAGTGTCACCCTTTCATGGTCCTTCTTAAACTGCTTAGTCTGCCAAACAGCTTTCTTGTCTTTCCTAGGAATTATCCGAGGCTAAAAGCATTCACAAATGTCAGATGCTGAATTCAAGGTTTCTGAGCTTCAAGAGTTCATAGCTTTATTATTACACTTTATATGCCTAAGCTGCAATTCTCAATTACTTTAGCTCCAGCTGTGACAGCTCTGCATTTCCTCAGATCACGTTCTTGAATCTCCAGTCAGAAAAGGAGCACCACATGATTGGTTGTCTAGCTGTGGAAAAGATTATTATTTTATTTCCACCATATAGGACCTCTACAGAAGAAGCAGATGTAGTTCTTTATCCTCTAATTTCCATCACTTGTACAGCACTTCTCCACAGCAAGTAAACTCTGTGGCTCTGCCCTGAACTTGAAGCCTACAAACTACCCCTCTCCATTCACAATTTTCTGTTATCACAATGTACCAGACATCTTCAGTTTCTGAATACTTGTGGGTGATGCTAAAGCATGCAGGGATATATTCCAGCTGTCCTAGTGCCATCCAAAGTTGAATGTGAATAAGCACCGATATGTGGTACACCGTCTGTCTGTAATGGCTCAGCAGGATGCTCATTTTTATCTATTTGTGGTAGAATGAAACAGCTGTGAATCTATCAGAGGAGCATTTTGTCCTTACACCACAAGTGTTCATGATGGGCAGTCTCTCAGAGCAGCGCTGTGAAGCTTTGAATCTGGAGAAAACACAAACATGTGGCTGATGTGATTCATGCTATAATTGTATCTCTCTCTAAATGTATGTGGCATTTCTGTAGGATGCATACAAGGAGAAAGCATAGTGGGTTTATATAATTTTTCAGAACCAGCAGTGGTTCCAGAATTTCCACATGCAAAAGTAAGTTTTCATGAACTTGTGCAGAAACTCACCCCAAACCTCTTGAAGCACATCATTTATTGTAATACTGGAGCTGGTACAGAAATGAGCCATGATTGCTACTTAGACATTGGTTCTGCAAGTAGTTCATTTGTTGCTTGCAAGTCAGAGGTTGGGCTGATGGCAGCTAGATATTTATGACACACTGACAATACAAGCTTTTAATTTGCATCAGGTGCCTTTGTAAAATGACAGAGTAATGCTCCGGACTCAGCTGGAGTGATTGTGTCAGCATGTTGCCCCTGTGAAGAAACCAGAGGTGCTTAACCACAAAAGGTACTAAAAAGCATAATGACTGTTCCCAGGGCTTCATGGAACACAGGGGCAAAATCAGCTAAGACGACCAAAATAGGAAGCAATTGCAAGTTATACAATTCAAAAAACAAGTTCAGGTAAGCTGGAATTGTGTTCATTCTTTATGACCAGCCCTTATAAGAACTTTGGTGCCCCTCATAATGCTGGGGATCCTGCTCATCTTTTTTGTCATGGCTTATGAAGCTGAATATGCCAGGGAAATCACAGTCTTAGCAAACTGCTATTTTGTGGTTGCAGAAAAGCGATAGCTTGTATATTTGAAAGGCTGGTGGCAGGACAGCCTTGCCTCTTGAAATCATTTGGATATCAGAGTTGAAAATGCCACGTGTGTGCCGCACGTGGGCTGTTGAGCACTGCCGTCTTCCCTTGCCCCTACAGACTCAACCAGCATCAGTCCAAGCCAGGTTTCTCTTCCCAGTTGATTCCCTTTCTCTGTAGGCATTGCAGCTGCTGCTGCAGGGCTGGGTCTTGTTCTTCTGAATTAATCAGCTGCTTCCTTTGCCTCAGCAGCAGTGGGTCACTAAAAGTACTGGAGAGCCAGATACCACATTTTCTGTTCACAAATACGCCCCAGTAATGTCCAGACCAGAGATGAAAATCTTGTCAGTGTGGATGTAATTGCCGGTGACGGTTGCTGCTGGAACTGAAGTCCAGACTTGGGGTCAAGAAGAATCTTCGCCCCCACATCAAATTGCAAAGGACCATTGCCCTCCCCTGTAGCCTGCAGTTTTCCCAGCAGTCTCGTCCTTAGATCACCTTGAAATTTTATTCAATGACTATAATTAGCAATTCCTTCCCATCCCTTCCTCTAGCTTCTGCTGCTTTCTTTCTGTACCAAGCTGGTATAGTGGCTTTAATCTCATGCTTCATGTTTTCAGTGTGTTGTAATCGAGCATTATAATAGAGTGTTTTGGGGCCAAGGGCTTGCAGGAGCACATGCCAAGATTGTCTGTGGAGCTCTCGGACCTGGACATCTACTGTACATTTGTTATGATTGCATGGGACTGAACTCAGTCCATTAGGCAGTTCTTTCCAATCCCATGTCGTAGTAAATCTGCATAGGCCACAATTTTTCAAAGGCTTATAAGTAGCTCATACTGGGTTGATTTTCACAGGGAAAGAAAAAAGTGTAATTCTTAACAAAATGAGTACTTCTTGCCAATTTCAGGGCAGTGCATGACAGCAAGTGAGCTTTGCGGAGATAACATCTCTGATTTTTTCTTTTCTTTTTTTTTTTTTTTCCACAAGTGAAACAGAATGTTTTTCCCCTACCCTCATTCTTGGAAATAGTTGTATTTTTTTTTAGCTGAAATTTTCCAACACATCTCAGCTTGAGGCACAGACATTGCATGGAAAATTTCAGCCCAAGCATTTAATGTTTGGCAAAGTTACAAGCAACTGGGACTTAAAATGGGAAGAATCTGGCAATCTAGGATGTGCTAACAGTCTTCTTTCTAATGAACATGCTTGTACAAAGGCTATTAATATACTCAAAAACTAGTCTGACAGTCAGAATAGCCCAAAACCAATGTTGGTGTCCTGTCTGAACTTTCTAGCCTTTATGGAAAAGTACTTTGAAAAACCTCTGGAAAGCAAAGTTGTATGATTAAAACAGATATAAATCTAACTATAATTTTCTGGTAGGCTTAATAGTTGAAATATTGTCTTCAGCTTCAGTGGTAATATTACCAAAATGCAGTGTAGCGCTAGAAAAGCTACAGAAAAGGAAATTGAGAATGATCCCCAGAGATAAAGGAATGTGTAAGATGGAGTAAAGTAATTTGCATAAAAATTGTTAGATTGATATTTAATTGAATTATATTGGGTCTTACACTTTATAGATAACGTCAGTTTGAGTTACTATTGTAGGTTATTATAGACTAGTGTATTATTAAAAACAAATATATTATTGAAACAATAGTTTTGACAATGTGCTTACCTGGTAAAGTCATCTTTTTAAAGCACTCATGCTTTCTAGTGCAGTGAAATATGAGAGCACTAAATAAAACCTGTTAAATTTGTGGTTTCCATCATTCTTATTATAGATCTGTCCCACAGGTGCCTAGAATATGTTTCCAGCTGATTCACTCTTGTGCAGCAGGCCAAGTCACGTTACAATTTGGTGGGTATTGTTGATTGATGCTATGGAACTATAGTACAGTCAGTCCTTTCCTTCCTCTTCCCTCCCCTTGTTGTTCAGCCATTAAATAATACTGCCAGGTTAAAAA
Organism: Grus americana; assembly: GCF_028858705.1. Taxonomy (NCBI): domain Eukaryota; kingdom Metazoa; phylum Chordata; class Aves; order Gruiformes; family Gruidae; genus Grus; species Grus americana. Next base: position 79,841,127 of record NC_072852.1, read on the forward strand.
TACCATGTTTTTAAAGCTTCTTGCATGTGTGTTAACAGCACTGCTCTGACACATTAAAATGGAAGAATGCTAAATAAACTAATACATATCCCTGTATTTATGTTATTTCTGTTTGTGGAGCTGATTAATTAGAACACTGAAAGTACAGTATTTGCCACACCACAGTACAGATTTGGTTTACCAAATAAAAAATACTACCTTATAACATGACATTTTACTGTATTACATCAAACCAATTGTACAATGCTATATTCTGGGTTGACCTAACTCCCCTGATGATTAGTTTAAGTGATGGTATAGAAGAAAAAATTAACTGCCATTTTAATATGTATAACTACGTTATTTGTTGAAAAGTTAAGCAATGTTTTGCTTTTTAATCTAGCTCCGGTTTTTGACATTCCATCCTCTTAAGTAGTGATTTTATCATTTTCCTATTCATTTGTGATATCCTGAAGACTTGAAAGTTGTACCTGAACTGGACCTGTAAGATAACTAAATTAATGCAGAAATTTTGACATTCATGTGTGCTGTACAATTATTAGCCAGTGGTCACTATATTACCATCCTCTTGCACTAAAAATAAACCAGCAATGTCTGTGCCTGCATTTTTAATCATACTCATGCTCGGTTTTAATCTTCTGACTCCCTTTGATTCCACATCAGCACTGACGAAAATCATACAGAGCTTTACTAATACAGCACAGCAGTTTGAAAACCTGATGCTTTGGGCGTATTCTTAATCTCAGCACTCCCAAACAGTGACCTTCATATGGGTCACAATATTCTAGTCCCTTCTCGTGACACATTATATGTTGAAGTGGATCCAGTTATAATCAGTTTAGCAGTGTGCTGACTGTTGCGAATCATGCGAAATGCATAACAGTTAATGACTGTAGCAGCCACAGAACACTGATGCTTCTGATTTGTGTGGAAATTTAGGTTTTGGTAACTTTTTTTTTTAATGTTTCCATTTACTTGTTTGTAATTGTAGGTGGTTTTTAAACAAAAGCTTTTCAGTTCTGATTTTGTCTCCAAGAATCTTGATAGATTCTGAGCTCTATTGGGGTATTTTGCTGTGCAGCTTATCTACATAGCCAACTCGAAGGGAGGATTAAAAAGGCTGAGCACAGGATTTATTTTAAACCTACCAAGATCTCAGATGGAGATTTTGCCGTTATTTGCATTAGTAGGTTTCAAAGTGATGCAACCCTTTGAGGCTGAATGAAAGCAGTGCTGGAGAAGTCTAGATAGTCAGGCTGAACTGTGCAGTCAGATATACTCAGGTGGACCTCCACAGCCTGCTGAAACCCCTTGATATCTGTGGTTTTCCAGAGGTGTAGAAATCCATCTGCTTGGCTCAGCTGGCCAATGGCCCTAAGAGAGCAGCAAAGTATACACTTGTACACATGTAGGCAGAAACTCTAATGAAAGTTAGGAAATGGTGTATACAGACTGCTTTCTGTTCTGCTTCATCATTTTGGGGATTAAGAACATTAAGAACTGATCCATTCCAAAAATGCATAGATAAGGATTCTCTTACTCCTGAAACAGGCAGCAACTCAGGGAGAAAAAAAAAAAAAAAAAAAAGAGTTTTCTAGGCCATTTTGCATAGTGTTGGGTGACATCAGGTCAAGTGCAAAACAAATGTAGAACTTGCCCTGGTTGCCGCTTCAGAAATTAGCGGTATTTCACTTGCTCAGTCTCCTTGGAAACACTGGCAGGTACATGGGGAATTACAGGCTCCCTGGACCCCCTTGGAAAAACCAAGACTGAGAATGACCTCGTAACATGGTGTTTAAGGCACTGAGGGAGAGGTCTGTGTTCTAGTTGGTGGTCAGAGAGCAGCTTCTGTTTTATTTTAAAAGAACCTATGGTAAAATACTCTGCTATCTGCAGGACTGGGTTCAAAGGTGAAAGCCTCTTTCTCTCTTGGCCTTTTTTTTGTTTTGTTTTTTAAAGTGTGATCTACCACACTTTCTTATTTAAAGAAAACATCGATGCCCATACTTAGGAAACAGTTTGAGGCTTTTCTGTTGCAAATTGTAAGGTGTCTAAGTCCTCAGTATATACGCCTTTCCAGTTAGTATTTCTAACATTAGCTAGTTTAACTAGTTCTATTCAGTCTGAGCCTGATTATTAGTCCCATTCCAAGTCAGCCTGAATTGTGCACAGCACTTAGTTTCCCAACAACAGTCAAGAGACTCTTGTGTAGCCAGGTGTCAAAAAAGTAAAAATGAGTGGCATGTAATCCAGAACTGCAATACATTATTCTTTTGTTGCCAGCTACTAATTCCAATGTGGGGTACTGAAGTCTGTTTTCACACATTTGCTTTCAATCAACAAAACTACGTGTATGTGACAAGAAGTTCATCCTGTGTGATGCATTGACATTATCTATTTTAACTTTAGATCTGTTGTTGGGTTTTGCAATTTTTTTATAAAATTTGAAGGAAAGAGGATTAATGAAAAATGATAACCTGATACATTCACCTATGTAATTCTCCTTGCCTAAATTATTGCTTTTCAATAGCAAGTTTTCTTTAAGTATGGCAACGGGGTTTTGGCATGACACAATGCATAATTCTTATGTTTCTCCTTGTAAAATTCCACTATGTTCATCATTTCCAGCTGATCCTCCAAAGAAATTTTGCTATCGGCTCCCATTTCCTAAGTACAATGAAGCCAGCACCAATAGCTTGTGATTATCTAGTTTGGTACAATAGTTATGGTCTGGTTTTCCAACCTTGGGAAATAACTGAAACAATATTGATTTGCTTAAAGGTACCATAGTCAAGATTCTAGTAGCTTTGTAAGTTTTGGGCTTTGCGTTTTGTTTTGTTTTTTTTTTTTTTCCCCAGTTCATATGCCATGTATGTAACTTTATTAAAAATAAGGAAAAGGACAATATGCTGTTTTCAGATGGTTTTTACACCTGATTTCAGAATGGAAAATTTGGAGCTGTTAGCATCATAAACTATTTCAAATAATCTTTTACGAAACGCTGCTGTTAACTTGTGTTTCCTGAGATGGTGGCTTAGCCAGATATACCAGGTAAATGGTCATTTCCACAGTTAGATAAAAGCATAAGATAATTTAATTTCTATACAACGCAGAGTGCCTTAACTAGGTTTGATCTGGAAGTGGCCTGTAGCAAGTGAAGGAAAATGGGGTGGAAATTACGAAAGGAGGGTAGTTACTAAAGGAGGGATGCCTGCTGCGTCTGTGTGGCATAACTCCTATGAGGCTTGCTCTGACTTCTGATCAGGAGGAGGGGTTGATGATACAGAACGGCAGTATGGCTCTTTAAGGCAGCCTCAACAGCTCTTCAGACTTGAGCTCCACATCTTAGTCTCTGTCTCTGAGCTGCCGAAGGATGGCTCAGCCCTTAAGGACTTGCAGAAATGAAAACAGCTTAACACCGAAGAGAATCACTGCTACCGAAATTTCACATCCATTTGAGCTATCATATCAACTATTGGTGCAAACACGAACACTCCAGCATTGGTTATGAAGTTACGCTTTACTCAAAACACTCTCTCCTAACTAGAGGTGGCATTTTCTTCCTTACTATAGATTAAAAACGTCATGTACGTTAGATCTAACTTTGAGATATAAAAATGCAAGCCACTAATGTGTATCATTCAACTAAAGCTATATTGAACCTACACTTCCATTTGAAAAAAAATCGCAAACTCAAAAAATCCTTTATGTGGGTTATAAATATGGAAAAGGTCAGGCCTAAAAAAACTTTAGATAGTATTGAGCAAATGATAAATACAACTGAAATTTGATTTTAACAAATATAATTTTCTCTTTGCTGTAATACATGGATAAACATATAGAACAGGTATAAAAAAAAGTAGCAAGTAGGGTGGTCTGTGTGCTCATAACTTAATATATTACTATGAAATTCCAACTACACACTTCATCTATAAATAAATAATGATTCAGCTAAACCAAGATTAAAGGCTCTACACAATTCTTGCTAAAAGAGATTGTACTTTACTATTTGAATGCTGTTAGCAGAATTTTGTTGTTTACTATATTAATTTCTTCAAACAAATGATTAATGTCACATTTCTACAATCATGAAAAGACTTCCAAGGGCTTTATCTACATACTACTTTCAACAGGCAAAAAAGGTAGAGACAAATTTAGTTTGAATAAATGTATGAAGACACTTTTACAAATGAACATGATTTTTAAAATATTAGGCCTTTCTGTACCACATGGTAGAGCAAAACACTGCTGATATCCAGGCTAAAAAAAGGCAGTGTGGAAAACATATTGATTTGACATCTCTAATGCTTTCAAGTTTCTTGTTTGGTAAGATAAGAGAGTCCTACTATATAACAATGAGTATCTTAGGTTTTCAGATTGATGTACAACTGGTGACTCTTATCTTTTGTCTATACACATCACATGCACACAAGTATTTAATCAGCAAAAAGTAAATACTAGTATCTTTCATACAAAACATTGCCAATTTTTTTATAAAGTCTATAAGATTTTAATTATATCTATGCTTTAGAAATGTTTCAGTGTATCAGGATTTCCCAGTCAGAGGTGAAAGCTTCCTTTATACAGTTCTTTCCATGTGTAGACACCTAAATCCACTTGAATGATTTTGCCTTGTGAATTAACTTTTCCCTGCACAATGAAAGGTTTTAGTCCTAGCACTTGACCACTCCGAATTAGATATTGAGAAGTTGCATAAATTATATATTTAATAAATGAAATAGGAAATAAAATAATCTGATTGAAAACAAGACACTGAAGCTTGATTAGAGGAGGCAAGAGCTACATTTCACCCAGACCATCATAGTTGGAGGACTGCAGGGTATTTTCAGGATGCCATACCAGTAAGCTACAACTGTGCCCCAATTTATGAACTACAATATCCACACTCTTTTAAATTTTTTTCTTCACTTTATGTTAACTAACTGGTTTCAGTTCTCTTAGAAGTCTAGTATGTATTAAAAATCACTGTAAAAAATCTATTACTGTCTTAAGTCTTTTTTCTTTTATTCTTAGGTTCTAAAATTGATTTTTTTTGAAAGTACTTTTTTTTTAATCATTACTATATGGGTTTCATTCCAAGTACAAAGACCCTGACCTAAGTTTTTGCAAATTTAGTAAGAAACTCTATTGACATCTGCATCGGGTTGAAAATGAAAGGACAATCACCTCACGTCTTTGGGACTGGATGTAAAAGGTGAATGAAATACACAGGAAAATACCATCATTTGACATCTTCATGGAGCTTTGAATAAAGTAATTTGATTAATCCTTTAATGCATTCAGAATTAAAGTATCAAATATTTTCTTGTTTTTTCTTCTCTTTAATTCTGTCTTTCTAAGTTAGATCAGGGCAAGTGATGCATTTTACTTTTGCAGAAAAGCTCTATTCCTTTCCACTAACAGCAGACTGGCCCTTTCAGGGGTATTTTTCTGAGTTGCGTTAGGCTTCCTGACCAAAAAGCCTCCATTCCACTACTCTAGGGTGTGCTTGTCCCAAAGGGGCTGTATTTTGGAGGTGACATACTTAGTCATATAGAAACCCAGATCAAGACTGTTGGGGAATTGTACTCAATTACTCAGCAGCCCAAACTCAGGGCCATGTCTTGTTTAACTGATCTAGAAATAAAGGCGCTGCATAAATGTAAGATTATTGGTATTTTTCAGATGAGTTTTATTTCTTTAATAGGAAAGACATTAAAGAGCCTTTCATAGTCTCTTTGGCACGCAGCAAAATAAGAAAACCCCCAAACTATCCTTTAAGTGGGGAGGAAATCACAAAAATGAGAACTCTGTTGCGATGACTGACTTGGTGAATGCCCCCCAGTTACCCCGCTGAAAACGATGCCGCTCGCTGCCACTGCCGCGGAGCCGTCCGCCCTCCGCTCGCAGGCGGCTGCGGATGCCGTGAGGGGAACCCCACTCCCCGCGGGGAACGCAGCTTCCACGAGCGGAAAGCTTGTTCTTGTAAGTTTCTTGTAACGACGCTCGGGATTACGCTAAACGGCTGTATTAACTTCCCTCAGATTTAATTTCGGTTTCCCCGGCTCGATTCCGCCCCCCCCTCCCCGCCTCGCCTCCACTCCCCTTCCCTCCCGCTGCCGGGCCGGCCGTTGCCCTCACGCCGCCGCTGCGCCAGCTCAACGGCCGCTCTCGCGCCGCCGCCCGCCCGCAGCAGGTGCACGGCGGCGCCTCTCGTTGCCACCCTGCCCGGGGCTGGGCCGACGGGCAGAAGCGTCCGCCCTCCCCCCCCGGGTGGCTGCTGCGACTGACGGCGAGCCAAAGGTGAGTGAGCCGCGGACAGGGTCAGCCCCCGGGCTACTGGTGCCCCTGCGGAGGTGAGCGCGCTCCTCCAGCCCGATCCCATTAGGAGGGTGTGGGGGGAACGGGACGCGGTGATCCGTCCGCCTGTGCAGTGGCGAGCTCCGCCAAAACGTTCACCGTTCCGAAGTGTGGGAAGCAGGGCGGTGAGGCTGGCTGCGCAAATAATTAGTAAGGAGTATGAGGGAAACCTTTTTTCTTTTTTTTTTTTTTTGGGGGGGGGGCGGTGAGGGGGACGCGAGTGAGGCTGCGAGTGCTCGCTCGGGGCCCTGACAGACCGGCGGGGGTAGCTCCCGAGCCCGGGTGTCGGGGATGGCGGCATTTCTCTGCCCGCAGCGGCAGGTGGGGAGGGAGGCTGGGGCAGCGACGGGGGTGACGGCAGCTCCCCACTCGCCCCGGTGCTGGCGGAACGCCGTGGAGGGTGGCGGGGGGGGCGGGGGAGAGGGGGCGAACAAGCTTGGCTGAGGTGTGGAAGGTCCATCGTGTCCTGCTGGAGCAGCCTGTGGAGGTGACTTGTTAGCGGGCACAGGGTTAGAAGGACCTCAGAGAGCCCTGCCCAAACCCAACGCCCCAAACAAAAACATACCCCATCCCCCCAACAACCCCCTAAAAAAATAACGGTAAAAGAGGAAGGTGCCTTTTCCCTGTGGAGGGGGAGAGGGGCTGAAGCTCAATCTGGGCTGTGCAGGAGGCCCGTTGAAGGGAAGGGGCAGGTGGGAGCGGGCAGAAGGTCAGGTAGCAGCGAGCAGACCATGGCACAGTCCTCATGGCTGGGGAGGGGGACTGTATCCTCAGGTGTCCCCTCTGCATGGGCGGGAGAAGGCTTGGGGCAGGGTCTTTGCTGGTGGAAGCAGACGGGATGTTAGAAGAGGGCTGCATGATGGTGAGAGGATGCAAAGGAGCTGTTGTGGTAGGGAGTGCGTGTAGGAGTGTAGGCTGACCCAGCCAGGCAATGAAACAGATGTGTATGGCATCCTTTGGTGGGGAAATTAGGGAGTGACAAGGTTGATAGCCAGTAGTCATTTTTCTTTTCTGGATGGCCTGGTTACCTGCTTTGGATAAGTTAAGGTTGTCATATACTAGTTGATCAAAAGTAGGACTTTATTTCTGAGCCTTAATGTGTTCAGGTGGGGTGGAGAGGGCAAAGGGAGAACTAGTAATTGTCAATGACATTTAACTTTCACTTTTTTCTTAATCTCTCCCTCTTCAGGCAGCCCTTTGAATTAATAAATCCGAACACATTTGTAACTCCCAAGTAGCTGCCAGCAGTGTAGGAGTAATTCTTTTTTGATTCATTCATTCTATTTTTTTTCTTCTATATTTTGTTTCTTTTTTTAATGGGACTTCACTTTGTGTTTTGAAGGCTGGTTTTGATCTGTTTTTCCTTCTCACAGAGTAGGTTCAATAATGAAAAAATATTCATTCAGTTCAGTGGGGCTCAGTAATGATGTCTCTCTATTGGTAACACCTGTTGCTGAACTAGCCTGTGTGTGGACAGTGTATGGTTTCTATCCCTCTCTGTTTGATCAGTCTTTATTCATTTTGTCATATTTAAGGAAGAAATGAATGTAAAGTAATGATATTTACTAGTTTGTAAAACTTTATGAACTTCTCGATATGTGATCCCTTACGTGGTGTAGAATGCTGGTGAACCTATGTTCATATGCGTTACAGTAGTAGTGGTGATGTATATGTTATGTATGTACAACTAGAAAAAAATTTCACTTTAATGCTAAATTTTTAATGACCTTAAATGTGACTCAGAAGTGATGTCAAACTGCTTTGCAGATGTTTTCTAAATCTCCTGATAAAACGTTCCTAGTTCAGTTAACTAGAATTTTTATTTGCATGTTGTCTCTGACTTGATCACAGATAAACATGTTATTGTCTATAATGCCTTTAATTTGAGTTGACTGGCCCCTGTGACCTGTAAGTTACAGCTGCTTCAACAAAGTACACGTTAGCTATCCTTTCACAAAACACTGGACACAAGACACTTTTAAAGCTTATTCTCTACCTGCTTGGAGGTAATGTAGTGAAACCTTGCCTCCATGTAGGATTTTATGACAAAATGACTGTTAAAAAACACAACTACGTGTCAGTGAAGGTAAAGGATGGTGCTTGGGGCTGAGAAACCTGCAATGGTTAAGGGGATGTAGCTGTGGAATGCCTCCCTGTCCCATGACGGCTGCCTGTGAGAAATGTGGGGTTACAGCCTCCGCTACATCAACGTCCACTCCGCAGTAGTTCTGTTTATGCAATTATCCACTGGAAAGTACAATAATCAAGAGATATGTCATAATGTAAAAAGAATAACAAAGAGAATATTTTAATTGTGAAATGAACTAGTTTAAATTTTAAAATAAATTAGGAGAAAGCTTAGATTATAAGACTTCTTTTTTTTTTAGTTTTATTTCTGGCACAGATGCACATTCCTAGCTGAATATAATTATAAAGCACATAGAAACTGGAAGATGTGATGTTGTATGTGTTTTGAAATCTATAGGTTTTCCAAAAGCAATAGGTTAAGTTGTAAAATTAAATGACCTGAAAATAACTAGTGGTTTTTAAAAATAAAACCACTCTGCTGTTACTCATTTGACTAGACTTTCAGAATTTTCATACTGAGACTGTGCATGGATGATGCTTTCTTTTAAATGCTCTGTTTTGCAGTATATAAATAATGTAAAATTCAGAGAAGAACTCGAAAATGTCAGACTAACACTGTGTTTCTCTGTTCATAAAAAATGAAAGTCCAAAACCATAGGATAATGCTATACACCTTTGCCCACTACATGACTGAGATCCCCTAGAAAATGTCTCTTTTTCAGTTAAAAGAATGCATGAAAAGGATGGGATTGGGAGAAAATTGCTTGCAGAACAGTTGGGGAGAAAAAAAAAAGTTCTCATTGGATGTTCTAAAGATAATTATGATTAATATATACCTTTTGTGAAGGGGTTTTTTCCATCTTGTATGTTGTGTAGCGTATTTGAGGCTTATCAGAGGGTGTAATTCAAATCATATTCTGCATCAGAAATATTTTTTTTTTTTTAAATAAATGTCAGTCTCAAGGAAGATAGATAACTTCATGATAAGTGTTCTGGTGGGCAGAAAGGAGGAAGAATCTACACTTACATAGAGTGATACCTTGATAAATTTGTAGCATAAAAATAGGACATACAGCATTGCCGGACAGTGTAAAACTGCCCGTTCCCCCAGAAGTGGCCTACTGTTGCATATACTTTTATTATGTTAAGGTAGGGATATTATCATTTATAAATGGGAAGGATTACCCCTTACATAACTGCACCATCTGAAAATTTACCACTTTACGTGGTAAAGCAGGCAGCAGCCAGCACAGAATGTTTTTCCATTTCAGTAAGCTAAGCCAAATTTTAGTGTGGATGGAGAGCACATTTTTAGCAGCGTAATGGTATTTCTAATCCTGTGACCTGTGTGCCGGTATGGAAATCTTCCAGGAATGCCCAATGTACCTACTGTGAGGTAGTATTTTACCACCTTTGTGATTTGGATGGTTTCTTGGAAACAGCGATGGCTTGAAGAGAGAGACATAATGTTTTTCTAGATCAGATGCTCAGGTAGAACAAAGTATAGCAGTATGAAATTGAAGTCTTCTGTAATTAGTGTTTGAATATATGTAAGATTTCTGGCATTGTATGCCTCATATATAGATAGAAAAGTTTTTCTTAAACCCTGAAAAATAGCATGGACCTAGTTGCAGACATATTTAGTTGTATTAATCAATATAGATTTTCTTCACTGATGAAGTAGTGAGTAGGGTAGACGAGTGTTTCCCAAACTTGCAAACATGAATGCTGTTTGGGCTCATCTGCTTTTATGCAATCCCCAAGGAAAAATTTACTACTGGACTACTTTAATTGCTGGCAGCAGCTAAGTTCCTCAGGGTGTTGGGGGGGAAAAGGCATGAAAATCAGCTGTAATTATCAGCTGCAGGTGTAAATACTCTTTATGTTGCCTGGGAGGAACTGAGCTGCTGCCAGCAGTTTAAGGGAGCTAGTGTAGTGTCCTAGGTAGTGTAGTGTAGTGTCCTAGCTAGTGTAAATATGTACAGTTGATAATTATAGCTGCTTCTGACTCCCCTGGAGGAAATGAGCTGCTTCCAGCTGTAAATCAGGGTAATTTGGTTTTATTGTTTTTCTTGTTATTTTTTAGTAGCTTAATTTTTTAATTAAATTTTCCCCTACCTATTTATGACTCCCACCCTTTGAATCTTCCTGTTACTTCATTGAGAGATGTAGTTCAGGTATGAGAAACACTGGTCTAGGTCATTACTTCTGTTCAAAAAAAAAAAAAAAAAAAAAGCAACTTGTGGTCAGATGGCAGTATTACCAGAACTTCCTATGTGGCTCATTACATTATTCTACCAAATAATAGTTTGTCTTGCATAAAACAACTGATTCACAAGTACATTTTTTTTGCCTAGTAGTAAAAGAGTGTACATGGATGAGTGCATGACTACTAGCATGAATTATTTCTGTTGTTAGGAGGAGATCTGTACAGCTGAACAAGATTGGAGGATGTGTGATTCCTATTGTAAATAATTCTTAATGTCTGCTAGTACTTCCTGATACTTCCAGTAAAATAAACCTCAATTTTTTTTTATCCAAGATACTTTAAAGTGATGAGGGAAGAGGGAATGTTAAAACTTCTAACTTTTAAATTAAATTTCAAAATGCAAACAATTGAGCTTGCTCTCATGGCTGTTTCTCTTGTTATTTCTTAATATCATTTGCTGATATATTAACATCATACACAGAAGCTTAGGAGAAAAAAAATTCAATACTGAATATTGGTTGGCTTGTAAATAAAAAGAATTCACCTAGCTATTGTGTATTCATGACCACAGCAAACCAGCAGTCTAACTGCTGAAATGCCACCTGTATTTACTGATAGCTCTCCATCATGCTGCCTATGATAAAAACACAGGTTCTGAGTAGATTAATACAATGGAATATGCATTAAAGATCCAGCTACTGCTTTGCTAGTCTCTTATTAGTCACATACATCCTTTTGTTTAGTTCCTAAAGAAAATGTCCATATCTGCATTAAGAATGGAACTGAATATTTTCTAATGATTGAGGAAAAAATCAGACAGGCAACTGTTGATTTTCCTGCTGGAATTTGTCACTGTCTTCTTTCAGAATGTAGCCAACTGGCAGTTTCTGTAGTGGTACAAATGTAAAGGGGAAGCTTTGTTCACCAGGCTTCTTTTAAAATCTAAGAAGTTTCCACTAAACATTTTCAATAGTGGAGAAAAGGGAGGATGTTCCAGTAGAGTTTCTCTTAGTGATGTAAGGTATGGTCAAGCATGCTCTTGGCTACAGCTGTTTGGAGTTAAATGATGACCAACTTAACTCACTGTCAGTTAGTTGCTTTGTTTTGTTCCATTTTGTTTTGTTTTTAACTTTGCCAGAAGCTACCACCCATCAGTTCTGCTAGAATCACTCTACGTGTAACTGCCTCAGCCTGGTTGAGTCAAAATTGTCTTGGCTAGCTTAAATGTTTTTAGTAAGAGTTTTTTAAAAAAAATACCTGTAGTTAGTTTGCTGAGTCTTACCATTATCAAGACTCAGACAGTGTCCTCCTTTTGCAATACTTTGGTAGTGAATGGTATTTTAATGCATGTTCTTAAGCCTGAATCCTGTAATTTTTTCTGAGACCAAGGTGTGTTCATGTATTGCTGCTTTGCTTGTGCAACAACAAAATTATCCTTAAAGTTGATTTTAAATATAGATAGAAATGTACTGACTTTTTTCATGAGCTAGTTCAGCAAGCTTTGGCTGCACATGTTGCTTATTTGAAGCCTGTATGTAAAAATGGTGCCGTATTATTATTAGCAAAGCCACTGTATGACAGAAACAAGGAACCAATACTGCTGGATTTCCACACAGTATACTAGAAAAAGTTGTTCTTACATTCCAGCAATGAGTTATGAAAAATTCTTTTAAACTTTTCAGAATTGTCACCCTGATGAGTTTAAAATAGTTGCTTTCATTGTATATCGTGTCTCAGTTAACCAGTGATTGCCCCATCCTTCTCACTGGAGGTCAGTGTTGATAATTTCAGTGTTTTGACTCCTCTCTTTTTCTCTGTGTACCCTTAAAATAAACTAAAAAAAAAATCCTTTCAGTAGGAGTGTCATGCCTAGTGATGAATGATTGCTTAACAATATATACTGACAAAGTTCTGCTGTAATCCAGCACCCGGTTGTCTTATTTATATAACATCTCTCACTTTCAAGATGTGTGACAGCTAATGGAGGTTATAAAAACACTGGATTTGAATAATGTGTCAGGAGTGAAGGCTGTCCTCTGCTTAGGTAACTTGGACAGACACTGAGTTATCTTATGCTACCAGTGATACTGGGGAAAAAGCATACAAAGGGAGATAAAGAGGGTACGTGTACTCCATTCATAGGCTCCTTTTTCACTTTGCAACAACAAAAGTGTTGAAGCATTGAAATGGTTTAGAGAAGCTGAGGGTGTGTTAGCTTCTTGGGAATACATTGTGTATACAGAAATACAGCTTCTGTATTTTTGCTCTCATTCTCTTTCAGAAGTGTTAAAATAACTTTAAGATGCTGAAACAGCAGATAGCACTGTTATTTATTTTGCTGGTGTGTCAGGGAACTGAGAGCTGTTATTTCCTTTAACTGGTCTCTATCCACAAGTCATTAGAATAATTAATGATATAGATATGCAAAAATTCCTGGGATGTGACAGAACCTCTTTCAGGTGCATGTCCTGGGCACCAAATGCTGCGTGAAAACTTGTACTACAGCTGTATGGTATAATGTCTATGTGAAAACTTGTTTGTGCACTTTCATATGACAATGAAGCTTGAAATACAAAAGCAGCAAAATGTGAGATGCTTTGAGCGGCACCTGATAAACATGGCATGCACTTTCATCATGAGCTCTATAGAATGCAATTCTAACAGTGGCCTATACATTTTGTAAATGTCTTCTATGATATGATTTTCAGTGTTTGGTAAAATGAGAGAGAAGGTTATTTTTCTCGTTAGCTAAAAACATGCTGAAATCCTATACTTTCATTCCAGACACATGATTCTTATAAGCTGGATTTAATGGCTTTGCCTTTTGAGCTATGTGTATTGGTCATCCCTGCATCCACCCCTTTCCCTAGGAAATCTTTGTATATTAGTCCTATTTTTTTTTTTTTTTTTTTGCTTCTGTAGGAGTTATGTTTGCAATGTATTGTACTTGTCTTAAAATAAATGAAAGGAAAATAATATGGCTGTTTTTCCAATTTGAATGGCATCATCTGTTATAAAACTGAATGTGTCATTCTCTCATTTGACCTATGCCTTGTTCAAATTTAAATTCATCTTGTTGGCCTAAGACCAATGCTTTTCATAAATTGTTGTAGGTTGGGAAGACAGAAAAAGGAATAATGTTGGTTGTTTTTTTGCTAGAACATTTGATGGTTTTATGAGATTATGAAATATGACATTGTTACTTACAGTTGCTACCTGGTCTTCTCATTCTCCAGTTTCTGCACAGTTCTAGTTGCACATATGTTGTATGACCCAGAAGTGATGTATTAAGGAATCCTCCAGTATGCAGGATGGCACTCAACTCTATTAGTAGATATAAAGTTAAGACGATGCTTAATTCTTTTTCCTCCGCTAGGAAGAAACATATAAATCCCATGGTTAAGTAAATACTATGAAAAGCAAAAATGTTGGTGTGCATGAGTAAAAAAAAAAAGGCTGAAGCAATTAAGCACGGAAAGAATTGTATGGATTGATGTTGAAGGAGAACTGAGAGTGAGGCAACCACACTGTGTGATACAACTGAAGAACTGAATTCTGTAGTTCTCTGTGCCTGCAGTAATTGTTCATGCTGTCTGAGAGAGATGGTGTGGAGTAGTAGAGCCTTGATTTGTATGTTGTAAGGTGTAATCTCTATTCCCACTTCAGTTGTGGACTTACTGTGACATTTTTGGCAATCTGTTTCTATTTTCGGTTTGGGCAAACCCTGTTTCTCTTTCACCTTTCTCTGTAGCGCTTATTTACATTGTGATCTATTCCAATGCCTTTTTTTATTTTGTATTACCACTCTTATTTATACCACTAATAAATTTCTCCTTGTAGTCAATCCAAACTTTGTGTGTAAGCACAGTAAGGAAAAGGGCACAGTAAAGAAAAGCATCGAGGAGTGGAAGAGAGGGAGAACATTACAAAAAAGGTGAAAACATGGGGATACCATGTAGGGTGTAGAATTTGAAGGAAGAGGATGGTTTGTAGACAGGAAGAAGTGGCATGTTTCTTAAGAAGAAAAGATGGCTACATGGCTGGAATGAAAGTCCTGAGATAATGGACAAACTAACAGTATTATTGGATAGAGAGGACTACAATAGACATTCCATTATATAGATGGTTTAGAAAGTGTGGAATATCATGAGCTGGAACCAGTTACTCTAAAACTCTGGATTGTGATGTCATGCTTGAAACTACTTTGAGAGCCACCACTTTCTCATAATGTCTCATTACTTGTGAATCCCCCTTAGTAATCAGCTGCAAGTTTGTGAACCCACAGATCTGCCTTACGGGATATAAAAGGCGGTTTTAAAAAATTTATGGCTGTGGAACCTGTGTGGTTATCTGTTTTTAATTATATATAATGCATGCTAAACTGAGTAGATAGTACTCGTTGGAGCTCTAGGTGCTAACTTCTATAGCACAGCCAAGTATATCTGATTGTATAAGGAGTCCTTTTGAAATTAATCAGTGCTGTCTCATAGAACAAGATTAAAATCTTAAAAAAAATCCAATCGAGGCATTGCAACTGCTTAAAATAGCACAAAACTTGACTAAATGTGAAAAACATCTTAAAAGTGCACATTACTGTAGCTAACTAGCAGAATTAATGCTCTAATCTGAATTTTGTAGTAGGCATGTTTCACAATTTCAGTTGCTGTTTTGCAGTTGTTACTGTGGAAAGACTTGCTGATTTGTAAGTTTGGGGAGGGGAGAAAGAAAAATATTTATACTTCATGTATTTATTTTTCATATAAAAAGAAATTGTGTATAACAGATACAAAGTGCTTATGATGAATGTAGTTCTTAATCTTAGGAATCTGTTGATCACTGTCTGGAAAGTATTCTCCAAGGGAGAAAATTAATCTAAATATCTCTGAAATTAATTAAATCCAGAATGTCTAGGATATAAGGGGTGCTTATTTCGTTAAAAATGTAGAAAAAAAGAAATTCATTACTCTGAAAAGTCAGTTGTTAACTTTAACATGGACTGCTTCTTGTTTAGCATTGAATCTTGCTGTATTTATGTAAAAAGTTTAAAAGAAAATTTATTTATTAGATGCAGATTTTCTAGGCACTGATTTTTCTCAAGTTTAAAGCAATTTTCTTGGTTCTAAGTTACTTTATTAATTTTGCTGCATAGCAGTTTGTGGCAGCACTTCAGTTATTGGACAAATCTTTTCAGGGATTTATCACTTTTTCCATAAACATGTAGCTCTGGTTATAGATTGGTACTGTGGTTTCTGTTTAGGAGCACTTGTTTCTTGCTGAAATAGTGAAAAGTAGGCTTTTAAAAATTACACAGAAAAGTTTTGCAGGTTAAAAGACATTAAGATTTTATTGATTTTTATAAGTGGAGAGATTAATCAATATTAACATTCTTCATTTTAAATATAATCTTTTTTTTAATTGGCAAGAAATTAAACCTTACTGAGTTTCTGGTACACTTAAACGTCAGGGAATGAAATCATTGTCCAATTTCCATTACAGTCAGTTGGAGCAAGTTGTTGTAGAATTATGGAAAGCACGGCTGAGGAATCACCTGAACTGTCGCTTAAGTGTTACCCAGAGCAGGATCAGCTTCAGTATTAAGTTTGTCAGTGTTTGTCTTGAAACATCCAGTGGTAGGATGTCTAAGGCCTTCATGGCAATCAATTCCAATGTTTAACTGTCTTTACGGTTAAAAATATTAAACCAGTGTATCAAGGAAAGCTATTTTTCTGCAGGTTTTTGTTGGTTCACAGAAGGACCATGCAGAGAGATGAAGCCAATTGTGAGAGGAAGAGAGGGTGGTCCTGTATTCAGAAACCACAGTGTTCTGAACTCTCCTGGAGCTCCCTTTGAGCAGGAAGGCCAATGACGGATGCTGCAAGTTCGCAAGTGCTAAGCATAATTAGGTCTGAACAAGGACAGAATAGACTGTGATCTCATGTGATCAGTATTTTTCTGCAAATTCTATCTAATGGAAAACTAAAACTGGAAAAATGGGTTTACATCCATAAAAATCTAAATCTAAGTGCTAAAATGTACCAATATTATGGAATTCTGAAGGGATTCCCTGCATGGAAATGCCCAAAAAAGAGGTCTTACCAGAAAGGGGGTCCCACCAAAGAGAATTAAAACTTTAAAATGAAAACCTGAAAACTTCAGGTTTTGGTTATACAAATAAGTTCACTTGCTCTAGGGTCCTGGTTTCCTAGCTAGATTATATCTCAGGAAAGCATCCAAAAGCAGATGCTTTTCACAAAAAGAAAACCTGTTTCACTGCTGAGGAACAGCTTCCATGGAAAAATTTTAACTAGATCTATCTCAAACATAAGAAAATAGAAACTTATTCATGTTTATTCCTGAGGCATACAGAGTTAGGCATTTGATCTTTCTGAAATCATCAATATACTTAACTGGAGTGCAGTCAGTATAATAGATATTCTGTACAGAATCCAATATCTGTATGTTAACCTTGGATCTGTTGGATAACACAAAGTGTATTTAATAATAAAGCCTGCCAATTCTATTCCCCCTCTGCTCTTCCCCTCTCGGCAGATTACCAGATTTATGTTTGATTTCTTGGATCTTTCTGTCAACTTTTTTTACAAAAGAATTTGCTCTAATTGAACTCACTGGAAAGAAGAAAAAGCTGAAGAATGAGTTTCATGCTCCTCTTTTGTCATTACCAGTTGTGGTATTCTTTGCTTAAGGCAGTAACCACTATGCACTATTGCATTACTCGTACCCAACATCAGATATTCCAGGGAGGGATGCAGTATTCCAGAGATGGTCCTGGTATGGATGACATGGGACATCAGGCTGTAGCAAGTTCCAGCTGCAGCAGTACCTTCCTCCTATCTGCTTTTCTCAGTTAATTCCAGGTGTGGTGATAATAATACTGTCCAAAGAGAATGTGTTGTACGCCCTTTTAGGTGAAGGGCGAAACATCTTGGTGAGAGATGGTGTGACAAATTGTGGCACAAGCGTCAGAGGCAGAACTAATGGCGTGCTCACCATTCAGTTTTGAAGCCTGTTCTAGGCTTCCACATGTAAATGAAATTTTACATCTAATTTCAAAAAATTTTCCTTGTTCAAAAAAGTTTGCTGAGAATAAGAATACGTTGCAGCAGACCTGCTCATGAGACTGGAAAAAGCAAGTGAGATTTCAGACGCACCATCTTTTCTTCAGGTCTGAAATAGAAGTGATTGCATGCCTGAAATGTTGTTTCCCTTCCCCAGTTATATCTTTTTGACTAGTAACAGTTGTTACTGATCTCTGCAAATTTGTCTGTCCTGTGTTCTTAGCCCTCAGTGGTTACACTGCACACATTGCAACAATAGCGTTAACTGTGTATCTCCAGCTAGACTTGCCTGCATTGAAATTTTGCAGGAGGTTCCCCCCTCTTCCCCCTTCTTTGCCTCACTGAATAGAAACCTTTTCTCGTAAACTTAACAACAACAACAACAAAAAAAAAAAAAAACAGACAAAAGAGAGCTTTTGAGACCATCAGCAGGCCTGTACACTTTGCAGTCTTCCAGGAGGGGCATTGCCAGCTGTGAGTTGCTCCTTTGTGTTGTCTTTAAAGCAGGGTACACATGCTCTACTTTACAAAACTTCAGGTTGGAAAGCAAAAGGGTGATTTGTGTCACTGTCTTCCTTTCCAATACCCAAACTAGAGCTTGACTGTCTGTCTTTCCTATTATAAATAGGAATGGATGAACATGTTTTGCCTAATTTCAAATCCACTTAAAGTTCATGGGTTTGAAATTAAAAACAGAACTCAAATCTTATGAGGTTTATGTTCTCTTAGGAGCTGGCCTTTTGCCAGTACATGTCTATTCATTTAACTTTTATCCCTGGAATCAAATACATATCAGTTTGCTATACTGGGTCATTTGTATTTCTTTATATTCTCTTCCTTACTTTTTTTACATCCGTTTTGTTGGCATGAATTTACAGTTATTAGAAAGTTCCTAGCATAGGTGTTTGATCTCTCATGAGCATAAGACTTTTGCTTTTCTAACTCTTGTTTTTCACTGTTTCTGTGTTCACGATGTGTGCCTTCTGGCCTATTCCTCCATACATCCAAGTTAGCAATAAAAGGATGAAATCTGCTCTCTGTGAAAGCAGTATTTTACATGCTATATGCTTTGAATATGGAATGAAATAAAACATTGACAACCCGTGCCCTGTAGTGAAGTTTTTATCCATTATGGTAGCTGTTCCAGACTGAGAGGTGAAGCAATCCCAGAAGCTGTACATAACACTGAGGAACAAGATCTTTTCTAGTGCAAACATGTGATTCCTTTTTCTTTTTTTTTTTTTCCCCTTAAGCCTTTCTTGTCTATTACGCAGTTCTCATCCGTGCTGGCTTGCATTCTGCAGGTGTATGGAACCCCATGCAACCCTGATGCAGAAGATAATAGAAAGCCTGCAAATTGACCCCAAATCATCTGCAGTGTTGTATTTTATAGGGTCCATATAGGTTCACTTGCTGATTTTTTTTCTTTTTTTCCTTTCAATATTCGTACCTATTAAAAATTTAATAGGGAGTTTTGTGTGTATATACAAATAACACACATATATATTATTATATGTTTTTATTGGCATATTGTAGTTATGTGTTAGCAGCATTTTTAAGAGCTATTGGTTTAATAAATTATATCCATGCCTTGCTTTGGTGAGCAGAAAAGTGTTTATTTTTCAGTATTTTATACTGTGAGGTGATTATGGGAACCTGCTGTGATTGTAGCAGTTCACTTAAATATAATCTCTTTGACCAAGATTATCTGTGAATCAGATACAGTTTTCTTAAGTTTGTTTTTTACAGATATCTGATGAAAAGCCTATAAATAGTGCTTGGTCTGTCACTTCTAATAGTATGCAAAATAGAGATTATTTGAATTGCAGTGTGAATTTCGTGATACATATATGTTCTCTGAGCCTGAGTGCAGGAGATAGGATCTTTAACATCAGTGCTTGTGATTATGAACTTTGAATATGTTTTCAGTGTATATTCTGTAATATTTATTTAGCTATTGCAGTTTGAATAAATAAAGTTGCTATAACTCACTGGAATTTCTCAGAAAACATTGCCCAGCACATACATGTAAGTACACTTCTTAAATTGGCGTGTTAATTATAAATATATTTTAATGATATTTTTCTAGATTTAAAAAAAGAACTATAATGCTGTTAACTTTTTATACTGTATCCTCACATTGGGTAAGGAGTTTATTGTTGATACCATTCTCTATTTTTCAAAAGGAATCATAATACACTATTTTACTTCAACCTGAGAAGCTAATGAAAAGCATTTTTGTTTTTCTTTAAAAAAAACAAACTACAAAGGGTGCTATTACTTTTACAGGGTTGACAATTTCAGCATTAAGTGTTTCATTTGAATAATTTTAAAAATAGATTTAAGCAAAACTTTGTTAATTCTGTATACACTCGCTTAAGAGATGTTTACTGCCACAAGCAGCAGCATCAAAGTATGTGAAGAGCTGAAGTTTTAAACAACAGAATTGGTCAATATTCAATGGTTCAAAAATTTCCACTGGGATTTTCAGTGGCTGCGTTACAGATGAAAAATAAATGATTGGAGATAATCTTATCAACTCATCTTGATTTTTCTCAAATGTCAATATTTTAAGACAAAGAAATGGTGGTGGGAGAGGCAGCTTAAAAAAAATTACATTAACACTTCATTTTGGGATTGATAGTTTTCTGCTTAAGTTGTAACTATTACTAATATCTCACTTTTTTCTGTTTTCTTTCCCACTGGGTGATGTACTGCATGAAGTCTGTAGTCACAAATTGCACCTTAAATTTTAGAGAAGGCTTAAATTGACTGTTAAGAGTTTTAGACGTCTGTACCACCAAAGGCAGATTCCCCCCCTGCCCCAAAATGTTTTAGAATTTCACTATGTTTCCTCTAAGGCCTTTGGATCAAAATTTGAATATAGTTACTGAGTTTAAATGGCAGATCTCTAATAAGAACTATTCTTTGCTACCCTGCCAGCTGTTCTGTACTGCAGTCTGTGCAACCGATTGTAGTCGGTAGATGTTATAAATCATGTTATTTGTCCTTTGCCAAGTTTGCCCCCTTCTCAAGAAAGAAGCTGCCAGTCTGAATCTTAAAAGACTGTCTGTGGAGAGCAGAAAACTTATGGTAGCCTGAAAAAGGGCTTCTTTTTCTCTTTTAGGGGTGAGTGAGGGGATCAGTGAACAAATGTATGAAGATAGGGAGAGTGTAGAGCTGCTGCTGAAGTTGGAAGCTTTCAGCAGCTGCTGTTTATTTTGAAGATGGCTCTTGGTTTGATGTGCAAGTATGAGAATGATGGATATGGAACTGGGATGAAGTTCATCTCTTTTAAAATTACAATTAAACAAGCAATTTCAATCACAAATTATGTGTCACCCTGGCTATAATCTACCCATTCACTTTACAAAATAAAGGAGGCAGCTGATTAAATTTAGCCAGCGTGTTTTTTTGCCTGCTGTCTAGACAATTGGCTTGGTTCCCATTCGTCCGGTCTTAGCTTGCTTTTTTGGTTGTAGGCCCACTGGGCCACTTAACGATTCTGCTGTCATTTGAACAGTGTGTTCATGAGGTTGATAAAGAGTATGCAGGGATGGGCTTTTTTTTCTTTTAGGTCTTTAACAGAGAATGTGGTACTAGTAAATAAGCACACAGAGGGTTTCTGCTGACACTGAATGAGTCCTGTTAGAGTGAAAATTTATCAGCTCTAGAATCAGCTTGCTTTCTGCTTTGGTGTGCCTAGAACTTGGATGAGCCCTTCCACCTTATATTCCTGCAGTATATGTATTCCTATATTGTCTCTTCCCAACTGTGGTTTGTACGTACATTAGAAGTCAGTGAAACAAAATAAAAAAACAACCCTGGAACCAAACCCAAACCCCTCCTTCCCCTCCCAACACCAAACCCAAACTACAAATAGAGACTTCTCTTTGAGCACCTGTCTCCAGGTTCTTTGGATGTGATTGTCCTTTGGATTTACATATCCTAAGGGTATAGATGTTTCTTATTAGAGCCTAGCAGTGTTCTCCCACTCTAAAATAGTGTATATTCCACAATCTTACTACTGTACTGGGTTTATAGTATCTTGAAGATTCAAGCTGTTTCTGTTGTATTGACTATTGCTATTACTTGTGTATGATTTCCAGGTTAGAGCTGAGGAGTAATGTATTTAGCCATAGGGTAAATTGGAATTTAATTTTGAGTAATGCTTGGGGTGTAAGCCAACAATTTAACAAAAAAAGCGCTTAAAAATTTTGAATGTTCCTATACATGATCTTTTGTAAATGGGATTAGCCTTATGGGTGGAGACAGCTGAATGCAAACTGTTTGAGATTTGCCTCAAAACAGTACATGTTTCTCAGTACAGCACCAAGCCTGAGCTGCTTTCAGGCTTTACTTGCACCCAGCCAACCTGGGAGCAGGCAGAACATGCGTGCGTTCGCTTGCAAAAAGCTGCTTGTACACATTTAACATCTCACAACTCTGGTGGCCACAGTAGTCAGTAATTGTGCTGCTTTGTGCATTTTCGTAACGTACCACTAGAACTCGGCTACAATTCATTAAGGGAAGTTACAGTCCAGCCAGGAAGCAGGACTTCCTTTGCACAATGGATACATGAAGGACTTGAAATTTAATTTTCATGAGATACCATGATGATTAAGATGAAGCAGAGCTTTGTGTGCAGCCCATCCCTAATCAAAAGCCTAATTTTTCCTCTGGAAACCTAGGCATCCTAGTGGATATCTCTTCACCAGCTATATTGTCAGCTTCCATTGTGATTTCTTTTTTTTTTTCCTTTTAGAAGTCCGCATTAGTCCAAAATGCTATATGATCTTTGTCCTTCTACCTTAACATGGGTTTTGATGTTGGCACCAGCAAAATACATCTCTCGTGCGAATACTCATGTATTGAGCATCCAAATAGACAATCTATCATTAATCTTTTTAAAATTACAGGGATTTGTTAAAAAATCTGTAGCAGCCAATTGTTTCATCCTTTCTGGGTTAACTTCCCTGATTGTCTGCGTAGTGTGTGAAGTTTTGTTTTGTTTTGTTTTGTTTTGATTGGTTGGCTTTTTATTTTGTTTTGCCTTGTTTTATTCACATGATCAGCACAAGGCTGGGCAGATGCCATCTGTTTTATATTTAAATTTACTGTACCTGCTACATTTTGTTTTCTGAATGTGGCAACATGAAATGTCTATGTCATGAAACTTTTCCCAGATTTTTTTTTTTCCCTCTTTAACCCCCCTTTGTTGTTTCTACTAGGCTCCTAATCCTGCTGGATGATCTGTATTTTCACTACTCAGACTAGTGTGCCTTTTTGCCCCACCTGTTTCAAAGCGAGTTCATACCGCAGTTCCTCTGAAAACCATGCGTTTAAATCTTCAGTGATTTGATGCTCTTTTCTGTGTTTTTCTTTACAGTTACACAGATTTCTAGTGTACTAGAAAATACTTTGTACCCTCCCAAAAAGTCTACCTTTTTTCTTCAGTTAGCATTTTAATTGTTTTTCATGCAAATGTCATAAGTATTCTTTATTTTTTTTCTTCAGAAAGCACTTTGCACTTCTTACGTAAAGGAGATAGCCTCTGTTTTGCCATTTTTTGGTTTCTGAGTTGGACACATGCTTCTGCAGAGGTAGTTCTTTGACTCTTGTTAATAAATAAAAAGCATTGTGTGGCTTCTGGATATTTTCTGCAAATTATATAAGTTCAATTTTATATGATGGAAAGGAAACACTGAATAGTTAGCTTCTAATTCCAAATAAGGATTAATGCAGTAAGGAAGACAATATCCTCTTTAAAATCTATTTTTGTCTTTCCCTCCACTTTTGCTATACAGCTTCCAGACCTTCCCCCAGACCCATCCTGCCTGGCTTCCTGTCGGAAATGTGAGGAAACATTTGCACGTATTCTCGCAGAGAAGCTTTACTTATTTGTTGGTCATTGCACATCGTTTTCATAGCATTATTCGCAGGTTAGACCCTTCTTAAAGGAGATAATTAAAAAAATCAGGTTTGCTGCAACAAAATGAGTTTTAAATTAATTGGGACTTTTTTGGCTTAGATGCTAGCACAGGCTTACTGCCAGTGAGAATAATGCTTAAAACTGTGTGTCATGAGGGAGGAGGAAAAAAGGCTACTCTTGAACCAAATTTCATATTGTGTTGTGTGAGAGATTCCACATGTTGTTACTTCATACAAATGTTTTCTCCCAAGAAGCAGAACAAAGTCTGATATTCAAAAGAATATAACAATAAAACATATGGATTAAAAACACCCCAACTGTCAGCTTAAATGAGCAATATTATTCTTTAGCTTGCCTCCAGTGGGTCTGAGATGTTCGTAGGCTGTTTTAAAATATGAGGAGTTCATTCCAGGACAAAGAGAGTTTTCTGTTTTTTACGTTTTCCTGTGTAAATCATTGAGGAGGGGGGAGAGAAAAAAGGGTGGAATTATGCTCTGGACGCTGATGCCTTTGCATTTTTGGCATTATGCCTTCTTACTGTTTTATTGTCTATTTTGGCTGAACTTGAAGTTCCAACCATGCTCCCTGCCAAAAAGAAAAAAAAAAAAGTTAGGTCCTTTAAGGATACTGAAAAATGAAGCCAGTTTCTGAATCCGCCACGTCCTGTAAGCAAATAAAAATGAATCTCTATGGAGCTCAGACGTTACTTCCTGTTCTCCTTTGGATTCCAAGCAGGAATGGAGCAATTTTTCTCTGCATCCAAAAAAAAAAGGAGGGGGGACGGGTGGAAATAGAGAGCTTCAAAGCAACACAGGAGAAATCTTCGAGAGGCTTCTATGCAACTAACTTTTAAAATATGTGTAAAATGTTTTACACCTTAAGTAATATATGTCTGTCCTTGGAAAAAAGTGCAGCAGCTCCCACTGCCGCGCCCCCCCCCCCCCCCCCCATTTTGTAAGACAGTGGCCACATTAAAAATACACTTGATTTTTTGTTGTATATTTTCCTTTACTTACTAAGCCTGCAAATGTTTTGGCATTAACAGCATATATTAATTTCTTAAGGCATGTGAAAGTGATCAAGAAGATCCTACTTGAGGTTTCCTGAGGAGACCAAAATGAGAGGAGAAGCAGGGGAGGAGGAGGAGAGAGATGCTCTTTCCAGATAAGCTAAATAAGATTTTGGTATAGTAATCTGTATATTGTGATAACTGGTTCCATGCGTGAAGTAAAGATTTCAGTTTTTAGGTGCTGCTACTTTCCTAACTTTTGAATGAATGAATAAAATATTCTGACATAAAAGATAAACTGCTAACACAAAGTAGACTTCTGGATTCTTGCCACTGTAAAATTAGGAGTAACTGTAACCCAAGCAGACTAGCCAAGCTTGAAATTCGCTGTGGACAAATGTTCTTTGTGTATAATTCTAGAGGAAACTATTTTTGGTAGTGAATGAATATATGTAATCATTAACACATGACGGGGCCGCTGTAAAGGCATAAGGCTGAAGCTTGAATGCTTCCAGCACCCAAGAGGTGCTTTTGCGTTTTATTTAATAAACTGTCTGGAATGTGCTAATACTTCTACTTTTTTGTTTTCTTATTTCTTAAGTTTACATTAATAAAGCAACTTTAAAATAATTTTTAGGAGAAAAGACTTGATTTATTTTCCTTTAAAGAGGCAAAATGATGTATGTCAAAAAAAGTCAGTTACTATGTTGCAAAGAAATAGGGGAAAGAACACAAAGAATCTACTGAGATCCCTGAACATCCTTTTACAGGCAGCTTTCAGTGGGTATATTTACTTGTGCTTGTCTGGGAAAGGTAAATGATCTGAGAGGCACTTTGGATTTCTGGATAATAGTAGAAGTTGTTATTATTATTGTTTTTGCAGAGAGTTAAGTCTTAGAGATACCATCCTGTTTCTTGCCAATGTTTAAAGGCTTCATTTAATTTCTTATCTCAGTGTACAAAGGGACACAGAAGACCTATAAGCATCATAGACCTGATTACAGTTGTTTTCTGAAAGTAGCTTTTAGCACTACTATGTCTGTTACCTCACTGAGTTTCTGGCCAGAGTTTCCAGAAAGGTTTCAAAGTGGTAGGAAAAACCAGGAATAACTGAACTGATGCCCAAAAGATTGTTAGATGGCATGGAAAGCAATCTACTGTATTGTACGCAACTGAAGACTAGCCCCACTTTTTGGCCAATGAAAGAATGTTGTAGGTAACCTAAGAGCTCTCCTTTTTCTGTTGCACAGACAATTGGGTAAAAGCTTTATTCTGTCCCTTTAATATGTCTTGTAGGCTATTTACTGTATTTACAATAGGATGGTAGGTAATGCACAGTGGTGTGGATTAAACATGTAAGCATGTGCTATTTCTGTGGAGCAGCAGAAAGATTTAGGAGATTGTCACTCTCTACCTTTCATTCCCCTTCTCAGCTGGTCCTGAGTCAGATTGTCAATAACCTGGGTGAGATCCTGAGTTCCATGGAAGTCAGCGGGAATTTCATCTTGCTGAAATGGATGATCTGCATACCTTGATTGATGGCCTAGGCCTGTGTTCCTTTATCTCTGACAGGGAATAAGGAAGTTAATAACTTTCTAATGGATATGGACTTTGTTTTTTTTTACTTTTTCTTTCTTTTTTTCTTTTTAAGGCTGAACTCAGAAGGGTTATACAAACAGTAACTAGTGGGAATAAGATTTACTTCTAGGTGGAGTATTAAATATGAGCTTTACATCTGGAAGCATTTACTGGATCAGACCCTATCTGAGATTGTGAGTCAACCAAGGAGCACAATGGGAAACAAAATGGCACTAGTAACTCAGAATATTTTTTTTTTTTTTTTTTTAGAAAATGAGTAGTTCTAATTTAATTCATCCAGGTTAATATTTATGATTTTGTATAAAATGCATGCTTTTCCATGTTAGAGTTCCACATTTTCACGTGTAATGTTCATTTTAGCTGTTGTGTTGTCTGAGACTTCTCTTTAATCTTTAGAGCTATTTTGGCCAATGATTCTTGACTGCTTTCAGAAATGCATAAAATCAGAGTTTTAACATCTCCCATATTCCATCCACCATAGAATTTTTGTGCTAGTTCTCTTTCTTATTTTAAAACTCAAGCTTTCAGACTACAAATTGCAGTGCTGTTGTATTAGACTTCTGACTTAGTTTGGTAATTTCAGAGAAAAATGTCTTTGAAACAAATAGTCCCCCAAACTTCTATTTTAACCTGTTTTCCGAAGGAGGTGAGAATTACCCAGTTGTGTGATGTCTGTCTGTCTTTCATGTCCCTGTTAATGACCTCTGAACCTATTACCAGTTTTAACTGAGAGGTCGCTATTTTGATACTGCATTTTTATGCAAGGCCTACTCAATGTACCGTCTCAGTCCTTGTGCAGCCCTGAAGCATTGGAAATGCAAACCGCCCCATTTGGTCTCCCATTCAGAACCAGTACAACGGTCAGCCACTCTGCATGTGCAGCCTTACCAACTGATTCGCACAATATTACAGCTATAACATAGGCCAGTGCTTGCCCAGCAGCTAGGCAAGACAAAATTAATTGGTGGTGCTGGGAAGCATAGGGATCATTGGAAGGATTTGGGGAATATTGTATTGGGAGGAAGAGAAGCATGGTCCATCGCTGATAAACTGAAATTGTTAGAGGACTATCCATACGCTTTAGTTAGGCAAGCTTTTAATAGAAGTTTGTAAAAAGGAAGTGTCCAAATAAAGGAAAGAACGTTGTTATCCTTATCATGGGTGAGCTCAGCCCTTACCAGACACAAAAAATAAAATCTTTCTCATAGATGTACTGTCTCTCCTGCAGATTCTTTGGTATCTGTAAAGGCCTTTTTCATGCTGCAGCCTTACTATGCATCGGTCAAAATAGTCCACCTGCAAACATGGGTAGGAATGGAGTGTCTTCAGCTCAGGTGCTAATATAATTGCTTGTTTGTTTTATAGATCTGTAGCCTACGCATTGCTAAACTAAATTTTCTGAGTGTATCTTTCAAAGATAAAATACTTGTAGCTAAAATATGTTTGTGCCAACCTCCGTTCCAGATCACATGCTTATGGCCAGGTTCCATCACCTGTGTTGTTAAGGGGACAAATTTTACTGGAATTTCTAGAACTCATACCACTTGATAGTTACAGAATTTGTAAGGGTATTCTTGAGTAATGTTAAGTAAAAAAAATGCAAATTCTGCTTTCTTGAAAATATAGAATAGTCTTAACATTAAATAAAATTATTTTTGTTTTTATATGCTGCCACACATCATCCATCTGATTTTATAATTCTTTATATTGGAAAAACTAGCAATCAATAGCAATAAAAAAGTGATTTTAATGAAAACTCACTGACAGTGTTTGCCCTGACCCTATTTATAGATAAATTTGAATAAGCATTCCTTCTAAGGAGCGTAGATTGTCTCTTGAAGAACAAGGTACACCTGGCACATCAAAAGGATGGTACAGGGCCTAACCAACCATTTTCCTAGGGACAGTACAGTCCTCCTCCAAAGAGGCTTTACATTGTCCTGCTCGCATGTCCACTGAGGTGATTAAATGCCTTTTTGCAGAGTGAGAGATCGTGTAATTGTAGTGCTGTTGAGGGGTGTGGAGTCTGGAGAGAAGAAAAAAAAAAATCAGTGAACTAAAGGGAAAGGAGAAAATGATACAGGATCCAGGGACAGCCCTAAATCACTGCAGCAGATCCTGTGGAAAAAGATATTTTAGAAGTATCTGTTGGAAGAACTGTGTGCTTTGGCCCTACTGAGGATGGATGTTTGATGGCAAGCCGAGGGAAAGCAAAGCATGCTTTTGAATTCAGCATTCAGAAAGACTAATGATTTATGGCTTCAGCTATGTCCTACACCTTTCAACAAAAAGATCATATTTCATTATTGGTGTCACCAGTACAAACTCCCTGCTTTCAATTAAAGAGGTGTATTACTTAACCAAACCAGTCCAGCAGCAGCCAAACACCCTGCTCATTTGTACTGCTGATTCTGACTCTGATCTGCAAAGATAAAATCTGTACTTAAAATCATCTAAATCTTTCATGAAATAAGTGTTTGATGCAATCCAAGAAACAAGTATTGCATAAGATCATTGGGCTTTGCTTAGATCTAACAGAGCGAGTGACTGGAATTCCAGTCCTCACAGTTGCAGACATCTAAATACTCAGCTATTTCTGTTTTCATGTCTTGGGTGTAAAGGGACTGCAGTAGCATTGAAACAGCATTCTTGAGTAATGTTAATGGAGAGCCTATGCAGTGAATTTAGCAAGCATATTTTTTCTGTGTTTTAGGTATGAATGGAGACATTGTGTTTCATATTCTTTTCATGCTGGATTCTGAACACTAAAATTATTTCTTTCTATAACGTCTTGCATTTCAGATTTTATTTAAAACTTGTCTGATACAGTTTTCCTTCTCCTGCATACCTACTGAAACAACAGGCCGTGGTTCACTGGAATTTTTATTGTGGTTAGACAGCAGATTCAGCATGATAGCTGTTCTACTGAGGCAGAAATTGAGGGAAGGAAATGTAATTTATTTACCTAGAGCCTACAGTCAATGGTAGAAGCTTCTTTGGAGAAGCACTTGAAAATATGAGATAAAGTGAACTGATAGAAGACGCAACAGCTTGCGATAGTTACAGGAAATTGCACCAATCACTCTGAAGGAATTTAAGTTCAGGTTCCTACTCTGGGAGCAATATGTATGAGTTGGCTGCCATTGGCACAATGAAAGTTTGATTCTATCCTGACGTCTCGAGCATTCCTTTATTTTACAGAATTATTAACAAAATTGGTAAGGTAATTAATGCAATCTGTTAATAATGGATGATCTACCTTACATTTAATTCTAGTATTTCTTATTACATAGATGGTGACAAAGTGAAACAAGGGATCGATTTGTAGAGGAGACCTGTAGCTGTAATACTGAAAGTTTTTTGTTGAAACAGTAAATGGATATGTTCATGTGTGAAGGGTTTTTAATGGCTGGGATTTTGGGTTATTACAGCTTAAGATCTTCAATGAAATATTTGATGGTGCCTTTGGGAAGGGTGTCAGCTGTGATATTTTGTATTCTGTTTCTCTTGTACCCAAGTGGGAATATGATACTCTTATAAATCAGGTTAACTACATCAAGAGGTTTGGTATTAACTATGATGTCATAACATCTAAAAAGTGCTAAACTGGAACAAATCATGCACAAATCCTTATCACAAATCCTACTTAATCCTTTTTATATTGCTCGTTATAAACAGACATGTATCACCATATACACAGATTATACATAATGCATTATTATATATATTCCCCTATAGAGAAAACTTAGCAGGGGATTCGGTGTGGCCTTTGCCACAGATATTTCTAATTACTAGTTGGTGAATATGACATAAAGAATCAGCCAACATTTGCTTAAGTAAAAACTGAGAATTTGCTTTGATGTTCATAGCCATTTATATTAGTTTTCTGAATACATCTATAAAATCAGTATTGTGATTATGAAAACACTGATGAACTGAAGGAATAATTTCACTACTATTTGAGTTGGTCTGCGTTTTGCGCAAAGGTTTTTGTCTGAAGAGTTTGGGATCACTATGAAGTCTTTACTCGTGTGTTAAATTGCTTTACTTTTTAATTGAAATTTGGCATAAA
This sequence comes from Grus americana, assembly GCF_028858705.1. Lineage (NCBI taxonomy): Eukaryota > Metazoa > Chordata > Aves > Gruiformes > Gruidae > Grus > Grus americana. The sequence continues at coordinate 79,871,472 of NC_072852.1, forward strand.
ATCAGAGAATAGAGAATATGGTGTATCTGAGGTGACCAATCATCAGAGACAGTATATAAGCATAATCAAGACTGATAGTTAGCAAAACTCAAAGCCCAGAAACCCAAGATGAAACAGGAGAAAACAGCTGTCACCTTTCCTTTTTAGCAAACATGATCTTTAGTCATTTTGGATTGATGGACCAAAATTGCCAACATATCCTTTGGGGATTTTGCTTTCCATTTCTGTACAAACCTAGCTATAATCTCTTATCAGATCATCATTCTATTTATGGGACACCTTTCCTACTAGCAAGTGTCTAATGAGACAAGTGAGTTGTGAAGAAGAGAGTTCCTCATCTCTACCTGTGTATTACCAATATCCTGGAACCTTTCAGTCCATGTTTATTCACTACTTACCATGTAAGATTTCTTAGGGAAAACATTACAAAATAGTTATGAAACTTCTTGGGGTTGTATATTTTATTTAAAAAGTAATAGGTACTAACTCCTGGTGTGTAATACATTCATGCAAAACAGGAAAAACTCAGTCCATGCAATATATGTTTTGGGGGCTTATTTGCAGCTTCTGTGTGTTCTTTTTTTTTTTTTTCCTCAGACTGTGAACTGTACTCAAGTTTAAAACTAGGTGTAGTCTATAAAATACTGGGTTTATTTTTGCAGCAACAATGTTGGAATCTGCTGGAAATGATTGTGTATCTTGTAACTTTTTTTAATTTTAAAATGTTAATTTTTACTTTTGCAAAATTGGCCAAAGTAATCAGTCTTATTATTTATATTAATATTGGTCATGTATGTTTAATGTCCCAAACACAAACACTTCTATGTGTTGCACTCAAACTAAATGACTAATGTTATCTCATTTACTATCTCCTGCATCCTTTGGTACTGTCCTGTGCTGTGCTTGGTAATATAATTGCATATGACAGGTGTCTCATTTTCAGCTGAGCCACGGAGAGGAAGGGTATTCACATGACCACTCAAAAACACTAACACTAGCCCAAAGAAGTTGCAGTAGTGTTAGATCATCAATTTGATTTTCTTCATTCCATTTTATACACAGGCTTTGCGAAGTTAGCAGTATTAACATTTGCTGCTAATTTTGAAATTGAAGTCCATTAAGAATTGATGAAACCAGTGATTTGTTTCATTCTTTAGTTAAAAGCAGAGTTGTTCTCTGCAACCCTGCCAATTTAAGATCAGAGAGTAGTATTTTGACAGATGCTCTTTTGTGTTTTATATGTCAGTAGCAGGTTTTCATGCTCCTCTTGTCCAAGAAAGCAGAAAATCAGCATGGAATTCCAGTGGCTAAATTGCTTTTTGTAGTTGCAGCCAAATGGTTTATTTGCTTCACATTTTGTTCAGTTGCAATCATGTCGATGTAAGTGCCGTCTTCCCCCATCCCCCAATATGTTATTTTAATGATGTTGAAAATCCGTCATTTCAAAATGCATTTATTTAAATGATATGGCATGTTGTAGACTGATAGAAGCAGAAGCAGTTGATCATTTAATGTTACTCTGAAATAAAAAATTCAGGTGAGAATTGTCTCAGTTTTCCTAAAAATAATCTCTAAATCTTGCATATCAGGCAGCAAGCAGCATCAAGGCATATATATCATCCTAAGTCAAAATCCGATACAGGACCTCTGCTTACCTGATGTAATTTCCTGAATACCTTGCCTGCATCCTTTGCCATTTCTTTTCCCTGTGTGTGTTATGAGATGCCTCTGCCTCTTTGCTTTGCGTGATCATTCTCTCTGTGCCTTTGTTTACTTTTTGCCTTGCTGTTTAATTGCTTGTTTCTTGTGCTCTCTGACTTTCCTCCTTAGAAGATTTCTAGCAACTACATCTAGTATGTTGTTTTCTCTCAGCCTCAGACTGTAATCATTCTCTGTACTTCTCAATAACCTACTGCACAATGAAGCTGGGAATTTTTTTCCGTTTTCGGGGGGGGGGGGGGGGGGGGGGGTGGGGGGGGGGGTGTGTGTTTTTGTTTTGGGGTTTTTTTTTCCAGTATAATGGTAAAGAACTTTAATACCTCTTTGCCAGGGATCTGGCACCTCGGTTTGCCACCTTTCCCTTTTCATTTCTTGAAAGCAAAGTTCTTTTCTTTTTCCAGGAGTACAGAGAGATACTCACTTCCTTTAACAGAGTCCTCATTTAAGAGAGTTGTAGGTAAAGGCAGGCTTTGTGCTTGTAGGCAAAGAGATTTTGTTTGAACATTACAGAAATAGCAGGCAAAATAAATGCATGTAATCACTTACTGCTATATAGAGGACTGTTATCTCCACCTGTGTCTGGATCTGTATGGAACCCAAAGGACTTGTACCAAAATTTACTCTTCCTCTCTTTGCTCCCTGCCCCCCCCCTTTTTTTCTTTTTTCTTTTTTAAGAAATGGAGTTACTAAAACTCATTGAAAGACTTGGTAAATTGCATATTACATCCTGAATTTACCATGACTGAAGCAATAAGGGTAGTAAATGGAGGCAGATAGGCAAGAAAATTAGAAAAACTGTAATGGCTTTCAGATCCTGTTGAACTAGATCACTGAGAACATAAGTCTCTGTGAAACCCTGCTGAAGAGGAGAGGAGAAGGTTTCTAAATTGCCTTCTCTCTTCAGGGAGTAAAGTGTCCCATTGTGCTTTTTGAAATTAGAGCAGTATCACAAAAATGTGAGCCAAGCTTCTATGGTGGAAAGTATTTTCATTAAGGTAAGTTAAAATCTTTGTTAGCTGATGTTAGATTATACTGATGGGTACACTCTCTGCAATATATACATGGGCACTGAAAGCAAAGTTCTCTAAATACTTGTACACTCTGTGCATCTCATTGGCCATCTTTTTTTTTCTTTTTTAATTCAGCTATGCATTTTTTTTAAAACATGTTTGAGCTAATTATTGTAAAGCTACATGTATAACAGTGATTACTTTCACTGCCTTAAGTGCATCTGAAAAATAAAAAGATTCTTTATTATGTTATTAAAACACATGAAATTTGCTTCAGACTGTGCAGTCTTCTCCCCTTTTCATAGCTGGTTGGTCTGCTCTTCATACTGCAGAGCAGAGAAGGTTCCGTGTTTGTAGTTGATGTAATCCCAACTCAGGCCCTTCTGTAACATAAGACTCCTGTATAGCTTGCAGATGAACTTCTAAACTGTCCATCCAAGTCGCTGAAGCTGTAGGAACCACAAAGTATCTCTTGGTTGCACTAGATGGGGTGAGTGCCTAAGCTCTGGGGAGCTGGAGCTGTCAGTCACTTTGAGCCTGGGGGCCCCCTTGAGCATGAATTAAATGATGATACTGAATTCTTCCTATTGTAGCTGCAGGTATATAAGGCATGCATTGTTATACCTATTGAATATAATAGTACTGCAGTTCATTTTGTTAGATGGTTGTGAGCTTAGTGTCATCTATCAGTTAACTCACAATCTCTGAGCAAAGCTTGGGGGAACCATATCTAGGTTTTTGCAGGAAGTAGATTTTTACCTTAATGCAACAGCATTAAAACAAAGTAATGATGATGGGGAGTTCAGTATGCCTGGGTTTGTCACAGGTTTGAGGTTAAACTATGATCAAGTCATTTTACTTTGTTGAATTTTTACATTTTCCATGACTAAAAATTAAGTCAAAGATGTACTGGATGTTGAGGATTTATGTACATATAGAGGAGTGTGTGTGGTGTATTTATTTTGCGATGATTTGTAAGCCTCAATTAAAAAACACACTACAAGTGTGAAGCTTACTTAGTATTTGGAGAATAGTGATTCTTATTTAGACTTTAATACACTAGCTATTTTTAATAAAGGTATTTTCAAAGAGCTTGTTCTCTTCCAGTTTGATATTTTGGGTCAAATTCAGGTCTAAAGTGGGCAGGTGCAGCTCCATTGAATTGGGCCTCCCCCTTTTGAATAGCTGTCACTCATTTTGGAGTGGAGTTACTTTTTTCTCCCTTTGTGTGTATGGAAGAATGGTATTCAAACAGCACTTAATGAGTAATATTATGTAAATAATAGTTGAAAAGCATAATGATGCTTTATTTTACTACTGCGTAGGAAAGCCAGGAATATTATTTTGATCCCAGAGTGATTACATGTCCAAACATGCTGCAGGGAGTTGACAATTCTTCCTAAACGCATATAGACCATGCATAGCAAAAGAGCATCTTTATAGGTAAATGGAGGTTAGCTGAGCTCCTTTCTACCTTGGTCTTTCTCTGTTTTGATGTCATTGACTTCCCTGCTTAATGCAAATGGCAGGATTTGCCATTCTATTTGTTTCTCCTCCAAGGTTATTGCCCTCTGCTTGGTGGTTATGTTCTGGCCGTGTCTGTCTGGCCTTCTCCAATATGATCCTTCCGTTATGTCTGTAAACTTAGAGTTCCCCTGCCAAAGAGGGCTGACAAAACGATGTCGATGTGTTTCAGATGTTTTCTGATACAAGATAAATGCAGAGTAATAGTGGAAATCTGTGCAAATTCTCATGAGAAATTGCCGCTGTAATTATTTTTGTAATTTGGGTTTGTTTAGACCGTCCACTTAGACCTGGGTGGGTATTTCTTAGTGGTCTTTAAGACTCATAAAAAAGGTTAAATGAAAAGTCAAGGAAACAAGCACATGCTGGTATCTGATTCTTTGCAATTAATACAAAATGAAAGCAAACGTGTGGGATAAATCATTTTATGAAGGAAGAAAGATTTTTTTTTTTCTGTAGATACTGTGTTGATTAATGACATAATTCTGAATTTTTAGATTAAGATCACAGAGTAAAGACTTGTCACAAAATTTGAATATAGAGACTTGCAGCAAAGAACATTGAAGAAACTTAATTTCCTTAACTGCAGCATCACTACATATGTATTTCTGGGACAGTTATTTAGATGTGTTAGACTGCCTGATGTTCTGGAGGGCTCCCTGTAGAAAGAAGGATTGATTGTTGGGATATGGGGGAGGAAAGGGAAGAGAGGGTTGGAACATCTTTAATACTTTTTAAAAAAAAAAAAAAAAGCACTTATTTAGTTCTTGCATACTGAGAAACAATCCCATTACATCTGCTGATTTTTGTAAAGTTATTTTTCTTGTCGTTTCCATAATAGGCCTGTTAAATTTTTTGGGGTCTCCTTCACTTCTGTCTACAGTAGGTCCTGGAATTGATTCTGTATTTCCAGCTGGTGGTGGGGAAAAACTTTGCTTCTCATTGAGGTATTTGTTGGCTTGTTGCAGCTGGTCGCTGTGTGGGTTTGGGTTTTTTGGTTCGGGTTTTTGGTGTTTTTTTTTTCTTCCACTCTTCGTATTTTTGTGCAGTTTTACAGCATGTCTGGCACCCAGATTTTGGATCCATACTTTCTTTTGTCCTCAACAGACAATATTTTTCCATGTGTGAAAGAACACTTCTGGTACTTACAATGCATGTATGTAATTTGCTGCAACCTTCTTGCATATACAACAAAGATTCATGATTTCAAAGTTTGTCCTTAATCAAAGTCTGGCACAGCAGAGTTTCTTGTTTCTCAGTGGTTATTAGGCATGTTATCATGATCTTGCAGAATCACTGTCAGAATCTTACCTGGCAGTATCCCTGAAGACATTTTCCAAGCCTTCATTAGAAATTATTTTAGTAACCACAGAATCTGGAAGTGCATATGTCTGCGTATCATGTTTATACTTCCCCTTAATGTTACATTAAATGATGTTTGCCAGATGGCACTGTGAAAAGCATTGATCTGCAGTATTGATAGAACCTCAGTCCTTGACTCTGTTGCTGTGTGTTGTTCCCATCCATCCAAATTTACTAATGTATTTATTTCCTCTTTCTGTCCTCTGAGTGAATAGCAAAAGCTGCCACATGCAATCTTAAACGCAGGTCATCTATCATGTAGTTTTGCAGTCACATGGCTGAGAAATGTATGTCCATTTCAGAGCTCCTTTCGCAACACCTTTATCAGTGAAATGTACTGCAACTTCAGCAGATTTGGAGGGGAGGAGGACAGCATGAAAATAAACCTGTGTAAAGGCTTGACTTACTATGTTTACGTTAATGAACTTGATTGAACTGGATTGACCTCAAGGGTACAGATTTTATTGTGCCAATTTGACAGAGTGCTTTTTCTGGTGGGCTTCACGTGAGACTCACCACAGTTGTGTTTTTTGATATATTTCTATTTTTAGTCTTTAAATTACTCTGAATCTGTTTGTGGCTTTCATTCTACATTCAAAAAGAACCCTATACAAAAGTAAAAAACTTCATATGTGAGGGTAATATTTCTTTTCATTACAGTTAAAAATAACTGGCATAGTTAGCTACTCTAAGCCTTGTCTAAAATCAATATAAGTTTTCCTGTAACCTAATGTTTCTCTGCCTCGTGTTTTAAGCTGGAATTGGTTTTGTTTTGTTTTTATTTTTGAATAATTCAGTCAATGGAATTGCTTTTCTGTAAAATTTCCTTTGATTTCACAGGTATGTATTTACTATATATCATCTTATTATCATGAACTGCAATAGCTAACTTAAAATAACTGCATGTAGAGAAGTACTGGGAGAAAATACTACTGTTCATGTGCAGTCTTTTGTGGGGAAGAGTTGGGAATAAGATTTGATCTAGAAATGCTTTTGATTTTGGTCAAAATGTTAAGGTATCCCTTAATACAGAGACAAGTCTTCAGGAATCCCAGGTCCCTGAGACCCAAGGAAAAGAAAGTATGAAGCAACAAAGGTTTGCTCTTGGTGGGGGAGGAGGATCAGATTAGGCAACGCTTGAACAAACAGAACATCTCTAAGTAAGTCCATGGGCCCTCACAGATTACACCCATGAGTGCTGTGGGATCTGGCTGATGTCATTGCAAGGCAACTCTTGATTATCTTTGAAAGGCTATGGTAATCAGCGTAGGTTGCTGAAGACTGTAATAAAACAAATGTAATCCCTGTCTTCATGAAAGGGAACTATGGGCTGGTTCACCTCAGGAGGTGAGAAGGTGTTAGAACAACTAATCATGGAAACGATTTCCAGAAATGTGACGGACAAGGAGGCTATTGGAAGTATTCCTCATGGTTTTATCAAGGGGAAATTGTGCTTAACAAACCTGATAGCCTTCTATAATGAGGTGGCTAGCTTAATGGATGAGAGGGGAGCAATGGATGTGGTTTACCTTGACTTCAGTAAGGCTTTTGATGCCGTTTCTCATAATATCCTAACAGACAAGCAGAGGAAGTATGGGTTAGGTAAGTGGACAGCGAAGCGGACTGAAAACTGACTGAATGGCTGGACCCAAAGAGTTGTGATGAGTAGCATGAAGTCCAGCTGGAGGCAAGTCACTAGTGGTATAGCCCAGGGATCAATACTGGGGCTAGTATCATTTAACATTTCATTAATGACCAAGATGGTAGGACAGAGTGCATCCTTGTCAAGTTCTCAGATGATGCAAAACTGTGAGGAGTGGCTGATACACCAGATGGTTGTGCCACCATTCAGAGGTACCTGGACACGCTGGAGAAATGGGCAGAGAGAAACCTCAAGACTTTCCGCAAAGGGAAATAAAATCCTGTGCCTGGTAAGGAATGATCCCATGCACCAGTATATGCTAGGTACTGACTGGCTGGAAAGCAGGTCTGCAGAGAAGGACCTTGGGATCCTAGTGGACACCAAGCTGACCATAAGCTAGGAACACACCCTCACAGTAAAGAAGGCCAAGATCAGAAGAAACTTGGGATGCATTAGGAAGAACGTGGCCAGCAGGTTGAGGGAGGGATCTTTCCTCTCTATTCAGCCCTGGTGAGACCATATCTGGAGTGCTGGGTCCTGTCCTGGGCTCCCAAGTACAAGAAAGGCTTGGACATACTGGCATGAGTGCAACAAAGAGGGGCCATGAAGATGACTAAGGCACTGGAGTATCTTTCCTATGAAGAAAGGCTAAAAGAGCTGGGACTGTTCAGCCTGGAGAAGGTTTGGGGGGCAAGAGGGCTATGATCTTATCAATGTGTATAAATACCTGACAGGAGGGGATGAGGATGAGAGCACCAAGTTCTTTTTGGTAGTGTCCACTGACAGTATAGGAGGCACTGAGCACCAAAATAAAATGCATGAAATTCCATCTAAACACAAGAAAAAAATGTGTTCTTGTGAGAGTGGTCAAACACTAGAACAGGCTGCCCAGAGAGGTTGTGGAGAAAGTCGAAAGCTGACTTTAACATGGTCCTGGGTAGCCTGCTCTAGGTAATCCTGCTTGAGCAGGGTGGGATGGAATAGGTGATCTCAAGAGGTCCCTTCCAACGCAAAGATTCTGTGATACACCTTAACTAGAAAACACTCTTGAATTGGCCCTTGTTTTGGACTTCTCTTATAGCACATGCAAATACACAGTATGACATGACGTGTGCTTAACAGCATTGTTTAGCAATTTAGATTGTCTTTGCCTTCCCCTACTATGTCTGTTAGCATTGTAATGCTTTTGGTCAGAATTTTTAAGTCAGCTTCTAATGCCCCTTGGTAATTGCACTGCTTTTCCAAGTATTTGACTGTGGTACTGACCAATTCCAAATTGTGAGTTTAGGAATTACAGAAAAGTAGTATAAAATGTGATCTTACCAGAGACATAATCTTGTGTTATTTCAGTGACTTAGGAGGAGTAAATCTTGTTCTTACCAGGTAGCTGAGTAAATGAGTTGAAATAAAGAGATTTCTCTGAGAGCTTGACAAGGTATCTTTTTCCAGGGAAGATGGTGTCATCTTTAATGTGCAGAGAATATGTACACTTTCCTGTAGCAAAATAAATATCCTCAGAATATTGGGCTGATTTGTTTTCCTAAGTCAAAGCTGTAAAAGGGCACATTCAGTAACTTCCTTTTTGTTTTCCTGCATTCATGATAAGCTTAGCATAGTCCCAAAGTTGTGTTTTCTTAACTATAGGTGTGAAGGTAAAGAAAGAAAGAAGGTTAATTTTGGTTTGTTTTTTTTCTTTTTTTTTTTTTTTAATATCATAAAGAATAGTGTTTTCTGGTTTGGTTAATGAACTGCGTATCAGTTTTGTTCTGTTAGCATCCCAGGTCACTTTCATCTTAGAACTGTGCCAAGTAGGTTTAAGGAGGTGTTAAATAGGAATGGTAAATAAAGCTTACATTTGGGTCAAAATTCATCACTGCAGGTATCTATCATTTCACTACCAATGCAACCTTGTTACTGGAATCCGTTGGGAACACATTCCCGTCTAACCTAAATAAACCTTTCTCTTAGCAGCATTTTGTTAACAGATGTAGCCCAGAGACTGAACTTTGCAGATTGTGTATCGGAATTGAGATGTTTCAGCTAAATTCAATAAACGTTAACAGCAGTTAACTAATTGCACAAAAAAAATATATCCCCAAATTGTGAGGAAATAAAGTTACCATTTATGGTTCTGCTTTTTTGTCTTTTTCAACCTAGAGTGTCTTGGGGTTGTTGACATTTCAAAAGGGAAAATGATACCATTTGACTTCAATTTTAGTTATTCAAATCCGCAGTTCTTCTAAATCTTGCTATAGATGGTTGCAAAAAAGGCAGTGCGTGTATTTGAAAGCACAAATTGTTGTCAAATAGACACTTTATTTTTTCAAAATAACCATATTTTTTCAAAACTGTAGTGTTTGAATAAACATTAAACAAACAGGTTGAAAAAATTGAAAATTCATGTTAAAATAGCTCCGGGCGGATGTAAATTATATGTCCAGCACTTAAGCACTTACCCTGTTCTCATTGACCTTGACAGCAATTACAGAGGTCGTATTTCTCTATAGGGAACTGGAGTCTGAACAATTTATCCGCTATACTAGAAGCAAAGAGACTTTGCTTGTACATGCACACAACTAGGAGTCTTCCTTTTTAAAGTAAAACTTTCTGCGACCATTGCAAATAAACCCAGTTTTCATTTATATTGAGTTCTTTCAAGTCTCATGAAAGAAAATGCCTAAGCCAGGATATAGCGTGGTGGTGGTGTTTTTAACTCCATGAACATGAATCTTGTTGAAGGCTGCCAGTTTTACTCTGACAGAGATTACTGAGAAACACCCTCCCACCCCCCTTTTCTTTTTAAGTTAGCATGTAGCAAGAACAGTATTGTGTTGTACATCCTGTGCACTGCTCTTCAGTGCGCAGAGGAAAGATAAACAGCTTCACAGGTAAGTAGTTCTACTGGAGAATGGACGGAGTATTCCTAGAGCAATAGCAACGCGGAGTATTTAATGGCTGCTTTTAGGCAAGTATGGTTGTAGTTCAGGAAATGCTGCTTTAATATGGGATCGTTAATGGTTAGATATGCAAAAGTAAATGTAGGACCAAGCTGGATTTATGTTTTTGTATTTTTACTGTATATCCAATTTCTGTTGTTGAACATGCATTTTTTATATACAAATTGATTTAAAATAAACTGTTACCAATGCCTCAAACTCAGTAATTAAACAGGCAGTGTAAATTGCCTTTTATTAAGCTTAGGAACTATCTTTCAGTACTGTGTTTTTGATGATATCGATTCTTTCTTTCTCTATTGCTCTTTCACTTTTCCCCATTTCACTTTTTAATTGAAGTAACTTACTTTATTCTGTCCTTTTCATACCAAAAATATAATGTGAAGAAATGGTGATGTGTTTTACAGAGGCCTCTTCCAACTCATTTTTGTGGAAGTACAGTGATGGATTGTTTTGAGTGTTGAAGTAAGCATTTTCATTAGGTCAGGTGAAAACAAATAGAATTTGACTTTTCCTTCAACTGTTGCAATCAGAGCAACTCCATTGCCAAAGGGTAATATCTACCCAGTACAGTTTCCATAAAGCCAGTTGAACCAGTAATGATTTTTTCAGTGTAGTGTGTCTAATTGTAGAAGGTGGAACTCAAAATGCATGAAGATGACTTCCTTCTCTTTCTGTGGGGCCCTTTGTATAGTGTGTTTCTTGAGAAATGTCCAGAAATTTACTTCCAAATGGGTTGAAGGCTGTAGGCACTTCTCTCACTGACTCTCAGGACATTTTTGAATATTCTATCAAAAAGATTTTAGCTAGTATTGAACATCTTTCACCGGTCCTCTGCACAGAGCACGATTTCTTGTAGACAATATTTTTTTTTCCCCAACAATTTCTTTGCAGTTTATTTTTTAATAAAATTATGAATAAGAGAAATGAGAATATTTTCTTTTGGCAGATTAAGTCTCTATATCACTTGCAGTTCAGATTAAGAAGAGCCTAATGCATTCAGAAAATACATTATTTATTTATTTTATTTATTTATTTTAATTTGAGTTTTCCTCCTTCAAGATGGTAACCTGTAGGAAATATAGGCGATCAACAGTTTATTCCTACACATATGTAGTTCTTTCTTTTCTGAGATTTGTCATGAAGATGCCAATTGCAGTGATTAGTTTGAGAGAGGTATCTGATGACAGCAAGGATTCGACTACCAACTCCATGAAAGTTTTTCATTCAATTTTATACAGTTTTTGTAGTGCTAGAACTCAGAATGGATTTCTGCAGATACCCTGGAGACATGTGGATCCTAGTTCCATTAGCATTCCCATGGTTTATTAATGATACATAGATGTCTTAGTTTGTCAGGGAGTATCAAATGGATATCAGAAGGGTAGTTTTGCCATTACAAAATAATTTTGGTTGGCAGGTTAAACCATAATAGCTAATAACTTCAGGTTTTTAATTTATTTTATGTTGACCTGCCTAGAAAATAACATTTATTTTCCTTAATTAAAAAGAAGTGAAAGGTAAGCTAGCACTTCCTAATTAACTTTGTGCTGGAGAATGACTGCAAGTGACAATGAGAGATTCTTAGAAATATTTTTTTTGGGACAGTAAAAATGTATTCCACAACTCATGTTCTGTATGGTATAGCATCCAAAAGAGATCAGTTAAAGTCTGCTGCATTTTAATGGTTTATACTGAAAAGAACTCATTATCCTGTAAATATTTCAGTAGTTTGTACAAAGTTAATATAGGGCATGTATTTTTTATGACTTATTAATAGTATAAATGTTTACCGAGGGTTTCATTCAGATGTAGTATCATTTTAGTATAAACTGTTAAGCTCTGATTATATAAGATCAATATTTAAGAATTGGATTTAGGTATTTAATTTTAGAAGATACATAGCTTTACCAAATACAAAAATATTCCTCCAGTATATATTTTTCACCTCTAAATTGAGTACAAGTTCATTGTCCCTTGGAAGAAAAAGTAGCATCTTTATTTGGGCTCACAGTACTTTTCATAGGTTACAACTAAGTACTTTTTGACAACTCAAAACATTTTGGTTTAGAGCTTAATTCAGTAAAATATCAAAACTTTGAGCGAACATAGATATCTTATATGTTCACTCTATCAATTGAATTTGAGTAGTCTTCCATTATTTTTAAATGTTGGTGGAGTATTATTTAAATTTCCAGAAGTATGTGGTCCAAGTTAAAAATAAACAGTTGCCATTACATTCAGAAGGAAGCTGTCTATAGCAAATTGGTTCCGTCGCTGTCATGAGCAGGTTGCCCAGTCCCTAAATGTTGTCTTTTGTTCTACTCCATTGACTGTGAACAACTCTAACTTCGATTCTGAAGATTTATTGCCACAGATAAATTTTGTGGCAATAGCCTTTTGATCTCCTAGATCAAGACTGAATTATAATGCATACCAGACTGTTTCAAGTTTTGAGTTTTCAGCTTTAGAGCTGTTTTTCTTTTTAAATAACTAGTGTCAACATATCTTTATTTTAAAATACCTTAAACTTTGTATAATTTGCTCTAGACTTAAGATATGATTTTTGAACAACCAACTACTCACTAAATATTTACTCTGATAATATATAACAAGAAGTTATTTTTAGGTTAGGCATTCATAAGACTTCAAATGTTCATAGTTACAAACCCCCAAATTTATTATAGCTTTGCAAGCATATTTTCCTTGTTTTATTTGTATGGGCTTATTTTCACTTACATGACAGATGGGTATATTGGCTAGAAATTCTTTACCAAGTAGTATACAAAAATATGTGGCAATGTACAGTGCCAGGATGATAGATAGTGTTTGGCAAAATGCTTATGACAGTATGTTTCAATCATATGCAGACTTAATTCTTCTTTTCAGATCTCACTGTTGAACTGGATAAGCCTAAAAGAGATCTGCATGTTTTTTACCCTTTCTGTCTTGGAACAAACCAGATGCTAAATAGCACACAAGAGCAAGGTGATTGATAGCATGACATGGAAGGCATCTTTGTTTTCAAACATTGCAAATGTGGATGCTGATGGAATTTTTTCTTTTTGCTTCTATTTCTCAGGCCTTCCATTAGGGCTGGTCAAGTGCCTGACTTGGATTTCCGTCTGGAACACAAGCTGTGCCCAGATTTCACCATGATGTCAGGTATGTGACGTGTCCTACATACCTATGAGGGCCTACTCTTAGTGCTCTACTGTTTTGGCTATTTTAGAGTAGATTCAACATGCCACCACAATTTCTGCCGTAAAGGTAGTTTTCAGTACCAGCTCAATCTGGCAGTCTCAGAGCAGCACTTCTTTCTGAGCAGACCTCTGCAATTTTACCCAGATGCTGTCACTAAAGTTGGATGAAATGGCCTTTCCTGTAGTTGCTGGGTTTACCTGGTTATATTCAGAACATTTCTTGCTAAGACATTATAATTTGTCTTCATAAAGGTGTATTTAGTTACTTAAAAAGTTAGGACATAATAGATTACTCTTAAAATCTAGATTACAATTTAATTCAACTGATACAAGAAATAAGGAGAGAAAGGTGCCTCAAACACTTGTTTTATTTGTAGAGAAAAAGGTGTCTGTGCAAACTTGAGTAAAGCATAAGTACAAATTTGAGCTAGCTGAAGGAATGGTTTAACATTCATGCATGTTTACAGATTTTTTTCACTACAGTATTTTCTTTTTTATTTTGAAATTCATGGTTTGTCGTGCCCTTTCCCCTAATTATGCATCAGCTTTTGACGGAATGGCAATGAAGTATGAGGAGGATCTCTCTTTTTTTGGTGGGGTTTTTTTTAATGCCTCATTTAACAGAAATATTTCTCATGCAGCTTAATACAAAATTTAATGTAATATAAAAATTCTGTTTGTCTTGTGGCTTGGTTCATTTGCCTTGTAAAGAAGACATAAAACATCTTTTTCACAATCCACATTTTTCTCAGAACACTTTTAGTCATGTTCTTCCCCCAGCTGATTTTTTTTTTTCCCCATGAATATCCCTTTCTAAAATTATGTGCCTGAACAACAAACCAAACAAAATTGATTATCATCTTAGAATATGTGCAGGTTTTTTTCAGGCCCTTATATACCTTTTTGTTCTACATTTTTATACCAGATTAAAAAGATAAATTATTTTTAATGTTAAGCCAGAATAAATCATATATAAATCAATTAATTAAATTTTACTCATCTTTGTTACAAAAACTGGTCAGTGTTTCATACTCTGTATATATGATAAAGCTCTGTAAAGAGCAATAAAAATGTATTTTCTGTATTTTTTTTAATATAAGATTTTTCAAGAGAGACTGAGTCTGGTGTTCCAAAAGAATCTAACCAACTCTGGTACCTCAGATTGGATGTAGGTTTTTGCTGTGCCTTTGCAGTCATCTAGGGAAATTAGGATAGCGATAAGATGTCATAGTAACAGAAAACCTCAGATTTCTGTTGTGTGGTTTTAGCCATCTGCAAGTTTGTTGCCTCCCTCTGAAGTCGAGGGGAAATGATATCCTGTGCCATCCTAAAGTAGGTACCCTCAATAGGCAGAATGAGTTTGCCTTTGGAATGGCTGCCTACCGAAAGAGGTGGAATGCCTGGCTTGGAATAAATGGAATAGAAACTCTCCTATAAAGGAGAGTTTACATGCCAAACTTTTTGACTGATCCCAGTAATGAGGTGAATCCCACTTTGTGTTTAGGTTCAGGCTCTCAGTTATGCTTTCGCTTTGTTGTTTTAATAATGTTTTAATTGTTAATGAAATTGTTTGTATTTACATCATACAATCCGAAAACAATATTCTCTCCTATTTTTCCCTCTTTATTCTCATATTTTTCCTGGTTTATTCTTAGTCATTTTCCCCAGCTGAAAGAATAGCAGCAATACAAAATGCAGATTTACTTGTACTTGAAATCTACATATGTATGCTTATAAGATAAAGTAAATGTTTGGGCACGTTTCACACATCAAGAGTGCATAGTTTCCTTGGTGATGTAATTGATATTGGTTGTATATTCAGCTTAGTGGTATGTATTCAGCCTTAAAGTGTTGACATCTCTGCATTCAAAACTGTACTGCAAGCCTTAACTGATTTCAAAGTTCCATTCATACTATGGTTGGTGTTGCACTTATACTATCACTTGCTGACTGGTATGAAGGGTTTCTTGAAGTGGCTAGATGCTCATATACTGATTCTGCTGTCAAGAATAAGTTCTTCTTGCCTCAAGAGAAGACAAAACCTGTTTACAAAAGTAGGATGAGTGCCATCTTGATGCTTAAGTGATATCATGGATAATAAAGTTGATAGTGTATGGTTCCTATTACTTGAACTGAGTAAATCAGGGAGCATTGTGACCCCCTGAGTTCATGTTTTTTGTGCTGTTTGGGATTGTAGCTCAGTAACCAGGATATTGACAAGGGTTTAAAATACACCACACATCTGTTTGCAATTGCCTAATTTTGATGGTGGATTTCCTGAAGAGTTATGGTAATATAAAGAATTGTGAGAGGATTAAAAGATTGTTGAAATTTCCAGCTAGCCTTCTCTTACTGTGTTTTCTTTTGGATTCATGCAATCACTTGCGTTAAGGTCAGCTGTTTTTAAAGTACTTACAGGAACAGATTTTTTGAATTACAAGACTCTTTTGTGATGACTCTAAATGTCAATAACGCACTTGTTTAGCATTAAATGATCAACATATACAAAGATTCCCAGGCTAGCTATCTGGCTAGAACACAGAAATGGATTAGCTTTTGTGACTGCAGAACAAATAACGTAACACCACCACACAATTAATTACACGTTTCAGCACTATAAATTTGAAGAGATGTAGCTAATAGATTACAGGACTGCTTGTTGACTTAATGAACATATCAGGAGTGGTGAAACCTAGGGACCAGTGAACTGATAAATTGAAGATTATCTGCTTTTTCTCAATCTCTCATCATTTGCTCAGCAACTCACACATTACTGGTCTGCTGTTGCTGTTAGTAGGTTCTGCCTTTCTAGTGCAGGTGTTGTATTTTGGTTGATTGCTGTTATTTTACAAGACAAGAGAAAGACTGGGAAATGCTCCTGATGGCCTTTTTATCTGGATGTTGATTAAATCTGATTGTAAGTTACTAGGATAGTCCTACGATGTTGATCCTGTCACATGTTGAGGGATTCTCGCATACTGGTAGGCTGAAAGAACTTGGAGAATTCTTTTACAGCCAATGAGAAAATATTATGAAAAAAATTAATAGTAGAGGGAATAAAAAGTTCATTTCAGTAGGAAAGCTGTAAACCTAGCCTAATTTTCCTTTGCTGTGCTTTTCTGGATATCTTTTCCAGTGTTTTTTGCCAGTGTGTTCCCTTGCTTCCTCCCCCTCCCCCTGTCCTCACTCTTGTATAACCTTCCCCTTCCTGAGGAGCTTTGTATTTTCTTTCAGCACATTCATAATCATTTCCTTGTCTCATTCCTGTCTCCTTGCTTACATTCCTTCCCTGCTCCTGAGACCTTTAAACTCATTCTCTTATCAAAATTAGCTCCCTATGTTTTTCCTTGTTTCAAATGAACTCCAAACTATTTGTTCTGTCCATCAGCCTGAAACCCACAGCCATCTACTCACTGATGGCCAATGGTAGTAAGAGTTTGGGACCAGGGGGAAGGGTCAGTTTCTTGGGCTAGTCAAGGGAATTAGCAAAGTTCAAAAACTGTGAGGAGAATGAACGTGAGAGGCACCTCCTTCGTTGTTCTTTGTTTGCTCAGGTGGTAAGGACTTCATATTGTGACATCTTTCTATCTCGCCTGTGAAAAAGGTATCACGGGCTGTATTCTTGAGGGGCTAGGTAAATGCATATAAAAGAATTCAGCAATTAACAAAACCACTGTATCCTATCTTGAGACATAAGTGAATATAATAAAAGAATATTCGTATTTAAATGATAGAGATCAGTGACTGCTCTCTCAAAACATGTATTGTATAAACTGCTGGAGATACTTGACCAGAAAAAAAGAGCAACATGTGTGATAACATCTTTCCAGCTGTGGTGCTGCAAAATATATCAGAAAGTAAGCCTCGTACCAGACTACCTCCTGGAAAAGCAGGAGTTGATTTTAAGCTAAAAATCTAAAGGACTATTTTGTGTAATGGCAGAAGATTCATTAAAATCTGCTGTAGCATAAATTTAACATGAATGAAATGGTAGACTCAGGTTAAATCATGTATAGTGTGATGCATATTCCTGTCACAAAAAAGCATTCCTGCATTAATATTGATGGCAAAAACAAAGGTTGTGTTCATGATTCCAGCAAGTGAATTACCTATCTTGCCTTATAATCGTTAAAACTTCCTAAAGGTCCTGGCTCAACGTAAGCATAAATGAGGTAACTGACATCATTCTCAAAGAGCACTAGGAAACACCAGTGTCAGCTTCCTTTACCCTTTAGTGCAATCTTTTGGGTGACCAGGATTTTTAAAACCAAGAATTCTTATTTTTTGGGTGCAAGAGTATGACATCACACATGCTATTTTGAAAACCTTGTCCCTGATGCTCAGGAAGATCCAGATAATTGCATTTTTTGTCACCTGTATTTGGCGTTAACCTTTGATAAAATACTGTCTGTGATTGCCACCAGACAGGGTGTGTCTTTCTAATGTTTCCTGTCACTGTAAAGGTAATGTCTTATTGGAGCCTATTAATGATGTTTTATGTCCAGTTTTACCTGCTCTTTAACATCATTCTGCACTAACTGAATGACTTCCATTAGCATCTTTGAGAGTTTGGTTAAAGGTTTTGTTCAGAGTGATCTGTTCAGTAGATACTGTAGTCTTCATGTAGCCCTTACATGTTTGGTAGAAGTAAATTTCTTTCTGAGGCTTTAGAAAGACACTTCCAAGAGCTGCATTTCAATCAACCTGGGGAAGTAAGGAGAAGAAAAGTTCAGTAGGGCTTCATACAGCATTACAGGTTCAAGAGGACTGAGGAGAAAAGTCTGACCATTTCGAAGAAGGCTTATCACAGGGAGAATAGACTGACTGCTTCTTGTGCTTCATTTTCCTTGTAACTTCCTCTCTAAAAGAAGAAATTATACCTAGACCCTCTGAACTGAATGACTCTTGTGAGTCCATTAGGATGAATTTCACAGTGAATAAAGAAATGAGACAGTCTTGGCATTTTCAAAAGAAAAAAATCAGGCTATCGGTACCTCAGAGTGAATACTGATAATATTGCTGGCTCCCATCTAGAGTCTTAGAGAACACTACTTTGTCCATTAGCATTCATAACTCTGCTATTTCATGCTCTGCTGAGTTTTTTCTCTTCCATAAAACATTCCTATCATGTGAAAGAAAGGTGGACTCTGGAAGACTCATGAGGAGGAACCACAGTGCTAATCTGCAGCAAAGGTCTGGTAGTTGGTTTTTTGTTGCTGCTTTTGGTTTGTGGTGTTTTGTTTGTTTGGGTTTTTTTTGTTTTTTGGTTTTTGGTTTTTTGTAGTAGGTTTCCTCTGAGTGCTAGGGCCAGGTTGATGCCACCACAGTAGAAGTTACAGCTTTTCTCCTGTGGCTAACCATCTGTGTTTCAGATGTAGATTTAAGGAATGCTAAGGGTGCGTAGTGTTGTAGTCACTTGGTATCTATGTTTAATTGCAGAGAAGAGTTGCCTGAAAGCCATTTGCATATGTCTTATTCTCAGTGGAGACAATGTGACTATTTTATACCCCAAAGTGGAATTTCAGTTTTCTTAGTTCATCAGATCCGTTATACTGTCTCTTTGACTGTCTTGAGTTACTTGCAGTTCTTTATGGGAATTTGTGCTTTATGGTTTATTGTGTTTGAAGAAGGCACTTTTAACACAAAGTATCTTGTAGTAAGGCAGCAGCAGTGGAAGAAGGGAATTGAATAGCATCGACTTTGTGTAAATAATATTACTCACTAATGACTTTTTTTTCTATTAGTAAATAAAACACAGTTTTGGAGCATGAGGTTGTTTTTGTTAGGGTTCATCTTCATTTGTACATTCTTCAGTATTTGCATGCTTCGCCTGTTCAGGTCAGAGCTGCTTTTATAGGGTGGCTGGAAAAGAAACCAAAACTACCTCTTTTGGCACTGGCTTTTAACTCTTGAAGAAGTGGCATGTATTTTGCCATGCTTTTCCTTCCTGCCTGCTTTTCCAGACAGACTGTGACTGAATTAAACCACTATAGCTGTAAAAAAAACATTCTAATGACTAAGTTAATGCACGGTATTCCTAAATAACTACAGAGCAGCTTCAAATCTGCCACGTGCCCCAAAGAAAAAGAAGTTTAGCATGGAGCCTGCAACGTCTGCCATCCTGTCTGCCTCTCTGGTAACAATTTCCTGTCTGCGCTCGCCCAGTTGCTGTCTACCACCAGCTGTCATATCTGAGAGTCAGTCTCACGGGTTTGTACGTTGGGTTTTATGTTCATCTCAGCCACCAGAGAGCCAGAATGGGAAATGAGAAGAACTTGGAGTTTGTTCGTAATTGTGAAGCTTCTTGTCTGTCTCTGGAATTCCAGACTTAGAAAGCCAAATCTCTGTTTTGGTGGCTCATTTCTCATCTTTAATATAAGAGCTGTAGAAAGCTCAGATCAGAAGGCTATTACTAATTTATTTTTTTTCCATCCCACCCTGCTGCCCCTCATGTGGGACAATCCAGACTGGCAGAATTACACTTGTTTTCATAGTTAGCTGTAATTATCTTAAATGAACATTTTGCATAGGCAAAGCCCAAGAATAATCAATTGCTCTCTCAGAAATGTCTCTGAAACACTGAGAGTGGGACTCGGGTGCTTACACATGAGCATCTGATGATCTTTTTTGATGGCCTTGGGTATGTGAGACATCTGCAAAGGGCTGGCAGATATGAAGCATACTTACAGGACATCTGGCAGGGCATACTGAGTTTTTAAAAATGGCAATAGACACCCATATTTCAGCACCTGAATCGTGCTTTTCTTGTCACTCTGTCAGGTTCACATTCTCCTTTCTGACACTTCTAAAAGTTAACCCACAAATCTTTGCAAACATTTGTAGCACTGCCAACAAGGCCCCTTTTAGCCCAGGGTGTGCTTGAGTTCTCTGTATCAGTAACACCCCCAGCCTCACAGCCTAACACAGACCCTGTGTAAGTTTGGTAGCCAGATGTCCTGGTCAAGCCTTCAGCACACTTACCATCCTTTTTACGTAACACCGTTACTGTCTCTTGCTATTATATGTGACCACTTTTTATAAAATGGATGGCAATTATAGTGGGAGCTGGACCTAACCTGGGGCTCCCAGCCTTCTCCGCTGATCTAGCAGGTCTTGTATGCTAACAAAGATGGCAGCTGGCACAGGGCGTCTGTGTCTCAGGGCTGGCCCACAGGTGAGCCCTCTGTCCTGTTGCTGTACAGTTGGGCTTTATCATCCCCCTGGAGCAGCACCTAGGGACTGGCTGCCATTTTCCTTTGAGGAAGCATAGAGGAAAACTTGTGTCAGCCAGAGCTTTGAAGTGCATCTTCCTGCATCTATCTTTTAAAATGTACTCACAGAAAAGTCAAAGCAGCTTAGAAACTCTATCCTGAGTGCAGTATTATTTAGAGACAAACTATAACAGTAAGGTTTTGGGGGGTTTTGATATAAAACCACAAAACCACTGAGGTCTCCTGGTTGAGATTGGATAAAAATAAATGGTTTGAAAATAAATCTCCACTTTGCTTAGTGTCATTGAAAGACAAATCTTTTGCTTCAGTCTTGTTCCCCATCCAGCAACTTTCAGTGGCTTTTTGGGTTGCAATGATTTTGATACTGACCATGCTGGGTTCTCAGAGAAAAGTCAGACTTTCTGTCACATCTGAGGCCTGTTTCACCTGCATTCTGGAACCCTCCAGGAGTTGAACAGCCTGTGCAACTCTCAGAAAAGGAGAGATTGCTGCATCTTCCACCTTTCCCCAGAGGTATCCATGTGACTCAAATTGCAGTACCTAGTGCAAAACAAACAGGCCTTTTAATCTCTGCCAGCTGCACCCCCTCCAGCAAAATCTAATATTCAGTAATGAACAATATATTATGAACAAATGAAGCAGATACCTCTACCATCATCAGCTGATTTTAGGAACTAAGGTGATTTGTTTGTGGTTTAGTTTATAGCAAGTGGGTAACGCTTGCCATCAAATACAGTGTGTTTTAATTCCTACCAGAAGTCAAAGGCTTACTGAGTGTAAGACATCTCTGCTATTCTCAAAAAATCCATGAGCAAAAAGATTCTCATCCATAGACTGCTCCCCAAAAGCACTATTCCAAGGCCTCTGCAGTCATTTGATATATGCCCAAGACTCTTTATGAAAACTCTGTCTTGGTCCATCTTGAATTAAGTTTAGGTGGTTGCATACAGAAACTTAATGACAGAAAAGCAAATGGAAGAGAAAGTTCTCCAACTCTAACAGTCCAAAAAAGTCCCCATCACTTCCTCTGCACTGTGGGGGTTGCAGTAGAAGTGTTTCACCAGAATATTGTTAACAAAGCTGGGCACTGACAGCCTGCCCACTGTTCTACTGCTTGAAAGTGTATGTTCGGGCTGGTTTCTGGAGATTCTGTGTGAGGGAAAAGTGCTGTATGACAGACATACGTGGCCTATTCAGTGCTAGAGAAGATAAGGGGAGTCAGAAAAATCATTTAACATAAACTTTGCTGTTATTATGTCTGCTGCACAATTTGTGATGTTGTAAATCATGAAACAGAAAGAAAAAAGATGACAACTCTATGAGAGATTGATAGACTTAGTCTGGCCTTTGTTTTATTCTTTAGAGATTGTCTGCCTCATCCTCGTTGCTCCTGTTAAAGATATTTTTTTAATTTTTTTTTTTTTTTGGCCATGTCAGTACTGTCAGTTAAATAACTAATCTACCAGTAAATCAGGATGCTCTGTATTTGAGTGCTCTGCTGTCTTAAAACCAGGAAGACTTCTCTCTGTATGTCACTTTTAACTTGATCTTACAAAGAAGATCACTGGTATTACTGGAGTGGCTCCAGTAACAGGGAGTAGCACCATCTTTGTGCAGACTGACTTTGGTCAGGACTGTTCCTTGTTCAAAAAATAGAGATGCCAACCGTGCTGAGCTCTGCTGATTTGCAGGTGATGGGAGAAGGGGCATACCGAGAAGATAATTAGCACAGCTGGATTTTGTACCTGCTAGAAACAAAATATAGTCAGATACATGCATGTAAAACTGGCTCACGCATGCAGCAGCACGTGGAGCTGCTTTTTTCTGGTTGTAAGCTTAGGTATAGGGGGCATGCAAGCAGATTTAGGTTGTGTGGCAGTAATGAATTCAGTTGTTCAGCCAGCAGTTTTGAGTCAAGAAGGCCAAGGTAGTTGTTTCCCTAAGAAAAAGGAGATTATGTGTATGCGTGTCCATACACATGAGAGAGAGAGAGTGCATGTGCAGTAACTACATACTTTGATAAGCCGCCTTCTAATAGGAGCAATAAGGCATGTTCTAGTTCCACTTGTCACATTTGCCATACTTCTTTCCCTAGTATCTTATGGGATTTCTCTGTTACGTATGATATTTTCCTCTTATAGCATAAGTGGTCCAATAAATAAGAGGATTGGATATATGCCTGTACTGTGTTCTTGAAGACTTTCATAGGTTATGGGTTGCTGAGATGAGGCTTGAAGGACATGATGATATGGGTTGTGTCTGATGAGAACTGTAGGAGTGGACATAGGTAACTCCAGATAAAAGCGTTCCTGGCTTTGAGGTCACCTCGAAGGTCTTGGGCAATTAGGCTAATCCTTTAACATCTCCTAAAGCCCAGTCCAAGAATTGACACTGATGGCACTGCAGGGGGTAGCTACTAATCTATTTGTAAGGCTGAACTAGTATGTAAGTCACAGAGGGAAGAGCTAGGTAAATTAGGGGCAGTTGGTTCAGTGTCCTCAGGCTGCAGAGCTCAGAAAAAGGAGGCAATGGGTCTTATGGTGAGAAGTAATGAAAATTTCCCCAGGACAACAATAGCTTCATGTCTTGTCTTAGAGGAGAATCTCTTTTACCCGGGCTTATGAACAGTAGCCATTGAGCTTAACTTTTGCATAATATAATACTTTTAAAAAGCTAAACATCTGCCCTACACATCCATAACACTTAAAAGGAAGAAAAAACTAAGTATATCCCTGCAACATTGTGTTTGCTTATCCAAAGCTGCACATTAAAAACGGTATTAGTGCATGACAATAGAAACTTGTAACTGCTTTTCTCCATGAAAGTATTGTTTTCTTTTTCTTATCAGCATTATTTTGATTGATTAGATTGGGATTGTGAATTTCAAAATATATAGATACCTACCTTTTTTTTAAATGGCTGTCGAAATTGATTGACCAGCAACTGGTCAATCTAAATTTAAAATAAATTTAAAAATCCTTACTCATTATGAACAGATATGGTTAAATACTTACATTCAGTATTAAATTCAATATTAGCTTTTATTTGATACTAAAAAATAGCATCTCATTTTCTTGCGTATTTCAATGACTGATCTATCGTTAATGAAATGCAGCATGGTTCTGCATACATACCTCCACAGAGATAAGATTTTGAAGTACAGTGGCAGCAGCCAGAGGTCTTCTGAACTGTGAGGTTATCTTGCAGAAGAGAAAATGGTGACATCTCTGGCAAGTATGCGGCACCACGGAGAACTGCAAACCAAAGCCAGTTCATTTCCTGTCACATCACCTGATATAGCAGAATTATAGTTAGTTAATACTTCTGTCACAAAAGAGGCACAATAGTAACTTAGTCTAAGTGATACTAGTTTGATTACACTGAACAGTTACATTTTATAGAAGCTGTGAAGCAAACCACGGTGGGAAACATTTGCTATCCATTTTTTATTTTCAAAGTGACATAAATACATATCTGATACAATTTGTGAACTGTGCTATAAAAATAAAAGAATGAATGCCAGGCTTCTAATGTTTCATTTTGATTTGGAACGTTTGAAATATTAATGTTTCTAGGTTCATTTAAAGTACAAGTATTTGTGATTTCTACCTATGATGCCAAGCCCTCCATTCAGTATTTCCCAAACGTTTCTAACCTATTTAATGCTAAATTGTATTTGAGTTGTGACAGAGAATTTCTTAGCTGTGTAAACGCACTATTTGTTGTGTGAAACCTGATAGAGTAACTTTTTTTTTTTTTACTTCAGATAAAGATACAATATATGAAGATTAAATAACTAAGCATTAAAGCTGGGAATAAAATAAATGTAGAGATTTACTTGTCCTAGAATGGAGCATCATGAACTAGAATTTCAGAATGAAAGGAGAAACTGTAATGTGACGGTAGTATGTGTTTAATATATCTAAGGCCATGCAACTAAACTAACTAAATTAGAGTATTTAATATCCTGTCTTGGCATAACTCCAATGCCTGTTATGTATTTTGGTGCAAATTGTTCATGTATATTCATTTTAAGTCTCTTCCCCATCGTTTGGAATATTGTCCTTCTCTTCTTCCATTTAACTGAAGTTACATGTAAACACTAAACACGGAACTCAGAAAGACAGCTGGAATGATATTCCTGGTGATATAATAGACAGTACAGCTATCAAACACTGATGCCCAAGGCTAGAATTTGCAACTAAATCTGCTAATTAGGTTAAGAGCTAAAATACCAGTAGGTGCCTATCTGCATCTTTAGGCACCTAAGTACCTTTAAAATATAGCCCTTCAGTCTCTCTTTCATTTGTAGAATGGAAATTACAATAATTCCTCACTTTGCAATTATACTATGAAGATAAAGATCATGAGGTGCCTAAACACAACTGTAAAAAGGGACCAGCAAACAAGAAGATCCTTCCTAAGTCTCAATCTCTTTTATTCTTGGTTAAGCCAGCCTGTCTTGCTGACATTATGGTGTTTGTACTAACAACTCCATTATTGGTAAAGGATCGCTTTATCTTTTTTAAAGCATAATCCATACAGCAAGAAGTGTCGAGATTCAGAGAAGGCTTATGGAAGGCGCACACTGTGTTTTGCATTGCATAAACAGTCAATATTTCTTACTTATAAGCCATCATTTTTACATGAGGTGGAAAAGTTGTGAATCTAATAATTGCTTTTAAAACAGCTGTTGATAGAAGTGGGTTTGTACTGTGCTGGTTGTCTAAGCATGATTTTGATTTTCATTGGGATTTCATTGTGCTCTTACTAATTCCATGATCCCAACTATTGCTAGCATTGTGGTTTTTCCTTGCTGTCACGTTACTTTTTCACTGTCAAGAGATACAGGTTACGTATGTTTAATGACTGTTTGCATGGGGGAAGCAGTAAGGAATATCTGCTTTACATTTGAATCTCCTGGAATGGTAGGATCTTTTCGACAGCAACTCCCGAGCTTGTATGAAAGAAATATGGTTTAAAACTAAACTAAATGGATAACTTCACGTAAGTGCAGTAATAAGCAAAAAATGAGAGTAATCTAAAAAGATGTCCTGAAGGATTTATAAATGTTTCCTGGTCTGAGGCTTATATGGGAGGATTGTCTTTTATAAAAGAAATCTACTTAGACTGCAAATTTTTATAATGACTGTATAAAATTAATGGTTTGTTTTAAGCAGAAATGAAATCAAATTCTCCTTTTTACACTGTTATAGATCTAGAATGATAAATCTAGAAGTACTGTTTTGAAGATAGTATTTCCCTCAGATTAATTCCAGCATAATTAATCTGTATCTGGAAACAAAATGTGGACATTTCACTATAGGAGAGAATTTTTTTCCACCTCTAGTCATGAGGCCTTTTCTCAAAGAAGCTATTTTGATGATGCTACACTACGTTTCCTGCACTTAATCAAACAATTTGAAGGTATTCATTAGGTAACTGGCCATTTTATATACAGAAGGAGCCAGTGCAGATTCAGATTTTATGGAAGAACTAGTAATTATTTTAATTACAGCAGATACATTGTAAGTTACAAGCTTTTTAGTTTTGCAAAGTCCAAATGAAACTCTTAAACAGAAAAAGAATGCTATGTGAAAAAGTCGCTAGAATTACTATTGTCTCCAAGTACACCCAGATAGAAAATTATTTCCCAAAGGTTTGCAGATTTGAAGACTATTTGCTTGTGACATCTTCAGCTTACATGATGAACATGAAAAGTAGGATGGATTCCTGCATGACAGACTCTGCCTTTGAAATACGAGATGACAAATCATTTAATTAAACCAATTAGTTGGTACAGCCTGGGAAATAAATTTAAAAGTGTATGTAAAAAAAGAATACAATCTAGAAGTTATCCCAGTAGGTTCCTAACTGGAGAGCTTTGATAGAGGGGGAGGTAGGCTAGGCAGAACTTGAAGGACAGCAGTGAGAATATTCCCAAACACTGAAACAAGAGGCAGCAATAGAGAGTTCGGGCTGAGATGGAAAAAAGAAAAGTAACCATTTTTTTCATAAGGATTTTGAAGAAACATTCTAATGTTATTCTGTACACCATTTGATTCATCTAATATATGATACTCTGGTGTAGTAGTTACTTTGTCAGAAGAGCTACCTAGAAATAGAAGATAAATATTCATTTTGCAAACATAAAAATTAATTGGAAGTGCAGAGAAGCTCCTAAACAAAGATATATAGGAATGAAAAAGATTAGTTATACGAGGGAGAACATAAATAAGGACAGACATAATAAGAAATATAGAAATGAATTAGTGGTGTACAGAAGGTGAACTGGGAGGTTTTCTCCCCTGTCTTCAGTATAAGAATTCAACAACATTCACAACACAATAAAATATTACAAAGAAAATATTATGTTTTTTTTCCTTTTAAACATAGTCTTCAGTTAAACTGAATATATTTTTGAATTTAGGTGTGCAGAAAATATTGTTGAAACACAGAATGAAGTTATGAGAATGTTGGTGGCTGGTGGTTCACTGATGTGCAATGCCATGCCTCTGTTTTCTTCTGGTGAGGATGTCTCATAGCGCTCAAACATATAGTTACTTAAGAAAACAAAGGAAACTACAAGGATGTATGCAGTATAAAAGCTCTCTACTACAGGTCTAAATCAGATTTAAAATCTCAATGAAGAAAATCTACTGGTGGTAATAGATTGTGCCCTGTTTGGTTATTGCTTTTTGCTCTAAAACATGGGGTGACCAGCGTTGGAGATGGCATCGGAAGAGTGAGGCAGCGGTACCCTTCTGTGCCACAGCGCTGAGGCCTGTGCGGGTTTCCTAGTTAGAACTGCCAAGTGTCAGGTTGCGGCCAGGTCAGGGGGGATCTGGCTCTGTACCGTGCCTCAGCAGCCTGCTGTGCCCCGTGGATAATGGAGAGCAGCGGCTCACATCTGCCGCTCTGTTTGCAGCCCCGTACCTTGCAGAAAGAGCAGCTGCAGCTGAACGGAAGCCAGTTCCTACAGGGTGGGGTGAGCCTTTTTGAATACATTTGTCTAATCATGCAGTCCATTTACTTGGGCTGTGAGCTTCTTCCCAGGATTGGATTCTGAGAGAAGTTTTGCCCTTTTGTTTTCACGTTCAGTGTTTCGCAGCCAATTCAGCTTTGGCTACTTCAAGGCCTCTAAAAAAATCACTTGAGTCTAACAATGGCCCTGGCAGAAACCTCTCACAGTCCACTTTTTCCCTTCTGGTTTATGCGGTGTGAGGCTGACCTATTACACCCCAGCTCTAAGTCTGTATTCGAGTTGTTTTTTTCTTGTCACTGAACAGAGAGGGAAACAGGGCTTAACACAAAAATTTCAAGAAAGATATATAAGAATCAACATCAGAGTCAGCCTTCATGTAAATGATTACAACTCCATCATTTTGAGTGAGTGCCTCTCCCAGGTTTATCCCCTTTTCTTTGCTGTGATGTTAGGCGTATTTGCTATAACGTCTGTCTTCCTCCCCAGAGAGGATTTTCCCATGCATATACATGTGTGTGTATACATAAATAAAATTAGGGTTGATATCTTAAACATCAAGTGAAAGTGTATATCCACCAGTTCAAAATGTAACCACTTACAGCAGCGATTAAAGATCTGTGTTTATAAAGAGCATTACCTGACTGTAACAAAATTGTTTGGGAGATTTATAGGATGATATCTAGTGGGTGACAGATCAGTGCAGGGTTGATACACTATTTTGAAATATATGTTTGTCACTATGCACGTATCCTTAAAGACAATAAAGGAATTTACTTTGCAGGTAAAAGGAAAAAGAAAAGAAAAAACGAAAAAGATTGTAGCTTGCAGAGAATTCAGAGTAGGAAGAATTTTAAATGTCAGCAGTGGTCAAGTTTGGAGATTTAACAAGCAATCCATGAAATAATGTCCGTTGAGTTAGAGAACAGCAATATCTGGTAAAGAACATCCAGCTTGAACCTTTAGAGCTTTCACTGCCCTGCTTTTCAAAGCATGCTTCTTAACACTATGGCAAAACTTTAGAATATTGTTTAAAAAGTATTTTTCCGTTCTCTGTTTGCAGACTATAGCATCATAGAAAGTAGGATTGAAAGAGACCCCCAGATGTTATGTTGGCCACTCCTTTGTCCAGAGAGAGGATAAACTGTACTTACTTCATTCCCAACGGATGTCTGTCTAACCTGTTCGTAAAAACTTCTAATGAGTGAGATCCCACAATCTCCCTGGAAAATCCATGGCAGTGCTTCACTCTATTCATCCTTAATTTTATTTTATTTTTTTTCCTCTGGAGTAGCCTAAATCTCCCTACATCGTTCATTTTATGTGATGATCTGGAATGCACTGCTATTTGCTTTTAGAAAACTGTATGAGCAACTTGGCTGCTAGATAATTGTTCAGTTACTTTGGCAGTCTCATACTTCAATCCTGCAATAGGAAATTCTTGCCAGTTCTTTGTGATTTTCATGTCTGTCTCATGATACTTGGTGTTTTTCCTGAAGCTACAGTTACTGAGTCACAGATCTTCACTTTTATTTCAGAAGGAAAAAAAATTCAACACCCCCCCCCCAAAAAAATGCTTGCAAAGGCTTTAAAATAATAAAATACGAAGGAATTGGCAACCAGTGTTTTCAAGTTTGCTTTATAAATTTGTAGGATTTTTAAATGCTTGGGCTGCTCATTATTAGAGGTTTTGATCCCACACTTATATGAAGGTCTGCTAACTTTCCTGGGTTCTGTGCAAGCACAGAAATCATCCCAGAGAAGTGAATCCTAAACCTTGGTAAATTATAACTGCAAAAATATCTGCTGCTTGCAGAATCAGCATTGAGTTGAATACTACGCTGTCTTGTAGAGCCTAAGATTAATGGTTAATAAAGTGTATTTTATGAAGCCATGAGAAATGCTGTTTGCAATCATAGCATCATAACAATATCAAATCATGATAAGGAGTGTTGTGTTTAAAAGAATTGAAGGTTGAAGTGGTTCAGAAAGTTTGGTAAATAGGGAACTGTACTCCCACAAAACAGAAAATACTGAGATAAAGTGTTCAGATGTGACAGATCATTCAGATCTTTCAAACTCATTTTCAGGAGGAATGTAGAAGGCATTTTCCTGCTTTGTCACATTTACACACTTTTAAATATGAGTGTTACTTCATTTTCAGACATTTTTCACATAAATGTTACTTTTTATGACAAATAAAATAACCTCATATACATATAAGTAATACTAACTTATAAGGATCTGTGACTTACAAGTAATGTTTAGGATTTTATAGATCTGCATTAAACTGGAGTTACTTGTTTCAGAATAGTTTTGCAAAGTTCTTCAGAAAATAATATTAAAGAAGGGGTCGAGGAGAGAGAAATTCCCACTGTCCCTCAGTTTGTGTATTATTAACATATACCAGATGTCTCTTTTATAGGATAGATTATGAGTGGTGGCCGAATGAATTTTAGTACAAAACTGGAACTTTTCAAGTTAGTGAAATATTAAATGCTCTATGTATTTTCTTTGTGTAGATTGTTACGATCCTTAAAATAGGTTGGTTTGGTTTGGTTTTTTTTCCTCCCCCTGCCCCAAACCAAACTACATCTGATGTTTGTTGGCTTTTTGCAAACGATGTCTGGACTTAGTGGCTTTGCCCGTTTCATTGTGATTAAGCTTGTTTAAGATTTTCTGGGTTTAGTATCTGTTTTACAACATATTCATTACTGTGTATTTTATTAAGGTTCAAGTGGTTTGTATTTTTATGGTTGCATCTGGTCTGTATAAACCCTGCTCCAGTTTAAAAAGCTACTTGTCTCAGTACTGGACATGAGGGAATTTTGAAGTACAGTGGGATGCGTATGTGTCAATCCTATGTTGGTACCTAGAAAACTTTCTCCTGGATTAGCTTACAATAATCTTACTACCTAAAGTATGGAAAAGGGTGTGTGTCCATGTTCACGTCTTTGTGTTTGTTCATGCTTGCATGTATATGTTTTATATTTCCACATTTAAATATTTTGCAATGTTTGTCTTGAAAACAAGAATAGTTACTCTTGAAAGATGATTCAAAATGCTATCAGGGTAAGTTATATATTCCAAATATGCTATTGGATTAATATATATATATTTTAGTAAGTGTTTAAGAGGAAATCCTATCTATATTGAAGTCAAGGACTTTTGAGGTTAGTTTCCCATGAAGATGATACGATGTTTTTCTCTCAATAATCATAAGTTACTGATTTGCTTTAGTGTTCAACTGGCTGCATGTTGTATAAGATTCTCCTTTTTTTTTTTCCCCCCGTTTGATTTATGTTTAAACAGGGGAAAAAAAGGACACTCTCTTATTTTATCCCACAGGTTATTTAATTTCTAACAAGTAAAATAGGAGAACTACAAATGTAAATTAAAATAATACTGTATTAAATAACTAGTCTCTGAGAGTGTAAGTGCACTGAAAAGAATGTTTGGCAAGTCCTTGTTCTTATGATACCCCTTGTCATGGGTTTGTTCTAGAGCCCTGAGAATTTGATGGCAGTCCTTACCTTAACCAAGACCTGACTTTCTTTAGACGTATCTGTTCTGTAAAGCGTTTGCTGAAGTACTGAAATACTTTTAACGCGCTCAAGATTTGGAGGTGGTCTCTATCAGCAAAGTCTCTATTAGCCTCACAACTCAAAAAAGGCCCTTTTCTGAAGACCCTCCTGACTTTTTAGTGGAATATTGTTTCCAGTGTTGAGGCAGCAGAAACACTTCCATGCAGTCGCGCTGGTGTAGTTCAGCATGTCCTAGGGAACGGAAAGAACTGATGGAGCAGCTGAGTTGGAAGAGGCCACTGAACTGGTGTTTTGGTTTGGATATAGGGCTGTGCAGATCCCTCAGCTGTGTTAAGATGAACCTGCTTTTGGGTCACTTCGGTTCTTTTGTATGAGAGGGTAAAACTTTGGTAACAAAAGCTTTTATGGATTTTAGCTGGACAAAATTATAGCTTAATTACCTGATGCCTCGCTATGGACCATGGAGTATGAGAGAACTCAGTTTCTCATGTGCTTAGCCAAATTAGTGAGACTAAAAAAGGGCTGGTTGGATGCCTTGAAACTGCAAGATTATTTTTACAGTACAAAGCATGGCAGTTCATTTATATGCACCTGTAGTTTGAAAGGAACAGGTTTGCTGTTTGTTTGTTGCTACCGGACAGACCTGACAACGAAAAAGCAAAGCGAAGGCTAAATAAACATATGCAGACTCCTTGAAAAGCTCTGTCAGTGCAATCCTTGGGCCAGATCTGCACATGTTGAACTTTAGCTAGTGGTCATTGAAAAGAATGTCTTGTGTCTATGGAAAAACGCGCTATGTACCTCTGCAGGCAAGGGGACGAAAGCAAAGGTTGCCTGCATAAAGCTTGAAGATATTTTTATAATTTGTTTTGCTTTGTGGTTGTCCCTGGAACTTAGGGAAAACCAATCACACTGTCCCCTGTCACTAGTGAGCTACATGCAACTGTAATCCAGGGACTAGACAGTGTAACTTTTCAGTTTAAGATCACTTCTTTTTCTTCTTAGAAAGTGCTTCTGTTAGTTTTAGAACACAAGTACTATTTCAAAGGGTTGGCCTACATAAAGCCATTTTCCATTTTTTGCATTGATTAAGCCTTACCTATTGCGTAAGCATGATATTTTGTAATTTAGTAGATTGTAATGAAATACTTCAGTTTCTTAAAGTAAAATGTTAATTATAAACTAGTTAGCATAAAAATATTGCACGTTACACAACTTACTAAGCTTACTTTTTAAAATTATATTATGTTGCATTTTATTTATTATGCTCTTAGGTCACAGGATAGTGTTTTACAGCTCTTGTGAATTTTATCAGAAAATGCACAAAAACCTCAAGAAGTGGTTGCATATAAATTTCAAGATACAGTACTGTACTTTGAAAAGAATAAGAGATTCAGGAAGTTTTACTAGCATTCAAAAATGTTTTTAAAGTCTCGATCTGGAAAAAATTGTAATTTTTCAAAAGATACAAATACTAAATGCTGTCTTGTTATGGACAGCATTTTAGAGGCACAGTTTTTCCGAGCTAAGAAAAACCATGTTGATCTCTAAATACAGGCCGTTGATGCTGAAAATTTTTGACTTGGAAGTGTAACAGTACCTGATTGGTTGGCCAAGAAACATGGAAAATAAGGTTCATATTGTAACAGTGGTAAGTGATAGAACAGACTATCAAATGTAGAATAAATTTGCTGCCAGCAGATGGCAGCAAAATGGAAAAAAAAAGGCCCATAAATATGAGATAGTGGACAAAAGAACTCAGATTTCTAACAGCTTAGTTTCACTAGCTGATTTTGACTATGCAAGGTAAGTTAAGGTTTAATTGGAAAGGGGAAATGTCCAAGGCATGCTGACTTCTGATATATAACCTTGGACTGCAAAGAATTCTACTGTACTTCTGTAAACACTGATTTCTGGTAGAAGTTTTAAGAAAAGATTATATCTGAATATATTTACATGAGTATTTGTCTATAAAACTTCTAATGTTTCGCTGGTCATATAATGTGAAGAATTATTAGTTCTGATATCCTGTTGAAAAAATGCATTATAGCAAAGTGGAGAAGTCTTAATTTTAATTGAGGCTGTCAACTTATGTCCAGTTCAGAAAAGAAATAAAGCCTTTAAGCTGGTTCTCTCTGCACCTATCTTAGTTAACATTTGATCACCCAGTGTGAGAAATTGCAGATAACTTACATGCTGTGAATACGTTTGGTATTTCTTTTTCTTTGGTGATGTGAGGGGGGTGGGGGGGGGATGTGTGTGTTCCCAGAAGAGGAACAAGGGGGAGTGAATGAGGTTTAATTTTCATCTTTATCTTAAAATCTGCTTTAGTACCATCTGCACTTTAGGGAGAATATGCAGCACTGTCATTGTTCTGCATGCTTTATGGTGTTCTCTACTACGAACTTTTATTCTTATTAAAGAAGACACAGGATTGAAACCATAAGTATGTGCCTTTTCATGGTGTGTGTGCATACAGTTATTTATACTATATTTGTGGTTTATAGTGTTGCCAGGCATGCCATCCAAAGTTACTTTTAAAAAATGGTTTGTAAACAGGATTTGAGGCATAAACAAAAAATTACCAGGGACCCACCAAAGATGAAGAAGGTAAGGGAGAATGTTATTACTTCTATTTTCTTTCTGAATTTTCTCCTTTTTTGAATTTGACGTGGGTTTTTTTAGAAACAAGATGTATGCATTTAAAATTAAAAGAACTCTGACAAAGGTAAACTGAAGAGATGGAAACAGTTTTAAACCTCACAGTCTGCAGTATATAGCCTTCTACTAGTTAGCTGGTGATTTTTCTGTATTGTTTTGTGCAAAGAAAACAGAGTAGGGAAGTTATCTCTACCTGTATATCTATGTATATCTATAGATCTGTGCAAGTTATTCATGGATACCTTGATTAATATGGCACAAGCTTATGCCCTGTTTTTTGCTTACCAAGAGTTCGGTTTTATGAGGTTTTAGAAGCTTAGTAAGATGTATTTGTGGGGTAAATAACTTGAGACAGATACCAAAACCCCTGTTTTACTTAACACATGCTCATCTTTTCCATGTGTTATATTAATACTTGCATTGATTGTGCCACTGTTGTTCTAGAGATTTTAAAATGCGAGATTTTCATTTTGACAGGTCAAATCATATAGAACATATTTTTTCACAACTTCATTCAGTTCTAAAGGGATACAATGAAGTTGCTTGATTTTAATTGACCCCAGAGTCATTTTAAACAAGTTGTTATCCTGTGCTTCAGACAGATTCTATTGTTTAAAGCACTTTTAAAAGGGAATATAATTTGGTAATTAAAAACATTACTTGCAGTTGGGTGGCTGTGTCATTGATGTGGTGTAACAGTAAGGGCCTACCCTTACCATAGTACAGAAAGCAAGGCACAGGGCACATCGCACTGCAATTTACCAGCCACGGTGTAGATGAGCAGCACAAATCTGTGTTTCTTGCAGTTGAATGTTTTTGTAGTGTTAATTTGAAAAACTGTCTATTAGTTTATTGTCCATATGGAACTGGCACTCTTGAAATCTAGAAGCAAGGAAACAAGTAGTGGAAGTTGAGAAATTCCATTGACCCAGTTAAATATAATTACAAGGTTAGAACTGGGGCCAGGATATTTGAGTTCTGCATGTAACGTTTCACTGCTCAGCCCCTTTTGAATGGCATTACCTCATCTTGCATCCATTCAGGAAAAGAGTTGCAAATCCCACAAGAACAGATTTAAGTTATCCAAGGTCATTGTATGAACAGAATGTGGACAATTCTTTTCACGTTTTCAGTTACAAGGGGATGCTTAAAAATACATGTGATGCAGCATTTTATCTATTAATCTTAGTTTGGTTGGCACAAAATATATTTGTCAGACTTGATTCTTTTGCATTGTCTTTCCCATGCGTTTCATGTGTCAGGTGCAAGCAAGTCTGATCGGACTGTTAGGAGGAAGGAAAGTATAAATATGCTAAGGTGCTTTGTAAAATAATGGCTTTATGTGAGCAAATGACATCAATTGGAACAAATTACATACTGCTTCCAATGATGTAATCCAGAAAGTTTGAATTGCTTTTAATGCTTTCAGTCTGAATAAATTCCTTTTCTTTTGAGTTCTTCCCGGTAATCAGCTTTTACATTGCAAGCAGCAGGCTTGATCTTTGTTTATTGCTTCATTTTGAAAATTTTGTGATAGAAAAGGCAGGTAGAAAAAAACCCCACGTTGTATAGAATTATTAGTAATTCAGAAATATTTGAAGGTTTAGATTTTTTTTTTTAAAACATTGATGAGTGAGCTGGAGCAGTATTCTTTTTTAATGTGCATGCTTTATAATGCCTGCAAATAGTGACAGAGATAATAGGCTAAGTATACAACTGAAAAATTCAAGCCAGGAGTTTTTTTAAAAAAAAATCCATATTCATTCTTCTGTAGATAGACATAATATCAATGTAATGAAATGAGGCAGTGAAATAACGTATTGTGTAAAAATACAAATGAATGTACAGATTTTTAGTATATGTAACAGGTGACAATGTGATTAGAAATACAAAACATGGAATTTTAAAGTGCTTGCTAAAAATTAAATGGAAGCTTTGATCTTTCTTGGGTATTTTTTAGATTTTGAAGTAATACTCATTGCCATTAACAAAATTTCATAGTTGTGAGATCAGCATTTAGAAGAATCTTTGTTTCATCCAAGACTTTTCTGAAAATTATGTTACATTCTGTCGTTTAATTTTATAAGTTTATCCCTGTAAAAAATGCAACTACAGCCCCAGGCATTGTATCAGTTTCTGGCTGTGTCTTTTGAACTGCATTTGTCCAGCAAGGGCTTTGAATGTAAAAGCGTTAATTAACATTTATAATTTCTTGACATACACAATAGAGAAGTATTACTGAATTGCATCCAAGTATTTAGATTGAAATTAAAAATAAAATCTCATATAAAGACTGCTGTTAACATTCCAAGGGCTTCTCTCCCACCTCCAGAAGATCAGGTAATTTACACGTGCCCATCGTGAGTGGCATCTCACCTCAGAAGGCATGCCATTGACTCCACTAGAATATTTTGTGAAGATAATATGTGATTACATATGAGTGAAGGCAGCAGGGTACAGCTGACAAAGTGTTTACTACTTCAGAGATAGTATGTATTTTTGGGGGGTTTTGAGTTTGAAAGGAGAAGCTGTCACAAGTCTTTTGTTATTTAATCTTAATCAGTTTGGGTTTTCATTATTTTTTTTTAAATTGAACCCTGTCATTTTTAAAGGCTCAATCAACTATTTTATTAATGATTTTTTTTTGTGTGTGTAATAGTCTCTGATAGCTTTTTCCTAAAACTTGCTAATATTTTTACAAGTGTAACTGCTTCCTGAAATTTGAAGGGGTTGTGAAAAGTTTTAACTATACTTCTCATATCACATTTACGTCTATTGAATGTGCTCAATAGCTTCATCTTTCCTTGAGTGAGTTTAAGTTACAATTTCATTTTTATCAAAATAGAATAAGAAATAAAGTTGCTTATTTCTTTGTATTTATCTTGAAGGCAATCAATAATAAAAATACATAAGTAACACAAAAAATGCCTATAATTCTGCAGGTGTTATGAAGTATATTTCTTAAATTACTCAAGTAGATAATACTTTTCAGAATACTTTCTATTGGTATGGCTTATGAAGAAATTTATCTTGAACTGTTTTTTTCCAGGCAATAGAAAAGCCTTCCCATTTTCATTTTTTCAATATTTAGACAACTAGACTAATGGAAAAAGATAAGACTGATAGATTAAACATTGGCCATTTAGATTTTCAGTACAATACATTTTGTGGTACAAGAGAGAAAGCAATTTGCTGGAAGGCACAATATAGGAAAACTGTTACATTCCTATCAGAAAAAAAGAGTCTCCCCATATACTCTAAAGGATTAAGCTGAGTTTGAAAAGAGAGAGCATTATCTTTAAAAGAAAATCAATCAAAGGGATGAATTCTGAAATTGGATCCCTGCTGGCAGATTTTTTTTCCTGAATGGATACTTTTGCAGGATCCTAATTTCTCAGAGTTACTGTGGCACTCAGGTGCTTAAGCTGTAGGTGTCCCAAGGAGAGCAGACACTGAACAGGTACCGCGTGATGTGCTGGCAGAGCTGGAGTTTTGCAGAGTTGTTGTTCTGTCAGTGAATGCATGCACACATACACGTAAAATCAGGCTGATAAAAGATGTATTTCACCTTCTCATTTTCTGTCAATTACAATTCAACACCTTAACATTCACTCTAAGATTTCAACTTTGTGAGTTTCAAAGAGCTGCCACTATAGAAAAGGGTGGGAAGAAAGGGAAAAAACAATACTAAAATGTTTTATCCTCCCTCAGTGGAATATGGAATTTCCTGCCTTGTTCTCTGTGGGTCCAGGGTCCGGGATAGGCAAAACTCGCATGTGGTTTGGTAACACATTTTGGGTAAATATTTATGTCAGAGTTTTAAAACCTAATTTTTTTTCCTTCTGTTTCATTGCTAGAAACAAATAGGAGCTTTGTACCACTGAAAAAACATTGTTCAGTTCCCTTTGGTTTCAAATCCCACTATATTGTATTTTTAAATTATGAGTTTTTCAGCATAAAACATCATAGTGTGTCTCTTTTTATAACTTGTTTTACATGTTATTAATTTTAATGTTTCTTCCTCTCTGATCTGTGCTTGATCAAATCAATTGCCCGAATTGCTCTGCTGTTGTCAGCAGAAACATTGGCATCTGGTATAGTACATGTGGCTTGACGGACGAAATTGTAAATTCAAGTGAACTATAGGGCTTGCTGCTTTAAACATTGTAAGAATGGGCCCCCTTAAAAAGTGAGTTATGCCATTTTAACTGCTTGTGTTTGGCTACTAGGTCTGTAAACCAGCCTTTCTCTGATTGGTAATAGAAGTGTGTGTGGGGAAACCAATTTTGCCGTGTCAGTAACATGCTCCTGTTAGTGTGCTGTTCCAGGTGGTAGGTGTTATAATTACCATCTTACCTGCTGCACTGAGTTGAACATGTATCTCTCAAATAGAAAGTCTACAAGGACTGATTGTTTCCATAGTTCTCTGTTTTCTGCACCACTACTGCTT
The DNA here is from genome assembly GCF_028858705.1 of Grus americana. Taxonomy (NCBI): domain Eukaryota; kingdom Metazoa; phylum Chordata; class Aves; order Gruiformes; family Gruidae; genus Grus; species Grus americana. The sequence continues at coordinate 79,909,756 of NC_072852.1, forward strand.
TGCTTTGGTTTTCTCCCTCTAGGGAGCTGTAGGGCAAATAAGTCCATGAAGGAAATTGGTTATAGTTATTTGGTAGCTTCTTGCTCTTGCTGCCTAAATCTCAGTGATGTAGGCAATTGCTAATTACTGTTAACAAAAAAAAAAAAAAAAACAAAAAACAACTTTTAAAACTACATGGTCAAGACAATTTTCCTGAAAGAAGCTGAGAATCCTTGAATTGAATTCAGACTGTGTTGCTAGTCTGAGCTTTATGTGCGTGGAGCAAAACAAGACCGGATAAGCAAATTCTGAAGACTTTTCAGGCTATTTCTGCCCCTCATTGCTCCCCAGTGTTTTCCTCTTTCCTCAAGTCATATTGATCTCCTATCTGCCTTTTCCTTTTACTTTGTTTCAGACTGGCTCACATACTTTGACAATATTTTCCAAAGCTAGTAGCTATTTATCATGTGCATGAATTTTCATTTGTACGTAGTATTTGGTATTCAGTATTACCCAATTCTTAAGTAGGATTCTTCTCCTCTCCATCAGTCTCCTAAGAGGTGCTACAGAAGGGTGCCTTATTCTGAAGTAATACAGGCACACACAAATACAATTGGCACTTTTATACAACCAAGAAACCCTTACTTCCTGTGGTGTGTCAAATTAGTTTGTCACATAAAGTGACCATGTAGCTTTAGAGCAATGAAATCAAGCTTTTGCCACATGTAGGTGGTTGGTTGGTTGGTTTTATATCCTTGCATAGAAAGAAATTTAGGCATATTTTTCTTTGACTCTGGCAGGTTTGTCCTCTTCCTAAACCTCTAGTTAGCTGTTCTTATTTAAGTTTGTTTATTTCTGGTCCTTTTCAATTTCCACATCTGGCAGGCAGTGAGGCCTGGTCAGCAAAGCAGATGACCCAGTTCTGTTCCTGGCATTGTTGCTACTTTGCTGGGGAAACATCAAGTCACTTCTCTTTTCTATGCTTCCTTTTCCCCTTCCTTGTAGTGGAGGTAATGATAACGACTTCCTATGCTAAGTCTATGAATGAATTATCTGTATATAAAGGTTTCTTTATTAAAGAATTTGTCATCTTTGAAAATTAAATACTTCAAAACGCAAGAAGTCAAACCACAGGAAAAACACTACTCTTTGTAAAACTTTGTTGTTTAAGGCCACGCATCTGGTCACCTGGAAGCTTGCTTGATTTGCCTACCGTATAAGACTGCCTACCAAATACGATTTTGGGTGATGGACCCCAGTTTCAGACACAGAAATTTTTTGCCCAGAGCTTTTCAGTCTACAGATGTTTACACTGCACTTCTGCCTCAGTGTCTCTAGTCTGGATGTAATCAGTGATCTCATTCACACTTGAAGTCTCCAGAGAAGGGATAAACTGTACATTGTGTCCTCATCCATCTGTGTCCTCAATGATGTAATCAAGTTATTGGTTAAGTGCAGTCTAGTTCCACTGGTTGACTTGCATGGCATCAATATCAGGGCTAAATACACTTCATTGCAACTGCTACATTGGCATACCCCTATGGAAATATTTTGCAATATATTCTGCATTTTGTCAAGGGACCTGTGGATTGCACTTATGTCAGCTGTCAAGCTTATAGGCATAGCCTCTGTGTTTTCCTTTACTTTCTGGAGATTATGGTTCTGTTTCCTGAGCCACATAATCTCTCTGTTACTGGCAATAGGGGTTTTGATGTGCTGGAGTGTAGCTCTTAGTCATCAGTGTCTTGAATAACTAGTAACTTCAATAACTAGTGACTTGATTAACTAGTAAATGCAAAGTTTCTTAAAGGCAAATCAGTTTCCCAAAACTGTTCTCAGTGGCTGAATAGTCAGCATCGGTGTCAGTCACCAGGCTTATACAGTTTTGGACACAGAACTCCACAATATAAATGGCACACCTGCTGCTTCATAGTCTAGTCATTTGAAGACAATTTTTCATAACTGTTCACTTGTGACATGTGGGAAAATTGTACGCTATAGAAGGTCCGTAATAGTGCAACATAGTACAAGGTACCATTTCTACAGAGTTAAGGAATGGGAGGTTATTTGAACGGAGAATTGCCAAGAACGCACCTGTGCCCTCTTTGCCCTGTTCAGGGTTTACCTTAAGCTCATAGGTATTTCAAGGTAAAGTATCTGATCTTGTTGTAAAACAGCTCATAGATAACAGTCAAACTGTCTTCTGTTCTCCCCTATTCAGACAATAATTTATGACCTGGAACTTGCTGTTCTAGAAACACTTTTAAACTTGAGAGCAGATGTATTACATAGTCCCTGCAGATAGCACGGCCAGGAAGGAAGGCATGGGATAAACATCTGTCCCTTTTCTCTTAACTTTCTTTGCTCACCCTCAGAAATTATCATTTCAGGCCAGTGCAAAGCAAATGGAAAAGACTGAAACAGTTCGAGTATACTGGAAAATGATGGACTACAGTTATAGACTATTAGTGAAACACATTATTTGGTGAGTTTGTATTTCAATGAAATGTCAACGTAAACAGACACTGAAAGGAAGCATTAAGGGAGATCAGCATTCCGTTGCTCTTTAGATCTTGGTAGAACTCAAAAAGGTGGATATGGGCCATGGGCTGTCAGAATTTACGGGCAAAAGCATGAATGCTAACTTCACGCTTACATTGCTTAAATGGCTCATGCCTGTGGAGATGACTCCTAAACATCAATCTGAAATCTTGCCAAAATCTGGGAGGTGTCTCAATGCAATATTCAGTCAGGCCTTTCATGCTTTAATAGCAACATTGCAAAATCTACTCAGCTTTCTCATGGATACATCAAGGTTGCAAAGATCAGCCAGGTGTGGGACACTACAAAATTGTGTTACGTTCTCTACTTTTAGAAAGCAGGCACAGTAAAATTCTCAGTTGCATTAACTCTTTCAAGGTAGCAGTAGTTTAAAGACCTTTATCCTAGTGTCTTACCATACCGTCAGGACCTTGTTGTAATCATATATAGGGAAGCAGTTTTCAGTTCTCTTGATCAATTCATGTAAGCATATAAGATCTACAGTGTTCTAATGAAAAAAAGGTAGTACAAAGCTGGCAAGCGATCATCTCTGGTCGAAGGAAACAAGTAATAGAGAGAAAGTTTCCATGCAAATAATGCAATAAATTACCTACTTTACAGATGTATTGAGAGCAAGTTACTGAGATTGATACCTCCCACCCCCTGTTTAGAGAAAATTTTTTCAACACCTACAGAGGAAAAAAATTAACTAATTTATAACTACCTCTAAAAATATTAAACAGTTGGGGATTGTGTGTTGGCGGGAGAGGGGATGGATGTAGGTTGTTTCGGGGGGAAGCTGGTGGAAGTTTGCCTTTACAAAGACAAAGGTAACCACTGCCTTCTGCTTATGGAAGAAGAACAGAAATTAGAGTTGTATCAGACATTGAGTGAAAGGACTACCAAGGACAAGAATAGTCATTTTCCCATGATAGAGTGTACCTTCTGATTTATGGCACGGTCCTGGTGCAGAAAGACGTGATGATATGTCAAGATTTTATCAACAGTGGTTTGAAATAACCTGTATGACTACCTATGATTTTATCGCTTGTGGGTAATATGGAAAGCCTGTTCTCGTGCCAGAAAAACTTGCGTGGCACCACACAATGTCTTTTCTTCCTAATGCCTCATTTCTAGAGAAGTAGTATTTAATGATGTACTGTGACTCAGCTGGCTGACCTGAGATGATGAGTCTGATGATAATGTTCTGTTTTCCTCCAAATATGGCAATCTGTGAAAATCTGATTAAGCCTAAAGTTCCTAACTTATCCCCAGGAAAACATCTTCCTTAGGAAATAGAAAAGATTTGTTAGAGGTTTTTTTTCCCTTCTTCTTTTCCTCATCTTCTATGTGTACAGGCACATGAGCACATTAGAAGTGTAGCTGAGGAAAGGAAAGAATTGTTCTGTGACTATATATCCACATGGACATGCTGGTTAGCATGTTTTCAAATTCTAGTGTAGATGAGGCATGTTGTCATTTAAATATGTATAGTTGGTGAAGATGAAATTGAGTTAGGAGGCTAGGTAGAAGGTAGGATACATCCTACCTAGCTTGAGGCACTGAAGATAGAACTCCCTTGTATCATCAATGTAGAGGAGTAAGCACTACCAGGAGGTTATTCAGCTATAAGAAACATATGTCTCTTGACTGTAGGGAATTATAGGGAGCCCATTGGGAAGTATGCTTTTAGTTCAGAGGCCTTTTTTAGGTGGGATGATTGCGGGGTCTAAGATTTATTCTCTGCCCGTTAACATTTCTTGGAAGTGAACTGTCTTGTTCAGGCTGGATTCTAATGCACTGGTTAACACATTATTAAAAAGCATCCTTTTTTCTGGTGTAGATGTGTTATTAAAAATGCACCAGTTTATTTCTGCAGGCTCTCACCCTCTCATATTAAGATACCAATTGAACACAGGAAAGAAACTAACAGAAGTTTATAATATGTCCTCATGGAAACATGAATTAATTTTTTGCCTGTTTTAATTTTGTGCTGATCCATAGAGACAGTATATGATAGTTTAACAGACAAAATATCAGCAATTTTAGGACTATCTTTGCTTTTAAATAAAGTGAGTTAATCCAATCTCTGTCTGTCAGACAGTAAACTACTTTCCGCTCTATTAGTATGGATTAAATACAAACTAATGCCATTAAATTAATCAGAGTGGAGCAGAGGAGAAAAATTAACTGTGTCATATTCCATTTTCTTCTCAGTCTTCCTAACTTGCATAAATTTTAGTATCTTCTGAACATCTAAATGTGTGATTGTCTACTCTGTACCTCAAAATACTGGTAGGATATAATTCATCAGCTGTAAGTTTGAAAATTTGTGATGCAATTTTTGGTTTGGTGATTTTTTTCCTAATATCTAGCAGGTTTACAGTATGTTTGAGCTACACTCCTTACTTGTGCAAAGTTATAATCCAGGAAGCAAATCAGTCTTTTCTAAAAGGCTTTTATAACTTAGCAAAGTTGAGCAGAAGTAGAGTATTTAATAGAAAAAGTATTATTGATTTTCTTCTTTAAATTGTACATTGGCTACAAATCATTGGCACAGAGATTCCAGCAGTACAGTCTAGGACTGAGAATACATTTTCAAAATTATCAAGTGGCTATGTGACTTTGCACAGTGTTCCTATGCTTATTTCACACTTGTGGCAAGGATATTGTAAGGATATCGAGCGTGCAATGCTAATAAAGAATGACTTACAGTACCTTTTTGTCTTTGCTCAGAAGATTCTTAGAATACTTTAAAAACCTCTTGTCAGTGTCTTTAGAAAGCTATAGTATATCACTTATTTATACAATGAGATCGAAGTGCACAATTTCTTTCACCTGCCACTGAAATACAATGAATCGACAGTGATGTGCAGCAGCTGTTTAAAATCACACAGCCAGTCTGTGCAAACTGCACTCTCTGGGACAGAAAGCGAGGAGTGCAATGTCCAACTGAAATTGCAGGGGAAGGGTTGGGGGATTTTACACTGGTACTTGGCCACAGCACCACAGTGACTCATATACACAAAGAGGATTGGAGTGCTCCACATTATCCAACATATGAGTTTTCTAGGTAGAAAAGCTATTGCCTAATACCACCTTTTGGGGCCTCTCCAAGAATGAAAACAGTTGATCCAGTGTTATATCCTTAATAGTCTGTAGCCATGACAGCTGCAGCACCTTGTGATTACCTGAGGCCAAGCGCTGTGTTTTAAGAAGTAACTTCCCCTGAAGTGATTTGCTTAACAGTTTTCTAATGTGCTGGCATGTTTTCTTGGCAAAATCTGCATTAAAAGAGAATTAAAATTGAGAACAGATATCGATGACTCCAGGCCTCAAAACATTACAGAGCTATTTTAAGTACCCCAATGAGCAGGTTTTACAAAACTGAGAGATTTTAGAATTGCAGTGAAACTCTTAAGAAATCCGACCAAAACGAGAGAGAGATAAAAGTCTGTGAAATGGCGTCCTCTATCTCGTATTGTTCTGTACATGTTCTTCTGAACACTGCACACAAGGTTCACGGTAGGCATGCTTCAGAGCCTTTATCCTCCCACTTTTCTTGACATATCTCTCAATGTTCTTTTCTCTGTAGCATGGATTATTGTTCCAACTGTTGGCCATATCCTCTTTTTTATTCTTCTTCAGTACTAGGCAATCGTATGTCTGAAGAATTGGCTTTCTGGTTAAAGAGCTTGGAATCAGAGTTATTTGGCTTGATGATTATCATTTTTGCTTATTTTTTTCCTCTTAACTGGAATTTTTTCAAGAAGCTTTTTGTCTGCTGCATTTTCTTCACAGGAAGTGCCTCTTCCAGGAGGTTTTCCATTTTCCTCCATGGCAACAATGTTGGAGTTTGCCTTTGCTTAGGATGAAGTTCTTGAAATAATCAATCCCTGACTTTTTTTCATACAAACATTGACTGGAAAATGTTGGTTGTGTAGGTTGACTTGTTGTGGAGAGGGACACAGGGAGGGACAAGTGATTATGCTTGTTTATGGTCAACTTGCACCCCTTTCTGTTGTGGCTAAGGAACTGTGGGGTTTAGAAAAATAATTTAATTGAGGGTAATATCTTGATATCCTGGAAGTCCATAGAAGTAACAGCCATTTCAATAGCTGACAGTTTTAAAGGAAAGTCTCTAGGGAGCAACAATTCAGCTGAATGAGAAAAAAGGCAGTTATTTTTAAAGAATAGTATCAAAACCCACAAAGCCTACACATACAATTTGAGTAAAGCTTGTACATAAGATTTCAATGAGTTTTAACTTCACAATAAGTTTAATGAGCTTGCTTTGTTCTGCCAAAGGTCTTAGGAATAAAAGTGTTGGATTTCTTGAAGGACCAATTTTACATTTACTTTAGTTTGTAGATAAATGAATTTACTTCTGAGAGGGAAAAAATAAATGGCCTGGGGACATGTGTATTACTTTCCCATTCTAAGAGGGAAATTTAATTTAGCCACAGTTGGTATTTTAAAATTCCTGAAATGTGTAAAAAAAAAAAAAAAAAAAAAAAACCAAACAAAAAAACCCAAACCAAACCCAAACCAACAAAACAAACAAACCCAAACCCACTAAGGTACATCAGGGAAAGAAAAAAACCAAAACCAAAACAACCCCTGTACAAGGAAGTAAAATATCTAGAAACATTATCAGCCGTATCTGATCACCTTGACTTCTCCTACCTTCTGCTCCGGCTGGACATTAAGTACACAACACATACCTTTATTCCTGAGAGATGCTTATTTATCCTCTTTTTTAAAAAAAATCCAATAATGTGAATTCCACAACCTTATTAGGTACCTGGTTGAATGCATATCTTTATGCTTAGCAAGCTTTCGTAAGACCTAATCAACCAAACATGCCCTTTCTGTAAATTAGTCCCATTAACCCCATGGGGTAGAACCCCGCCATGTCCTGCTATGTGAACATGGCGAAATTGGACAACTGCCATCTTAATACTCATCTTCAAATGTATATGCAGTTGTGATAATGTCTCCTCAATCTTTTCTTCTTAGAATAAAGATGCCCAGTTCACTGAACTTCACTTTGTAAGTCCTGTTTTGTCAAGCCCTTATCATTCTTTTCATCTTTTGGATTCTCTCATTTGTCTAAATCTGTCTGTCACTGTGTGCGTTACCAGGCACAGCATTTCAGTTGAACTTTGCCAGCTTGGTTGAAGGAACCATCCCACTTTGATAAGGACAAAGTCAACTCAAGTTAACTTTGTGCTTTAAGAAACAGAACAGCAGCGCTCAATATGGTTAGTTAATTGCATCCACGTTCTATGTGATGAATAACATTTCCCATGTACAGAGCAAAATTAGTAGACAAATGCCCTTCTTCCTCCGAATGCGGGGGTGGGGGAGAACGTATAAAGATGTTATATCTATAAAAACAGATGTGCCAGTTCTTTAAATGGTGCAAGCTAAACAAGGAACAATTAAGGTTAACTCGCTGCTATTTGAGTTCTTAAAACCACATATGAGAACAATGTCTTCAACAGAAGGAACTGATTTAAGTTCAATTGTTACTTGTTAAACTTGCCTGACTTAATGGAAACTAATTTGGTTGGTTGTTCTTTAAGGTGGTAGGTTTAAATAGGTATCATATCTTTTCTGTGCCATCTTGTTTGTGTTTTCAGTGCAGTTCTTTTAAAATACAGATTCTTATCTATATAAATACTGAAACATTCTACTAGAATTGTGAGCGATCAAATCCTCTGAAAAGTAGGCACCATATATAACTGCCTTTTCTAGAAGAATCTCATCCAGTTGCAAGTCTTAATCCTAAGTTTTCATCTTGTAAGTTACAGGTTTTTAGTATCAAAGCTGGTTCTGGAAAGTGAACTCTTTGTGAATGTAGTGTACTTACAAATGTTAAAACTAGAGTTTCTGGAGGTTTTTTTTTTTCCATTGGGGCAAAAATGACTTACAAGTATGACAGGCAATCTGTAAATTTATATTGATCTGTAAATCTTGTTCTTGAGACATCCCCTCTGATTTTAAAGTAGTTAATGAGATCTGGATGTCTTGGTGAAAATGCTTTTAATGTAAGTTATTGTCCATTAAAATTTATATGCCTCAGATGAATTACATTGATCGGAGTTACATGAGAAATGGGATATAAGTACTCCTCTAACTAACCTTACTGGGTTTTGGCACTTCATTCAGCAAAGAGTGAAAATTCTTCTTGTTGCTACATTACGCAGAGCTCTTCTGATGATGTGAATGGCTGTTTCCATTGCATACCCCTGCCAATCTAAGCAGCAAGAGAGATGTGGATGTAGAAGTTTGTTCTACACAGAAGGGTGGTTTGTTGAGTTTGGGTTTTTTTCTTCTTCCTCTGAGAGATCCATCCCTTATCTATGCAGATATGAAAATGACTAGTTATATAAACAAAGCTACTTGTTTACTTAAATGCTTGCAAAATGCCTTATCTATGCAGCTCATGTACATAAATGTTGTACAATTTTATAGAAGTGGTGCATATTCCAAGTTTAATTTTGCAAAGGCAAAAACGAGATGTGGAATTGAAATAACTGAAGGAAGGTCATTCAGCAAGACAGCTGATAGGAAAAGAACCAGTTATCCTATCCAATGTTTTGTCCGCTAAGAATATCTACTTGTTTGTCTTTAACTTATGTTACAGTGATTTAGTCTTGAAATGACTTTCCTAATGGTACCATAACTGATACACATAAAGTATTTATCTTTTCATTTTCTTCAAGATTGGAGCCTTATCTAGCAAAAGGCTTTCCCTCGTTTGTAGCAAAATACTATTTCACTATATGAATTTGACATTTCTCCCTTCTGTTTAGAATAAGAAGAGGTCTAAATACACAGTATGTGCTTCCCCCCCCACCCCCCCAGTTCAACTTCTAGCTTCATTCATGGAATTCAGATAATACATATTTTTATTATAGTACAGTAATATGGAAAAAATGGAAAAATATACATGGGGGAAATCCACCACTAGAGAGAGCTTACTAAGTGTTCTGAAAAATACAGGAAATGTTTATAAATAAAAATACAGTTTAAAGTTGGAACTGTGAATATATGTGCTAGTTGGGTAGTAATAATTAATACATTTAGACAAGCAGCTTTGGACATACACAATTCTGCAGAAATAAAAAAAAAAAGACACAAGCTGCTAGAAAAAAACATTTTAATATTTTTATTTCTGTATTTGGCTCCTGGATTGTAAAGACCCTTAGATACCTGAGTTTTCAATTCATCTCCCAGGGAAAATTCTCATCTGTTTTACACTGACTTTATACTATACAATAAAGGCCAAAATAAACATTGATAATACAGGTGTATACTTGTGTAGCCAGCATCTAGATTCATGTGATGAATATGTAGTTCTCTATTTTCATTAGAAATACCTGTATATTATGTTTATTATTGTTTGTTTAAAAGATGAGCTTGAAAACATATACCAGGTAAAAATAATTTTTAAAAATGCAGGAGTACTTCCCCCATATCTGCTGACAGCTCTGAAACTTAAATTCTGAGAGTCATGAACTTAAAAATGCATCAAAATGGAGTTTAAAACCATGGGGCATGTATCAAAAGCAGAGTGTCTTAGCCCATCTAGCCACGCTCTGAGGGACAAAGGAACCCAAAGATCTCTCTCTCCCTTTTCAAGGGTGGGGAAAAAGCAAGGAAAGCAGGGAATTTCTGGCCTCAACCTTGAACAGGTACAAGAGGGTATTGTATCTGCTAGGTGGAAGGAGAAAGAAAAACGTGTGTCCCTGTTGTTCCAAGTGGGTTTGTAGAGCTGTAGAAATTCATTAGACCAAGCGCATGATGTGCTGAAGATTTGAGACTCCTTAATCATTTGTGTCCTGTCTGGAGTTAGGTCCCTGAAAGCGAGATTTGTGTGTGGTGTTGCTGTTCCAAGGTGGTGGTGCTGTGCAGTGTTTCATATGGCACTACAGTGCAGAGGAGACTTCTGTCCAAAATACACTTGAAGTTTTGGCATTCGGATTGTCTGAATATCTGTGTATAAGAAGGAATTTCTGAAAAATTTCTGCAGGAAGAGAAAAGAAAGTAGGATCTATCCGTAAAGAGCTTGTTGGCCAATGTATTCCCTCAGTTATTCAGCCAGCCTGAAGTCTTTCTGAAGAATTGGGGACTTTCACCTGGGTCTCCTACTTCCTCGGAAGTGTCCAAATCATCATACTGTGAAAATGCAGGCCAATGAGCATGTGATTAAGTATACATACTATAACATAAATAGAAAAGAATATCAAGCAGAACACAGAACATTTTGAAGCCACATCTCCCACAGTGCAGATTAGTGCCCTAATGACTAAGCTATTTTCTGGTCTTGGGACCAGAATTTCTAGCTAGAAATTCTACCTGGTACATGAAAACCCTTTAGAGAGACCTGGTATTTCCAAATGAAATAATATCACCAGAAAATTCCCAGTCTTGTAGATTTCTGAATTACATGGATGCACATACCTTGAGACCCTTCATAATAAAATAAATTGTATGCATTATAAGATACTATAATCTATTAAGTCTAATCCTTAAAGTCCTTGTTCATGCTGAGTTCTCTTTAACTCACTTCACTTTTACCTTAGAAATCACAAAACTTAATGAGAGCACAGACTTCAAGGTAACGTCTGTTATGCAGTCTGATCATACTTTTATATGAAATACTTTGCACATACTAGGACTGAGTTACTTCATTTACTACAGTTTCACATTTTCTTTGGATTTAGACAGGGAAATGGTGACAAAAATCTGGAACACTTTGAGTTCCTTGACAAGTCTGCTGGTTTGTGCACTGAGAGAAAGAGCAGGGGAAAAGTCTTACTTACTCCAGTGGGTTCCATCACTTGCCTTTTGTGATCAGGAACAGAGGATGGAAAGGCCTTTTCTGTGCAGGAGATTCTGCTGAAAGATTCTTTAGTGAGTTTAGCAATAGTTTGTTGATCAGTTCAAATAATGCATCACATCAAAAATTTGAAGGGAATTTCCCTACCTGCTTGTTTTCTTGTATTCAGGAATCATGGGTTCGTGATTAAAAAATAGTTGCTGTCCTTCTCAGTAGCTCTCACTTTCTTTCTCTTCCTCTCCCCTCCTCCCTCCAAAACTTTTCTGATTTTTCCCATCATGTAGTTTGAAGTAACTTCTGTTGTAAAAGTTGGACAATTTTATGTGAAAACTTTTACTGTCAGACTATAATAATGCATGTTGTGCAAGATATCTCCTTTGAAGGGGGGAAGCATTTAGTAAAATCACTGATGAGATCTTTGATAAAGAAAATGCACTAGCAACAAAGTATTCAATAAGGTCACTTATCTCTTAATCCTAATTGTATGATTGAAATCAGGGTTATGTTGTCAATGATGTGTTTTCCTGACTCTGATGAGTATGCATGAACCTTGAAAGACTGGTTAAAATTAAGGTGGGTTGGACTTCATTCAAGATGCAAAAAAAAAAAAGGGTATTTTTCATCTCTGCTTTCCTATATATTGATGTAGTGCTACACTATGTCAACGTGTGTTCTGTGAGCTCAAAAGGTTTTCTTTGGAAGTAATTTCTCAATATGAGGAAAAGGCAATTAATAATACTACTTTGTGTTTAATTCATGTAAAATGACATCAGTCTTTCAGAGGCAGGGAAGATACTAGTTTAAAAACTTGATATGATAAAGATTGGACCATCAACTTTAGATTTATGGAATGCTTTAAGAAGAGGTTTGAAATGAACAATGAGTCATTAGGTTAGCTTGCAGGTGAAACGAGCTTCAACTTGTTTCACCCTCTTCCCTCATTTTCTTAACGGGAATTGAAGATGTCAGTGACTCACGTTTGCCAGACTAAGCAAGGGATTGATGTATTTATTGTACGATATCACTGTAGTACCTGGAGGTCACAATCACATGTTCAGTCTCCTACATATATAATCATGTTGGCTATTGTGAACTGTTACCAGAAATAATTTGGAATACATTAAAAAGGATTAAGTAGAAGTGATCTAGCAAGTCCTTTGAATTGAATGAGATAATTTTCTACTTCATGTTCTAGATTTGTTCTTGGAAGAGTTTTGGTGTTTCTAATGTATATATATTGGAGAGAAAGAATCTGTATGTAAGGACTTTGTCATGCCAGTAGAGTAAGGCAAAAGTTGTCCAAGGAATTCAGGGAAGGGAATTGCAAAGTCACCGTTATTCTTTTGTGAGACTTGCTGTGAAAATGAGAAACTTAGTTTTATCTATTTATAGCAGTGGGTCTGCAAGGAACACAATAGGTGTGAATGGACAGATTTCTTGGATAGTTTGAGTATGCAGGATTTGTGTAAACTCATGTGACTTTTTGCACAGTTTTGTGTGGAGCCCGGCTTAAACATTTCATTTAATATGTATGAGGTCACCTAACTTCTTGGCTAACTGAACTGAGCTAGAACAGGAAGAACAATATTGACTTGAAGTCAGGCTCTGAATGGATCGTTCCCATTAATGCTGGAGTACTCTAGCTGTTGAGCTGAAGTTAAAAAATGCAGGGCAAGCTGAAAGAAACTGGTAGCAAGTCAGTGGCAACTCTCCACAGGTAGTGCAGTTTTCAGTAAAAAGAAATTGTGTGATTTGTGTTTTAAAAGAGTTGGCTCTGTGCTCCACGGATACGTATGTCCAATAGTACTTATGATATCTCACAGAAAATAGAGGTAAAGTATCTCCCCCTAGAAAGCTTTGTTTCTAATCAATGTGTTTCCCACTTGAGGACAGCAACAAAGGTAAGAGCAGTGGAGCAGAGTCAGGAGTCCAGACCTGAATGTCAGATCAGACTTGCTACATAACGGACATTATGTACGCATGGACTCAAACTGGAAGTGTCTCAGATACTGAAGAACAAAACAAACGAACAAAATTATCAAACAAAACCTAAAAAACACCCAAACCTTTTGATTGTAAGAAATTAACTAGGGAAAGAAAAAATGAAAGAACATACATATATGCAGCATCATATATTGTTAATAACAGCTACTACTAGAAGTTCAGGTTGCAGAGAATCACATAAAGGCTAAGAACTGTTAGTATATTGCTGTTGTAAGAATATTTAGTTTCAGAAAAAGGTGATTCTTCAGTCAGATACTAATCTCTTTGTATCTAACATGTTTCCTTGTATGAACACATACTGCCACTCTCAGTGTTGAAATATAAAAGATGGTTTTGAAGGTGGATGTCAGACAGCATTAAAATCACTGATGATGCTGAAGCCTGTTATGTGAAATGTGGACTGATTAGTGGAGTAATGGTAACAGGAGAGTGGAAATAAGGAAGAAGGAAGACATTTGGTGAATGGTCACATGTGTTCATGGATTCACTTGGTAAAACAGATTCCCTTTTTAAGGCAAACTTCTGGTTTTCATGAATGATATTTCTGGATTTCCAGCTAGCTTTGATTTTGTAACTGCAATCTTACTATTTATAACCAAAAACTGTAAGACTAAAAATGAGTCTTAGGCTGCTGGTTGACCCACTATGCCACAACCGTTTATCACAGATTCGTTAGGTGCATGTTTCCTTTCCTTCTCCTTTGCATGTGACCAGAGTGTTCCACCTAGTGCCAGATGCACTTCTTTGATGAAACATACGCATTTTCTTTCTTTTCATCCCAGTAGCTGCTGATATCCCTTTAACACTGCTTGTTGCGAGCCTGAGAGAGAGGGGGATAGTACTTATCTAATCTTTCAGGGTAAGAGCCAAAGCTGAAACACCTACCAATCAACCAGTCAGCTCAAACTCTCTTCTTCCTTTCTCCTGCCCAAGAAGACAAGCGGAAAAAGAAAATGGAAATGAAAAATAGGAAATTGGAAATAGCCTTCAGTAGCTTGCAATGACTGGTTTTACTCTTAGAACTACATGTGGGTGAAGAACAGAAGCTATATTCTTTAGCTGCTACTGGCTTTGGCAGATGGGAATGGTCAAAGAGAAAAAGGACAAAGAATTAGGGGAATTAAGACTGGAGAAGTGCACAACAGTAGTGTGTAAAATGGCCCTCCATGTAGCTTGTCACATTCATATCTTGAAAATCCTGGTGCACTTTCTCCTGGTAAGTAAGAGGCATTATAAGTCAGTATTATCTGATTAAACATTCATCAAAGGTTTTGTCAGAACTAATTTACTTATGTGCTCCCCCCAAAAATAACAGGTACTTCCAAGTCTTCTGTAATTGAAGTCCTTAAAAATACTCCACACATAATTATTTTCATTATATATATAAAAAAAAAGTATAACAAATAAATACTTCGCTAGAGTCATTTTATGTCAGCTTATCTCATGTGAAAACAAAAGCTGTTATTACTGTGAGGTCATTGTGAAAGAGAGGTTATGAGTGCAGTACACTACACATCAGCATCACATGGTATATCTAATGCTACTTGGTAGACAGAAGGCCTCTTTATATGACAAGCAAAGGACGGGAGAAAACGAAGGCATTCAGTGATTCTGATGGCAAAATAGATCACCAGACCACTAAATAGCTAAACTGTCTAACTCCTGAACAATTACAGTAATTCAGAAAGTTTGTGAGTTTTTGGATTTGCTTTGTAGAAAGCAGAAGTCAGGAGAGGACAAACAGATTTGTTTGCCTGACTCAACAGGAAGAGGTTGAGCATCTGCCCAAGAATTTTTGTTCATGTTCCTGAAAATAGTTTGGGGTTTTTCTTTGCTGATAACTAATACCAAAATGATCTGCTTACAAATCTGTAAATAATAAGTATAACAGCATAGGAAGATAAATAGCAATTGAGCTATGTGTGCCTTAATCCAGTGCCTATTATTTTAGATTTTTTTATTTGGGTTTAAAATTTAATTTTAATGGACTTGTCCCTTGTACTGTTACAGAGGGACTAAGGGATAGCAGGAAGCTGAACAATATTTGAATGGGTACCAACAGTGAGGAAAAAATTTCGAAGCATTTAGGCTCTTAAATCTGTATTTTAGCTTACTTCATGCGACAGCTTTTCAGAGTATTGATCCTGGTTTTCAAGAGTGCAGAAGTCCTGGATCTTGATTAAATATGTATTAAATATGTATTTGTATGTACAAGGATAGTAAAATCCACAAAGCAATAAAGCATTTCTGCACAAAGATGATTTTTTTTTGCCCTTTTTAAATATTGAACTTGAGAAGTCAGATAAGCTGTGTAAGTAAATTATTGGCTTCCGTTCCATTTGCACCTTGTTTTTTCTTTCAGAGGCACTGCTGGAGTGAGACAAATGCTTAAAGATACTGGCTAGGTGGTCACATATTTCAGTTTACTTACAGACCAGCAGCATTTCTTTTGAAATGTCGTTGCTTTATTATACTATATTTCATTCCATGAGAATTTTTCCTTCCCAAAAACTGGACAGGGTTTCAAGCTACTTTCTTCCATTTCCATTCTTCAGGGGGAGCTTCTGTGAGGATCAAATCCTTTGTACTAGAAATAATAAAATGGTCTGCTAGTGTTAGCTATTCATTGTTGTGGTCTTCATTTTCAAACAGCTTTTAATTTGTTGATTCGTTATCACTTTATAGTATGGCTTTTTTTTTCAGTAACTGTTGCACTGACATAACTGAACTGGCATGGTCAAGCTTCAGGTAGTGGTGAAGTGCTGCTTTTTCAGTTTCAGACTAACTTTTTTCAGTTTGGTCTAAATATGATTCTACATTCTTGTCCACAAAAGGGTATTTGGCAGAACTGCTATACCGGTATTATTATATGACAATACAAAACAAATAGTTTAATGCTCTGTGTGTTCACTCTTAGATTAATGGGGACTTTTTTTTTAGTACAGCTTCACTTACTTGATATAATCTAAACATAATAAACATAATTTTAACTAAAACAAGACTATCCAGACAGACATTTGCAGGAATTTTACTAACATTGTTCAAAACGCACCTTAAACGGTAGAACTGGGAGCATGGACAAGCCTGCTCACTTTCATCCTAGTCCCCATGAAGGGAGAGGCAAATCGTCCACTAACTTTGACAGGAGCTGGATTGATTTTACGTTATATTTACTGAGACTAAGCCTGCATCCCATCTTGGTTACATTTCTCTTACTTAAATTTAACATTGAGGTATGTGGCTTTAAAAAGTCATCATAGCTAATTGTTTCAAGCTCTCTGATCTTTCTGTATGCTAACACTGATTTTCTCTGAATTTACTAAGTTTGGATTGTAATGTAATGGTGAAGAATAGACATTCACAAAGAATGGGACACACTGTCACCTAGATTTGAAAGTTAGAGCTCATGTCTGTGTTACATGCTATCTGTTTTCCTGTGCTTGTATTTACTATATTTACAACTTTGAACTGCAATGAAGACTTTGTTTCATATTAAAGAAATTAGTCCATCCTTAGGAGAACCACCTGCATCTTTTGTCACTTTCCTTAACAAGGAAATTAGATGGAGCTTGTGAAAATTACAAAAGTGCTTACATCATATAATGTAATTGAATAATTTTATGACAACCCATCATCAAATAGTTTAATTATAGGTCAAATGATAGTCATCTGTGGCCACCAAAAAGACAAAGAAGGGAAGTGGGTAAGGAGAACTGTCAGCATTCTTTAAAGTGTTTAGCTAAGTGAAGAGGCAAATGGGAAAAGAGAAGGTTTAATTTTTATTGTTACATTGGTTCGAATGTAGTCTTTATGTACATTCTTTTGATTTATGCTTTTTGTATCTCACATAATGGTGCTTTTATAAATCAGTACCATTAAATGAAAGGAATTAGTTGTTTATATAGGAGAGGAAATAGTAAGAAGTCAATGTATCTGTTAGAGACACCAGCTATTGGATGAAAAGGAAAGGCTGGCAGAGTTTGCAGGAGCAGGTAATATGGCTACAAGTTTTCATTTTAGAATTCACTACTACTAATTTTCTGACTTGTTTTTAATAGCTTTTTGGGGGGTCAGAATAACAATTTTTTATTCAGGAGTTTACATCCTGTTTCTCCCGCACCAGCATCTGGATTGCAAAAATCCTGACAAAAATTGGTATGACTCGGTCCATTTGTTGGCAGCCTAACAGCAACTGAGCAAATATGGAGATTATATAAACCTATATAAACAACTTTGCAGTATTAAGCAATGAGTTTCATACTTCTGGATGGGTTGAGAGATGCTTCCCACAGGTCAGGTTTATAGATGTAAAGCAAAATACATTATTAGAATGGCAGATCTAGTATTACTCAACTAGCATGGATACTTTCCGTAGGCAAAATTTCTCTGTATTCAGAAGACAGCAATAAACCACTCTCTAGCTGCTGAAGACTGTAGTAACCTGTGGTTACAAGTACTGTCTGTTATACCCAAAGCTGCATGGCTTTGATCCCTGGTTGTGGCAGCTAAGTACTACTGCCAGATAAATTGTAAACCACAACTTTCCCCCACAGTCTATCATTGATTTATTTTGTTTGTTTGTTTCCTGGGTAAAACTTCCAATTAGGTTATTCCTTGGCTTTTGAATTTCCCATTCTAAAATCAATATGGATATGTAGCATTTTACTTTAAACATAGTCTTATGGGCAACTTCTGTACTTCTTGGTAGACTTAGAAATCTGAAGTAAGATTCAGCAATGCAGTAATTCAGTTGTTATTACAGTGCAGGCCCTTCACAGTTTGTCTCAGTAATTATTTTTTCTTTTAGTAAAGCATCAACTCCAGAGTTGAGACGTATTCCTTTTTCTGTGAGACTCCAGTGAGGAGTTGTTCTGCAGAAAGGCAGTAACTACAGGGCTATTTCTCTACCATGCATGAGAGTCCTAATTGTTTCCAAAGTGTGTTAATAGTTGAAAGAATGACTAAACATGGCATCCTGGGAATTTTGTGTTTAATTCATTCCTTTCCCTGTGTCTATCTTTGTTTCTTTCTCTCAATGACTTACAGATTCACTTTCTTACAGGTCAGAGAAGGGTTCAATTTGAAAACCACTGTGTGCTTTCAGTGCTGCATTCACTAACAGTAAGATTCCCCAGTTGGAATTTAGCTGACTGCTTGTGGCCAATGCACACAGCAGAATACAGTTCAAGTACTTTCACAGTCTTACTGTTGATACTGTGGTAACTAATGAAACTTCAGGTTTGTTTTTTTTTTTTTAGTTATAAAACAAATGGCTGTGACAGAGAAATGCTTTAGGATCCTAAGTTCTGAATACAAAGATGGCAATTTTTATATACTCAGTCATCACATCTGAACAGATGTACGTAGATACTTTATAGGAAAATAGGAGGCTCTTTTTTACTGCTCAGCTAACTAGATTATCTGTGAGGCTTTCCTTGGAGATTATAGAAGTCATCAAGCACCCATTCAAATAACCTTTTAAACATAGATAGGAGGACATAAGTTTACAATGTTAGGTGGCATTGAGCTGTCTCAGTTTTTAGGAGGTTGCACAGATGACTTCTCCAAATTTCTGGTTTTGCTTCAATAACCTGCCTTACCTTCTTTCCATCTTCATGGCTCTGAAGAGAGATGGTATTTGCCCTGTGCAAGGCACTTGTACATCCCCTATAAGTCTTTCATTTTCTGAACAAGAAAAACAAGCTCTGTTTTCACCTGAGAAAACCTGTGGGCTAACGTGTGCATCTCAGGATATATAACTTGGCCAAGAACAGGGTAGCAGCTCTACTCAAGAAGTCATTTTCTCTTGAAACTAGGTTTACAGATGCATATCATCCCTTGAATTGCCTTGAGATTCCCTAAAGAAATACTTCTTTTTCCACTTCCCCTCTGAGACTTCATGGACCCTGTGACCTCCAGCAGAGCTTAGTACAGATGATTGTATAAAGACAATTTTCTGAGGTGCCTGTTAGTATTCTGCTGACACTGAGCTTCCACACTGCTGGTTCTCCAACAGCAGCTTCCTCTCCTATGCTGAGGAGCCAGGCACCAACATCCAAATGCATCTGGAAAACAACGCTTACATCTATCCTAGCAAGCTAAATGGGGCCAAGATGTGGGTGATTCAGACACTGGATATTCATCCTATGTTTTTACATTTTAAGTGTGCTCCCTGGCACAATTTTAGTCCATGCAATCTCTCTCCTAAACAATGCTTGAGAATATTTATCCTTCCAAAGTTCAATCTGTGGGCTTTAAAACCATCTGGCCTGTATGTAGGAGCTCGCTGGAGCTCTTCTGCTCACTGTTTTACAGAGTTCAGATCTGAAGGGCAACCTCATTTTCCTCACCCAGCTGCCCCTGTTGGCAGAGTTCCGAGTCTACTTTTCTCTGAATTGTAAAGCCAGTGGAAGGTGGTGTTGGGAAACGGCTGTTCCTCCCACCACTGGTATGTCATGCCAGTCTAACTGCTGTCTAATTTACTAATCACAAAGCTTACGTTTAAGAAAAAAATCAATACTGTTTAAGTATTTTGCATATAGTGCTACTTCTTATCTTTTAAATAATAAAAGAAAGGGGAGAATTGCTGCCTATTTGCTTTTCATTTACCTTTGCTTGCCCAGTATGAATTACCAGTTTTAACTGTGTTATTTGTGGTGTTGTTGACTTTGTTTTGAGATCTCGGAAAGAATTAGGGGTAAATTAAAATTGTCTGGTATATGCTGCATTGTCCTCAAGAACTAGCCCTCAAGAACCAGCTGTATGCCCTAGTGTTACTTCTGAGTTTAGAAAAACTCTGCATCTTTGATACATGCTTGGCACATCTCCCAGTAGAGTTCGTTCAAAGTGGCAATCACACCTATCTGTAGTAAGGTGTCTAGCAGCAGATGTGTTACCTGACAAAATTGGGGACTTTGCTGTCCCCTGCCTCTTTTATTTTTAAAGTATTATAAAGCTTATAGGGAAGAAAATGAATGCTTTTTTTTTTTTTTTCATCTTGTGGGACTGTTGCTTTACTAATTGTGGTGATTTTGCTCATTGTCTCTGTAAGCAAAGTATTTAGGCTTGCTCAAATCAGTTACAGTGCATTGACTTAGCCTGTAAAATAAGAACAGGAACAGTAAGCTCTTGTACTTCCCTTCTTGTAGCAGAGTTAACTCCAACACTCAGGGTGAATTTATTAAATTAGCATTTTTTTACATTTCTTGCAGTTTTGTTATTTCAGCCCATATCAGAACAGCATGGCTGCATGTATGGTTAGGTGATTTGGGTAATGCTTTTATAAGGAGGTCATAACGAGGAGAAGCATCCTAAGTTGCCCAGCTAAGGACTAGAATTAGTCACTGAACCTTACACTGCTTTCGTACTACATTTATACAGGCTTCTGTTGGGTCAAACTGATTCCTTAGGCATGATTTTAGTCTTAGGTCTTTGGGGAAAAGCAAAAGTTTGCAGGAGTGTTAATTATATCTGTATTTCTGGACCATCTGTTGTGCTGGTGGTATTTGTCTCTCTTAAATTTAGATATTTGTTCTTTGTAAAAGGCTTGTAAGTTTTCATGTATGTTTTTCTTTAGTTTACATTTAGTCTAGGTCAGTTTAGGAAAGTAAATCACTTTCTGTATTTGTAGAAATTTTGGAAGAAATGAGCATTTTTGATGAGGCAGCATACAGTTTCTGTATGACTGCCTTCACAACTTAGCAGCGCTAAAGCTCCAGTTTGTGTTTTCCAGTGCTACAACTGCATTTAAAAGGTATTAATGCAAATGGCAGCACAACAAAATGTAACAGGTACTTTCCAGACATCCTAGTCTTTATCCTCCTCTTCCTTTTTCTTATATGCTACACTGGGAATAGTAAAAACAAACATGGAAAGAATTGTCCGCAGGTTGGATTTGAGGAATCCCCTCAATGTTAAAGATGTTAAAATCAGGTTAAATCTGATAAAGGACATCAGGGGGCCAACAAAGTTCAGCAGTATAAATGCAACTCAGACAAATAAAGGTCTTCAAAGTCAGACATCCTCATAGGTAGGTAGATGTGTGAAATACAACTTCCTGCAGCTCTTGCAGTGTTAGTTTCTCATCTCTGGGAACGGGTTTCAAACTCCTGTACAAACTGGAATATATGCTATTAAAGAACCAAAACATAGTATTCCAGCCAGTGTGTGGAATGGTTGTAAAAGCTCTGCTAGACACGCAAGTGAAATTAACATTCAGATGATTACGGCCCAGGTCTTAGTTGAGAAAAGTGTGAGAACCTATGACCAATTGCTACTAATGAAGTAATTTAAGAAGAAAACCCATATTGATATTTTGAAAGCAAAGGTGTTAATTTTTCAGTATTCACATATATAGCATCTTTGTTTTAGATAGCACAAGATGGGCATATTGTGATTGAGCCAATAACTGAATGGGGGAGTTCTACATATATCAGCCTGGTTTTCATTGTGTTGATGAGCGTTTGACCATTACTTTTAACCATATCAATGGTGCTGTATCACATAAGCATAGTGATGGGGCACCTTGTTGTATGTGAAACTCCTTGGTATTTCTATAGTTCGATAGCATGTGGATAAGCAAAGCCATAAAAGCAAGACTATTGCTACTGCAATAATCGTCTTCTAACTTCTTTCTGCTTTTTATTGTAGTCAGACTTCAATGGTTTCTGTGACATAAACTGTCCAATGCCAAAGCAAAAGTTACATTCCAATTTAGACATCAGCAGCATAAATTGTGAGTCCAGAAATCCCAAACTCACACCTACTTGTAACACAAATGACATTAAGAAAAAATATCAATACTCATGGAGCTGGTGTGGCTGTATGAGCACGTCTCACATGCACGTGCACTAACTTTTGAAATTTAGCATTTGTTACTTCAGATCTCTTTTAAAAGTTTTCCTTTGATCTTAGTTAGACATTTGTTGGTGGTTTTCAATAGTCAGTGCAGATGTTTGAGTCAAACAAATTTGTAACGGGGAGCCCGTGGTAAATGCTTCTTCAGTAATGTTAAAACTGCTTGTTCATATTTTCAAGACCCATCAAACCAGTCTATCAAATTGTCTGTTTGAGCTCTGCTATATATATGTGAAGATGTCTAGAGACAGAAGACCTCTGTGCCTGCTTTCCCATAGAGGCTATAGGTGATTCTTTCTGTATATATGTACAAAATTTCTGAAGGTTTAAATTCTTGGCTAACACTGGTAATGACTGCAGTGCCAATTCAGACAGAGTGCTGGAAAAGTGGAAAAACAATGATACCCTGGGGTTGTAGAAAGATGAGATCACTCATGGATATGTTGAATGCTAATATTATGTGACTGCCGATGACCACACCTTCCCAGGGGCAGAATCACTCACTCAGCTTTCAGTGGCTAAAGGGAAAAGTTTCTGGATACAACCTCTGAATTTGCAAGAATAATTTGTCCAGAGACAGGTTCATTCTTGTTTGACAGATTTTTTCAGTGCTCGGCTTGAAGAGCAAGAGAATCTAGGAGGTTCAGTATTTAGAAAAACAAAAGAATAAAAGTACATAAAAATAATGAAAAAAAAAAACCCCCAACCTCAAACCACAAAACTACGGAAAAATGAAACCAAATCAAAACTTAAAAGGCTTGAGAAAAAGATGCTCCTCTTATCCCTTCCTTTTGCATTACGAGATACTTGCCTGTACAGCATTTTTCTCCTCCTCCAAAACTGTAAGTTTCTGTACTGCCGTGTGACCTAGAGGCTATTTGGGATTTGCTTTTCTTGAATAATTGCAGATGATGTTGTACAGAAGTGGAGACTTTGGAAATTCTGTGGAACACTTCCCCAGTGATCGGTGGTAAAACATCTAAGCAAAAGGTGTCAGCTTGTATGAGGGCTCTTAAATCTCCTTTCTGTCATTTGCACGTGTACTTTCTTCCTTGAGGATCTTTACTGTGCACAGAGCGCTACACAATTGTTCAGTTTTAGTCTTCCCAGACAGCATTTTCCTCTGTTGTTTCCAGCACTAACTGTTGTAACTAATAGCCCAGGACTTTGGATGGCTTAAAAGGCTAACAGAATTGTTAGTCTACAGTTTTCATTTCTGGATGACTTGTTAAGTAGTCTCTCTTTTCTCCTAGATACAATACTATTGATTTGGTTAAAAATGATGGTAAAATGCTAATAGATTAGAGTGGATGACTACTTATCAGTTTGGGCAGAGATTATACAATATTTGCTTTTATTTATTTTTAAAAGTATATTTCTTTCTAGATAAACTTTAATGGTCTTGTAGAGAGGCAAATAGCAATGTGTTTGTTAGAGTTGCATGTAGAAATGCCAATAAGAAAATACCTTACATATGAATATAGCAACAGGAACATTTGTAGAAAAGGAAATACATAATTTTGTTTTCCATTTTACATGGCTATAATAATAAAACACAAGCAGAAATTCCAAGATAGTTTTAAGAATTAAGACTTTGATTAAAGAGATGGCCTTTATTTTACCCTATGGTGAATTTATTCAGTGGCTTGAACTCAAGACTAAATGTACATAGGGCCAGAGGATTGCATAGAAAGGACTGAAATCTGAGTTGAGAGAGGGAAAGGAAAAAACCCAAGTTTTTGCTGCTGTGTGCAGAGGGACTGCAGTGCAGGAGGTGAGACACTATATCATGATTTCCTGAAAAGCAACTTGATAAGAGACAAACATGTATTTTTAGCTTGTAAGACTCAAATGTAAAACTGGAAATACACAGAAAAGCCTAGAAAAGAAGCGAAATTACTGAGATCCATTATATGCAGGAGGAAGGAATCAAATGTGGGACTGAAATGGCAGTTCGGTGGCATCACTGGAAGAGAAGAACATTGACACAGGTGAACTCACCACATTGAGTCATTTTTTACCATGTAGAGGTTCCATGAGCATCCAGGATGATACCGTGGAGAGGCATTAAGTAATACAGAACTGAATGAAGACTGTAGGGGCAAAGTATGGAAAGCTACAGTTTGTGAACCAGTAATGTGAAGATTAACAGAGATTGTGGCAGTAGATATGAATTCCGAGGTAGAAAGGAAGGAGGAATAATGAAGGAGGAATAATGAAGGAAGAATGAAGCTAAGGGTATTGTTCAATGACACCATTATCAGAAGAGAGAGTTTGAGGCAGAAATACAGGCAGAACTATCATTTTCAACACTCAAATGAAAAATCTCTCAGATACCAAACAAACAATTTTTAAATTACAGGAACAGAGTTTTACTGGCTTTACTCTATTTAAAACCAAACTGCAATAGCAGTTAAATAAAACAGTGTAGGATATATTTAATATAGATACTAGTTCATCAAATTACCCTTTCAGCTAAAGTGCAGAGACTCTCTTTGTTCCAACTAGTTTAGTTTTTAAAGTCATTTCTGAGGCATAAGCAGTAAAGGTTTCTCCCAAATGAATACATTCCTGCTTTTTACCAGTCCTTTAATATTTATTTAAAGAACTATAGGCAGTACTTTTCTTACATTAAATACAATTTATTGACTAGCTTGAAGAAAAAGTACAACTTGGTCCCATGAAAAGCGTTATTTGCCAGTTTCTGTCTCATTAAATACTCTGGCTACTTTCATGGCAGCTTTTAGCTGCTGAAGTTTTGAAAGATAACATGAAACATTACAGGAAGCAAGAGTTTGCCTTTTTTTTTTTTTTTTCCCCCCCTCAGAAGTGGAGTTTATGCTTCTATTGCTCTACTAAAGCAGTATTTGTATGGGGAGGAAATTCGTGATTTAACCCACACAGTCTATCCAACTCCTTGTCTGCATGCAGTCTGTGGGACTTGAATAATTACTCAGTTGAATATCATATTTAAGGACAAGACAAAAATGAGTTGTGATTTTGCAATACCTCATTAAACAGACTATGTTTTCAAAAACAAAATGTCTTTCATTTATTACATGATTATTATTTTCTTTGGCCAGCATATGTTTAGTGCAGGAAACTAAAAGGTAATCTTATGGTTCATGTTTGTCAAAGAGTTTTAGGACTCATTCATATTCTGTACATTCTGCAATCCCAAAACTCTTTCCTATTTCACTTTCTCCAGTAAGTCCTTGAATGATAGAATTAAATGCCTACATATGTAGAGGCAACCTAAGGTAAGGAATGAGGACAAGAACTCTTAGAAGAATTTCCTCTTGGGGAGTTTCTTATTCACTGAGCAGCAATCTCATGTTTTCGTAGTAATCTCTTTATGCTCTCCTTCATGAATCTCACTTCTCTTTTGGAATAGTAGGGTGACTTCAACAACCTTGCTAGTGTCCTCGTATTCTCCTGGTTAAAGTTGCTCTCCTGGTAGGTACAATGTAGCCCAGTTCAACCTGAGGATAGTACAGAACCTGCTTTCCCACTTTGTGTGCACATAGTTATGTGCTAACATATTATCTAAAGGTGTGTGGCACCACAGATCTTGTTTATTAGTGGTAACGACTGAGGCTGTTGTGCTTCATGCTGAACTCGATGTGTGCAGGGGACACTGCTGCATGAATTGGCCACCTCATAGATTCCTACTTTAAACATAAGAGCCAAGATAATCTCCTCAGCTGAAGTGATGGTGATTCTGGGAAGAATAAAAAATCCAGAAATATAAATAACTAAATGAGCAGAAAAGATGCTTATGGGACTGTTGATATTAAGATGTAAGCGTAGTTTTTTGAAATTCTACTCCTAGACTTGAACCTCTAAATAATACCAAAAAGGAAATTCACATCCTGAGTGCTCTTTGTGGAATCGATTTTAGTTATTTCTAAAGATGTGAGGAAAACATCACACTAAAGGTATGATAATACAGGGTGAAATAAAAATTGTTCAGTTCTACTCTCACATTCTTGTAGGTATACATGATTCTGTAATACTTACAGAAAATCAGGATTAATTTCTGAGACGGAAAATTGCTTCCAATATGGGATAGCATTGAAAATACATACTGTAATTGAGGTTTTAGATCTAATATTTATGGCTGGAGTTTCTTACATTGACTTTCTCACAATGTTTGAATAAATATAGCAATGTAGAATAAAACCACTCACCTCTGAAAAGACAAAGGTAAAGCTTTTCCTCACTTCTTACTCCTCAAAACAGTCCCTCGTGTCCAGAATTCTGGTGTAGAGTTAAAAGGTACTGTTAATTTCAGCTGAAAGCATACTTTGCTGAAATACATAGTCCCTTCCTCCTAGATAATTGCATCCTGGCAGAACAGAACACCGTACCTTTTGGAAATATGCAAGCTGCTAGATATGTACTGCCAAAATTTGCTAGCGAAAAGTTGCTGCAAAGGGCACCGAAGAGCTTCCCCGTCCACCTGGGACAAATCTGTGTGGTTAGTATTTCTATTTCTAAGAGATGTAGAAGACTGCTGGCAGGGTAAGACAGATGTTTAAGTATCTATTTATGCGGCATATATGGTATGTTGGAAACCAGCAATGGAAATTTTAAGGTAAACTGAGAGCTATGATATTTCCAACTATTCTGTACTTTAAAATGCCACAATTGTAAATATATGTATTAGAATGTTCTGCAGTTTTGTATTCAGACTTATGCTATATGTCATTAGCTGATACACATTTACAGTCAGAGCAGGCCTGAATTCTGATCAGTGAGAAGTTAGTTGACCTGCACACAATCTCTTTTTCTCTCAAATTCAAAATTTTACAATTAGTTTTCAAAAATATCCAATAAATTCTTTGTGGTGGCCATTTCCAGGTGAGAGGCATTAAATGAAGCCACTGTTAGAGCTGTCTCCAAAGGGGAGAGTATTTTTAATAATCAATTTATCCATTTGAGCCTTGTGTCTAGAAGTTCTCAGGCAGTTTAGGATGAAGTTACAGTATTGTATGACGGTGCTATGGCTGACTCTCCATGTCTCATTTGAATTCCCCATGGACAAAAAAGACTTTTACCAGACCTGCACTCTCTGCAACATTTAAGTAAGTGTTTCTAGATATATGCAGGCAGTTATCAGGATTTTCAAACAAATTTACCTCCTGTTTGTTTAATCCTGTGTGTAATTTTAATATGGAATCTGTGTCCACATCTTTTGTGCTAAAGCATGTATAAGTACTTGAGGAGAAACTATAACAGTCATTGTTATGTCAGAAAATAAACTGTATTAATTCACTTCAGGATACGATATAGTTGCAAGAACAGAAGACAGGCTATGAGGTGTTAGAATAAGATTTTTAAGCAGCACTGGTAATTAATAAAGACATGAAGCAAATTACTGCTTGTGAAAAACATGGAAGAGTGTAGCATCTGGAATTGTGAGAATGCTGCCTACATTCAGTTGATGTAAACGTGGCCTGGATGGTCCTCTTTTTACTGTAGATGACTACCAAGAATAGACCTTCTAAGGCAGAGTGACTATGAAGTTTACTTTAGGTTGTAAGCATCTTACAGTTAAATGTGGTATCTTAAGGCTATACATAAATGTGATTTGTCAGCCTCATTAACCTCTTGTGTGAGGCTAAAGCCAATTCTTAATCCAAAATCACTGTCAATCTGAAACCAGAATCCATTCAATAGTCTCATACTGTTTTCTGAAAAAAACATGGTCTTGTCAGGACAAGCAGGGGCTTCTGCAATGTCCTAGGAGTTAAATAGTATCTTGGCTTTCCCAATATGTGAAGGAAATTCCATGTCACTATGGGTAAAAGCTTTGAAAACTCACTTAAGCATGTTTCCTTCTCAATGGTCCTGTTATGAATCTGGTCAGTAAGCATGCAGAGTCACTGAAATGAAGTTGATGACGTTTCACAGGGAAAGGGCATAATTTTGGTTGTAAATAGCGTAGCTTCATTTAACTGAAGACTTCTGCTGCATGCCAGTGAGTTAGAAACAAAGATCATTACATCAGAAGGAGAAATTATGGTCCTGAGAGACTGACAATATATTTCTTATTCTTGCATTACATAATTGTAGTTATTTAATGGATACAGGTTTGATGCTGTTGTAGCTGCCTGTAGTATTGTTTCCAGTCTTCTTTCTGTTCTTCCTACACACTGCTCGTCTGCGTTGCTCTTCTATTGCTAATCCCTCCTTCCAGCTCTTTGTGCTACTGGAATTCAGTTTATATTGTGCCTTTCACTTACCTGTTTTGCAGACTTATGTCTACTTTTGACTTGAGAAAGGAGTAAAAATACCAGTTACTCAAAACCAATGCTGCAAGTAGGAAGTGTGTCTGCAAACAGAGGTTTATTTTTTAAGAGATGTTTGACTTCAGAAAAGAAATATTTTATGTAATCAGCTCTTGGCCATACCACCAGCTTTTAAAATCGAGAGCTGTGTGATATGCAACTAACTTTAATGTGACAGATTGCTTTGGAAGATGGTCTTTTATGGTCTGTTTTAGATCTTCTCCCTTATTCTCAGCAAAGGTTGGGAGATGTTACTGCAGGTTTCTGTGAAATTTTCATCAGAAAGGCTATCCATGGAGATACTTTAGCAATTTAGGATGTCAGAAACTTCCTCCACATTGGAATGGATGGCTTTTTTTGAGTATGTAGGAAACTAACAAAAATACTGGTTGTTGAAGTGGTATTATTTCATGAAAATAGAAGGGCTGTCATTAAACTGGTTATGTTCTTGTGTCATTTGAACTTTACTTTAAAAAAACCACTAAATCCTACCATTCTTTATCTATCAGTTGCTTTTGTTTCCTGTTTTCCTTTCCCATTTTGAAGTTACTCAAACATTAAATAAACGTTTTAAAAGCTTACGAACTGAAATACTTGATGTCATTTTTGAAATAAAACTTTTTACTGGGGTCTGTTAACAATCAAACTTCTGAAAGGCATTCTTGTCAAATTGCAGTGTTAAACATTTTGCTTAAAGTTATAGACAGAAAAATACAACCTCATGTAGTTTTTTCCAGATCTTCCCATGGCAAATTTCTGTGAATTTAATGTAAACACACCTACTTTACACAGTAGAGGAGGGCTTTTGATAATACAGTATGTTTAAATAGTACACATTTTTCTAAATATAACTGTGTCTGAAGTTGAGTTCTGAGTGATACAAGTGGAATTTAATAACACTTTCTGGTTTTAAAAAAAGCTTCTGGAAATACTGCTATATCTCTTTCAGATTCTCTATGAACTCTTTCAATCACTTCATTAAAAACTGCTTTATATTATGTATCAACAGGGGACTATTTTTTAAAAAAAATTTTTTAAAATGGAGCTTCAAGACAATTCACTCTCAGATACGTTTTCCTTCAAGTCAGTAGGGCAGACACCATGGTGAACATCTCAAAAAGCAGTGCTTCTAATTTCCCTAGTATTTAAGGGTGCAAAATTTGGGATTTTCACAATTGTGATACAGTTACGAGAATGAATTATCTTAATTATTTGTTTATCAATGAAACATTGATTTTATAAACTGAAAAAAAGGCAACCCAAACACTATTGATAGCGTCAGACATTTGGAAAAACTCTGTGTGTTTAGTAAGGTCAACTTTCTCTTGCTTTATATTACATTTCTCATAGTACGGTCAGTTTATCACTTTTGGCAGCAATTTTTATCCTAGTCAGATGTGGTATAGGGTCCTATAGAGTTTTATGCTTCTGCCTAAGATTTCCATTATGTTTATGCTGCTTCTAGACATTTTACTGTACATCTAAGGATGGTTTTCAATTACCATCTTTATGCTGTGACATCCAGGTGCTGAGAATTTATTTCTGTTCATGTGGAAGAAGTGGTCTTGGAAAATGTTTATCAGATGGTCTGTATTATAAATGTATATAACACCTACCAGCAGAAACAAGAATGTATTCTCAAGAGCATGCAGGTATGAGACCTGCTAAAAGAAGGTTGAATGTGTTATTTTTCATCCCAGGCAATATCCCTCTGTGGAAAAGGGCTGTAGAAATTCATTTGGATTAAATAAATGTATGGGTTTTTACAGAAATTACTCTAAAAGCATATACATTTCATTACTGTGCTTTTTATTTTTAAGAGACTTAATTGATCATCTGTAATTCTGTAGCAGGACCACCGCATTTAACTGTTGGTTGTTAACATCATATTAAATGCCATGGAATATTTTCATAAGAGTTGCAGTATGTATTGTAGTATGTAGTATATACATGTTAGATTCAGTTATTAATATTTATTATTTTGGAAGCAATAAGAAATTATTTATTTGTCTTAGTTTTTTAAGTTAGATTTCGTAGTGCAGTAGTATTTTTAAAATACCTCAGCTAATCAGAATTGACCAGCGGTCTAAAATGTGCATGAGTGAATTTTGACAACTCTTTAAGAAGAAAATGGAAGATGAAAAATGACTGACTGGTTTATCTTTCTATATACATCTATAAATACATGCATACGTGCATATTATACATATGTACGTATGCATACACACTCTTTGTGACTGAGGTTGAATGCTGTAGCAAATGCTGTGCAGCGAAGCTCTATATGGTGCAGAGGAACAGGCTTTGTTCACAGTGTGCACAGGAGTGATAATATTTCTTGAAGCAACCTCTATGCTGCTAGTTTCAGTGGCAAAGCCTGTAGGCTGGTATCTTCTGCATACATACAGCCTACAGATAGCACTTTGGGGCACTGAGTAAGTAATAAACATAAATACATCATTTGGAGGGAGGTGAAGGTGACTGGAAAAAATCAGCATGGATTTACCAAGGTTATAGTGATTGCCTTCTATGATAAAACAGCTGGATGAGGCTGTGGATGAGGGAGAGCAGTAGATGTCATTTATTTTAACTTCAGCGAGACTTCTTGGACACTGCCTCCAAATATTCTTGTGTCCAATTTAGAATGTTATGATCTGGATGGGTTCACAAGTAAATGCATAAAAACTGGTTGGATGATTGGGCTTAGAGGGTAGTGATTAATGGGCTGTACTCTAGCAGGAGGTCAGTGACAAGGGGAGCACCACATGAGTTTCTTCTGTGACATGTCCTGTGTGATACTTTCAGCAATGACCTGGAGGAGGTGATGGATTGCATGTTTTTGAAGTTTGCAGATGACACCAAATTGGAGGGACCACTCTTCAGGGCAGAAATATCATCCAGAATGACCTAGACAGGCTAGAGGAGTGGGTCAACAGGAACCCTACAAAATTCTACAGGAATAAATGCACAGTGCTGTCCTTGGGAGGGAAGAATCCTCCTGCAGTGATACAGGTTGGGGGAGCAGCTCTGCAGGAACGACCCTGGTGGTCATGGCAGACATCACGTTGAGCATGAGCCAGCCCTGTGCCCTGGCATTGATGACAACTAATGGCATCCTTGGCTGTATTGACCAGACCACAGTCAGTAGGTTAAGGGAAGAGATTATCCCCCTTACATACTATTCTTTAGACCTCACCTAGAAAACTCCATCCACTTTAGGGCCTTTCAGTATGAGAATGGCATTGATAAACTGTAGAGAGTTCACTGAAGGGCCACCACGATGGTCAGGGGAGGCTACAGCTTTTGTCCTAGAACGGGAGGAACTGGGTCAGTTAACCCCAGTCAAGAAAAAGCTTTGGGAGGCAGGGGGATCTAATAACAGCCTTCCAGTATCCACTAGGAGGTTATTGAGATGATGGAGTCCTAGCAGTGAATGATGAGAGGATACAGAGGCAATGAACATAAATTGAAATGAGAGATTCAGACTGGATATAAGGAAAAACTTTTTCACCTCCTGAGGTCCCTTCCAAACTCAATTATTCTTTGATTCTGTACTAACTGGTTGAAATATGCACAGCTGTACACAGCTGGAGAGGAATTCTACTTTATCATTTTTTCTCTCTGCTGGGGAGATGTTGCTTCTGAAGCCTTCTGAGTTGTTGCTTAATATATAAGCTTACAAAGAATGCCTTAACAAAGAGATTAAATATGGTAAGAGTTAAAACTGGGGGCCTAGTTCTACACCACATTGCAAGTTCAGTACAAATCCACGCCTCTGGCACAAGCTTCAGCAACTTTCTCATGAGGGAGAAAAATTGAACCCATCTTACCATGAGGCCAAAGAGCATCCTTCCTTCCTGTAAAGCTGCAGGGGCTGTGACCCAGTCTGTCCTCAGCTACTCCATCTGTCTTCAGGACACTGTAAAATACCTGACATTGGGCTGAAGAGATAGACCTTTTGAACTGGAGTCTGAAATTCACATGCATGAAGGGCAGCGGACATGGTAAAGAGCCCCAGCTAAGGCTGCACTTTCATTTCTAGGTATATTCTGCCATGTTGTGACACGATCTTATGGAGCTGGGTCAAAGAGCGTGTCAGCTTTTAAGCCATTCCCTGTCTCTCTCTTGATATCTGAATTGCTCTCCTGATTTGTATATTTTGACTTCTGCTTCTTTTTCAAAATATGCCTCTTTTAATAATGTTAAATACTTCTAAATTTAGATATATATGAAATTCTAAATATATATATGTTAATATATAGATGGCTAGAATAATTCAGCCAAAAATGCCCTTTTACCCATATAGAATGGAAAATGACAGCATGTTTGGCATATGAAATTACTGTGATGATTCTAAAATTTAGTAATGTGAAGAATTTTTTTCTAGTTCAGATGTAGTTTCCTTAATTTTAGGTGTATTTTTGCTGTATCTGTTTAAAATGAAAGGTACATAGCTCTTCTGGGGTTCAGCTTCCATCTTTTTATTTGTTCAAGTGCATTGTTAAGTGGCTTTCTATAACTAAGTTGTCAGTATGTTATTTAATTCACAGCTTATCTTTTTTTATAAGAAAAATACCACCTCATATGTTTCTGGTTTGATAGGCCATTTTGGAAGGCCTGTAGCACCTGATCCAAGGCTCACTGAAACCTCTGGAATTTAGTATTTTCATTGACTTCAGTGAACACAAGCTCAGCAATCCAGAATGAAGCACCTTCAATTTTTCTTCTATGGGAAGAAACACGAAATATTTTTTGGACATAAATCAGGATAGTCTTCATTTTTTGTATCCAAGAAAATGAAAGTAGCAGAAAGCAACCTGCTCAGGTTACTCAGGCCAGTGTTACTTAATCCTTAGCAGGCTTACGCTAGAGGACACAAGTGGAACCATGTCCAGGTTCATCACCAACTCTGTAGGTGGTTGTCCAAGACAGCATCTGATTGACTCTTTGGTAACACCAAGAGACTGTTAAGCCCTATTTAGCATTTCTCCATGTGTTTGTGATGTGGTAAGAAAAAGCAGTGATCCCACCACAGTATCTATGTCATCTTTTCATCTGTGTGAGTCAACCATTTAGAAGAGAATGGAAAGTATGTAGAAATTTGTGGCAGTAAAAAAGGAGTTCTTTATTTTTTCCATATGTACAGAACTAGAGTACCTAAACATATGGGTATAGGGTCATGAGAGAATATGTGATATATGGTAACTTCCTAGGTAGTAGACATGAAGCTGTTAATATTAGGATTTGACCAATAGATTTTTTTTCATTGCTTTTACTGAATTTACAGTAATGCTTACATTATGCCAATTGCTTGTAGTTTGGTTTTGGTATGATTTCCTTTGCTTAAGAGCTTTTCTGAACAAGTCTGTACAGTAGCACACACATGAAGTTGTAAAGAAGGAGCAATTTTCACCTTTTTATTGAATCTCTCTTTCTGTGTTGAACAGCAATAGTCATTTTCTATCATAGAATTACTGGTTCTATACATAGGATTACTGTTCTAGGTGACAGTGTTCAGCTAATTGAGAACAGAATATTACATGGTCTTGCCTATTATTTATTTAATTCTTTGAGCCACAAATATTGAGTGTGAATTTCCAACATCTTAACTAATTATGTTAAAAGTTTGTGTTTTACAGTAGAAAGAGTGGTATAAAATTTCTTCTAATGCCATTTCTATGAGCTAGAACAGCAGAAATGCATCAAATCAAACCTGAGGGTGCATTTTGAAGGAGTTTTACACACAGTTAGGTAAGGGCTAAGACCGGTCTTCAGGAGACTGTTATGACTGGAGCACCACAGTTTAAGGCAGTAAGAGGAAATAATTTCATTCCCAGCTTTGTCACAGACCTCTGTGTGCATAACGATGAAATTACTTATCTGTAGATCCTTTTCCTAATCAGTAAAACGTGTATGAAGCCCTTTGTAAGGCTTCATATAAGTATTCTGGTGCAGATTTAAAGCCTGTTCTGGAATCTGCCTGGAGAAAGCCCTGGGAACTGCCATAAACTGATCAGGAGTTCTGGAGCTTGGAGCACTCTCCGTCAACACTCCCCAGTGTGGTTTATGTAGTCCCATACATGCTCTCCCCTATCAGAGTGGGGCTACATCTACTTCTGATAGAAAGGCACAGAGTATTATTTGCTTCAGTAAATAATTCCCCCAAAGGAACACGTTGCATCTCAGATTAGGAAGTGACAGTCTCTCCTGGCTGCACAGGGTAAGGTGAAACCAGTTGTGGCACAAGATATTTATGGATATCTTGTGATTTGATTTCAGGTCAGTACCTACTTCTAAAAAGAAAACCCTGTTTGTGTTTAAAAAGTGACTGGATGGTATTTTGGTTTTCAACCAGTGTGTGATATGTCCTTTCTAGTAATTTGAAGTAGAAATGAAAGTAGCATGATCATTTAACACAATAAAAAAAATAAATTGCATTCGTGTTGGAAGTGTTTTCAATACTTCAAGACAATGACAACAACAAACATATCCATCCCTCTTGAAATGGATTAGCATGGTGAGATTTCTACAGGAAAAAGTCAAAACACCTACCTCAGCAGAGAGTGCTCAGGATGTCTAGGAAAGCGAGTGATAGAAAGCGTGAGGAAAAAGGAACTGGAAAGGAATTCTTCATTCTCACCTTCCCTTACTCTCCCAGCAGTCCAGCTCTGCAAATCTGCAACAGGGAAAGCCGAGGTCTGTGGAAGAATGTCCAACTTCTGCAGGCATTCAACCAGCTTCTTACAATTTTACCTTTTCACCTGGCCAGCAGATCTCCCCAGGAAAGCCTGGCAGCACACCTTCCATGTAACAAGGGGTGCAAGAGAAAACTGTTCTGGGTCCTCATCAGTCCCTGAAAAATAGCCACTTGCTTTAGACGTGGGATCACGCTTATGCAAGGATTTAGAACCAAATGTTAACATCTTATATTAACATAAGGTAGCAGATTGCTAAGAAGAACTCTTAAAATGCCCAAGATATTTTTTACTGCCTGTGTGACTCGGCTTGTGAGCATTTCTATGCAGAAGATTGAACTGAAGAATCTCTAAAATGGATGGGTTACCCTAGTGCAAAACTTCAAATACTTCATGTGACTAACTGCACTGGAGAGATTTAAGGGGGACTGTTACCATTTATAGATTGTATTTCCACCATTCTGTATGAAAAATGTTTTGGTGAAATCAGGAGAAAAGAAGAAAATGAATTTTCAAAATAAGAATTTAGTAGTTCACCTTTTGAATTTTTTATTAGTAAAAGCACACAGAGATCTGATTTGCAAGATCCACAAATCAGTTTTACCTTCTGCTGGCAAGGCTAGCTATGTAACTTTGAAAATCGGTCCAAGAATCCCATTCTGTGTATCCTTACACAGCAATGCCCAGTACTTAATCTGAGATTACCAGTAACGTGTACTGAGGCTGGCTCAAGGACTGTTGCAGAAATGGGGGACCTCAGAAGCCTGTAAGGCTCACATTGAAGTCAGCAGGAGCTCTGTATCTTTGATCTTTTTTACTTCAATGGCAATGCTTTCTTTAGTTTTCTGAATTTAGGAATTTATACTTTTAATCCTGTCCACTTATAGTTTAGGGGCAGGTTGTGTTGTAGTTGCAAAACTAAATAGATGAAGTCATGAAGCTGACTTTTTAGAGAAGTAGAGTTTTTGCAGTTTGATTCCGTTGCTTGCAAGAAAAATGTGCTTGGTATGAGTCTGAGGCGAAGTTTAAAGAATATGTTGCAACACGTACCTTTTGTAAAAAGCTGTTTGGCAGAAGGAGAGGGCAAGTGCACTCCTTCCTTTGGGAAGCAAAATGGGAGAAGAATCCTATTAGTAGGTCCCTTCCGTTAGACCTACTTATTGTAAAACACAGGCCTAGCTCAAATTTTAAATTTGGATCAGATTCGCCTATATTTTATCCTTTTTTAAGCATTTGTAATGATTTATTTTGTGCTCCAATTTGCATCTGC
This sequence comes from Grus americana, assembly GCF_028858705.1. Taxonomy (NCBI): domain Eukaryota; kingdom Metazoa; phylum Chordata; class Aves; order Gruiformes; family Gruidae; genus Grus; species Grus americana. Next base: position 79,946,242 of record NC_072852.1, read on the forward strand.
TTTCAGATGGCAAAGGATAAACTTACTACAGCATCTGGAGGTCCATTTGAAAAAGGAATGTCCTTACCAGTCTAATTACTGGTGTAGTATGGGGGACTAATTCATCTTCCTTTATTGTTTAGTCCCAATACTAATAATGCCTTTGTCATTGAACAGCTGAAGAGTTCACCGTTACTCAAGCAGTATGGGCTCCACTGATGGTTATAGTCGTGTCTCATACCACATTACTTTACATTAATTGTCAAGTTGCTGTCTTAGGGGTTCCAGGGAGTTCCAGTATGGAATTTCTGTACAGGGTGAAATGGGAGCTCCAGTAAACTATCTTCCCCTCCCCCCCCTTATGCCCCCTGGGTTAGTTGGCTCTTTCAGTGCTTATGTTGGGACTGTTTGGTTATAAAAGCTTCCCATTAGAAAATTTTGTCTTTTTGCCTGAAAAAGTGAAGTTCCTTTTAAGATTAATTGAAGCCTATACATGGATTGCTAAGGAAAGTATTTCACCTATTGTTACATAAAACTGTGTTCCAGTTTGTATAACATCTGAGTACTGTGTACCAAGTGTCTCTGATATTAATTAAGCTATATTACACTCTCGTGAGATACATTTTTAATACAAAGAAATTAATACAATGAAGGCTATTAAATATGGTAAAAACTCTACTATGTATGCTAATGTTATAGAAGACTCAGAAACATTTTATTTTTAAGGAGTCTAACCTTATGTAATTGTACTTTTGTGAAAAAAGACTGTAATCTTGTTCTCATCTGTTTTAAATGGCCACCATTTGTCAGTATACTAGTTAATACATTTAATGCCAATTTTTGTAATGTCTGACTTTTATCACTCATAGCATTAAAGATTATATCACAGTCTTGAAGAAGAGTGTGGGGATTTTTTGTTTCAAAGTAAAATACTTTTGGTAAATAGGAACACTGTGGTCTGAAGAGTTTTTTGCCAATATGGATATAAAATGTTTCCTTTGTTTTTCAAACTGGGAAAAAAAAAGTCTCTACTAAGTATCTGAGGTTTTTCCTTGTCCCAGTAGTAAACTTACTGTTTCATTTTAGGGACTTGACATTCTCCAACTGTTTTCTGTCTGAGAGTTTTCTGAAGCCTTTCAAGATTTTAAGAGGTATTTTTACACTATCTTGCTTTCCAGAAAGTCATAATTTTCATCTTTACACATTGGCAGCTATGCCTGCCCCCTCCTTGTCACCCTCCTGATACACCTTTTAATACTCCAATATGTGGTAAATTTGTCGGAGAGGAGACTAGGGGGCCTGTTCTGTGGAATTTGAAATGCTGACAAGTCTGTCGACACTGGATGTGCGATTGTCCCTTGGAACTTACATCCAAGTTTGTTGTACTGAGCAGAGAATAGAATGTGGGAGAAGTTATTCTGAGTGTGTGTGCATGTGATTGCAGTTTCCAAGGAGACCACCTTCTTTGTCTGAACATGTCCAAAATGATTGCCTAATTGATCTCATCATGTGGGACACTTTGTCTGTCTTTCTGTCTGCTTCTCTTGTGCGTTCTTTCCTCCACGTTGTTAATCAAAAAGTAAAAAATGAAAAGTTATGTTCTCGAAAAGAGCCAAACAAAGCCATTAGCCTGCCTGAACAACAAGTTCAGATTACCCTTTAGTCAAAACGAATTGCTAGTGTGTCACCAGTATGGATGCGAAACATGTTGTTGCTAGCATTTCTTCCCAATCTGTGCTATAACTCGTGCATAGATGATGCTAAGCGCTTCTTTGAAAGAGACAGCTGTTAATGCCACTACTGCATTTCCACTAATTATAAAATGAAAGGACCGGCTCTCTTTTCCTTCTCAAAGCTCAATAGTCTAGTTTCACTGATTAAAAAAACCAACAACAAAAAATCCCCCAAAACACAAAAAGCTCAGGGAAGGAGAAGATGTCAGTTAGCGACAGTGCTGAAAAGCACGCTGATGTGCTTTTTTTGTTGCTTGTGGTTTTGTTGGTACTGATGATTTGCTAATGAAAGCCAAAGCGCTTTCAAATTTAGTCCCTCGACACTGGAGCTGGAAATGAGGAGCCTAAGTTTAAAAACATTCTTGCTCAAGGGAGGAGAAGATTGCAGAAGGCAGTAAGAATAAGGTGCTGAGGCAAAACTGGAGGTCACAGAATACTGCTATTCATATCATTCAGGAGCACGGGGGATTTTAGGCCAATCCTCCCTTTCTCACTAAGGAAAGACTCCTATTAACTTCAGGAGAAATTTAACCTGAATTATGGAAACAGAATGTTACTGAGACAGAAACTGAAATTGCATCACAATTCAGTATGTAAAAAAGCATATTAAAAACATATTATTGAATAAATTTAGTAACTACTGAAAGAAATATTTTTGAAAATCGTCTTTTTTTTTTTGAGTCGTTTTCCCTGCAAATGTAGTCCTTAAAAAAGATGAACATCAGTTGCATAGCATGGTTTTGTTTGTTTATTTGTAATAAGTGTCTGTAATCTGTGTAAAACTGGGGATAGGGCATAGTCTGTGTCAGTTTATCTACAATGTGTCACACTGGGGGTAAATACCAGCTGGTACATGAAAAAGGTCCAGGCAAATGTAAGCCAACAGAAGTAAGCACGGACAGCTTGAGGAGCAGAGTCTGAGAAAATAAGTGGAGTTTGCAGCAGCCACAGCTCTCAACTTTCCTGGTGGCATTTGTTGGATAGAATATGATTAATCTGTCTCTTCAAGACAAGATCTCAATGATTGTTAGAAGCCAGTCCCTCTCTGCCTTTATTACTATAAACTAGAAAGAAGAGAATAGTATCACAGGCCTTTGATCTTGCCAACTCTTACTCCTGCCTCGCTTTACTCATATGAGCAGTGCTGTTGAGCTGCTGGGTACAATTAAACATGTATGAGCATCATCAGACTCTTTGCAATTATACATGACCTTAGCATATGAGGATTTCAAAGTAGTAATTTGCAGGGTTTACAAGCCTTTTTGACAGAGTATATTTTCTCTGTTTCTCATAAAGATGAAAATTTAGCAAATAAGCAGCTTGAGGAGAACTTAAACTACGAAGTAGTCCAGGGCCGAGCATATATAATTTTATGGACTGAGACCATTATGTGGGACAGAGCAGGATGCTGTAAATCGAGGTGAAAAAACAGTCATGGTTAGCACCTGGCTTAATTTAGGGTGGCCTGTTTACAGAATGTCGTGTCGATAGGAAGAGACACTACTGTGGCTATGAGTCCTAAATGTCTGTCACAAACTCTGTGCTCCTCCCTCTACAACTCTGGGGAGAATCCTGAGCTATATTTAATAAAAGCATGATAAATGGTACATTTGAAGAAATAAGTCTCTTTCCCCCTTTCTGTGTCTCCCCTCAAGTTCTTGCCAAAGTGTGAGGCCACTTCATATCTCCTCTGTTCTGCAAGAGTGATATAAGAACAACTAGTAGGACTCATGGCCTTTTCATTTGAGTGTCTTATGTTTTAGCCAAGAGGGAAATCAAATTTGTGGCTACGCTTTTTTTGTGTGTGTGGTTGGTTGGTTGTTTTAATTATTCCTGTTAGAACCTACTTGGGTTCCATGCAAACATGGTACTGTTGAACATAGTTCATCTTAGAAAGGCTGAGCTGTGAGGCAGCACTTTACAAAGTTTTCCAGAGACCCTGTTCCCTCTGGGAATCTGACAGCATGCAGCAGAGCGGCACTAAGGAGACTGCTTGCAGAGGAGCAGAGATGCTGCTCCCTCCTGAGAGTGAAGCTGAGAAGTAGCTCTCACATCCAGTGCACGCACGTGCACCTACCCGATCTAAATGAACAAGCCTCCCAAGTGACGTCTGCCTGTATTTGGAATATTGCATGTTTGGAGTGCTGCACAAACTGAACTGCTTTTATTTGACATTATGGTAATTAAATAAACATTTAAAATAGACTTTTCTGACTTGCTTGACAGCTCTCTGAGCAAAAGGTTGAGAACTGACAATCGGCTTTTAGAGTACATTTGAAGAAATCTGGTTTCTCCATTTAACCTGTAAGACACTCAACTGTTTTTGAAACATGAAGATAATGTGTCAGCATGTTGTACAGACCACTAAGTCAGAAATCACAGCATTGCATTGGCACAACTGCGCTGTCACTTGTGCACGAAAATACTGAGCTTTGCAAACGTACCTGCCTGACTTCTGCCCTTAATGTTTAGTAGCTGCCACAACAGACAGGTTTAAACTTTTCTTCTCTCCTGTACCCTCACCTCCCAATTGTTATCCTCTCTTTTCTTAGCTCCTCCTGCAGCGAACTACCAAAAGATGTTGGGCAAGGTCAAGCTCTCAAAGGGTGCTTCTGACTCACAGAAAATATATTTATTCAACTGCAGTCCCAAATGAAAAATCTTTAGTTAATCTACCTCCTGGTGTTTCTATGCTTTCCATCTTTTAGATTCTTCAGTACACTATTCTGTGCCAAACTTAGGCAGACCCGGTCTGGCAAAGCCTTTCTTGTGTGAGTGGTTATTAAACGGAAGTTAATGAGAATAATAATGTAAGAAAGAGCTTTCAGCCTAAGGCAAATTATTTTTTATCACTATTTTTTAAGTTAAGTGTATTCTATAGGACTCTGACAGACAAAATCCATTACTGAAATCTATTTAAACTAAAGAAAAGATTACAAGGGCTCCTCTTTTTTTAACTTATATATAGCTAATATACATATTTTGTATTTTGCACATACCTAACTTTTTTGGAACATGATTTCTGTTGTGACGATAATAAAAAAGAGTATACATATTTTTTCAGTATTAGGAAATATTTTTGAATTTGATTAAGACAGGATAACAGTTTACCACAGTATCAGGCAGGTCAGGAAATCAAAGCATTGACTTTTTACATGGTCTGACGTCTTCCAGAAGTAAAGCAAGCCGTGCGCAAGCACGTAACAAACGCAACACAGGAAAGCACAAATGGGATTGTCATTCTTCCTCATACACTGGAAGTAAGAAAGTTTTCAAAAAGGTAGATTTGAATTAGTAACTCATGCATATCTTTTTTGTGTTTTAACATTTGATTTCCCCTTTCTGTGTATATAATTTTTTCTGTAATTGATTTCATAGGTCTTTTCTGGCATTTTCCTTTTTTTCCACAACAGTGACGGCTATTCGGTTTAAATATGTGGTCCTAAGGGTATGTGGAGCTGAGAGAACATAGCAAATACGTTAGTCATTTTACTCAATTTGAGTATTTTGTCATCTTCTTCTCTCTCACCCACTATCTTATGTAGAACATTGCTGTTTTCTTACATTTGAATGTCAAAGGACAGCATTTTCTGACTCAGCCAATATCACGTATGTGCATTCAGACTTTTTTGGCCCCTCTTAAAGCCGTTTTCCACTGTCCTGAGAGTGTAAGTGCTGGGGGCAGGATCTTCTGATCAACCACACTACCCTGACACAGACAAGAATCAGTACATTAAGGCAGCTTTTTCTCACCCTCTGTTCTTAGCATGTAAACCTTTCCAATCTCAGAATGGAGTCAAAGGGTGCAACTTGTGCAAAATCAGAGCTGTGTAAACTTTTCATAACAATAAAAGAATTTGGTTAGCCTCACAGAGTATTAGGAGCCAGACGTGTTTTCTGAGACCCACTTGGAGTATTAGCACTGTATGATCTTTTGCTCATCTAACATAAAACAACTATCCCTGACAGCGTTGATGATAATTAATTTAATTGTATCACCTATGGCATCACTTGTTAGATTGCCTTTGAAAATCAGGTGTGAGAGTAATTCTACTTCGTAGACGTTTAGGAAGTTAAAATGAAAATTTAATTCTCAAGGTATTCCTTCTCCATTTCCCTTATGTTTTTCTAATTTAACCATCTCTAAAGAAACGTGGGAAACAAAAGCATTCATAATGTTATGTGTGTTCTGGTTTTGCTACTCCCCTGATAATGCAGCCTAATGTTCAGAAGCAGAACTTTCCATCTCAGTCCAGTAGAGATTTCAGAGCTATTTCTGTATTATTCATACTGATAACTAGTCATTATTTTATTGTGCTAGGTAGTGTACAAACAGAAAAAAAGATGATCACTGCTTTAAAATTTCTACATCTTTTTTTTCCCTCTGGTACTTGTCTAAGTTTTGTGATTGGTATGATGCTTATGGCAAATGCACATGGTATTCCCTGGTGATCACAATTTTGACTGAATCTTCCTCTTATGTGTAATTAGGTTTGACTAGCTCGCTCAATCCTATGTGGAAGTAGATGGTATGGCATGGAGATGGTGGGAATTAATTAGGAAATATAAGCTGGAGATGTCTGGCACCACTGCAACCGAGTCTGTTGTCAGCTGCTGCCAACAGATCTTTGCAGGTTACCTATTTAAGGGCAGGTGTCCTTTGCTTTGTATCCCAGAGACTTGGTTCCCAGATGTATATCTTGCAAGCTTACTGCTTGTCATAACCATAATCCTGGGAGACCCTGCTTTCCTTCCGATGAAAACCCTGGGCACACAAGTGGAGAGGGAGCTGCAGAGCACATCAGCAGTGCTCCTCAGACATGCATGATCAGGCAACTAAGGCTGTCCTGCAATATGGACAGGGTGTATGAGACTGACCAACTGGAAGAGCTTTCATAATCTCTTCTAGTAATTTAAAGCTACTCTTAACAAGACGTGTGCGCACACACACACATACAGATCCCTGCCAGGGAGCTATTTCATTCTTTCCCCCCCTTGCATATGTGGAATTTCTCCCCCAAATTATTTTGGCCCAATGCCCAGGAGTCCACAACAGTCAATGGCTCAGTGGCATGTTTAAGATCTGCGTGAAACAAGTGTTTATGCTGTTGGGAAGGAGAAAGTCACAGTTTTTGGGACACATGGCACTTGTTACTAAGACTCTCTAAAGAAACAGTCTTCAAATCATGAGGTTTGTGCATTAAGAAAATCTATACTTTGAGTTATAGTTAGTGATTATTTCTAATATATTATTTCTATTTTCCCTTTCACCTCTGAGGGTTTTAGAGGCAGACATGCCATATTGTAGGAAAACAGAGAGAAAAAAATAACAACACTTGTGATATTTTCATTGTATATGCAGAAGATATAATGATGTCGTGTGTGGTGTTAACGTTTTATCAGAATTAATTTCTGATGATCTTTATTGCTCTTGGCTTTGCAGTTTAGGGGTCTTGTGGTTAGCAGGGTAATAGAGATAAAGCTGCTATACCACAGAATTTCCATTTTGTGTAACTTCTGCAGTATATCTATAGTGTGTGGATAGAACTTACTGTATAAATTACATCTCTTCCATCTTTAAGCACAAAGAGCAATGAAAAAGATTTATTTATAAACTGGATTATAAATATGCACAACATTTTTCATGAAGGCAGCTTTTTTACCCACTTAATTGGAAGTAAAAAGATAAAAATTAATAATTGAAATATGAATGACAGTCCAGTGCAGATGGTGATTGTTTTCCTAAATGCCTTAACTAAGAAGTCAATTGTATGTGGAGTTTTATACTAAGAAGGCAGGAATGAGAAAGCTTTTCTTGTGTCTGCATCTTGTAGCAGCTTTTCTTTGTGCCACACAGCAGAGGATGTTGGGCCATGGAATTCTTTTTAGAAATGCACTGGAAGCTATCCCAAAGTTTTAATGGACAGCAAAACACTCTGAAGTTGCTACCTTGAAATTACAATCATACGGTGCAAGGGCTGCATGAAGGTGATCTATATGAACAGAACTGCCACTGCAGAAGTAACAATCTTGTCATTTTATTATATTCAGCATACTCTGCCTGCAGTGAAATAATCCTGTATTAAACTAGGAAGGCTATGAAACTAACTTTTCATTAAAGATAATGTGAAACAATGTTTTGATGTCTGCATTTTAAAACTGGGAAGAAAAACCCAAGAAGTCTAAGTGAAGGGAGACTCATGTAGTGACATTTAAGAAGTGGCTGCTCAAGTCAAGTATCAGAATACAAATATTGTGATATAAACAATAGAGTACACATACTGTGCCAGGTGAACTTTGATACCTTTTGTATATGAACTATTTTAAAAGAGGCAATTTCAGAGGAATTAATATGAATAATTTGTGTTTTCTCATAAACCCACATCTTTTTCCAAGACACCACGAGTACTTGTACTATCTAAATTTTCTTGTGCTTTCTTACTGTTGGCCTGAACAGAAATTCCATGTAAGTACTGAGTAACCCACCATACATCAAATGTTTTTGGCATTGATGGTGTGTTTTACAAAATATTTTCAATATTAAAAGTGTTTCAGTTGTGAGATTTCTTCTCCAAGTCAAAACAAATTTCAGTAAGTTCCAATGACAGTCTCTTAAATACGTTAATGCATGTTACTTAAATATAGTGCAGGTATTTGCTGTGGCTGCTTCAAAATTTGGAACAGAAGTCACAGATTAATACTGGTCCTTGAAATCTGCTTTATGACTTATAAAAAAAAATATTTTTTTGTATGAGAGTAATAAATACAAAGAAATGTGTGGCTAAGGCAGCTGTTATATTTAATACAGTATTCCCCTTTGCGTCAGGCAAGGCAGAAGTCATCCTTGGAGGATCTTACAAAACTTATAAATAATTTGTGCCACCACAAATATAGTTTGTGTAGTTTCATGTCTTTCGATGTGATGTATCTGTATTCTTTAAATAAATCTGTGATGTATGCTTATCTGATAGTAATGGCTATACTCTTGACTCTTTAGCTCACCAAGGGCTGTTCCTCAGTTTTTTTCTACTAGTGTGTTTAGTCCCACATGATTGGCCCTCATCTGCATTACAGCTTTCTGAAATGTGATGGGATTTGTATGCTAAAGCCAAAAAACCTAGAGCTAAGTATCTACAGTATTCAAAACCTGGAGCTGGAGCAAGATTTGCAGGATAGATCAACACCCAGAAGTTCAGTGCTTTTAAAAATGTGGCCACTCTGTTTTGTGTGTGTGAGAGCTGGGTGCTTCTGCAAAGCAGGCCTTGACTAAGAAAGATGATCTCCTTCAAAAAATGTGACCCTAAAGGGCTTGGCAATATCTATTCCACTTATAGCGTAGAGCTCCAAATTCTTGAGTTGTCTGTTCTTGTGTTGGGAAACAGCCCCTCCTACCCAAGGGAGTGTGGCCTGACAAAAAGAGCATTGAGATAATAAAAATAAAGTGCATTCCATGATCCAAAAAAGGGCAGATATAGAAATATTTCTAGCATAAATTAATGCTGGTTTTTGCTGGAAGAAATTATGCTGTAGAAGGATGTTAGACATTTACCTTTTTTGTGTTGCTTTTTCTCACTGTTTTAGAACAAAGAATGAAGTTCATGAGTAGCATGAGATATAGATATATGGAATATAGGGCTATTATTATGCCTTCAGATTGAACCCGTAATTCACGAATAGAATATAATGAAATCATATTTGCCCTGTGACACACTTACTGTAATCTTATATAAGGTAAATTTAAGCATCCTTCTTTCTCTCAGATCAATACCGTGAGCATTCCAACACAAAGGATACCGCAATGCATGAATGAAGGTAGAGTATTCTGGCAGTTTATTATAAACACTCCTACTATCACAATGAACAGAATTAATTTTTCTTTCTGTAGGCTTTCACTATTAAACTGCTGTTATCCAGGTATCTGCTATGCAGTCTAGTTAAGTGAGAGAGACTACATCTGGAAAACTCTTACCAGCATGCATGGACCTGATATCCATATGCAGTGATTTCACATGTATAAACAAAGAGTCTGGGCCAAAGCCCATTTTGATGTTCCTGAAGCACAACTTTGAATTGTCTCATATATCCATGTGTTTTTTATATTTGTGCTAGAAATGAAAACATGACAAAATATAAACGTGGTAGTATGAAATCAACCCACAAAAAGCAGAATGGATAGTTAAACTAAAATAATCAGGCCTCAGAGAGAAGGCAATAATGTGTTGCTATTACGTTACACAAAAAATAAGCAAAGAAAGGATGAATAAACTTTCTAGAGCAGAAAGCTGTTGAAGAGGATATGTTCACATCCATGTAGAATGATTTTTAAGACTACTGTAGTCTTTGAGAGTACTGGAGTATTTAACAGAAGATCTCTGATCATTCCTGTAGTTCCCTGTTTAGCTAATGCCTTTTTTTAAAATGCTTTTAGTACAGTAAAAAGAAATCTTAATTTAAAAAGCTAGTAGAAGTAGTCAGCAGTTAAAACCATCCAGAAGATTATCTACAGCAAGATCGTGCCATCGTTTTAATTTCCGAAGTAAAGGAAATGTGTAGGTAGCCTCCTTTTTGAAATAAATAAAGGGTATGAATGTCTGCAGGTCTGAATGTAAAGCGATCAAGAAGATTGTCTGGAGCATGAGCATGGGGCTAGCTTTTCCCAGTGATGGCAATAACTAAATAAATTAATTCTTGGAATAAGTAAGGGCGTAACTCTATGTATTTACTCTGGGATTGAATTGGAGACAGCATGTGAATTCTTTTTCTTTTCTCCCAATTCCATTGTTTCTAGTGTGGTCTGCCACAATCTCAGAGAAAGTAACTTAAATTTATCCTATATTATCATCTGCGAGTGAACAGCCTAAAAATGAAAATGCTTCTCTTAAATGTGAGATGAATTTACAGTATTTTGTTAATGGCCATCTCTGTCAGGGAAATGAGGCATATCAAATGCATGCTCCCTCCCCCCTCTCCCATCACGACATCTACAGTACACTGTGACAAACTGTAAGCTCACAAGGATGTGGAACAACCTAGGTGATTTACCGCAGCCTAAAGCAGGCGTGGGAAATGCTTCCCACTTCACAGGCATGCTACAAACCGCCTCAGTGCAGAACAATTGATGTAATTGTATTGCTTGGCTGTTCAATTCAGCATTTGGAGACTTCCTAATGATCCATTCCAAATGTTTTGGCCGGGCAGCCCTTTTGTACAACTACGTATATAACCCCGTGTTGCTTCCCATGTTGTGGTATTACAGATAGTATTCTTGTTATGCTGGTTTAGACTGTATTTCTAAAAATAAGAGGGAGCAGTCTTTTACCTCAATCATGAACTTACTTGTGGGAATATTAGAGAAAGTGTCTGAGCACAAGAAAGCATCTTAGATTAACAGAATGAATAATCAGAAAGGCTCGTCTCCCTAGTCACACATATGTGAGTCTCATGCTAATTGTGCAAATCTCTTAACATTTACCCATAAGTTCCTAAAGCTCTGATCTATAATTCATGACAACAACCTGATTTACAGCCAACACCAGAAATTAACAGGATGGATCCTACTTTTATCTAAGGCAACAGCAAAACTTGAACCGACTTCACTGTAGTTGGACAACACACTGTTCCTCAAGATCCATCCATATTTTCAGCATAAACCATTTTTCATGTCTTCTCTTCCAACATTGTCTGATTCAAGTAGTGAACTGTAGCAGTGGTGGCACCAGTGTAATAATAATAGGTAAATATATTTTGGTAAGTTATTTTAATAGGTTTGGGGCCTGTGTGTATCCTAGGTCTAGCACTTGCAACCCTACACTGCAGCACCATTCCCAAAATAGACCTTTGGGTTGACTAACGGCGGATGCCTACCTTACATTTGAAGTGGAAGAAAGCATAGTCAAGAGGAAGATCCTTTAGATCTTTTCTGATCTGATTGAAGTGGCATAGGATTTCTGTGCTGCTGCCCATGCTGCTGTGTTGAATATAAGAAAATGAGCTATAAAATTGTTCTGGGGAGATGCAGTAATTAATTTTTCTGAAGAATTATATTGTCCCCTTTGCCTTACAAAATAAGGAAAAACAGCCCAAGGGAAGCACTGTGTATAATACTATGAAGAGTAAACATAGTCATATAAAAATATTAGCAAATGTAACTGGGGAAAGTGTTTCCTGGAAATTAATACACTAAACTAAAAATTGACCAATTTACTTTTTCTTCAGAGAAAATACTAACTGTGACACAGCAAAAGCCATAGAAGTTGCACCAAATGCAAACAAAAAAAAAGTCCAAACCAGACTTTTTACTGAAATGCGTTAGAACTATCAAAGGTTTAAATTTTGATGAGCTGATCAGGTCTGTTAACATTAATTTCCCCCCTCCCCCTCCCCACCGCCAGTTTTATGGTTTAAATTCATGGGAAGTTATTGCTTTTAAGTCAGCTGCACCTGATAAACATCTATTTTTTTTATATGTAGATCCATGTTTTTATGTCTATAACCATGTGTGACTTGATCTGACAGAACTTCACTGACACTGCTTGCTCCAGAATGCCTGCACATCCCAAATCCTGTAGCAAAAGCCTTCTGTGGCACTCATCCTGAAAGAACAGCTTCTCTCATTATCCTTTTAAAATTAGTCACTTCTTATACTTCTATCAGTTGTTTGTTTTCCTGAGAAACATAGTGTCAATGAGAGTTGTCCCTTTTATGCAAAAAATTTACCAAATGTATACAATTTTATATGGGGAGGTGACCACTCTCCAGGATGAATTAGTACAAATAGCCCACAGTTTTTAGATTGGGAAATGAAAACAAACCAATTTAGTGCTAACAGCCCAATCCAAAGCATTCTCTCCAAATTCTAGGTGATTTCTGAGGCTGAGTTTGGACGAAATTCTCTTTACAGTCCTTGTTTATTTGTTTATTTTCTTCCTTACACCTTGTCTCAACAAGTCCGTCTGCACAGATTTAGCTGCAGAATTCAAATCCTATTTGTTGTAAGTAGAAATATCAGAATATTGCTTCCTGATTTCAGAGATGTATTATTTGAACTTTTTATCCTGGAACAAAATACTGTGTTGAGAGCAAGATTTGCTCTTTCTGTCCCAGTGTGAGTTAACGCTCCTCCGTTCAAATAATGAGTTAAACTAAAACTGAACAGAGAAAATTTGCCAGCTTACAACAACACAAGAACAGAGATATTTTCTCCCATTATATAATCAGACATACTTAAATTGTCTAGCAATGATAACTTTCTTTGTAAAGAAAGGATACTTCCATACCCACAGCCCAGAAAATTCTAAAAGGAAATATCCGTGCACACCTACCATGAGTTATATATTACCTTAATGGTGTAAGAAGGGCAAGATAGTAAAATACAAAGACAGGGAGGAGCAGGTAGGTGGTTTAAAAGCCAGTTTGTGCATAATCTGTCCTGATTCTGATTATACTAAGGTACAAAACCCTTGTAATCAGAAAATACAAAATAAGGGCTAAATTGTGCCTGGCTATTTTATGGAAACTGCCTTAGCAATAGAGATCGCACAGCATTCTCCACCTTACTGATACGGATTGCGATTGCCTAAAAGAGGTTGAAGATTATAGAGCCATAGGACAGTTTGGGTTGGAAATGACCTTTAAAGATCATCTAGTCCAACCCTCCTGCCATGGGCAGGGTCACTTTCCAGTAGATAATGCTGCTCAAAGCCCCATCCAACCTGGCCTTGAACACTTCCAGGGAGGGGGCAGCTTTTCTGCACAACCTGTTCCTGTATCTCACCACCTTGTAAAAAATTTCTTCCTTATGTCTAATCTAAATCAACCTTCTTTTAGTTTAAAACCATTACCCCTTGTCCTGTCACTACAGGCCCTGGTAAAAAGTCTCTCTGTCTTTCATATAAGCCCCTTTATATATTAAGGATCACAATAAAGTCTTCCTGGAGCCTTCTCTTCTCCAGGCTGAACAACCCCAACTCTCTCAGCCTGTCCTCATAGGAGAGGTGCTCCAGCCCTCTGAGCATTTTTGTGTCCTTCGTCTGGACCTGCTCAAAAAGCTCTATGTCCTTCCTGTGCTGGACACCCCAGAGCTGGACACTTTACTCCAGAGAAGTACAGGCACATCAGGGCTGGCAGGCCCTGAAGATGTTTAGCTGTGCACGTGCTCCTCTTGCTTTATAAAATCTGAAGTTCTCACACTTGGCAGTACAGTTTGTAGGTCAGCCCCTCCAGGTTCATACTTTGATCCTCTGACAAATGGGGGTTTAACTGGTGTATCTGATTATGTGGGAACATCTTTTCAGCTCTAACTGTATAACAGCAGGGCCATCTATGGTCAGGATCCATTTTGGGTGGTAAGGCCATCTCCGTACTGAGAGACCATTATGGGCTGGAGTCAGTGTCAATGAACAGGCTTCGAAAATGGAAGCGCTAGTATCCCCATTTTAGATCTTAGGAACAGTTATCTCAGTTTTCAAGGATCATGCACTCGAATTGAATCAAGGCCGGAAACTGAATTAAGGTCTTAGGGCCCGTTCAGCTGTCTTGAACCAAGAAATGGTAGTATTGTGGTAGCTGTGAAGCCGGGAAAAGAGCTTGCATGCCAAAAAGCTTGTGGTTTGTTTTTTTCCTCTGTTAACTGTTTCGTATGTTAGTTCAAATCAATCTTGCCTTGCCTTGCCAACAACAAACTTCTTCATTCTCCAGAAATGATCTTTTTCAAGACTCTGTCCTTTAGCATTCTAATATGAAGTGCTTTTCAGGAAAGCAGCAATCGATGCTGTTCTAATGATTCTGAGCCCTGTTTCAGCCTTGGAGATCACTGCAGTAGCAAACCCGGTGCCATTTCCATATATCTACGGGTGTAAAATTTGTGCTGCTTTTGTGATGAAAAAAGGCAACAGCCCGCTAGAAATAGAAAACCACTGGCCAAGAATTTCAGGACAGCAGATCTAAAAGGCAGGCTTTCTGAGTTCGTTCTTAAGCTTACAGGTACATAAGCTTGCCTTCTATGTGGGTGTCCTTCTGCAAGTGCTCTATATTTGCTTTTGTCTCATCTGTGGCTTTCTTAGCTTGCTGAGGTTTTACTAGTATTTAAAGCATTCTGATTACTACTTTTTTATAGTATATCTAATCTCTGCTCTTGATGATTTCCCCATCTGATATGAAGCAATTTATTTAAAGAACCCTTTGACTGAAAAGGCCATTTAGTCTGGATTCAAAGTTTAATTGACTGAAACACCTACTCAAGTAGTATTCTTGCAGAAGGGCAAATGGAATCACTGAAGAAAAATCTGCTGTTTCCAAAAATGCTATGAAACTTTTTTTTTCCCCCTCTCTTGACCTTCATGTAAGACATGACATGTGTTAAGTGTCGAGTAAGTTACACTCCTCTGGCTGGGTGTTCTTAGCATCCGCTGTGGGCGCACAAGTCTATCTTATCACCATTCATGAAAGCCTAAATGGATATGTCATATCTTTCTTTGCCAGCAGTAAGAATTTTTCAGTGCTTCTTAAAAAGAACAAGGATGGGAAAAATAGAGAGAATGAAGAGAATTGTGTTGTTTACAACTACCAAATTAGCAGTGTTAGTTGTAATTAGCTAGCTGACGGAACTGTTAAATGTAGCAGACGTTTTGGAAAATATATTGTATGCTATGGTTTAGAGTAAACTATGACATGAATAAATAGCTGGAGGTTACATGAACTTAAAACCAGTAGGCTGTATGTTACATTAACTGAGCAGTACCCTGAACCAAGGAAAACTAAGGCAGGCTTTTCTATATCTTACTTGATTGTTTTGGATAGACTGGGTCTGTGTATTTGCAATAGGCATTTAGCAACTATGTAAGATATCATACAGCCCTGTGTACTAGGGCAACATCATAGCTAGAGACCGGAGTTGGGAGCTCAGCTTTCACTTATGTACATGTTTTGCCTGCTTTACTATTTTCAGAGTTTAACAGGGTAAGATGGAGTTTTAGAGAAGTTACATGCTTTTAAAACCCATCTGACTTTTTAAGTTCTTGAACTTTAGCAGGAAAAGATTTAAAAAAAACCCAACAACCATGCTGTTCTTTTTCACATTGAAACAAGTCCATAAAATTTAACTCTTGTGCATTTTAATGTACACTTTAAATGTAAACTTCTTTTAGTCCATAGAAAAAATTTGCTGCATTACATTAAATCTGAGAGAGACCTTTTACACACCTTTATAATTCTGCAATACCATCTGCTAGTTGGTTCTAAACTAGAATATTGGTAATTTGGCTTCATTCTTCATCCTTAGTTTCGTCACATGGCAGAATATTGCTGACCCTCTGCAATACTAACACCTAAAAAAGACAAAGGAAGATAGTTTCTTTCCTAGTCTTATATTTACATAGCCACGCGATGACTATAAATGCTGCAAATCCAGACAAATTAGAATCAATACCAATGCCACTGGAAAAGAATTTAAAAATAAAATATAATTAGAAGATACAAAATTTATGTAGTAGTGCAATGAAGAGGCGAATATCAGTGAGTTTTAATGAAATACCTGCTTTTGATTAACCATTTGTGATTTCAGCATAGTGGAATTTAATTTATTTTTGAGATGCATTGTTGCTTTATAACTAAGGATAGAAAACTTTAGCCTCTAGATGTTAAATGTCTTGTCTCTTGAAGTCATCAAGGATCCTCTTGTAATGATGGTAGAGGTAGAGAAGCCTTCTGTCACCTCAGAAGACAACTCCTATTGTCTTGCCTTGTTCTGCTGGCTGTACAGGCAGCCCGAAAGGCAAATCACACTTGGTACCTAATGTCGGCAGCTGCAGCTCGTGGGATGAATTCCAGCCTCAATACCCTGTAGGCTGCTACAGGCCTAAATCTCCCAAATGTCCAAGAGAGTCAAGAATACGTATCTCCTTTCGTAAAGAACACGGCATAATGGCAGATTTTTAGTTCACCACTGGGAATTCCTCACAGAGATGTTACTTTTTTTGGACATTTTTTGCATCTGTCACTGCATATAAATCAGTTATTCTGAAGTGATTCCACATGTGGCTAAACTCCATTTTAAACCTCCTAATGTACACTTACATAGCGGTTTGGTCCAGAAGGGCCTTCCCCCTTCCCATTCAAATTCAGTAGCCTCTTACAAGGGTTGTGCCTTACCTGTTGCTATGAGGTGATAGAAATGCGAACTTCTATTTTTGCCCTCTCTTTTAAGCTGTTCCGAGTGCTAGTTGCTTCTGCGTTTTTTTTATGAACACGGGGGAATGTTTATGAAATGGTTGTATATCATACGCACTTTAATGGAAACTTGAGACAAATCTTCTCAACTTTCCTTAACGCTCTGTTCTTAAAGGCCAGATGTTAAAAAGGTTTCAAAAATATATCTGCCACGCTCAGAATCTAAGAACTTAAACACAATCAATTTTATACGAGCAAGTAGTTTGCTGAATGCAAAAAGACTAATGGCAGCTGCTTGTAGGACTAGTGCTCTGGCCTGGATTCTTTCTGCTTTAGGGAGATTAGATTTGGGGACTAAATTAAAGTACTGGATTAGGAGTTTGCTTAGATGAGGCTTCCAGCACAGTCAGGCAATGATCTGAATGCTCATCGGGAGATGGCCCTTTTTCTTCATTGCTTACATACACAACTTTGGAGAATTAGATGTCTGGATACCTGAATTTAGGTGGGATAAATTGGATACCTGAATTTATCTGCTAGTGTTAAGATGAAAATTATATGGCTTACCTAATGAATGTTCAAGCAGTGCAAGCACAGGATGAAGACAAGGGTCAGACTTAATCACTAATGACTCTACCTAACAAACAGCAGGAGCACTGAGATAGCACCGCATTTTCCCCTATGGTACTTTGCTCTCGTTCATCCCTTTCTTTCCGCACAGGGAGTGAGGCTGCTTTAATTGGCCTTTAATGGAAGCAGACCAAGGGATGGCTACTTGGGCCAATTCAATCACAGGCCTATGCAGAGTCAAATAAAAGGATGGCAAGGGTATGTAGATGCTCAAGAAAAGAACCATCTACTTTCCTATTTTAACTCCCGCACAAAAAGAAATTATTTGTTTCACTGAGTAAATGCCCTACAGTGGTGCCTTATTTCCTTTCTCTGATGGAAAAGGATTTTGCTGAATTACTATATGAGTTTGATCTTCCTCATCTGTAGCTATTTTGGGGGCCGTATGGAAGCTGGAGAGATCAACACCTTGAGGTATCTCCCTTCCCTGAGTAAAAATGCAAGGATAATGATCATTCAAAGAGAAATGTAATCCAGGGATTTTTGTAGTCGAGCAGACCTTTTACTTGGATACACTCTTTCCCAAAGTGTAATTTAGTTCAGTGCTTGCATGTAATTCGTAGCACACAACCATTTTTTAGACTTTGTTATTTACTGTAGGTTTGCTTTTAGGGCATGAAATTTGGTGGCTGAAGCCCAATCTGACTTCAGACGATGCAGTACCTGATTTTTTCAGTTGCTAATTCCCAGCCTGTTTTTAAAATTGGGCACTCTTCATTTTACTAGTTAGATAATTTTACTCCCAATTACTTTTTTATTATGGCATTTTAGGTGAAGAAGTATGAAGAAAGATGGCTTTTTTTTCTGGCGTGGTCTGCATTTTATGTCTCTGTCAAGTGCTTTTCTAAAGCTGTTTTTCCCAGACTGTGTGTTTTGCATGGGTGGGACAGTGGGTTATTGTTAGCCTGTTAGACACAACTCGGTTTGAATACCCTTCAGTAGTTTGTGAGGCAAGTCAGCTCTATTTGCATTTGTTCCAGTCACAAAGGTTTATAGGTCAGCAAAGGCTGGCTGGAAAAATTCAACATGCCAATGCACTATTCTTCTATGGTTGTCAGGAATTCAAACGTGCTGGTTTTTATATTTCTTCTTGGTCATGAATATATGATAGCACAGTCTGAAGTCGCTTTGTTTCTTTGGAGCTTGGTACCAGCTGGGACTAAGATGGAGGACGTGACTTGATGCCAGCTTTTTTCACCACCACCCCCCTTCTTTTGCCCATACTAATCAGCAGCAAATCAAATGTCAGTACATCTGGAGGCAGTGAGAGGGCAGTGCTCACCAGTGCACTGTATTGCTGCTATTTTTTTCCTCTTCTGTGAAAAAGAGTCCAGCTGAATAAAAGATGACATTTGTCCTTTCATAGAAAACATTGCATTAGCTTAATCTCCCTTCTGGTTCGGGTTTCGGTTTTCTTTTTTTCCTGGTTTTATTTAGATACATTTGGGTTACATCCTGAAATGGTTTCTGCTTAGCTCATGCAAAGACTATGTGGAGATCTTCATTTATGCTTGAACTGACAAAGAATAGGCATCTTTTAGAATTCAAGACTTCAGAGGCCATTCACATAGCTTTAATGGTCACATATAAAGATACTTAATAAAAACAGTCTTGGGATGTCCCCGATAACCTGGTCTTTTGACAACTTGCATGCAAAGCTTAAAATAATAAAAAAAAGAATGTCTTCCCCAAAGAAAGCATTTCCTTAATTTTGTTTTTCATCTACCAGTTTTAGAAGAGGTTTGGCCTTTTGCAGTTCTTAAAATGAAATATAGATTTATCCACTGTAATTTGATTCCTTCCAAACTGCATTTTGAATTTTAAATGGTGTGTCTGAATACATTGCGAGGGATACTATTGCAGGTTTGTTAGGAGCTGACATCTCATTTCCAGGCGAGCTTACTGTAGCCCCATTGCTCTGAAACCAGTAAGCCCTTCTTGAGTTTGATTTATTTAAAACTCAGTCACAAAAATTGTTTGTCTTTATAGTTGTATCTTGAGTTCTGAGGTTTTTTTAATAGAAGTAATAAAATATGCCAGATCGCCTTTTAATATGCTCGTTGAAATGCAAACGATGACCTTTCTTGGTCTGTTTTAAAGAGACTTTCTGCAAAATACGGACTGTTTTGAGTAAAAGGGCGACACAGGCAAGGAAGGTTGCATCTGTAAACTAGAGAGGCAGCAGCTAAACCTCATATTGATGCCTCCATTTGAAGCAGCCAGGGAGACCCGTTTACTTTTGAATGCACGACTCGCTGCCAAGTTGGCACCATCTTTCATGTTTATAGATTTAAATTCAGCACATGGCTTTAACTCTTCAGCTGCACTAGCTGCAAACAATTACCCCAAAACAAATGCTTAGGTATAATCAGTTCATTGTCTTACCCATGCCAAGTTGCATCTGACCCTTTAGAAATACAGTTGAGAACGTTTTTTTTAAATGCCATATTGGGTAAGACACATGCAAATAGCAAAAGCATGTTTTAAATGGAAATGTTTACAAATATTAAACCTTACTGTGAAAAAGCATCTCATAAAATAAGCATTTAAAGAATCGTGTAATGTATTAATGGGAAGATAGTGTTTGATAGATGAATCATTGAAAAAGATTCCACAGTTAGAATAATACTAATAAGCACAAAACTAATATTACTTATGAACCTCCTTTCTTAGCCTACACAACTACTAATCTGGTGGAAATGGCATAAAATTGTTAGTAGTTGGAAATTCATCTGGGAAGAGCATTTCATAATTTGGTTTTTTATTTTTAACTCTTAAAAAATCAGTTCTGTCACAAGATTGCTTTAGTAAATAAATATTTCAGTCATTTTTGACTATTTTAATAGGCAAAATATTTTACCACACATAGAAATTAATTTTTAAAACACAACTATGATTGATTTATTAAGAATGTTTTCAGCAATTAGATACATATTGCTTCGTGGATTTAATATTTAGTAAAGCAGCAATAATAAGCTAGCTGCAAATGTAGTCATGCTCTAAAATCAAATTTGAATCTTAGCTTCAAAATGGGCAAATAAACATTTAATACAGTGATGTGGGTGACTACACAGTGAAAGCGTAGGCTGAATCTCATCAGCTCCAGTCACTGCTAAGGTCTGGCTATGGACAAAGGAACAAATAAATGCAATTCTGAAGTTTTTATCTGCAACCCTTTCTCCTGATCAAATACTTCTTCTAACTTGCTCACATGCTTCATACTACAAGTATCTTAATTTTGACTATATTGGATACATAGATAGTATGTTTGTTAGTAGCTGTATTAAATCATATTGTAATTATAACAGGTTTGGGCAGTTTTTTTGTTACTACACTTACCTATTTTTTTCCCCCAACAATTTGCAAGGCATAAAGCACTTTGGATGTGACAAAACAGTTATTCACTAATTATTTCATTTAGCATTAACTTCTGGATGCATGCAAGTAGTGACCTATCTGTAAAGCATCCAGTGTAATCAAAAGGTAATTTGATAAGTCAGTAAGCATGTCTGCACAGTCATATATCCTTTTTGTGGTTTTAAATAGTTTCATAATCATGGATGCAACTGAGCACGTGGGAAGCTCCTTGTAGCTAGCTTTGAAAACAGATGGACATCAACAAAACATCTAGACCGCATTACAAAGATGTAAATATATTCCTATTTTAGATTAAGAAAAATTTCTCTTATACTTTCCTCTACAATCCTTCTGAGTGTACTGGTACAGTATACACGTTCAGAGTACCTTTCTTTTTGGCAGTTATTTTACTCTTAAAACTCAGTAATTCTTTCATAGTGCATCAGATTTACCATATTAAGAATTTCTTGGCATTATTCTTTTAATTCACACGTGCGTGTGTGCGTGTATACAGAAGCACCCAGATTGAATAGTTTTATATTCTGTAATGGTTCACTCACTGTAGAATAGAGATTTATTTTTATAAAAATGCACATTGCTTTCTGACCTAGCGTGAAAGATACTTTATTTCTACAAATGCTAATGTAGGAAAAGCAGCTGTTACGTTAGTTTATGCTTTTATTCAGGTGGGTTCCATTAGCTCCTAAATGCCTTGGATTACTCGTAAGTGAAAGCAAAAGTTGCAGGCACAGTTTGGAGGCCGTCCGGTATCCTGGACTGTAGCGGATTCTTTGAGGGTTGCAGCCCTTACCAGTAGAGGGATTTTTTTGTTTGGTTTTTTTATGGAATTGGTGGTGAACAGGGGAGGGAAAAGACAGAAATTGCTTATTGACGTCTGAGCCACAGAAAAGGAGCAAGAAGACTACTGACATATCGCAGTAATTTTGGATGAAGACAAATCCTTTAATTGTGTGCAGTGTGAGGACATTTGCAGAGATCCCATAGTTAAGGTTGTTGTGAGCTTTCCATTTTCCACAAAGAAAAATTAAAAAATCTTAATAAATCAACCTTTGAGAGTTACTGTATTTTAAGGTGGGAAAAGGAGATGGGATTTTCTTACCTAGTTGTTTGTTTTTCTTCTACTTGTTCTCTTTTTCCTTTTTTTTTTTTTTTGACACTGATTTTGTCTCTGAGAATCTCTCACCTTGTATATTTTTTTTTTCTCCTGTTAGCTCTGCAGTGGGATCAATGGCTGTGTTCAGACTCCAGAAATACACATACCCTTGCTTGGAAGAGGTAGGATGCTTTTGATATTTTACCATTAGAACAAATGGCTATTTTCCTCATTGTGTTACTATGCAATTTATAGACATTAAGAAATGCCAGTGAACATGACAAGTATTTACATGCCCTGATACTGCCAACAGCCTACTGAGCTTCATTTTCTCCAGGCACGTTACCCCCGTCTCAGGAGAGGCCCTCATCCCCACCACAGCTTGTCCTTCTTCCTCAGCTTGTGTATGCCACCCCTCCCCAGTTTCCCTATAGAGCTGTGACAGCCTGTCATTGTCTACCTCTCTGGATATTACAGTGGCAGTTTGCTCACATGGATGCTGACCGATCCCAAGATCTCTTTTTTTCCTCTGTTTTCTTTGCGTTTCTTCCCCAGGTCAAGTCCAAAACTGAACGGTATGGGTCACGACCAGGAACTAGAGTCTGCAAAGGCTGGTCATTGCTAGAATTTTTTTTAGTTTTTTTTGTGGTGGATGGTAGAGAAGCTAATGACAGATTTGAGCTGTCAGTTCTTAGAAGAATTGTCAGAAAATCTCATCTTCTCCATTCACCTCTTGCTATGACTAAAGCACAGTGGGAAACTTAAAGGACAAATTCAGTTGACAAACAGAACTTGGATCCCCACAAAGGAGACATATTCTCCTCCTGTCAAATCTTTGAAAGATCAGAAAAAACTCTTGTTCAGATTAACTTTAGTGTACCCTCTTACATCCCCTGCTTCAGGACACACAAAGTAATCCTCTTCACTCATACGGGGAAAATTATGTTGAATAAGCAAGGAGCATGCCTAAACTTAGTGAAAATTCTGGTTTCAATGGTGAACATTTTTCATTATGAAAAGCTTTGATTATGCTTTCTGTGCATGTGGGCCTCAGCACAAAAATGTGTAGTTTTACTCCTCATCTCACCCCCATGCTATTATTTTCTCAGTATTTTTTCATTGATCTATTAAAATAGGAAATAGTCCTGAACACTTGCTGTTATTGAATTCAAATGCTCAAGAAAGTGGATACTGATTTTAGTTTTTTGCAATTAAAGTTTTTAAGAACATAAGTTAAGAATTGAATTATTTTTAGAAAGCATTTATCTCAATTTTTAGCAGTCTAAAACCTAAACTTTTGTAGAATTTTTCATAGTACTTTACTGTTTGGTGCGTGTCTGCGTGGCCCACTTGCATAACGAAATGCAACTTCTAAGTAGATAGATTACTCTACACAACTCAACACTACTTTAAATATATTTAATTATATTGAAGCAAGAATCATGGCAATGCTTGATCTTCATTTTTATTTCTGCTCCATACAGTAGAAGTTTAAGGATATTTCTTGTGTAGACACAAGTAATTAAATGCAAGGGTTCTTTGAAGAATTGCAGTGGAGAACAATCTCCTTTTGATTGCCCATATGTGAGACCTCCATTTGCTTGTCCATTTTGATGAAGTTCAAGTCTAAAGCATGTACAGTAACAGTTAAATCTGATTTACCTGGCCACGGCAGAGGTAACGAAAGGGAGCACAGGAGCCCCGAGCCTGTCCCATATAAGAAATTCCTCCCTTGCTAATCTTATTGCTGTGCAATATTTCACACCAAATTTCCTCCTGTAATAAGGAAATGTGTTGTATACTTAAGAAAAACAACAATAAAGTTAAATATAATGAGGTTTAATTGTGAAGATGATCCTCCCGTCCCAGTGCACCGTTTTGTGGCACTCAAATCTGAATGGGGGCGGGATCGAGTGCGAGAGCTGGAAGCCACTGGGGTGGACGGGATGGCATATCAGAGGCTCAGTCAGTGGTAAGGCCTGGAGGAGAACCTAGGGTAGAAAACTGGGGAGGCGGAGGAGAAAATGGTTGCTTTCCTTGTATCAAGGTCTGTATCAGCCTGAACCCTCCTTGTCCTCCCTGTTGTCAGCAGGTTAATACCAGCTTCAGTACTTCTAACTAGCCTGTGAGAAGGTACAAGCACAGACTGAGAATGAGTAAGTAAGAATGTGGTGTAGAAGGAGGCTGAAAAGTCAGTGAGGGCATTGCCAGCCATATACATTTCATTTCTTTTTCTTACAAAAAGAGGGATTTGCACTTGTTGCGTTTAGCAGACTTGTATTTGCCAGACGTGAAACTGAGTTAGGTATTGTATATAGTACCTCTGGGATTTTGTTTGACATAACTAAAGGATTTTCACTTTACGGGGAATGTTGGCCTGGAATATGGCCAGTTCTGACCGCTTTGTGTAAATTTTGGGTGTCTGTGAAAGGGAAGATGCAATGCTTGGTTGGGGCTCCTTCTGGCACGCCTCGCAAGGAGTGCTTTTCTTCCCTTGGTGGGGTTAGAGTGCTGTTGCTGGAGGGAAAGTTCAAGCCATCCACTTCTTACAATTTGGAGGGGCTATTAAAAGAATAATTGCCATTAAAGATTAATACTGCGTTTTAATTACTTTAATGATGGTGAGTCTAATTCTGCAGCCATTTTCTTTCTTTCTGTGTATGCATGCATTGCTAGAAAATTTTATATTGCATGAGAGATAAAGGTGAACTGAGCAGTTTACTCCCAAAGGCTTTTTATAATGCTTTACCTAAAAAAGTGTACATCTAAACAAAGCAAAAATGAACAAAAACCCCAAGAACCAAATGTAGTTAGCTCTGTTCTGCCAAACATGATTTTTTTATGTATAAATGATACAAGCTTCCAGCTCTACATATTGCTGTTGTAAGCATGCCATGGATTTACTGTGTACTATCCTGTTTAGCAGTATGGTGATACCGACGGGATAAACTGCTTTTCGTGCATTTGCATCATTAATCCAGCTCTTTCGTGACTTTCTCTAACGTGCAAAATTTTCTGTTACCTCACAAAAGCAGAAATCTAACAGGAAAATCAACATCTACCACAAATATGTTTTATTGCCTAAATAAAGAAGGTACCTAAATAAAGAATTTCAGTAGTTGCAGTATTTAGTCTCACATCAGTGGCACAGTTTTAGGGTCCAATAATTTGGCAGAATAGAAACAGGTAATTTTATCCCTCAAGTGGCACTCACTTGAGTGCAAATTACGACTTCAAGCTTATAAAAGTCTCGAGATAGCAGACTTTGGAAAATTGTAGTACTCCATCATATAAGCAACATTTAAAATATTGTTCGGGAGTTTAACACCTACTAGCACTCTGATCTTCGCACAGCAAAACTTTTGGTAACTAAAGTAACTGGTTTTAAAATGCAGAGACTGAAGTAGTGCCCAGTAAAAATGATGAATGCCCTAATGGATTCTTAAAATAGGTTTCTTTCTGCATGTTAGGAAGTGCAGGTTTATGTTAGTTTGTATCAGCATTTCTGAAATTGGTTATGCCACAAATGTCTTGTCATTAACTATACTGTGGTTTTAAGTATCTGAAAGATTATTTCACAGGTATAACTCCCACTGATAGTGAGGGCCTTGCCTGGTGCCCTCCCAGTTACACACCTGAAATTCCTCTGTTTAATGTGCATTCCTGGTGTTGGTAGGTGAAAACTGTAAGGACTGTGTGTTTCTGTTTCTGCAAGGAAGTTCCTTGCCTGCCTCTACAGCACAACATTTTAATCTGACGCAGTTCCTGATTGCAGGGAAATGCTGTATAATTGTACAGCATCGGCTGATGATAGATGCTATCACACTTCACTCTAGCATGTCAGATGTCCAAACATTTGTCTGAGTAATATTGTTAAAGATTCTATTGTTATCATAGTTTATTCGTTTCTTGAAAGGATTTTAAAACAGAAAAATGAATTCACTTAGTAACTGCTAACACATTCTCTGAATGCTTCTGAATAGCTGCTGGCTACTGTCTTTGCATATAATATTATATTAGAGTTCAGGCCAAATCGCCGACAACTGTATTGGAAATGTTTGTACTACAAATCTTTATGGATTTATAAAGGTAATCTTTACTTCTTTACAGAAGTGGGCTGGACTCTTTGATGGTGTGTACTGGCCTTTGCAGCCTTCTACAGGCAGAAGCTGCTCTAGTATGTCATTTGCAAACAATAAAACATCCTTTGGCACTTCAAAACTGGTAAATCAACCCCCCCGAGTGAAAAGTTATATTTGTGATTTTTTTATGCTTTTAGCTTTCCAGTGTGCCTTAAACTTTCCATATCTTGGCTAATTTCTGCCTTCCAACTGGTAGCGGGCAGGGAGGACTAGGAGCCACTAAGCCTCTTCAGAGGGAATGCTTGATGGGCTTGATTTGATCAGAGAAGCTGTGGCTGCCCCCTCCCTGGAAGCGTTTAAGACCAGGCTGGATGGGGCTTTGGGCAACGTGGTCTAGTGGAGGGTGTCCCTGCCCATGGCAGGGGGGTTGGAACTAGATGATCTTTAAGGTCCCTTCCACCCCAAACCATTCTGTGATTCTATGATACTTCACTACCATGCTGCTATGCAAAAGCTCCGCATGAATCGGGCATGCAGGTTGCCATCCTTCAGCATGTTTGAGTTCTGCTTAGCAAAGGACAGGTGGAAAATGAGGAAAAAATGACTCAACTATAGAGGCATCTAGGTATTAGCCAGAGATGACTTCGAAACAAGTGTGAGCTTGCATTCCAGAACCACATGCTCTGCTCTTCCACACCAGATGACTAAACTGAATGACATCTCGAGCCCAGACACTGTCTTTCTCCAGCAAGGTAACCGAACTGCATCAAACCTGCCCTCACAGTAATATTTGCCTCCAATCCTGTCCATGCACAGCCCAGGTCCCAGGGTGATGTCAAACAATCTTATTCTAGTTGAGTTACAGGTTTACCCCAGCCAAGCAAGGGATCTCCTCTGAAGTCTGGAAAGAGAAGAGTGGGGAAGCTGTTGTCTGTAGTTTGCTTCATATGGGTTCTGCTTTGTCAGTTTAGTAGCCTTTCCTTTTGCAGCTGAACAAGCATTTCATTGTGCAAAATCCTGAGTCCTTTGAAGTCCTAAGGAGCAAGGCCATTGACTGGAGAGGACAGTCAGACTTGTCAGTTATATACTGACATATATTTGCTTTGTAACCCGTTAGCAATCTTCAGTATTCTTCTGAGCCTCAGTAGATAAATGGTCTGTGCGGTCCTCTAAGGTTAGCTACTTCTGGGTGAGCGTTTGGGCTGTTTTGGCAGGAGGCCTCCTGACGGAGAGCTCGGTGCCAGCACCTCTCTCTCCTCTCTGCTAGGAAGCCTGAGCTTTCACACCCCCGCTCCCTGGCACTGGAGTGGTGCGGCGGAGGGAAAGGAGCGATTTCTCAAGTGCTGCTTAAGCCATTTAGCTCACTTCAGGTGAAAGAAAACATCTTAAACAACATCCATACACCATGCAGTAGCTAGTACTGGGGAGAGAGAGAGAGAGAGAAAATCCCAGTGAGGCTTATGCTAGAAGAGGAAGCTATCTGAAACTCCCATGTGAGTCATGCACTCATAATTTACATGAGGGTTTTTCATGCATTTTACTGGGGAGGGTCCTGGGGGGGGAGTGGAAAATGTTTTAGAGTCCTTTTTTATTTTAAATTTCTTTATGCCTGTTATTTTGCCATGTATAACTTCCCACCTTTTTGTAATAAAGCATACATGAAGAGCAGATCAGATGAAAAAGTGATTACACCCTGTTGTAATGTCGAAAATATGCTTGTTCAGCTAAACATGTTTTGAAATACTGGCAAAAAAGCAGCGTGCTAAGTTCAGGCTGGAAGCAGTTTACATAGTTTCTGAGACTATTTCCTCTACTGTTCAATATATCAAGAATTCATAGTGCTGCAGCAACTAGTATTTTTGTGCCTCTAAAATATATCTCGAGACCAAAAGCTATTGTTTCAAAGTAATATGAGCTTGCTCTGCATCTACACGTATAAAGAATAACTGAGCAATAATGGGATTATTTTTTGTAAACAAACCTCACACATTGATTTTTTTTTTAATCTTGTTTTTCTATTTAAAAATTGCTGAACTCAATATGGTGAGTGTGAGAACACAAAATACAAGCACCAAACTAAAGTGTCGTGTTCTTTTTTTTATTTTTTGCAGTTACCAATGTAAGAAAACATACTTTTAAAGAATTTTATCTTTTAAGCATTTTTATGGTAGAAAAGGCCTATTGAGATTTTCCTTTAAAACATAATCATGCACTAACTCAGAATTTGGGGGACAGGGGAGATTTCAGAGTAACCTATTATATGTATTTTAATAAAGGAAAATGTTTAATTTAGTCAGTAACATGCTGAAGGTAGAGTGGGGTTTTTTTAATTCATACTTAATTGTTTGTAGCTGCTGCTGACTACTCTGAACGGCAGAGGAATACCCTTAAAATGTTATTTCTTCAACTAAAAATTGAGATTGTATATTACACATAGGTAAGATTGCTTTTTTATTTATTTTGTGAAAAAAGGCCATTGCTCTAAAGGCTTGAGAATCAAAGCCTTCGTCTTTGCTCAGCACCCAACACAGCTGGGCCCAAAGTTATAGTTATTGTACACCACTGCAATAGAAAAAGCCCAGTAGTTCTGATAACTTCAAACTGCACACTATATGCCAGTTTCCTTTAAATGACGAGCGAAAAAATTTCTTGTAGGTTTTAAGTGGGGAGTGCTGTTGTATCTTAAGTGAACAAAAAGTACTGGATATAAAAGCTTCCACTTACTTTTTAAAATAATTACCCTGGTCTTTCCCAAATAATTGCAATTTTCTGTTCATTTTCTGCTAATTGCATGTGCAGACAGATCCAGGCAAAACATCTGTGGTGGCTCTGAATAGGAGAATTTCCTACAAAGCAGTCAAGTTCCAGATGAGTTTTGTCCTGTTTTAAGCTCCCTTCCGCTCTGAGATTGGAATCCCTGTTAGCATCTCTCTACAGAAACAGCACACCATTTCATAGGTTCTGCCCATAGTACAAATAATACATGAGTACATGAAAGCTGTGCGGCTTTCTGCTATGACGTACAAGCTGAACACAAATCAGTGTGTCTTCTATTATTTTTGCTCAGTGAAGAAAAAAATCCCTCGTCTTTTGTAGCTTTAGATCTTGATATTATAAAATTTTAAGGTGGGTAAGATGGTTTTTGGGTTATGTGGTGCTGTGGTTGGTATGTTCCCTCAAACTGCACTGTGAAAGATCTATAATTCTCACTATTCTTCATTGAATGAGATTTCATCATAGAAAATTCTAAGTAGGTTTAGGTAGGATGGCAGTTTTTGGATTAAAGATAATATATCTTAAAATAGCGAGGCGGAAATATAGAAGCAAATCTAGAAAAGCCAATAACGCATGAATCATTCAATAAAATAAGATCTAATGGTAGAAGTGTATTATGGTAGAGTTAAAGTAATCTTTGATGTATTTTTTTTTCATCACCTGTTAGGTTTTGTATATAAATTCAATATGTTACAGCTCCTGGAAACAGATTTTGATTTGCTAGATTTATATCTGCGTGTGAGAGCTTTAGTCACAAGTGTATTTAGATTGGGAGCAGACCAATACAGATTTATTTTACAACACACACAATACTAGGAGTCCCATACAAGCTTGTGCCTGAATTTCTGACAGATGTATCCATGTATGAAAACAAGCAGGCAGAATGTGCTTGGCCACTTTTTCAAATGTCAGAATAACCTTAAAAATGCAATTGAATTAACATTGATTTCACTACTCCACCCCATTTTTCATTATTTATTTCATTTTAAAATAATTCAAAAGTTAATCTGTTTAGACTAAAAAATGTGGAAGGTATCTTTTAATGTCAGCACGCTTAGTTACGTGGAAGAAACTAATGACATATGACAAAATGCATAAACATTGCTTGTCAAGCAGTCCTATGCTAGAAGTAAATTCATAAACAAAAAGCCATGTTTCAATAACAGTGAATGTTGTGAGAAAAAGAAACAAAAGCTAGGAAATAAGTTAACACTTAACTAGATCAATTTAAATTTCTGGATGGTTGATTTTAACCTTTTTAATTCACTGAACAGGGACTGTTTGGGGTTTTTTTTCCACTTCTTCCACTATTTTTCTGCTAGGGTATCAGCCTTACTTCCCAGGAGTGTATGTCTTGGTCCCCAATATGTGAATGCTGTTCTTAGATAGCTTAGATAAGAATATTGTGACTTTTATCCAGAGTATAAACTGCAGTTGACTGTTTGGGAACCACATTAAGAAGGAAGCTCCAGTACTTTCTCATCTCGTATTCATGGTTTTTTTTTTCCACTTGCCTTTTCACCTTTCAAAATTAACAGTATGCATTGTAAACATAGCAACTTTAACTCTTAGTTTTCCTACTTTCTCTTCATTAGATCACTTACCAGATTATTTTTTCCTAATTATGAGAATGCAAGGAGGTGAGTTGTACCTTTTCCAAAAAAACAGATTTTTACAAATGAAATTTTATCAGCAGTAACCTAACCTTCTGTAAGAAAATGAAAGAGCTGCTTTCATTTTAAAGTTGTTTGGTTTTTTTCATTGAAAATGTTCACACACTAGCCAACAATCTGAGTTGGTTTGGGACATTTGTCCCATGTAGGTCAGCTAGAATTCCAGAATGTGATTTTAGCGTAGTTTTTTAGGAATGCATTTCTTGAGAAGTTGTATAGGAGTCCTGAGATAAGACAAGAATGAAAAAAACACTTTGTAGGGAAGAACTTGAATTTTCATTTCTCCATATCAGAAGAGTGCCTTCAAAATTATGCTTGAGTCTTTTACAGATTCTGTTTGGACTATTTGAACTGTTTCTCTCCTGGAATCATTTTTTCAGCCTTGGTCAAGCTTGGCCTGAGCAAGGTTGGTTTCAGATTATAGCACTGTACTAAGAACATTTCACCCCAAATAGTCATCACTATTCTGTTGAGAAGGCGCTGGTCCTTCTATTAGAAACCATGTTATCAACATTTTGTCCATTATCATCATAGTTTGAGAGTAATTTGTGTCTTGTGTATCTTCAGGCAACTGTTTGCTGCTTCCCTAAAGCATACTGCATCTCCTGTTGGGAACTGTCATCTGACCACACTGTAGTTCAAGATCTTTGCCGTTTGCATCATTATGCTATGATGTAGAAGCTTATTCTTCCAAAGATCCTGCCTGCCTTTTGGTGCTCAAGGTTTCCTGTTGTTATGAAAAAGGTATTTATGGTTAGATCTCTTTGCAGTGAGCTCTTACAAAATCATTCACCTTGAAAAACATTTTTTTTTTTTCAAATACCCTCATGTTTAACTTCACAAGTCATGTTTCCCATGATTTTTTGATTTATCTCACTTAAAAGTTTTGCTTCCATAGCTAGGGTAAAGCAGCACTGCAATTGGAGTGTCTCAAGGACGCCTGTAAAAGTTAATGTTGGCATTCATGTTATACAGGTTTCTTTGAGTAATTATTTTCAGCTCTAGGCTCTCTTCAAAACCGTTGAAATATTTAAGAAACAAGGATGAAAATTCAGAAGATGCAGAAAAATTGAGCAAAGTGCTACTAGAATTATAGTCATCTGAAATAACAACAAACTCTGATATCGACAGACTTTCCATTAAGAGCACTATCATAGAATCATAGAATCTTTAAGGTTGGAAAAGACCTCTAGGATCAAGTCCAGCCGTCAACCCAACACCACCACGTCTACTAGACCATGTCCCGAAGTGCCATGTCTACATGCTTTTTGAACACCTCCAGGGACAGTGACTCCACCATGTCTCTGGGGAGCCTGTTCCAATGTCTGACTACCCTTTCAGTGAAGAAATTTTTCCTAATATCCAACCTAAACCTCCCCTGGAGCAATTTGAGGCCGCTTCCTCTTGTCCTGTCCTATGGCCTTCCCCCTGCTGCTCTGACTACGTATCCTCCCACCTGCGGTAGCGTAAAAGAAATATGCATTCTCTGCGGTCTTTCAGTCTTCCTTTTGTGAGAAATTACTAGGGAAGCTGCTGGTGCTTTGGCCTGGCAAGTATTTCTGATTGTCTCTTGCCAGTGCAAGCGCTTGCCCTTGGTTCAGAACACCTGAGTCAGTCCATGTGGACACACCAAGGAGGCATCAGGTACTGTGAATCATAACCCGTGCATATTGTATTCCACTCAAACACAAAAAAAGAGGAGGCTCAGCAACGCATTACACCTCCCCCTAAGGCGTTACTGGTATTGCCAGCTCCACAGTTCAAAACTTATGAGTCAAACCTTCCCCAAATCTTAACAGATACTTAAACCAAAGATATTAAATGATAGAAAATAGGTTTCAAACCTGATTTTATTTTCTATTGTGTTCTGATACTATAATGCTAAGAGAAGGAGTTTCATTAAACTGGGAGAATGGGAAATGTAATGTAGCCCCCTAATGCATGGTATTATTTGCTTTAAAACTGCCTGTGGAAGAGGTGTGCGTATCTGGCAGAAATGCATTAGGTCAGGTATTTTACTTTTGTTTTTTAACACGCTCAAATTATAAGTCTGTTAACTTTGGCTCCTCGTATTCTCATTTGGTTGTGAACTATGGCAAGCATTTGCCACCGCCACTGAAATCTAGGGGAAAGGTGCTGTCAACATACAATGCCAATGTGTGCGGCACTTTATAAAGCCGAGTAACTTGAAAAGCCAGGTTCTTCATCTCTCGGTTTGGGCACCCAGAATGGATGGATACTTGTGCCAAATTCTTACTCTTTAAAGGTAGTATTTCTCCTTCAGCTCACAGGATTTTTGTGAAGATAAATTAATGGATCTGCGCGTAGCATTCAAGGACCGTAACAGTAAGAAATGCCACAGGAAAACCTTGTAATTCAGTAGGTAGTTTGAGAAGCATCCAGTAAATAAGACATGGGGCTGCACGTTGTTCAGTGAGGAGAATACAAAATGGAGTAGCTGCTAATATGGGCATTGTTTTGTTCAATCCACTTAATGAAGCTGGGACCCAGCAGAATAGATGGAATACAGGCCTGTGAGTGAGAATTGTATCATACGAGGGCAGTATACAAGTGTTGCTGCATGGTAGATTTTATTCCTATTTTTTCTGTTTGATTCTGCACCCTTTAATCCTGTTTGAACAAGATTAACCCTTGTTTTAATATCGTTTTAACATGCGTATGCAAGTGTATGTATGTGTGTGTGAATGCACGTGCTTGTGCATGTCATTTTTTGCATGTTAGGGGGGTTAAAAGCAAACTGCAGAAACAGAGATTTTTATCTTGTAGCAGTCTACTAACATCCAAATGAGTCATCAGGGGGAGTGGAATATTTTGAGCCATCCCACAGTGCCCAGCTAGTTGAGCCAAATGATGGCAATAAGAAGATAATTGTCTATTTAAAGCACCTCCATAGAGAAACAACACAGAATTGTTGGTGATTCCCTCTTTTTTCTTGACAATGTCCTGGCTTCTCAGCACTATCTCTTTTCTACCTACTCTCATTTGCTTCCCCAGCCAAGAAGTCCAGTTACTTTTTGCAAATAGTTTTAGCTTCCCTCCTCAGACTGAAAATCTGCTCCAAGCCAGCCTCCCTTGCTCTGCCGTGCTCTTGTCAGTTTACTGATGTCTTTGTCCCTTCTTCTATTCTGGTTTGATATCTTCAGTTCTTCCATACTGAAATCAAACAACTTCCACTATGCTGTCTGGATGCAAGCAGGAGAGATATTAAGAGCCAAAGACACATGCTTCGTGGCACCCAGATCAGTGTCTCTGGTTGAGCCTAGTTCAGCTATTACAGGGCTGAATTACGTAGTTCTGGTGTAGAGCATGTGGTAGGTTTATATGCCATCTCATCAACCTGGATGGCTGTGAGAAGCAGCAGCATGTTTAGCAAAAGTGAGATCTTTGGGAATTTTTCCTATTAAACTTCAGCAAGTCCCTAGCGAGTGTACAGGAACTTGAGTTTTCAAACATTTACAGCCTGTCTAGAATGAAGTGGCAAACCCCACTTCCCTAAAAACAGGCTACCTCCCATCCTAATCTCTGCTCCAAACCTGGGGATGCGGGAGCTTCTCAAGGAAAAGGTTTCTGTAATTTGGCAGTATGGACCAAACAATTGATGCTCCGATAGGCTCTTTCTTGGAAAGGTCTAAGGTGTTTGGCTGCAGATTTTCAAGTAAGTTATCCCTGAGGCACACACCTGGTGAGGGAAATTTTCAGCCAAACAGTTTAAGTTTGGCAAAGTTTTTAAGCAACTGAAAATGCAGTCTTATATTAGGAGGTATCTGGCAATTATAACAGTTGGCAGTTGTGCTAGCCCCACCTATAATATTTTGGATCATTTAATAATGTAGAGAAAATTTTTAAGGGAGTATTTTTTCCATTAGAATTTAGCAAGATACAACTGTGCAGCTTCCTCATACTCCTTTGAGCTACGAAGCATAGAGAGATCATTTTAAGTAAGCATGTTGAGTTTGGAATCAGCAGCCAATTACCATAAGCTTCATAATACTGGGAAGTCTGTAACTGAACATGTATGTAAGAAATGAGAAAAAATATACTGAAATTGTTAGTGACTTCCCAGTTTTAACACCCTCAGTATACCTTTAATTATTTTAAAAACATATATACATGTGTTCTAAAAAATATTTTAGAAATGAGAAATTAAAGTCTTACTGGTATGAAACATACATCTGTGTATGTTTGACCTTGGTTAGTATTAGCTCTGACAACGTCATGCTCTTTTAAACAAGAGAAAAGCAGTAAATATACAGGAACATTGATAACAGAGAACATTTTGGCATATGCCAACTTTCACTTGTTTTAACAAAATCTTTGGTATTTGTTCATGTGACTACACTTAGCAAACTTTGTAAGGGAGAACAGCAAGCTTTTTATTCATTTTAAACCAAGCATTTATTAACATTTTTATAGCTAAAAGATTACATCCTCCAAAGAATTCTGTAGCCTGTAAAAACAAATAGATATCTAAATAGTTTAGGCCTACCTTTGTAACCCTAAATGGGCTAGGATTTGCTCAGTGTGTTTTGTGTTTGTTTGTTTACTTTTAGATGCCAACTCAAATGCAAAACATTGGGGTATAACAAGTTGCTCTTCATATTGCACGGCAGAATAGACTTTATTCTGATCTGTGAAGGGGATGAAAATTTTCTTGATGGTGGTAGTTATAGAATGATTTTGGTAAATTGCCCAATATGGCTTCACATATTACAAGGATAAACAGATTACATCCAGGAAAAACTTTACTAGAATGTTGGTAGCAGGAAGGAAAACACAAAAATTTGTCATGTCTGATCAGACCACTGGTGGTTCAGCTCTCTCCCCAATCTCTTTCATTGGAGCAGTTACCAAGTGCTTTGGAGGAAACTGAGGGACTGTGCTAGACGTGCATATATTAATATGCAGATTGGGGAAATTTCTTTCTAATACCAAGCATCTAGTAGATGGTATTAGGGTCCTAAAACTAAAACTGGGGCCCTGTAAATGATTTTGTTTCATTTTGCAGCCTTTCCTTTCTGTCCTTGCTCAGAACATTCATTAATATGCTGAATAATACCAATGCGATTACAGCTCGTCAGGACAAACTTGGTACCGGGTTGCAAATTGACCATACTAAGGGGATAAAGCATACCTAGCCTAATTCATACCTGAATAAAATAAACTCAGCTTGTTGGAGCCACCTGACAAGTAATATCCAGAATTCATACTCTGAAAAAAAAAAAAAAGGCTTTTAATAAGTCAAACTGGTTTAACAAAAAAGATAGCTTTACTTCAGTGCATGGTCCATCTACTTTGCACATCCCCCAGCCAAATAAACTGCTCATCTGCAGAAAAAACTGTTAAGTCTTTGCTTGTGCTGTGCAATACTAAATGTTAACCAAGGAAATTGAAGATTAAATGAGGATAAATAACCAAACAGTTACAGATGAAATTCTGGAATGACTGCATTTAAAACAAGAGAAGGACTGCAAAAATAAAAGGGTTAAACCCGCGAGTTTGGGATGGGCAGGACAATGAATACGGACAGCAACAGCATCTCGAGAGCAGGCAGAGCGGCGAGGAGATTTTTTTTTTTTTTTTTCTTCACATGATGACGGCAGACTGTTGAATCACGCCGGTCACGTGAGCCCGGGCCGGACCCCCGCCCGCGGCCGCGCCAGGCGCCCGTGTGCCCGCAGCTGCGCGGCCCCGCTCCTTTGCCCGCCGCCTTCTCAGCCGCCCCGGGACGCTCCGGTCCCTCCGGCCCAGCGCCCTCCTTACCGCCCCGAGACGCTCCGGGCCCTCGGACCCAGTGCCCTCCCGGCTGCCCCGAGACGACGCCCCGGGCCCTGACGGGGCAGATGCTCAAAGCAAAGGACCCAAGTAGCAGACAGACGTCCAAGTTGACACCCCCACCCCACCCGCCCCGAGCCCAGAAGGAGCCCGTAACCTCCATGCTCCTTACTCACAGAGGGCGGGGGGGGGGGGGGGGGGCGGGTGCTGTGCCTGGGTTTTCACAGCTTGAATTTCCATTGAGTAAATCTTACCGAATATGTCAGTAACTAAATAGTAGTCAGAAATACAGCCTTTCCCTTCGGACAAAAAGGAAAAAAAAAAAAATCTCCAGCATCTGTTACAGTTAGATCTGAAAACTAAGTACTCCGGAGAAACAATAATCTGAAGTTTAAGCTCTCTCATAAATTGTTAAATATTTTGATTACTGTATACAGCATATTTATTACTCGTCTTCATTTATGTTTGAGGATCTGAGAGTCTGGTGCAAGTTAATCACAGCATTTCAATGTGAAATATTTTCATAGTTTGGAGCACTCAGATGACTTGAAATTACACATCTTACTGGATTTTAATTGCAATATTTCTTTATATAAATAACTTTGTAAATATTCTTTTAACCTCGCTACATGAAAATACATTAATTTACAATCACGCTAAAATTTATAAGCAATTTTTTTTTCCCCCAAATGAAAAGCTAATGATGAGTGGATTGCAGCAAATTCTCTTCATTAGTTTGTGGCTATTCAAAGCCTCGCAAAAGAACTCACGTGGTTGCCTAACTACACAAAAATAGCAGAATTAATATTCACTCCGAGTTCCCAGGCACCAGCCCGGGGGGAGGCATCCTGCGAGCCCCGGGCGGACCCCGAAACGCGTGGGAAAGAAGGAGTTAAAGCGGGCAGCTTTTCTGGGCGAGTCAGCTTGGACAGCGAGCGCAGGCCTTTCCTCTTTCGCCTTTTTTTTTTTCCTTCTTAATTAATCATACGCTGCTTCACAATTTAAATATGGAAATGGCGAGCCATTCGCAATTATTAATGAGCCTCCAGGCTGTCCTGTGGCGTTTCGAGACAAGCTGTGTCAGCCCGCGGAAAAGCAGCATGGCATCTCCTTTCTGATGTGTGTGAAATTTATGTGCACAAAGGCTCCTCCTTATCTATGCGCAAGCTAAATAAATAAATAAAGGCTTTTGTTTGCCAGGCTACTTGCACATGACTGTTTTGACTAAACCACTCCACGTTATTTGTACTTTACAGTGCCTAGAGAGAAAAAGCTGGGGGGGTGGTGTGTGTGTGAGAGTGAGGGGCGAACGCCCCGAGCCTGCGCTACCTGCTCCCGTGCGGGCGCTCCTCAGCCGCTGCCTCCCGCTGGACCGGGCTGCTGATGGGCCGGGGGGGGGACGACACCGGGACACACACACACACACGTCTTTTAAGAAGAAAATAAATAAAAATACATACACACACCCGCCCTGCGAGATAGAAATAACAGCGCCGAACAATAAACTTTGCCCTCGGCTGACACCCGCCTTGCGACAGGCGGCTTGGCACGCTGCCAGCTCCTTCACCCGATAAGACGGGGCAGGAGGTGGCGGGCGGCGCGGACAACATGGCCGATGGTTAGTCTCCGCGTCCCGGCCTGTGGCGGGACGGAGCGGAGCGGCTCTCTTCCTCAGCGCCGGTACCCAGCCGCAGGGGATGGTTCGGAGGATTCAAGCGGCAGCATCCCTCTCTCTCTATTTATTTATTTATTTGTAAGCCCCCTCCTTTTTTTTTTCTTCCCTTCCTGTCGCTTTGCTTTTTCTGTCGGTATGTCAGCTATCCATTCAATGCAGTGTATGACTAGGTAAAAAAAAAAAAACCAAACCAAAACAGAAGCGGGTAACTAGTTTAATTAGTCTGGGTTGGATTTTTTTCTCTCTCTTTTTTTTTTTTTTTTTTTTTTGAGCCTTTATAAATGAGGAGCAGTCCAAGGTGGGAGGAGGAAGCGAGGAGCGGAAGGGACAGGGAATGAATGGTGAGGGATAACAAAGAGTCAGGTGCAGTGCTGTATGTGCGTTCTCAACTAGTGCTCACAGATTGATTTATTTATTTTTCCAAACACTCCTGTAGCGATTAAATGAAAAAATGGAAAAGCTGTGGAAGCAAAAGCCAGGTTTCTAACGGCAGCTACAGGCTTTGAAGGCAGCGTTACGCATTGTGTCAGGAAGAGCCCGTTCCAGTAGTGATGGAGAGGAACGTACCATCCAGTGCTGCGGGACAGCAATACGTACAGATACGTCTGACTTTGGTTTTCCCGCTCCAAAATAGTCTGCTGCTTCACTGGGTGAAGGTAAAATCCCTCTAACGCGTTTTTGCAAGTTTGCCATGTTAGATAAGAGCGTGGCTTTGATGTCTTGATGTAGTTGCAAAGCGAAACAAACCGAGGCAAAGAGAGGGATTTCAGCTACAGCGACAGAGGGGGTGAGGGGGAGATGAGGATATGATAAACACCACTAGAAAATGGCAGGAGAATAATGTTTACTTTTGAATATATGGCCTGCTGCCAGGTTGGCGCTGGTTTTTAGGTTAGCAGAGGTTGGAGGAAGGGCCAGACTGAGGCGTGGCTAGCTGCTGTCAAGGAAAGGAAAAAAAAAAAAAGGCTGCAAATTGCTGTTCTCAGCTTTTTTTCCTCTCCTCTCTTCCACCCCCCCTGCAGCCCTCCCCCGAAAAAAGGCAGTGCTTTCTCTTAAGGCTATTAAAAATGATGCAGAATTTTAACCATCTGCTCTACTGGGTACTCTTCACTGGTGCTGCAAAGCTGTATTTTTATAAAGGGAAGACATTGCGAAGCTTTCCAAATAGAAAACTATTTTGAAAGCATTTAAATATTTCAGGAAATAGTGTCTTTAAAGAAAGATTCTTTTCAATTGCTTGCAGATTGAGAAATGGGTGTTAACAGAATGGAAATGTTTTTAGCCTCCTGTGATGGAGTTTTTCGCTCAAAGGGATACAGGTGTACTGCAACAGCATGGCATACCACTGCTTTAGAAATGTCGTGTGAGCAATATAAGACCCAAGAAATGGACAGTGATAGAAGCTGATAATTTTTGTAGCCTTGTGATATTTTTTTTTTTCCCCAAGGCTTGCTGTGGAAGTACGTGCAATGTAGCAGCAAAGTAATTTCTTGCACTTGACCAGCTGTGTGTGTACGTATGGGAGTGCAAGTATTTAATGAGTAGCATGGAGACTGGCAAAGGAATTGTGTCGCTGATACAGCCTCCTGAACTATAGTAAAATGTCCAGTGCACAAAGGAAGAATATTTCTAAATAATAATAGGTAGAAAAAATGCTTTCGAAGTGATGAAGCTTAAAGAAGAAAATATCAGGAATCTTGAATGTGGTATTCTTACTTTTCATAAATTAGATTAACTGTTTGAGTGCCATGAACAGCAAATTAAATATTTCATATTCATGAATCAGAATATGTTTGTCTGGAGTAAGAGCTAAGAAAATTAGAGGTTATTGCCTCATAATTCATCTGTGTATTTAACATCAATTAGCAAGTTATTGGACAAAGAGATTGTAGTGAAGTCTTTGAGGCATGCAGTTCCTTTTAAAATGCAGCTTGGGTTTTCTCTTTTAAGACCTATCAATACTAGATTGTTACCTAAAGCTACTGGTTATTGTTTGTAACTGAGAGGGCTGTATTTTTTTTAAATGAAACATCTACAATCTACAAATGAATATTAAGAAAGGGATTTACTTTCTGAAGCCAATGTAGAGGCCCAGTTAAACCTCTTCATTAAATTTTAATTGGGGGGGGGGGAAGACAAAACCCCAAACCAACTATATTATAGATGCAGACTAAGTAAATTTTCTTTTTTTTTAAAGCTGGAGGTTGGGGGCTGTATTTTGTCACCTGTTGCATATCACAGAAGGAAAAGAGGGGAAAAAGCATTTACTGATCATGCAGGTTTTTGCAAGGAACTTGCCGTTTGTCATTTCATTACCGTTCGGTAGAGAAAATAGCCTCTTTTTTTTCCCTCCGCTTTTAGGTACCACATAAAATTGTACAATATGTTTGCTTCAGATAGTGCCAGAGAAGCATAATGAGGTGTTTAGTCACAGTTTGGATGCGGTATTGGTAGAAAACAGTGCAGGAACTGTGGGCTAGATTTTCAAGGGAATAGTCCTTGTAATCCAAGGCTGCCTAAATCCCAAGCTGGTATCCAGGCAATACCAAGACACTAAATTCTCTGTTCGCTTTTTGTTAGGCTGTTATCTGCTGAACATTTTCCTTTTCTTGCAAAGTCTTCAGTATGGCTGGGGATTCTGGTGTTGTGGTTTGTTGTTTTGTTTGGTTTTTGGGTTTTTTTCTTCTGTTAACCCTTGGATTTCTGTTTGCTCCCCTTCTTGCAGAGCACATTTATAAATATGAATGCAAACAGTTTGGAGTAAGTGTGCTTTTCTGACATGGAATATGTGGATGGAAGGGCTTTGCGGGGTGACCATTATAGACCAGTAAAATACTAACGTGCTAACATTTTCCCCTACTGTGTGTTTGGATTTAAGTCAGTATTGTATAACCGAGCACTCCAGTATGGTGAAAGGTACACGTTATCCCCTAATATTCTGCAGTTGAAAGAAAAAAGATTTCTGCATGAATAAACATGTCTACAAATACTATATTCTTGATATTATTCTGTAAATTAACTGTATTTTACTATATGTGCGAAATACAGCATATGTATTTTAACCCTGCATTATGCAGGCTTTGAGATTTCAAAATTGTATATTGGAAACCTGTTAGGATGTAGGGCTGTATGAAACTGTTAACACCCCTACTAAAAGTGTATAATTTACTTATAAGAGCATTTTTCTGTGGGTGTGGAATCATACATGAATAAATATGTAGATGCTGGGATTACAAAATTATTTTGGATTTGGCATTATTTAATATACTACCTGTAATACATGTTGTAATCCCCTAACACACATCTCAATGTAATCTTAAAGTTTTTATTTTAATATCAGCTTG
This sequence comes from Grus americana, assembly GCF_028858705.1. NCBI lineage: Eukaryota > Metazoa > Chordata > Aves > Gruiformes > Gruidae > Grus > Grus americana. The sequence continues at coordinate 79,987,562 of NC_072852.1, forward strand.
CTCTTTCAGCAAGCATAATAGCATGAAGCTGTGGATTCAGGTTACGTATTTAGTTCTAAAATTTAAATAAGCAAGCATCTTATTTTAATATTAATTTCACAGTCCTAATGATAGCTGAATGGTGATATCTTTGTGCAGTTGTTTGCAAAAAATTGAGCTTAAGTCGCTGAACCCTAAACACTGTATTTTTGCTTTGCTGTTGAATGCTGGAGCTGGTTATTTGAAAATAAGTGGGTGTTTTTTGAGATACTGGAAAAAGTTGGTTTTAGTACTTTGTATTCATGTTCGATATTCTCTGGTTAAATAGAATATGAAATGTGGTATAATTACAGTGTCATTTAAATAATGAATTAAAGCCAGCAGATGATACAATATGCAAAACAGTTTATAGCAACAATCAATTTCCATATAGTTCTATGTACTGCTGAATTACTGATAAAATAAATTATATTATCTGAACTATAATCTGATGTAATTGTAAATCTGAAATATAATAAGGACATTTTGGGTGATAGTCGCTATGCAGTATCATTATTAACTGTACTAAAGATACTGTTATCCAAATTATTTGATCGTCTGGGTGAGGTTATGAGTGATACATAAGCTGGGAAAGTTCTACTCAAATACTATGTCTTTTTAATTTTTTTTTTTTTAAATAAAGCCTGAGTTAAACAGATCTGCCAGAGTTTCAAATCCATAGAACCCCATGGACTGAAGGGACAACCTCTGGAACGTCTTTCTAAGCTTGCCTTGTGTTGACATCTGTTACTATTACAAAATACACAGGCTTGTCCGAAGATACTCTGAAAAGCCTCTGATTTGTGAATTTTTCCAGTGCCAATGGAAAATGTTTTATATTAAATTCTAAAAGGAGATAGAGGGCTTGAGTCTGCTGTCAATACAGAACACATTTTAATGGTGTTTCCTGTGATTGGAATAGAGAGTCAAATCAGGCCTACAAAATTTGTTTGAAATGAAACAGAAAATACAAATATATGAGTGCAAATATATTTATTTGTTTCTAATCTGCCTAATTAAATCTGCAATGTAGTATCTGGTATCCATTAAAAATGGTTTGGTTTTTTTTTTTTTTTCAGGGCCTGGCTTAGAAAGTATTTCATGGTCAGTGGAAAAAAATGAGGAAGAGGAGGGTGTGGTTGCTGCTGAAAGGATCTGGCCGTGCAAATGGGCACTAGCTTCTGGAGATGCGGTCCTTCATCATGACAAAATGAAGACTTCTTTTAGGTAAAACAAAAATATTTATTTTTTAATCAGAAATAAAGTAAGCATGTAATCCTATTACTTTTTAATGCATATTTCTGAAGGATGGTCAGTTGTCCTTACTTGAGTTCGATGGCTTTATTCACATCATCTTTTGCCCTGAATTTCTCAACTCTTTCACTAATCATGACAAAACCCACAAAAACTAGTTCCAACTTGAGAGAGTAATAAGGAAAGTGGTTTGATGTTTTGTTTATTCTGAATATGCAACAAGGGACTGATCCTGTAGACTGCAGAATGTCTCTATACCCACTTCTTGATTTTTATTTCCATGCAGTATGCTGCAGCATTAGCCCCTAAACTGGCACATATACACATAGAAATTTTCATCTATAGTGCTTTATATTATGATGGCAATTACAGGATCACAAAAGGTTGGAATGAGACTTTAGGAATGTTTTCAGGTAACAGTTCTTGTGGGATGAGATTTTGATGGTATTTCCAGTAAAACTTCATATATTTTTTAAGACATTGTCCACATTTGTAAAAAGGGCTATTTTTTAATAATGCTTATTTGCAATTGTAATTCTGTATAATTGACGTGAAAGCTGTTGTGTTTTTTTTCCCTCTGCTGCTGGAAATGTGGCTGCTGCAAATCTATTTTCAAAATGTATGAGTTTTGCTGGTACTGTGAGTGAAGATGGAGCTGAAGAAACTTCTTCAGTAGTATAACCACTCACAGGTGTGGTTACCGAATCTGCTCCCTCATCTCTTGTCTTATATATAAGCTCATCATCTCTTAATTATATATCCTTGTTTTCCTTTGAAGAGCAGCAGCATGTGGGTTGTGGTGAGGTATTATCAGAGTTTGGGTGAATCGTTAGCCACAAGACTGAAGGCTAAGTGTAGCAAACCACCATACGAGTGGCAGTATCCCAGCATCTGACACACATCTTGGAATCTCTTATAATTATTAAATGGTTTTTGCAAGTAATGATGTGTGGATGGGGAAAAAGATAATAAAACAAGGAAACACATTTGTATAGTAAAAGAATATCTTATAATTCAGGTTCTTGCTAATTATTTGCAGGGAGGGGAATAGCAGGTGGCAAAATAAACATACGTGGTTTTAAGTATTTTTGTGAAGTTTGGCTGGTGCGTTGATAGCATCATATCGGGCACAGTAGCTAGCTTAGAGGCCAAATGATTTCGTTTTAGTTAAAGTGAACTTGTCTATTTTTTGCCATTGCTTTTGGCCATAGGAAACATTTAAAAGTAGAAATTACTGCATTGGATCAGATCCACAGTCTAATGAATGCTAAGTCTACCCGGACAGTTCTTACAAAGGGTTGATTGGTAAGAGAACGGAGGGCGAAGACAACCAACGTTTGATCCTTTTGGAATACCCTGTCCTTGTCAGAAAGTGGGCCAGCTAGATCCCTTGGCCAAAGCCTTTATGCTGGCTTTGCGCAAGGTCTTTACGGTCTTTCCAGCAAACAATCCTATTTAACACTTTATTTTTGTAGGCTATGAATAGAACTGTATTCTTTCAGAATCCCACTGATGTCCCTTAATGATGGACTGTGGTTGTGGTACTGATTTTCACATGCTCAGCCTGCACTTTGTCAAGTACTATATTCCCATAGTTTGAATTTACTGTTTATTTAATTTAACTGAATAATCTCCCATTCAATACTGGAAGTAGGTGAGAAAGTCAGACGACAATTCCTGATTTTGACAGTATGTATCTCTGTTGCGTTCCCTGTTGCTTATGTGCTCACTAACATAAATAGTTTAATCACTTTCTGTCTTCGTATATGGCAGTCTTTTTGTAAGTCAAATCATTTTGGTCACCTGCCCTTGCACTCCTGTTACTTCTGTAGTTTTAATGAGGTAAGGTAAAAAGAACTGCAGATAGCATTCTCCGTGAAGGTATTTCCCTGGCAGATATCTGTTAGAAAGGTAATTTTTTCAATGCTATATTCTGTGGGTTTTTTGCACGCATCGTAAAACTTGGCTTATTTGACATTACTGCAGATATGTGAAAGCTTTCGTTATGATGGCACCCAGGTCTTTTTCCCTTTGCTGAGAATATTGCAATATGATTTCCTTAGCAATTATAAAAAAAAACCCCAAAACCCAAAAAACTTATGGTGTTTCACATTCACTCGACTTTGTTAAACCCTTTAGTAACCCAGATGCATTCCCCTTACTTGTCAGTTTTGCCACTCTGTTTTACAGCTGATCTTTCCAGACCACTAACTAAAGTTAAAAGCTGATACCAGCATGGTGTGTGCATGCAACAACTATTAACCTTTTTCTTCTTAAAATGTCTTTTTATTCCTACATTTTATTTTTGGCCACTTAGCTCCTTTTTAATCATGACTCCAACTTCCAGTCATGATTACTGTTTTCTTTATGGTCTTTATGAGTCACATTATCAAAGCCCTTTTGAAAGGCCAAATAAATAATAATTTCTTCTGTGGAGGCACTCCAAATTAAAAAAGACATATTTTTCATTATGTTAGCAATGTTGGTTTTCTCTCCATTATGTAATCTCTGCTTAGGTATTAAAAGTTACAATCTTTTAAAGTAGCCTTCCAGACGGTTTACTAAATGCTAGAATTCCTTGGCATGTAATCGGGATCATCATTTGTGGCTATTTTTGAGGAATGCTACCCTTTCATTCCTGATAGGAGGAAACCCTACCTCTAATCTTGAGCTGCTTCAGAACTCCTGCATGTGTATCTAGCTCTCGGAATGGCTTGCCTTTTAATTTATCCAGTTATTTCAGCACTTTCTGGCTTGGTATCTGCTGTTCTTTCACCCTTTACTTGCAAAAGAATTGTTTGGTGGGATTTGCTGTCTAGAGGGACCAAAGGACACAATTTGATCACTTCAATATCATTGATTTTTCCACCTGTATTAAGCCCGATAACTTCTTTTTAAGCTAAAAGGCACCTTTGAGCCTGTCAGGATTTCTGGGCATCAGGAGATAGAGAGATGTATCCAGGAATACGAGGTAGGGTCAATATTGCCCCACCCCCCAAAAAAATGGACTGTGCAAGAATTTTGTGTCACAAAGTCATGTTTCCTCTGTTTTCTTGTTCAAGAGAAGGGACATCTTATTCCATAGCTTTCTAGAGTGTGGTTTTTGCTTCCCATCTTGGAGGGAGAGTGCTGTTCGCTGGTGTGAAGGTGGAAGAGAACTGGAAAATGAAAGACTAGGAGGGAGGTATAAGCTTGAGTTTCCACTGGAAGACGTAGTGGGTATACAGCGCTTTTTTGCCTTTTTTTTTTTTTTTTTCTTTTAATATATACCCCAGATCAGGAACCTAGCTAACAAGAAATGCTACTATGGTCATACAGGGTGAGAACAGGTGAGTTTATTCTTTTGCATGACTAAATATCTCAAGGTCATAATCTGCCATTATCTTTTCTGCAGTGTTTTTCCTCGTCTTTATTCACTCCCTTTGTTTCCCAGTACTATTTCAGACTTGCCAGACAATTGTTGTGCAGTCTTCCTGCTTCTAATGTATGTCAATAAATTGTCCTTATGTCTTTGGTTCAGTCCTTGTGCTCCTAATCTCCATTTTTAAATACTACTTTCTAAGTATATTCTTTGTTCTAGTTCAGTTCAGTGCTTTTGTTTTTCAGAGAAGGTACCTCTTTGCCTCAACCCATTACAAAGCTTTTTTCAGTACTCAGATTGTCCTTATCCACCTACTTCTGTGTCTAGAGATTTTGTTACCTTTTTTTTTTTTCTGATGGATATGCTATGCCTGCATAATCTGTCATGCATAAAAACAGGGTGTTCCTATTGAAGTCAGTGGGGAGATCTGATAAACATGTGACGTGACAATATGGTACTGTATTTCCAGGTAGCTTATACCTGCTGTACTTTTTTGGTTATCCCTAGGTGCTTGTTTTGCTCTGGACACAGGCTTTTCTAAACTTGCTTTCTGTCAAGGCTTTCTGACTCCACTGTTTTTTCTTTGACTCCTGGTATATAATAAAAAGCCCAATGCTTTTATAATAGATTTCGGGGACCAGCAATTAGTGGAACCGGTATTATTAGAGTCAGTCGTTCCAGGCATAAAAGTGGACAGGTGAGAAAAGGTAGAAGCAAGTTATACTGAGTGCCAGTCTTTCACCCATCTGCAGTGGGAATACCACCCATCACGGTGCAAACACATGGTTTGGAAGTTTCTTCTGTATGCTTGGCCATGTTGGAATGTGTTGTGAGCCATCTGGGCTAAACCCTGTGCTCCCCAGTGGGACGTGTATGCTAAGAAGGCTTTCTTTTGGTTTTCCTGATCACAGTAAGTTTCCCTCTCTTCCTACTGGGGTGAGGAAAGATCAGAAACCATAGGAGCAAGGAACAGAAGTGGTGAGTGAAGAAGGAAGTGATTCTTTTCACAAACGGAGAGAACGTAATAAGACAAACGTAATGTTATTTTTATTTGATTCTTGATTTCATTTATCTGTTCAGATCCTTTTAAAAAACATTTGAAATGCATGGCTTCCTGCTACGAAGAAGCCTGCAAATAAGGAAGGTGACTTCTCAAATGTCCTGAAGAGGAGAGCAAAGAATCTTCCTTCCTCATACTGCCTGATGCTTGGGGATGCAGGGCTAGAAGGAGACGAGAAGGAGCAGAGGGTAGCAGTGTGCACGCAGGCTGGGTATAACAAGACCTCAGCCTGCCACACTTTATGCATTAATTCATGTTGCTAGAGACTAGAAAGCTGCATGTATTGTTGTGGATTCAAAAATAGCTATTTTGCATAAAGTATCTGAGAATTGAAGGACACGCTCTCACCCCCACCCCCATGCAATCCATGCAGTCAACTCCTGTGCTGTGCTGCTCTAGGACCTTGGGTTTTGGAGTTTGGCACTCCTCCTTTCAAAGTTACTGGCATGATGGGTGATCTGCTACTGCTTTCAACTGCATTTAGCCCCTGTGGGGTTCGTCTGTGGTGCTGAGCTCTCTGCGCCAAAGACTTTGATCAGCTTGGCCCCCCTGCCTGGCCTTATTCCTATTACTGTCTTCTGGAACCTCTAGCGATGTTCAGCTTCGTCAGAAGTGCTTCTGCCTGAGGGTAGAGAGGGGATAATATCTTGGTCTAGACCACTCCCTTCCACATGCTCTTTTTCTCCCATCCTGGCCAAGTAACTGATGGTAACATCTGCATCCCAGCAAGCGATATCACCACAGATGAGGAACCAAGGCACACAGCAAAAGTTGGGATCATCCAGCAGGCCAGTGGATTAGAGGCGAGAATGGAAAGGAGACAGTCCAGCATGCTGTCTAACTGGCTGCATTGCCTCCTGTATGTTACCAGTGCAGCATTAATTTAGCTGTTTCAAGAGATGCTTCTGTTAACATATTTCATATTAATAATGATGTTCTAAGATATTATAAAAAAGTTGATAACAGAAAGCTTAACGGCCAAAGAAGTGCTTACTTAGCCTGATTAAGCCTAGCTATCAGCATACATGAATTCTCATAGGCAGCATATTTTCACTTTATTCTCCTTGTTTTCTTTTTTGCAAGTGAACCATCCTGGAGTTGGCAATAGTCTATAGCAACAGGCAACTTTTCTGCCTATCTACAGGATATTTTAAGGTTCACATTGATGATAGCTACAAAAGTTTACACTTTTTAATAACCATTTTAAGACCTAAACAATTTTATCAATCAACTTTATAACTTTTCAAAAGGAGATCTAAAAGAAAAAAAATTTGTATTGGGGTGGTAGTTTTCACTTGAAATATTTTTATAACTTCAAAAATAACTTCAAAAGAGCTGGCTAGCTGTGCAGAAGTTAACCTGGTTTTAGAAGGAAGACCACACGAAGTTTGTACGGACTTTTGCTCTGGAAAGAATGTGCCATTGAGCCTTGGCAGCTGAAGGTGTCTCTGTTTTGAAGGGGTGTACAGGGGAAGTGAAATGATTTAGTGACTGAAGAGAGTTGCCACTTGCGCGAGCTCCATCCCTAAGGATATGACCTTTTTAATCCTCTTTAGTTAATGTATTGGTGATCTTTACTTAGGCAGAGTAAACAGTGCTGTTCTGAACAAAGGGGAGGTCATGCTTCCTGCATTACACTCTGACCCCGGGGTCGCGGCCTTTGTTCACTTCTCAATGGGAATTGCTCTCGGAGGGCCACCACAAAATGGAGAACTAATTTAGGCACGTGCTGGCAGAGAATGGCAGAGTATCAGGTTTGCTTCACCCCAGCCTCCAAGTGTGCAGCAGTCACGGCGAGAGTAAAAGTCAAACTGTTTCAAAGGGCACGTATTAGCTCTTTACTTACCGATGGCTGTGGCGCTTAATCCCTCGTTGAACTAAATATATTGCTTAGGTCTTCCCCCTGTGCTGCCAGTAATTCAATTTCTCTGTCTTCAGCCTTTAAACTTTTTTTTCCCCCCTCACTGGACTGTCCCAAATGAAGAAGCATTAGATAGTGAAAATTAGAGAATTTTTCTCTGAAAAGAAAGCGAGAAACCGCATGGCAATTGCAGCATTAAACTTGGGCCTCTGAGGTCTCAAAATAAGCTTTGTTCCTCAGCCTGTAAGGAAATGTGATGCTGTGTCCCAGCAGATTGTATTCATCACCTTTTTCATAACACTTTCTTTGTGTTGCACCAAGTAAATGCACGCACGCACGCATACAGGGCCCTGCAAAGCCGAGCATGGTGAGTGTGGAGTACTAAGCCAAAGTGAACTCTGAATTTCTCATATTTATCACTAATTTTATGCAAAAATGCAGATTTTTCTTTTTGGCTTCAGAAGTAACTGGTGGCAGAATATGATGCATCTCCTTTTTAGTTGCTGTGAGCAGGGAGCATATATAAACATGGAAGCTGAGATAAATTATCTGGAAGACTCACATATCGAAAACCATTACCTTTCACTGAAAGATGTTGGTTATTTTTCATCTATATGCTGTTCTTTGCTCAGCAATAAAATACAGAAATACAATGATACACCATAAAATAATTAAACTGTAAACATATATCTGCAGTCAAACTACTGCTTTTCCGTATTTTTTTCCATTTAAAAAAAAAAAGAAAAAGCCCTTAATTGCTGATGACAGCCAAGTTGTGTAAAACACAGCAGGGTTAAAACTGAGCACAAGGGCTGTGTGTGTGTATTGAGGGGAGCTTATAATGTTGTCATTGCAAAAATAAGTAATACTACGATGGTAAGCTTCGAGGCTTCAGTGGCTGTCGACGTGAATAGGATCAAGGTAAAAATGTGTATGACTGTAAATTTTAGCTCTCAGACTTGGGTATTTCTGAGCTTACCAGGTTGTTTTTTCATGTTTTATACCACTATAAATCCCTGGAAGACCCTAACATATTGGCATGAAGGAGTGCAGGGTGGGTTCACCTGATGCAACTGCTGGTTTAGGGTACAATCCTGCAAATGCTAGCTGCTGTGCTGGTTGCAGTTGTGCTTCTTTTGCCTCCTTTTAGACTGCTGTAGTAATAAGTGGTAAGCTATCCAACAGATGCTTCTCAGTCAGTGTCTTCTGTACAGTTGTGGGCACCTCTCGTGTTCAGCCCACCCTTGTGGGAGGCTTAACCACGCCGGAGGTGGCTCAATCCTGCCTGGGGGGCGGCAGGAGTGCATGGGCAGGAGATCCCCAGTGCCTCCGCCTTGCCCAGAGCATCCTTCTCCTGAGGCTTTTCCAAGGCATAGGGCAGGGCTGGGCAGAGAGCCTGTGATGGTGCGGCTGCATTTGGTACACAGACTTGCCTGCTGTACTAGACTCTTCTCTCTGAGAAGGGAGTATGCCACTTTGTTTAACTGTTGCAGACTTCCAAGCCTTTTCTTTTTTCTTTTTTTCCTCCTTCAGATGATGTGCTGTAATACAGATTTGCCTGATCTAGAATACTGTAGCTCTCTTACGTGTAAGACAGCAAAATTTTTTCTTTCTCTCTTTTTCTCTTTTTCTTTCTCTTTCCTCACTTTAATTTGTTTTCTTTGCATTCCACTCATTTAAAGTAAAATGTTACGTCTTTCTCTTACTTTTCTTGAAGTTGTATTATTTAAACACTTCCAATCACCTACTCTTAGATTTAAAAGTACATTCTGTAATGCAGCAAAATAAGCTATTTGAATATAAGAAGTGGGCAAGTAACTCAAACATCATTCTCCTTTAATGAAAACTTGCATTCAAAGCTGAGCCAAATGCGAACAGCAGAGAGTTAGTACGTGAGCAGCAAGTGATGCTGACTACAGCAATTCTGTGTCCTTTATTCGTTACTTGAAATTCCCAAAGTCCATTAGCTTTAGATTTTCATGGAAGCCAGAGAGGAAAGATATATTTTCTATACTTGTTATCCAATAAAAATAATACTGTCAGGTTATTCCTCACTTGTGTTAATTAGTTATAATTAGTATGTTTAGTAATGAAAATACAAGATCTCTCCCCTTTCACCATGTGTTCTTCAGTAGTAGTATTGTGTTTCTGTTATCTGCAGAGTGTCAAGGCAATGTCAGTTGTGTTCCTTTTTTTTTTTTGTTTTGTTTTTCCTTAAAGCACTGATACAGTTGTGCTTTGTTTGGAGGTGATGAGCTGTAAGAGCATTTTAAAATGTGGACCGCTGCTTAGAGGGGGAGGGAAAAAAAGAAGAAAATGCTCAGCCAATATTAAAATTTTAAAATATTTTTTTCTTCGAAAAGATATTGGAACCTTACAATAAATATAGTAAGTGTTTGCTTGAAAGGAAAACTAATTTTTCTGAGTGCACGTCAAGTATTTCAACACGCAATATGATAATCTAAGATGTGGTAGTAGAAGGGCCTCTTCTAAAAGCTTCTTATTAAGTAAGGCCTTTTGGAGATTTTTTGCTTTGGATGTCCCTGATTCAGAACTCCCAGGACTTTTGTTTGTTTGTTTTGGTTTTTTGTTTTACTGTTTAAAAGAAAAGATTTATCTCTGGCAAAGTTTGGATTAATAGAATGGGCAGAGAATAGTCTATTTTACCGGATGAACTTGATTTTTCAGCGTTACTCTTTCTGGCAGTGATTTCTCCGGCTAGTGTACCTGGTAAAGCTTAATGGTGGTTAAGGCTTTTCTCATTTCCTAGACAAAGATGTTACTGAAATTAGAAATATGAACTCCTGTATTATTTTTCTAAATTTGCTTTATCAAAATTGTTTCCAAATAGGACCCCTGCAGTGAAAACTAAGGAAGAACCATTCATATTTAACAGCCTCCTCTGTTAAGCAACTGTTGTACACCTGTCTATTCCGCCTTTAGTATTAAGCCATTTCTATTTCTCTGTTGATTTCCTTGATCCTTTGGATAATGATTTGCAATATATCAGTTTATCTAAGGAGAGAAAAAAATGAAAAAATTAAAAACTAGTCTTACAGAACATGGGTTTGGTCAGGCTTTAGATGCACTATGGAAATTACTGAGTCTATTCTTCACTTTTTGAAAATAAAGATTTTTCTAAACACTGGACTGCCGGATATATATTTAGGCCCACTGTAACTCAGCAAAATTCATTTGAAGTAAATGCTTATTTGCCTGATTTGTCTTCTGGTAAAATCTCTTCTTCTGCCTCTTTCCATTGAATACTTGAATAAAAAAGAAATATGTGAAAGTTTCAAAATGCTAAATGGATACAGATAGCTGCATATCATACACTTATGTGTGTATGGTTTTTAAATTAATAATTGAGCAGAAAATACAAGACAGACTTCAGTTGCACCTGTAAAAATAAAAATGTTACTTCTCTGTGAAACTGCATTGCTACATTTTTCTATGATACAAGGATACCATCCTCATGTTTTCCACTGGCATTATCCGCTTGGGAAAGAAAAATGCATGACAGCCTCAAAATGGCGTTCCCTGTTAGGGAAAAGCAAAGACGAAAGCTGGAATAACATTGTCGTTCCAGCACAAAATGGCCTTTTCCGATCGTTTTCCAATAAATTTCTTAGACTGATTAAGGTTTTGGCCATTAGCTGGCCAGTAAAAGCTGAACAATAATACAGTAAATCTGATATTCCTATAAAAAGCTTCCCCTGTATGTATGGGGATACCCATTTGCTATACGAGCTTGTGTGTAAGTACAGCATTAAAGCAAAATTGTGTTTTGTGAGTCCCCACAATGAATCTTAAGTATCTATTTTGCTTTCGCCTCTGTGCTGAAAACTCAGAGCACTGCCAGCTGAGTGCTGGAACAACATTTCGGTGTACGTGTGCAGTGCTTTATTAGACAAAATCCCTGATCTTTATGTCAGTCTCTCTAAGTGTTTCAGGAGTAGGTCTTGCATTCGAGTAGTCACGGAGCAGTTAGTTGTACGTGTTCTCTGAATGTAGTGATGAGTTGTTACGATAATGTTGAAGGGATAAAATTACTGCTGATGTAGTGCTGTTATTATCAACTTCTTTTGTATAGTTCTTTATATTTTAGAAATATTAATGTTTTTAAATGATGTTTATTTGTATAGCTAGAAAAAAATCAGTCCTGAAGCACGTCTTCTATGTTTTTCCTGTTACAATTAAGATGTAACCCTTGTTAGTAATCTTTAGGCTGCATTATTAAAATATTGTGATTTCTATTGAGCCATATTTTGTAAACTGGGTATTACCTACTCTAATAATATTCATACTTCCTGGGCTGTTGTAACGAGACCATAAATGCATATATACGCATATATACCTGTCTCGTGTGTAGGTCTACCATATTGCACACAGCACATGTGCATGTGTGTGGACACACGCATGCAGAGGAGATGAAGTATGTGATTTTGTTAAAACGGTTGTTGGGGGGAATGGAGAATTGTTTAATTTTCTTACAAATAAATGATGGAAGTAATATGGGCTTTAGATGACAACTTTGATTTTGGTATTTGGCTTCAAAAGTTTTTGAAAACCAGATGTATTTCTAATTGAGTCAGGGAGAGTTCTCTATTTTGAACCAAGTCTCACTGTCCTGTTGCCAACAGGCAAAAAGTCTCTGTGTCTTTTTTTTTTCTTTTCCTGCACAATTTTCTTATTAAGTTACTTGTTTGGACTAGAAAAAACACGGTGCAGTTTTCTTGAAATTTTTGGTGGACCAAGAAAAATTCATTGCATTACATTTCTGTTGATAAATTTATAGTCCCAGAAAAAGTTAAGAATTGACCTTTTAACATTTCAATGCTTTTATCATCCATCTAAAATCTCCGGTAAAATATATTTATGCCCTAGGAAAAAATGGTTAAATTTGAAACTTGAAATTTCTGTGGATTAGTCACTGATATCCACTGGGAATTTTCAGTATTCTGAAAAGGAAGTGTTTTTAAACAACTGAAAAACATAGTTCACTGAATTAAGTCTGGAAGCAGCTTTTCACAGTTCTGCCCCCCCCCCCCCCTTTTTTTTTTGGTGATGCCAGTGTTATCATTCGTATTGGACTTTATTAGTGTAGATGGCATAGTAAAAACTCCATTGAATGTTTTCTTTATAAGAGTGTTTGTATTGGTTTTGTCAGATTGTAATAAACTTCATTAAAATAACCTTTATTAAATGATAGCTCACATCTAATCTGCATAGGTGCTGATTTATCTTTTAAAATTATAACAAAAGATTTTTTGCAAGAAACTTCTGGTTTGCTGGCAACACCGAAATGGCCCTCTTTTTTTAAAAACCCGTATTACATGCCATGTAACATAAAGGTAATATAATGTATAGGTGGCTCTATATGAACAGAAAGGGTTCCTTTCAGAGCGTGATGCTCTGAGTTGAGGCCTTGCTGCTGCCGCATCTGCTTTGGCGTCCCAGAGCCGTCACTCCACCGCTGCAGCTGCTCATAGTGGAGGCGTTTGAACTTCTACTGCCGTGCCTCCTTCACGGTCCGTGTCCGGGAGTGGGGCAGTTGTCCCTACCATTTTCTAACATCCTTTCTGTATATTCTGGTATTTTTGTCAAACGTGTGTGTATAGATCATGGAATGCTTAAACGTGTCTCTGTGGGAATACGTCTTTCTGGACAAAGGAAATACAGAATCACATGTGTGTGTGACATTTTGTTTACTAAAACTGAAAAGTAGCAGAATACTGTTAAAGCTGAATATGTAAATTTAGACAGGCCTTCAAAATGTAAGAAATTTAGTAATGCGAGTGTGACAACTTTACTAAGTTTAACATGACAGACGGGAAGAAAAACCCCAAATGATTCCCAGGAAGACACTTCATGGAACACAAATTTTATGAAGTACTGAGCAGAAGATGGTGTTCTTTTTTCACAACTATCATTTAGACCTGCAACTGACATAAAAAATGTAGAAACCTGTATTATCTGTCCAGATAAATATATGAATACTTGCAATAGGATTATTACTCTCTCAACATTCTATTTTATGATAATAACAATGTGTCAATATTGTTCATGTTAAGATTTATTTTTTTTTTCAAGACGAGGGATTTAAATTTACTGGTGCCAATATATGCCGTTACAGTTTGACATTCCAGTGATATTTTAGAGACCCAAGATAGATGAATCTAAGATGCACCTTATGTACCATATATTTTAGTTTTAATGGGCTAAAGAGAAATATTAGCTTGAACTGTAAAACTGAAGTTGGCTACATAAAATAGATATGATACTAATATTCAGCTCAAACAGATTGCATCCCTGTGAATTCTGTCTCTACAACCATTTTGGATTAAGTGTCTCTGCGTACTAAATAATTGCAACTATGCAATGAATATGTTACCATTATGGACATCCCTTTTTATTTTCTTGCAATTTATGCATAATTTTCATCTTTACTAACATTTCACTACCAAAAAACCACTAAGGAATTTCTGTTATATGTCATTGTTGTTCACACTACAATCCACTTTGCTCAGGATCGTAGCACTCTATCATAATCAAAAAATAGAAATTCTTAGTATCACAGAACTTGGTCGCTGAACAACTTTTGGCTAGTTTAAAAGCCTTTCAGTCATTTACAATATAAAGGTATTTTAATCCCCTTTTAGACTTAAGAAATTTTCAGTTTGCATTACAGATTTCATCATGTACATGTGCTTACTTTTTGCAGCTTATTGTTCTCTAAAAATTAACTTTTTTTTTTTTACAACGTGTTTATCTTTCTTTTTCTTCTTTGTGGGTTTTGTGTTTTCTGGGTTTTTTTTTTTTAATTATCTCACTTTTTTCCCCCTTCAGTCACTAGTTGTGCAGGGCATCCGATTTTAAGGAGACACGTCCACTTAAATAAACGGAGGGCTGTGTTTTAAAATCCAACAGCTTGTTTTAACTCTGTGCTGCTAGTGATACCAGGAGAAGAGTATTGCCAGGCCAGAGTCTTTACCGCAGGAGAACTAGAAATGCCAGTCAGTGCTGAAGGTACAGGAGTATCGGATGGTAGAAATCTGTTAATATTTCCAGCTTGGGAACTTGGCACGGGAACCGCGGCGTTTCCCGGGGTGAGTGCCGCCCCCCTGGCTCTAGGCAGAGGTAGAAGTGCTGCTGGGGAAGAAAGCTGCAGCTTTTGCTGTGCTCATTAGGAAACAGTTTTGACCCTTCCTGGCCGTTCAGCGAGCTGATGGCTGCTGCTGCTGCTGCTGCTGCAGCCAGGAACTGAAAAGGTGCTGCCTCGAGTAGGGAGGACGGAGGCCGGCGGGGCAGCCGCTCACCTGCACCCGGTAGGAGCGGGGCCGGGGCGGCGGCACCACCACCTGCGTCGGGCGGCGGGCCGGGCCGGGCCGGGCGGGGGGAGCGGCGTGGCGTGGGCTAGCAGGAAAAAACAAGAGAGGGTGATCTAGAGCGTGGAGCTGTATTGTCTGCTCTCAGCGTGAAGAATAAATTACAGTCTGTCAGAGCAGGAATTAACAGTGCCAAGGGAAAGTGGCTGTACTGTAAAGTTTAGTTACGTTTTCAGTAAAATAAAATTGTGGTTTACAGCTGAGGAGCTTGCTGCTTATCTGGCCATACAATTAAATGTGACTGTGCCATTGCTTGATTTCCAGGATATGGATTTGCAGTTCAGTTAGCTTCTAGGAACTTTGTAGCATATTTATGATAAATAAGTAGAAGCCAGTAAATAAAATCTTGTCTTCGGCTTTGATTTGCTGCTGCTGATGTCAGTTTTCATCATTAAGCATGCTATATAGCAAAATATTAATTCCACCAGTTTCAAGTGTATAACTCTGTACAGTAAAAAAAGAAAATAGTTGCAAAATAAACAAAATTGTGTCGGTAACACCCTTAAAAAAAACTGCTAATGCAATGCACTGTTTAATGCCTCCTTTCTTAAAAAAAAAAAAAAAAACAAACCACAAAAAACCCCAAAACAACCAAAACACTTGTCCTACTGCCAGAGTTTCATTTGTGTTGATACCAGTTTAATGCCAAGTTTGCTATAAAACATTACTGTTAAAAATCAGTGTACTAAAGGAAGTGTTTTTGCAAAATGCTTCATTATGTTTTGAAGGGAAAAATGTGGAACTGTATCCTTGTTTAGCTTGCCTTTACAGTGCGGGACCACTTACTTCAAAATTGTTTTTATTTGGTATTTAAGTGTTTTTCCACATAATTTAATACAGCACTGATCCATTGGAATTAATGTGAGTTATTCAACAGCAGAATAGAACTTTCCCAAATAACCTGTACAATGTGTAATTACTGTCCTTTCTATGAAGTGTACACCAGCTATAATCACACAGAGCACCTTTGGTCCCTGTAGGGAACCATGGACAAGACTGCTTTGCTTTTATTTTTTAAAAAAAATTTTTTTTTAATCCCTGGAGAGTGTCTTTAAAAAGAAAAGCTCTCTAAATGTTAAGCTATTCTTGGTAATTTTTTTAAATAACATATACTGGAATGATATGATTAAAAAAAAATCAAAAAAAGTGAATTTACACTTTTCTGGATAGCTTAATCCTAAAAAAGAAATATGATGTTTGATTGGATTATTTTTGTAAAAAATCATGTACCTAGTCATTTTTTTATTAAACATTTCTGGAGGTCGTTAGATTAGAAACCAAACCATATTGAAAATGAAATCACGAATCTCTTTAGAGCTGACCTTAGTGTTGATGTCTGTATCACACAAAACAGATGAAAGAACAAGAGATACCACTGTGAGTTAAAATATAAGCAAATTAATTAGTGTAGAGCAGGGGTATCTATAATGAGTTTCCAATAGACAGGACTTGTGATAAGGAGAGAGAAAGAGGTTGTAAAATTATGTAATAGTATAAACTGCGGTGTGAAAATATTGGCTTATGACTATTTACATAATTTGAATTTATTCAGGCATGATGAATCTTAAAATAATTCCTCCACTTCCCTTTTTGGAATGCCATTTCTATTAAGTGAAGCTTACAAGTTGGACTTCACGTAATTGTTTTCCTCTTTCCTGAATCCTTATTTTTTTAGCACCGCGGTAACCTAAAGTTAGATGACTTTTCAATCTTATTTTACAACCGCGGTGACAGATATAGTGCATGCATATATCTCCTTGAAGAAGGATAACTTTCAGTGAATGAATCTGAGCCATAATTGTCCAAAGGCGATGTACTTTTAACCCTCCAAATGCACCAGAATTCTCCCAGTTATGAGACAGGCAAAAGCAGAGATGGCACTCAGCTGTTTCCACATTTATACAAAAAGTGAGAAAGGAAGGGGTAGGTATGGAGAATAAAGAACAAGGAGATCTGTATTTTTATACAGAGAGTACAAAACTTATAAGGAGCAAAAAATAGTGTCTGAGAAAAAAGGGGGAAAGTCATTCAGAAAACCAATTAAATGCAAGTAAAACACTATCACCGAAGTTATTCCTATACTTGAGTCTGATCCTTCCCTAAAAACCAGCTCTTTTACATTACATTGGCATTAAAAGTTGTTGAATGCACTATCACATATAATCTTCCCCCCCCCCCCCCGTGGAGGGTTAACATTCTCATATGTGCATGTTCTGAGAAAATAAATACTATCACGAATATTGTGCCATTATTTTAAAACAAAAATTACAAGAGTTTCAGCTGGACATTATGGTTGTCTGCTGCTAAGTCTGTTACCCAGAAATTTAGCTTGCTTTTACTTTTTAACCACCCAGAATTTATGCATACACATCCTCTGCATCCACAGGCTGTAAGTAATAGATACCAAAGTTATTAGAAGAGGTCAGAATTACTGGGTGTTATTTTACCAAAATAAAAATTTGTGGGAAAGTTACTGTTTAAATATCTTGTCAGCTATGTCTTGATAATCTCTAGTATGCTTTTACTATAACTTCCTAAAAATAAATCTTAAAAACATTTTGTGGCTTCACACCATTAAAAAAAAAAAAAGAAGGTTGGTAAGGGTAAACCATAAAACATATATTTGGCTTACAAAAGAAATGTTTATTCTCCTGAGAACGCTCAGTGGTTGAGCATTTTCTTCAGATTTCAGGCTTGATAAAAACGTGTAACAGAGGTTCCCTAAATACACCACTGCAGGAGTTGTTCGAGCTGTGGCACAACCAGTCAGTTCCGAGAAACCCACATGTGCCACCTTATACTTTCCAGTCTTGGCTTTCTAATATTGTGCATTTTAATAAAGCAAATGTGATTAAAGTCAGGCTTGAAAACAATGAGATGGGTTTCCATATACTTCATGATGTATAGGTAAAAGTATGTTCCATCAAATACAGTATATACTGTACGTGGTAGGGCTTGGTTTTGCCAGTCTTAATAGTTAGGCAGAGTACCTACAGCCCTTGGAATGGCTGCATTACAAGCTATAATATATTGTAAATAGTATTAAGTCTTTGCCACTATCATTACCAGAGCTGATCATTTAAGTATTGCATTTTTAAAAATCATGTGAGTTTATGTAAGAAGGAAATGCATCTTGGAAAAAAAAGCTGTGACTCTAAAGACCTCTGCTCCATTTCGCAGGATAGTGCGTTTTTAAGCAGGAGGTTGGAGAGTAGCGTCTTTGGATGGGATCTAAGAGTTGCAAGGGATAGAAACTCACATCTACCTATTTTCTTTTTCCATTGGATTTTTTCTATCACCTCTTGATTGCTATTTAGAGGACTAAAATATCAATTAATATCTTTTATCTTGAGGAATGGCTTACAAAGTCTTAGAAACACATGGGATTGACTTTCCCAAATACTTGAAACTGCCTAGCTGTTTAAAAAGTACATCAGGAAAGCAATGATAGCGTAAGCAAAATAAATATTAAATGAGAGGGACAACTATGACTTTCCTTAAGTAACCATGTAATCCCTTTTTTCTTATGGTAACATATTTTCCACAAAGAAGACTCTTCAAGGTTGAATCCTGTACAGTCTCCTTTTTTTTTTTTTTCTTCCCCCTCCTCCCCCCTCCATGTAGGGCAAATCAAATGCTTGACAACGTTTTTTGTTAGGAAGGCACATAAAAATTTTTTTTGAATATACCAATAACAGAAAAAGTCTATATATTTTTCTTGCAACAAGGAGATTTCATTGGTTGAGTGAAATGGCGAGATGTGACGCAAAAGGACACTTGGACGGGTAGAAATGCTGATGTATGCCAAAGCAGGCGTACCAAGAAATGCTGTTGCTATGAGAGAAACAGAGGGAGCGAGAGGGAGATCGTGAGAGAGCAAGTTGTGGAGGCCTTCTTTTCTCCTTTTTGGCTTCTAGCAGAGAGACTGCAACATCTCCAGTTTCTAGCAGGGAGGGTTTAGAAGCTTTCGGTGGGTATTTTCATCAGCCTGAGCATTTAGAGGAGGGGAGGAAGACAGGAGAGATGCGGGTCACCTTAGAGTACAAAAGCAATTGGAAAGTAGGAGGCTGTATATACTAAGCCAATGATCTGTGCTATGATAGATATACAAATTAGTACAACAGATGAAGCAGCTTAGCTCATTATCCACCTGATGGTATTAAGACTTACAATTCAAAATTACAAAATTAAAATGCAGGCACACACAGACACAGACAGACATATATTTATAATGACCCCACCTTTTCAGCTTATGAATTATCCGGCTGGGATACCGACGTCTCTTGTGTAACATTCTTAAAGAGCTGCAATAAATTCACCTTGTGAGTCCATTAGCCAGAAAAGGGGGAAAATAATTTGCAGGGAATTTTTTTTTGTCTCTCTTCTTCGGCAAGGGGGAAAAAAGTTTGTGCTATGAACTTAGCCTAGCAGCTTCTGGAACGTGAGCCAAAAGGGGCAGGAAGTTGTTTTACAATAGCGTTACAGTGATCCGCCACAAATGGAAAAAGCCAAATGTTGGACTCGGCGAAGAGAAAAAATATCCTTCTCCCCCTTGCTTCCCTCCTTTTGCCCCTTTGGAGAGAAAAAGAGAAAGGAGCCTTGAGATAGAAGTTCTTTTTTCTTTTTTTAATTACTTCTTGTAAGTAATGGAAAGATTATCTTGCTTGCATATTCCATGGCAAGCACGAGGGAAAGAAGTATCAAAGGGACGTTTAAAAAAATGCACTTGGTAACTAGCAACGGGACTTTTGGCACAATTCCTTGAGTTTGCTTGAGGTTATGGAGGGGGATGGGGAGAAGAAAAGCAAGTCGACGCAGTACGTTTTCTTTAAAAAGGGGAGGGGAAATGGAGGAGAAACTATATAAAACTTTTTTTTTTTTTAAAGGAAATGTGTGTTGATCCTCTGAAGCTGAATCCTCAGGCATTTGTGGCCCGTCTTTGCAGTCCGATATGTTTTTTTGTGAGTGTGTGTAAGCGCTCTCAATCAAACAGCAATCATGGCAGCTGTTTTTCTTCCAGCACAGCAGTTGAGCTGTCTCGCCCAAATGCTTATCAGCTTTTGACTCGGTGCCAAGAGAGTTAGAAGGGCCAAGCAGCCTGAGCTTGGCTGTGCAGCTGGTTTAGAAGTAAGGGCATGAGAAAACAAAATCACCAAGTTTTTTTGTCACATATTTTCTTTTTCAAATATCCATTTTCAGCTCTGTGGGGTTTTAGGGTTTTTTTTTTTTTGGTTGGGTTTTTTTGGTGCTGCAGTTTCGTGGTCCTCGTGGACTGCTTTGCTACAGAGAGTCGTCTAGGTATGTGTAAATATAAAGAGGAGCCCTGATCTCTTCGTTTGAATCCCGGAAGATATTTCCGTAGGACCTTCCTCCTCCTCCCCCCCCCCCCCCCCAATTAAAAGCTTCATTAGCCGCACCGCACTGCACTGCCAAGCATATTGCCATAGCGTGGGTGCATTTACATTCCAGCGCAGCGCCTTTCCTCCCCGTTGCTCCATTTCTCCCCCGGGTCCTTCCCCCCACCCCCGGGCTGCCCGGCCGGAGAGCGGGGGGCGGCCGCCCGGGGGGGCCGGGGCGGGTGTCGCTGCGTGGCAGGGCGCTTGGTTCATTGCGGTGTGCATGCGTGTGGGGTGCGTGGCTCTCGGTGTCTGCGTATGATGAAAACGAGCCTGCTCACGCAGGGCCGTGCCTCTCTTTCATCATCAGCTCTAGCCCTCTGCGTTTCGCTAGCTCACGTCCTCCTCCTCCTCCTCTTCCTTAGCCAGATTGCTCCAGTCGCTCACAAGGGGGAGGCTGGACTCTGGAAAAAAAAAAAAAAAAAAAAAGGTTGCTGCTGCTCGCATTCCTGCTGCAAGGGCCTCCCCTTCAGACGGCCTTTGCCAGAGCAGAACTTTTAAAAATGCTGCAAATAGGATCTTCTTTTTCCTCTAATTTATTTAACCCTCCTCTTCCACCGTTTAAGAACAGGGCTCATTTTCCTTCTCTCCTGCGCTGGGCTCGGCTGTACTGTATATCGCAATGTGGAGGTTAATGCTCCAAGTATTTTCCCCTCCGCTGATCCTTTTTTCTCTCTCTCCTCTCTCGTTCTCTCTCTCTTTTTCCTCCGTTAAACAAATTGATTTCTTTGCCCGAGCAATGAATCAGGCTTTGCTAGTTTGTATGCTGTGAGAACGAAGGCTTTTATTTGTGATTTTTCTCCCCCGAGTATCAGTGCACAGTGCAGCTTATGGAGCAAGCCTCTCTCGCTGGCTTTCTCTTTCTCTTTAATAGAAATATATTTTTCATGGCTTTTAGGTATCTGCGCCATGTGAAATAGGGCGGATGATATCCCTCCAAACCCCTTGTAATTTGACCATGGCTGAAATGGAAATATTGGGGGGGGACACACGACACGGGGCTGGGTGTGGGGTAGGGGCTGCACAGGCTGTTTCGTCCTTTGCAAACCTCTCCCCCCTCTTTCTCTGCTAAGGAGGGAAAAGGGGATGTGCAGTAAAATGCCGTCTCTGGGACAGGTGCCAGCTCCTAGACAAAAGAAGTAAAATAGGCGGTAAAGAGGAGGGGGGGTGTGGAATTAATAGCCAACAAAAATAGGAATTGAAAATCTCCGAGAGGCAGCACTGGCAAAAGTGATGGTGCCTAACTGGCCTTTTTGCCGCATATTTTCTTAGCAATGGGTGGAAAGGAGAAAGTTGTGGCATACTTTTTATTCTCGTCTTCTCTGCAGACGTTTGAAAGCGTGAAGGGAGGGTGGAGGGTGCCTTTTTTTTCTTCCTTTTTTTTTTCCCTTCTTTTCCCTCCTTTCTACTGAATTATTCATAGTGTCAGTGGTGAAGCCAGGACTATTAGCATGCATCAGACATGCTGTTTGTCTGTTTGCTAACATTCTTCATTCAAGACTTGTTAACTACCAGACAAGCTTAACACGCTTCTCTTTTTCCCCTCCCCTCCTCTCTCCCTCCGTGTCTCTCTCTCTCTCTCCTTTCCCTCCCTCGCTCCCTCCCTCCCCTCGCTTCTCCCTTCCCTTCCCTCCCTTTCATGCCACCCCTCGCAGCCGCCCATTGTTGCTGCCGGGCGCTGGCAGCCGGGGGCAGTTGTGGCAGGGGAACGGGCGGAGGAGAAGCCGGCGCCGGTTGCTAGGTAAGGACCGCCTTCCCCTCCTCTCCCAGGCCTGCATGCACTTGCAAGGGCGAGAAATGCCAGAGAGCTCGCTCAGTGCCTTCTGCCTGCCTTTCCAGGAGACTGCAGAGCTGCAAGGTGAACACCACCACCACCAACATCGGCGGCTCCCGGAGGCTGGCTTCCCACCCTGCGCAGGGTAAGCTGCTTTCCCACCGCTTCCCTGCTCCCCGTTGATGTGCACTAGCATTTCGTGTTCATGTACCGCTACCATGGCGTGAGCGGCGAGTAATTACCAAGTAGGAAAATTAAGTTTCAGAAACTACGTGGGTATCGGCAAATTGGCTCGCGTCTGCCCATTAATTTATTATTAACCAGTAGTACGTTATCAGCCCGGCGAGGTTTAGGCTCATGCAGGATGATTGCTTGCTGGCTATTAGGGATGTGATATACTAATATTTGCTATTGTTGCTATTTTTTAGGTTCTCTTCTCCCTCTCTATCAAGTCTGCCCCTCCCTTCGCTAGTCTGTTTAAAACCAGCAAGCTTCATTTTCTTAGCAGACAAAGGTCGATCACAGCTTTTATTTCTGAATGCAAATGTTCTAGGACTTGTGCCAGTCTTGCCTTCATTGATTACAATATAGCTTCTTTCTTGAATGGCGTGCCCCCCCTTCTCTTTTTCTTTAAAAAAAAAAAAATAGAAGGAAGCTCAAGGAAAGAAACAAAGTTGGGTGGTGCAAGTTTTTATATTTATTTAATATTTCAGTATGTTTGAAACATTATTAAACATCCATGTGCAGAGCAGTTCTAACGCAGCTGCTAACAAGTACGTAGGGTTTTATGCCATTTGTGTGTGCATGTACAAGGGTACGTGTTTGCATTTTTCAACTAATATTTTTTAAGGTAACTGTGATGATCTTCAGTAATTGTATCTCATTACAATTACATTTCCCGATTGTCTTAGCAACGTGAATTTGGACATAAATACTTTGGGGGTTTGTATTTAAATTTTATAATACTTGGAATTGTTCAGGACTAGTTTATAATTACCATTTTTATCCAATATTTTTAAAATACTATTTTTGATGGCCTTTAAAGGTCCATAAGTGCAGAAAGTGTATTTTCTTCTTTATGTTTTACGTGCGCGCACAGGCACATGCTCACGCATACTCCCACTCTCTTTCTCTTGCTCTTCGGGGGTTAATGAAGGAATTTATTTTAAGTATAATACTTAAATATTAGAGTAATGCCATTTATAGAACAAAGTACTATGTGGATATAGATGTCCTGAGTTAGGCACAATTTGGCAGATGGTTATACACTTAAGATTTATTACTACTATGAAATTGCCAGACCTATTATAATACTTACTTTGTATTCTTTATATAGACAAATGCATGTGCAAATTAAAGTATCTGGAAATAAATATATTTTAAAGACACTTTATGAGAAAACTAGTCCTTTCATATATATTTGTAAAACAAAATGCTTTCCTCTACACTGAAAAATGGGATGCTTATGTGAAATATTTTAATCTTTTCCCTTTAGTTTTATTTATACCCAGGAATTAAAGTAAATAAACCCAAACTTATTTGGATTTGTTTTGGTTTTTTCTCTACAAACCCCCCCCCCCCCCATAAAATAATTAGAAAATACCTTGTGACTTGCACAAAAGTAGTTTTTAATTCAGGCCATTGACAGCATTGTATCAAAACCATCTCCGTATTGGCATTGCATTTGAACTGTTTTATGGCAACATAAACTGAAAAACAACTCATAACTTTAAGTAGTAAAGCTGTATTTATTGGCCGATCAAGCTCAAAGTAAGTAGAGAATGTTTTAGTGAACTGTGTAGATTAAGAAAGGAATTCAGGAACGTAAGGCTTGGTGATAGCTAAAATTAATTTCTTGAAAGTACTTTTTAGAGGCCTATAGTAGCTGCACAGTGCAATGCAAATAAAATATTAGTTGAGGGTTTTAGCTTGTAGTGGTTATAAAATCACAAACTGCTAAACACTCCTCACTGAGAAATTTCAGAGTACTCAATGATATTGCTCCTAATGATGCTGTTTATCTATAGAGGATTTTTTTTTCCTTAGGTTGTAATACTTGTTGGGGTTGTTTTGTTACTGAGGGCTAGCACTTAAAGGAATATGAAATTGCTTCTGGTGTATTAGTACTTTATTTTGTGATGGCTTGCTAGAAATGATCGCTGTGAAAGTAAAAGAAGCAGAATTGCCTTATTACTGGTTTATTTCACAGTGAGGATTTCTATAAGCATGCTGAAAATGAACATAGCAGTGCATAAGGATCACGTGTATGTTAATTGAAGGAGGATTAAAATCTGTTCATTAGATTGGTGAATTCCAGGGTTTAAATTTAAAATTATTTTTAGCCTGTAACTTGAAATATAACTGCTGATAGAAATATTCAGAATAGAAATAATGCCTTCAGGAATTATGCACATGAGCTAGAGCATTTACATTTTGAAAGTGTTTTGTGTTGGACTGCCAGGTTCTTCGTACAAAGTGTTTGGTGCATGGAATGAAAAATTAAAAGCATAGACAATACTTTGCTTAATTAAAAGAAATTTTTGATAGCTGGCTAGGATGAAGTTTTGCATATTTTCAGATAAGAATTGAGTGAAACACACTGAAAACAAGGTTTTGCTCCAAACTCCGTCTTTCTCCCCCACCCCCATCCTCCAAATGGATTTTTATCTTCCAAGAGGATATTTAAGGTGTTGCTGATAAATGAACAGTCTATTCTTAAACTCCCACCTATCTTGACTAAAAAGACGGCTTTTACTGAACAATGCTAAGGCAGGGAAAGCAGGGAACACGAGGGAAAGGTATGTAGGTTCTAGGCCTGTGAGTAGTACGAAGTGCTCAACAGAGAGCAGTGTTACGTGCAAGGCACAGAGCAGCTTGCAGTGAAACAAGAGGAGCGTAGTCCACGGCGTATTACACAAATAGGTGGGTTACGATGTGATGGTTACTTTCACAGACAATAAATGGTACATGCGGCGTCCTTATTCGGGCCGAACATTTTGAAATTAATTGGAATTTTGCCTGGATGAAAGCTGCCAGGTTTGGATCAGGTTAAGGGAGATTTTATTGTGGGCAAAGGAGAGGGAAAAGGGAGGAGGCAGAGGGAAGAAAGGGAATGGGAACGGAGCAGGAGTTACCACTTTCAGTTGTGGGTGCAGTCTGGAGTTCTTGTCTGCATTGAATACAGAAGATAACATAAGGCTGTGAGGCTGGATTATATTTTGTAGGGCTGTATTGGTACAGCACTGCCTTCTCCCAGTATGTGCCAAGTATTCATAAACATTTTGTAGCAGCTAAGGAGAAATAAAAGGAAGAGTGGAAGGAATGCCTTGTTTCATCCAGTTTTCTTTTGAAAAAAAAATTTTTTGGGGGGGAGGGGAGGTAGTTAACATCCAGTCAGTGTTTCAGCAGCTCCCTTTGCAGGCAGAACGGTTTCACTGTAATCGGCCTTCGTCCGTGTGCCACATATTCCTGTGGCGTGATGAACCTCGGCAGGGCCCTCTACCTCATACGGCAGTGTTCCAAGTCTCCTGCGCACATGGGTGCTCAGGGCAGGAGCAGGCCTGTGATCGTGACGCCTTCCCTCAAGAAAATGGAAATGCTCTCTAATTAGGCATTTTTCCTCCTAACTGCATCAGTCGCTCTCAGCTTGAAACAGGTGCAGGTAATCAGCCCTCCCCTCCTCCTCCTCCTCCCCCCCACAATGGTGCTTGTTGTGGAGGTCTGATCTATCTAACAAAGCAATACCACCATACAGCTTTCAGTTTGACTTATGGCGCCTGTACCTGTCTGAGAAGAAAAAAAATTAATTAATTTAGAACTATGATTGCGTGTCTTTGTTCCTCACATAAGACATACTGTCGAACATGTTTCTTCGTAGCTACGTGCATGTTCATATAGCATGCCTGCTTGTACAATGCATTTGATTTTTGCAAAGATAGGTATTCATTTGTTCAGTATGTGTGCAGCTAGCTAGACTTACGATTGCAGCCAGAAGACAAAAAGTTGCAGTCCCTGTAGCCAGCACAATAGACGTGCATAAGTAGAGTGATCCCAGTAGATATAAAATGGCGGGGTAGACGTTTTCAAGTGCACGTGCACTTCTGCAAGTCCTGAGTTTATGCTACTGTAAACTGTACTGGCTGTGCAAATCTGTACTTGTTTATGCGTTTGACTCCGTGCCTGATCCACAATAGGATGAATTCTGTTGAGTTTGATGGGCTTTGAAGCAATCCCCCTCTACCCAGACATTCAGTAACGTAATATGTATGCACATTTGTGGAATCACTAATATATCTGGCCTATAACTTAGTAGTAGTGAGCAAACCAATTTCTGATTTTCCTAAGAGCGGTGCAGAAACTTGTCCACAGCTATTCCTGTACTCACGTAGAACGTTTTAAATCTCCTAGTGACCCCAGTACTAGTATGTTTTCATTAAAATTTGACTTTAAATCTCTAAATTAGAATATAATTCTGTTTAAGATGCCTTGATTCATAGGTAGATATGCAGGAATAAAATGCCCAGAATCAAGCCCTTTGCAGCCTGTCTTTTAAAATTATGTACCGTCAAATATAAGATCTCATCATTTCGAGTTGCTCTTTGTGAAACAGTCTTTTTTCCCAGATTAGTGATACCAGTTGTTTAGTAGTTGTATACTCTTCCCTCTTGCATACATTTGAAATTGGCTATGCCGTACCTCTGGAAACAAAGGATCTGATCCAAAGGCCTCTGAAGGCAACGGAGATTTTTTCCATCGACTTCAAATGTGATTTGGATTAAACCTATATACATAATAGTTTGCAATAGTGATCTGACTGCTATAGTGGTTTTCAGGGTCCTCCACAAAACTTTTCAAAGCTGATAAAAATTGTCCAGGTATGATACTCCCAAATACACGTTGAAGTGTTGATCATGTTTTGTTGTCCTGTTTTAAAAAAACAGGAGGAGGGGGAGCTCCAAAGAGCTTCATCTCACTGATGCTCCAAATGAGAGTTTTATGAATAAAAAAAGAGTGAATGTTGGTCCCATATTTGGTATGTAGTTGATGTATTACCTTATGCATTCTTTATTTAAATTAGGGTAGTCCTTTTGGAAGGAGTCTGTAGATTTGAGATGGCAATGTACTACTTATTTATTTTTATACACACAAGTTTAAATTAACCTCAACCATAGTATCTTGTTATCTGCCAAGGAAAACATTTAGCTCCTGTCCAGTCTCTCTGGAGTTTCAAAGTGATTTGCTCTTTTCAAACTTGTTAAAACACAAATAGAAAAGTAAATTGCTTTGGATACCGACTGAAGATTTTGCAAAGGGGAAGGAAGAGGAGCTGAGGAAAAATGAATTTATTATTATAATAACCAATATACCTTTATTAAATATTAATTAAGTCATTTTCTGTAGCTTTTGATTGATTGTGTTTGAATTGCTGACTGATATTTTGCAACACTTTAAATCTGAGGTACACTTAGCATGTTGCCCATGTATTCAGATACCTGCATACAGATATGTTTACTGTGGCATTCATTCAGCCCCTGAAATTCTTTTGTCAACGTAAGCGGACATTTTCAGAAGGAGAAAGCAGCTTCAATTTTAATAATAAAAGAGTTCACGTGCTTTTATAACTACGGACGCAAATATTTTTAGAATGCCAAATTAGAAAAAGATGCGTTATTTGAAACTGGTCTTTTTTATTATTTTTCTCTGTTTTATTTTTTCTTGGTTTAGGTAATTTCAAAAATAGAGGAAGTACACTGGAAACAGTTGATCTCATGAGCTAGAAAACAAGAAGCAGCACCATTTATTTTAATGCTGGGGGGGGCAGGCAGTGGCACTGAGCAGCTTAGAGAAATACGGAATAGTGTTTTTGTGTTTTACAACAGTTGTAGGCCAAGATACTTCACACTGAAGTTAATTCATCAGAGAGAGGGGTCAGTTTGGGGTTTTTGTAAAGGTGATACACTTAATACTGATTTTTCGACACAAGTTATATTATTCTTTCTAATACATTGCTCACAGTAACTGGTCTTACAGAATTGCAATAGGGTAGGTGATAGAAAAGGCTTTGTTCTGGCCAGAAGCTAAAGCTGTAGAAGAATTCATTTACATTTTCATGTGCAAGATGTAATAACCATAAAAAAAGTTACAAATATTTACAGTGTTGTAGGTGTAAATCTAAAACTTACTTGTTTCAGTTACTTGCTTCAGTTCAGGAATAACTGAGTTGGTGAACACAAAGCTTTGACATGGACCTTTACACCCGTTGGTAATCTTTACAGAATTAGTCTTGCTTTTTATTGGAATTCAGTGTGCAAAAGAGTAGGAAAGCTGTTTCAGTGCATCTAAGAGATTTTGATTACTGTATTTGTTTTGCTATCCATACACAAAGAGCTCTGGTATATTTACTTCTACATTTGTACACACAGCACGTATTATTTTCAAAAGATTTTATTCTTTGATAAATCGTTCTCTTTTTTTTTTCTTTATTTTTATATTTATTTTTCTCTCTGGTTGCAGATTCTTTTATTTTTTATTTTTTTTAAAGAAAGGAGAGTTCTCATGATATTTTTGTTACCTTTGGCAGATGAGATGTATTGTCTTATTTGTCTATAGGAAACAAAATAGTATATCCAGTCCTGAGTCAGTGGAAAGTCTCCCACAGATATCAGAGAGTTTTGGATTATACTCTCAAACCGAAGTAACACTAATTCAAAAGCCTGATACAGGAAGCCTGAACTCGAATAACTCTTAAAGTGCATTTAAAGAACGCTACATTCTGCCTGACCTTATGGACTTATGGAGTTAGCTTTTTTACCTTCTTACTTTGTCTAATATAAACCTAGGATTGTCAGTCTTGCTTTCTTATTTTAAGGGACACAGCATTGGTATTCTTCCTACTCCAGCATGCATTTATGAATTGCAAGGTGCATGGGAAGGAATCGATCATATTATCCCCCAATGGATGAAAATTCTGTTAGAGGCCCAAAGGGCACGCACATACAAATTTTGCTGCAGGGGTTCATCATGGGGTTTGGTTTTGTTTTTAACGCAGTGTGCAATATGGGGATTTTGTTGTTGTTGTTGTTGTTGCTTAGTTATTACGTGAATAAACCATTTACATTTTAAAATGTATTTTCATTAGTAACCATTTTTTAAAAATAGTTTTCCAACTCAGTCTGTTATGAAGATAGTTAGTTACCAGTTTTTAATGGAAGGTTATACATTTCTCATTCCATAATTATTATAGAAGGAGGAATTAACATGATCACATGGAAATTTTGTTTCTTAAATGGAGATTTACATTGATGGATTGAAGGTTTAAGGTGCAGATTTACATTTAAATTACATATTACATGACATTTACATTTTAAATGATACTAAAACAATTATTTCTACTGTCTCCTTGGTGCCTTCTGAATGTCTCTATAAAATTATTTCATTTAAAGTATAACCCACTCTACTATATATTTATATATGTTTCACATATGAGATCAGAGTGTTTTTTGTACGGATGCGCTCCTATCTGGTGTAAATAAAAATGAAGTTGAATATGTAATATTCACATATACACATTTAAGTTGCTATTTAGTACTTTGTTTAGAGTGGCAATTCCTTTCTTCTCTATAATATAAAATGCTCTCAGGGGGTTGTGTTTAACAGGATAAAAATGTCATCCATCAGATGCTTGTATATTTTGCCCCAAAATGCTTTCAGGAGTCAAAACTTAGAGTGTCACTTCAGGCAAGTGGGTAAGGAATAGCACTTGGGTGCAGATACAGATACAAGGAGGTCTAGAGTTTGTAGAAAAAGAGAACTGATTTGGGAGAGAAAAGCAACCTGAAAGGTGGCTGTGCCTGTTGTAAAGAGCGGGCCAGCGTGGAAGTCGGGAGCAATAACAAACTAGTTGTAACTTTATGGAGATACTTTCATGCTCAAGGAAGGTACCATATGCACATATATGTTCTTGCTGGTGAATATTTCTTCAGTCTGTGACACTGCAGTCCACATCTTGCAATCAGTTTTAGCAAGTTCAAAGGAACTTAAAGTATGAGCATAATTCTCTTCCCAAAATAGATTTCTTTACACTGTCAGTTGGATATGGCTGTTTTACACCCATATAAGGTTCTGGGTTGGACACAGAAGCACGAAAATTCCATTATTGTCAAAATAATTGCTGCAAGCCTTTTCACTTCCGATGCCTGCCGAGCTGAATACATTAAAGAGTACACACCCGCCTGGTGGTGGATTGAACTTCAGGTGAAACAGGGCGGTGAGCGAGCCAGTATCAAACCCCTGAATTTTGTAACTTTTTGTGCCTTCCTCCTGAGATACAATCGGACCTAAAATACAGATTAATTGAAGGTTCAGCAGGCAGAGCTAACAAGCTTTCCTGAAGATCAATCTGTGTAAAACCAGGCCTACGCCGTAACAGTGTGTGTTAGTTTTAAAGTTGCAAATAGTGGAAGAACAAATAGAAAAGTCTCACAATTCAATTAAATTCAAGAGATCAAGCTGAAAAATTACTTTGGCAGTGCACTTGCAGACTTTGTTACAGCTCTGTATGAGTATTTTTGAAAAACGCTTACAATGAAAAGGTTTATCCAAGTGATCAATGGCTGTGTTCCATACCACTTGTCTAGTGGGTATTACTTCTACTGGCAATTAAAAAAAATAAAGCCATTCTTCACAGAGTGAATTTCACCTCTTTGCAGATGACTAGTTCAAGGCCTGCATAGAGTCTAAGTCCTGCTCAAACCACTTCAGATAGCTTACAGCTTTTTTATGTCCTTTATGCACTGTGAGCTACTGCTGTAGAAGCCACTGGGAGAAATACTGGGTACAAAGAATAATTTTTATCATGCCATTGAAATCAATGGCGTTAACTCTTTCTGATCAATATAATCTGCAGTCCCAAGAGTTTATCTAGTTACTCTTCTATCCCTAAATATAACATCCTTTAATTTGTAAAATATGTATCTTAGACATGCTATTGTCTAGAAATTAGGCTTTGATGAAGTATTCATATGTGGGAGTCATGGTGCCCTTGTCTAGAAGAATGAGTAAGAAGTTGGGAGATTCTTTTACCTTGGTGTAACAGTAAGAGCCTCTTCAAGTTTCCTCCTCCTTCTCTGCCTCAGCACCTCCTCTTGTAAGTTGGAGATAACTCTGACGTTGCCCATGAGATTTCTTCTGTGAGAAACAGTTGACATCTGAATAAACCATGTACAACACACATGTAGAGAACGCTGAGCTGAGAAGGGAGTAGTTGTGGACTGTTTTGAAATGCAGTGCCTACAGAATTCAAGGGGTTAAATACTGCTTTGCACAAGGCGGCATCTCATAGTCTAGATCTGCGTTGCAGCTGCTGTTCTGGTCTTTGACTTCCTCTGAATGGAGACTTTCACTCATAGCTTTAGGAGGCAACTCCTCTGCCTCCCAAAATTTGGTAGTATACCGAAGTGGAAGGTTACGTGCTTGCTTGCTTGCTTGCCATGAGGTTTCTTTCATCACCACCGTCTTGTAAATTAGTTGCTCTGTTTTATGCACTCTTCAGTAATAGCAGAGATTGCAACGCACACAGCATCTGTAGGGATATACCCCAAATCAAAGTCAAAATCTGATCAGAACAGCTCAATAGCAAGATGCTGTGAAATTGCCTGGTCTGTTGCCCTTCCAGTTTAGGATTCTGCTGTGCAAATAATTAAAATCCAGTATGTTGATAGCATCTTAAGATGGTATAGGGAAGTTAATTAGATCATCGACTAAAAAAAACCCAAACAGAAAACCCCCAAGCCTTTACAGAATACTAAACAATGACCATGGAAACTAAAACTTACAAATCATAACATTTTATGTGCTCCCTGCAGAATAGAAAACTGGGAGGGAACTTTTTAAAATAAAGACACTGGCATATTTTAAATCTTTTGTTTGCTGACTTTTTCCCCCCCCCCCCCCCCTCATAATTCCATTTTTTTTTTAATCCTACTGCTTGCCTGAATGTAGTTGAGTTTAGGATTTCTTTCTCTTTACAGCAACCTATCCTCTGTACTAAGAGTTTAGTTTCTAGAAGACAGGCAGGCGTGCCTGGTTCGTGCAGCATTGGCATTGTGTAGCAAATTACAGTCAGCTCAAGTGAGCAGGCTCTCTCAGTCACCCTGTCTACAACTTTCATTCTCATCAAGGGCACAGCTACACTGGAGAGTGCCCCAGACACACACGTGATGCACAGACTTGGGAAGCAGTCGAGGATTTGACTAAATGCAGAGAGCCACACTGGTTCCACCATGTGGACAGCTTCAAGCCAGCTAAAGCTGTACTGCTTCAGTTACTGCAGAAGGCCAACTATGTTTTAATGAATACCGTAAAAATGGTTACTTTTTTTTTTTCCCCTACGTTTTTAATGTGTGCCTGTGACAATCAAATCCTGCAGATGCTTATGCATAGGACTTAATTTTGCACCCACTCGTAGCCCCAGACTGTGTTGCTTCCATGTCCTCTCCCCCTCCTACCACGGTGTCCCTTCTCCTCTCATCTGCAGCTGGTGAAGGCTGTGTGAAAACCAGTGCTTTGAACCAAAAGTGAAAATACAGCAGACCTACAGCCAGAGTTTTCTAAAATGTTTCCTAGTAATCCTCTGCCCAGTTTGAGTGCTTTATCACCTGATTATTGATGGTGCTGAAAATCTTTGGGTGAGCGCTGCCACGCTCTGAGTACACCCTAGTGCTTGCATTTAGGTGTCTCCAGCTGGCTTCTGAGTGTCATCTTATATTCTCATTACCTGCAGTGTGAGAGCACTTCCAGTCCAAGCTGTATGTAGGTGTCCTGAGCACCAAGGGTTATAAGCTAGCCAGGGTAGGCAATTTCCCTCTTCAGTTTACAGTATCGTTTGAGATCAAATGGGAGAAATGAGTGCAATAAACCTGAGGAGAAAAAGGGCCAAATATTCTAGTTTGGACTGTTAAGTTGGGCAGGGTTTGTAACCATCTAGTTTAGCTCTAGTTTTTTTTCATGGCGTTTGCACAAGATTTCAAAACTTCTGTGTTTGATTTTTGGGTTTTCATCCCTTTTTCTTTCCTTACTCTTTAGGTCAATTCACATCCAATCTTTCCAAAATTACTCGTGGGCAAGGCTGTGGTTTCAGGAATTGTTTCGGCTTGCGCGCCTCCTGTCTAGTCAATGCCTGCCTTTGGCTGATCAGATCAGAGAGGAAGACAAAATGAGAAGTTCCCCTTTCCTTCAACTCAGTAGATGATATGCTCAAAATGATGACCAAGTTTCAGCAGACTGAAGCAAAAACCTGGGAACTCATTGTGTCACAGACAAACTGACATGTTTGGAATGCACTTTTTGAGCAACAGAGGTGTTGATTGCTCCAGGAGTTCATTGTCAGAGATAATGAGATCTGCAAGTACATTAGAAATCTTCGCTAGGAAGAAAGTCAATAGTAGAACAATGTTTCAAGCTGTAGTCTCAGTAAGTCATTTACTTTTAAAAATCTAATTCTTTGCAGAGGTGAAAACTTTGTTATTGGTGTTTTATTGAAACATAGTATTTGAATAGTAAGTCAGCACTGGGAAGATTTTTGTTTTGTTTTTGTAAGAAGCCCTTCCAATAACTCCCAAAACTCTTCACAGCTATTTTTCTTTGTGTCTAATTTTTAAAAAAATTGGGATTTTTTACAAGATACATTTTAATTTTACTTCACAATCAGTAAAAGGTTCCTCTTTAGCATGGAATATACACATTACAGACTGTATTTAACTGGAAGCCAATTTTTATTTTGAGTGTATATTTTATGAATAAGTTACTATTATTGCTAATTCTTACTGTGGATGTGCTGCTGCAAATAATGCAGTGACTTGTACCTCTGTAAGAATTTGGCAAAGAGTAACACCGTGAGGCATTAAACCTCTCTCTAAACATATCTGGGCACTGCAAAACAGTAACAACATTAAAAAAAATAAATTTTGAGAAACAGAGACAGGGGAAAAAAAAATCAAGACAGCTGGTTGATTTAAGAGTTCGTATTTTATTTTGTCTAGCAATCAAGATGCATTTTTTCTTTTTAGAAAATAAAGATGCATCATTTTGACTTCCAGTTTGAAAAAACAGAAGCCCTAAGTTTACCTATTCCACACAGTTTCATTTTTCACTAGTATTTTAATTTTGTGCTTGTGTGTCATATTTTAAATCTAAATTTTGGTGTTGAAATGAATTGCTGTTGTAAATTATTCTTTAAAAAGGAGAAAAAGATATATTTCAGTTCAGATCCATAAAGCAGATGACATGACTCCATGGCTGCTTCTGGTGAAAGAAAAAGCGTGATACCTTCTGTAATTGCAGCATCAGACCCTGAGTAGTTGTCTCTGTAGTAGCATTGCGTTAGTGCAAACATTGCCGGCGCTGTACTTTCTAACAGGCTTCTGTTGTGTCAAAAGGTGAGAGAGGCAGCTATAAATAACCGTGATTGATTGTATTGTAGCTAGGGATTTTTTTGGAGTTACTGCAGAAGTCTGTATGCTTTGGGTTTTTTTCTTCTAGCTTAAATAGCATGCAATGCTATACCATTTAGTATACCTTTATTTAATTTGTCTCATCTGTGACACAGTCTCTTCTAAAGGGCTGAAGCTTTAGATTAAAATGTAGTTCTCAGGCAGAAAGAAACTGCAGTAAAAGTAGTTGTACTACTAGTTCATCCTATGATTAATAGCAAGACTTGCTTAGAAGTTAGTCTTTGATTTCCTCTGTTTAATTGTAGCCCTAAGTGAAATGGGTTTTTGATTTATAGAAAATGCAAAATTGGGTACAGAAAGTTTTAAATTACAGTAACAGTAAAAAATTTCCCACAATAATCATCCCATATTGTTTCAATTCAAAAGAGCTAAGGCTTGATTTGTGTGGGAAAGAACCCATAGCAGCCAAGTTCCACATTTGAAACTGGGGAGGGGAGGATCAATTACCCTCTTTTGAGGGTATAAAAATATGCCTGAACTTCACTATGTTATACTTTTATCATGTATTCTGTCTCTAGAAGGGTGCATGCTAATGAATTAATTTAGAATAGCTATTTTTTTTCATGGGTACCATGTAAAAGTAAGTAGAAAAATTGTATTAGGACATACAAGAACATTGGCAAAAAAAGCTTTAGGAAAAGGGATGGCTTGTAATCATGATTGAAAACAAATCTCTAATTTTTTGATAATACTTGCATTATACAGAATGGTTCAGTATACCGCTAAAGCTCTAATAACCATAGTTTAGTAACAGTAGCTTTAATAACAGTAGTTTAATTTCTAAACTACTTTTTGGAAGTTCTACATGGCTGGTCTCGCTTTTGCTTCACCATGTTTATGTTGACTTTTTCTTCATTAGACCACAATCACTATGTATGTTTACAGCACTAATCCTAGATGTTGAAATTCTAGATAGTTAAAGTATATTCAGTATCATTGGAGCTATTCTGGGGGAAACGACTTGGCTTTATCAGGGTGAGACCAAATTCTGCTCAGTTTACAGGGGTAGATGCTGATAAACACTATTTTGACCCATGGAGATTTACATCTGCGTTCCTGAGAATATGAGTTTTGGCCTTTCATATCTGCTTTTTTGTGTACCAAAACACAGTTAAAAATAATTTTGAAAATAATAATGCGGTTGTTACTCTCTTGGCCAACTTGCTGATTTTTAAAAACCTGCTTCACAGTCTCTCCTCACATACAGTATTTATTTGGAACATACTGAGTTTACAGTTTGAATATAAAATGCTGCTTCTATTCCATTTGATTTGGCATGACCAAAATTTAAAATCTAAACATAAAGCATCGTATTGATCCATTTATAAGCATTTTCAAATTGTACGGCACTTCTTGGATAATTTATTGTAGTAGCGTTTTAAAGTCAGGTAAGCTCTGCTTTTGTGCTATAGCCTGACAGTTTAATCAAGATACAAATTTAGAAACAAATCAGCACTGTCTTTTATATAGTGCCTCTAAATCCATGGTAATTGGTACCAGACCTTGGTAAAAGGAAAGGATCGCCGTTTCATGCTACCAATACCAGTGGGTGTTGCTCCACAGCTGCATCGTATAAGAAGAGAAGATGCAAGGAAAATTAAAGGATCCCCACATGCATTTTTCTGTAATATACCTTTTCCAGAGTACGAGGTTGACAGAAAACTCCCTTG
This sequence comes from Grus americana, assembly GCF_028858705.1. Lineage (NCBI taxonomy): Eukaryota > Metazoa > Chordata > Aves > Gruiformes > Gruidae > Grus > Grus americana. The sequence continues at coordinate 80,023,853 of NC_072852.1, forward strand.
AATTCAGCGTGTTAGCCTGCTGTAAATAGTGCCATATGTTCTGCACACTTTAACTCTTACCTTTTGATAGCACTGGACAATTTTTAAGTCAGCTTTCTTTACTTTGTAGTTTTGAAACATTTAAAAACCCTGAAAAGCCTGTACTTAATAAAATCAGAACAGGGAGAGTAGAATAAAAGTGCTGCTGGTGCATTTGGATTGTGCTGATGTAAACTGGCTGACTTTGACCCCTCTACAAAGGCCTGTTTTGGGTAGTTTTTGTCACATCAGAACATACCTTGCAATACAAGCTGCAGTGCAGGTTACGTTCCTGCTCTCTCTGTGTTTCGAGGACTCACGCTCAGCTAGAGCATATACGAGCTATAGACTGAGGCTGTACGCTCTGGCAGCACAGATGGAGTATTCTGTCATTAGGACTGTTTGTTGCCTGTTGGAACACACAGCATATTTCTACCGTGGCATCAACAGTTTCTCAGAACTGAGGTCAAAATAAACAGGTTGCAGTTGGATACAGGAACAGTCTGGGAAACAACTTAAAATTCCCTGCTTAGGCATAAGCGTATTCCTAGATACATGGATAAAAAGGCACGTTTATAGCAAGGGCTTGTCTTGATTTATAGTAGCCTATACAGATTAGCATAGATTTGCAGGGGTACACGTAGTAAGTTTTCTATGGATATTGGCATATATATGCAAAATTGACCTACTTCTAAATAAAGAGGCAAATTTAAGCACAATCGTCTTGCACTATTTCTCCCAGTATTTGTAGTACTTTAGCAAAGTGAAAGTGCACATTTAAAAAAATACATATTTTAATTAGGCTTCAGTCTTCTCTGCAAGCCTGAATGTCACTAATTGCATTGGTGCACGCAGTCCCTTTGAAGTGGATAGGATTCTTTACAGGAGTAAAACTCAAGCGCTGACAGACAAGCTCTGGCAAACCTCCTTGAAGTGGTTTAAGTTGCTACTGCCCCAAACTCCCTGCTCCACCCTTTTACTGGGGATTAGTGCTTCCTCAGCAGAATTTGCAGAAGGGAACGTGTGCCCACACCTTAGCTGCTTCATTGCAAAACCCAGAGGTTCGAAATGCATCTCGCTTTCTGCTAAGCTGCCGGAGCATGCCTTAGGTCTGTGTTTGCTGATTCAGCATGAAGAGCCGTAATCTCCAGCAGCTAGGTGGAGCAGACCACTGGGAAAAGTGACTTCAATGTGTGACGGCAAGATTCACCAGAGCTCAAATGTCAGTGTCCCTTCCATCAAGGGTAAGTATTTACAGGATCTAGACTCAAATTTCAGGTGAAATCCTGGCCTCAGAGTGAGCAGTGGAGTTTTAGCAAGGGATATCAGTGAAACCAAGGTTTAATTGGTAGTGTTTAAAAAGCCAGCAATTTTTTTACAAAACAGGACAAATACTTGTGATGATTTTGGCTTGAATAGAGATGTAAGTAGATTTGCTTCCTGAAAGAATCAGCAACAGTCACTTCGAAAGGTTTACTCATATTTACCTAGTCACAGTTCATTTACAGCTAATGTAACTGTCTCCTGTTTATTGAACTGCAAACACATAAATGCATAGCAAGCTGCTAGAAGTTAGAAAATGTTCTCATGGTTTTTTTTTTTTTTTGGTGGGTGGCTTAAATGTAACTCAAATTTCAGATGTTAAAATTAAAAAGCAAGGTTATTTTTTCCTTTTGAGAAATTAAGCATTAATGAGCTGTATGGCATGCGTAATAGTAAATAGCTAATACGGATATGTGTAGTGGCAGTAGTGAAAAGAGGTGCTGAGTGAATTAAGAAAATTTATGAGACTAATCTGGAAAGATGTGTTTAATTCTTGAAAGATTAAAAAAGAAAGCCTCCCCAAATTTTTCGTTGCTACCAGTTTACTGCCATTGCCATTCTTACTTCCCATGTCACGAGGAGTTCAGCGATCTATATTACAACCAGAGTAATAATATTACCATTCCTTCTTACCTTCTGTATGCTCCTTCCACCGCAGTGACAGGGAGAGATATCTTCTGGAAAACTTTTTTATGGGCTGCTCTTTTTGTTTTCACCATGTTTTCTTTGTTGTTGTTGATCTTCTCCATATAACCCCGACACACACTAGATATGTAACTACTTCTTTTTTTCCTCTGCCCTTTACAAGGACAGGTCTTGTACATCCTTCTTCATCCTAACCCACCATCTCTTTCCTACTCACAAGCAGCTTCTGAGTCTCAGGCTCTTTGCTGACTGCGAATGCAGCTGGGAACGCTGCCCTCCCTCCCTCACTTCTTTTACGTTGGCTCTCAGAGCCCACCGCAGATGGTCTGTACCTCATACATAATAAAGACTTTATTTTTTTTTTTTTTTTCTTCTGAGGCAAGTTTCTATGAATGTAAGAGGCAGACACTCTGGCAGGCTTAGACCTGTGTTTTTATATTTTTTTCTAAGTGAGCCTTGGGGGACTTGTTTGCAGTAGTTTGGAACTCTCTAACAGCGTATGGAGCTTGGTAATGTCTTGGTGCCAGAAGCAGGAACCTGATTTGTCCACTTGATCTCTGCTTAGGGAAAATTATATATGTTAGCAAAATGAAGTTAGGGCACAGCTGGACAAGAAAAAAAATTAAGCAAAAGCACTCCAGGAACTGATGAAAATCAGTTGCTTTAGGAAGGTGGTCTTCTAATAAAAGTATAGCAGGTTTGTGCTAACTCTGTTTAGAAGTACTTTGGGGTGGCTTGTTATAACCATGTATTTCTTACTACTCCTACTGAGTTTTTTCAATGAATTCAATGCACTATTTTTAGACTTGAATAATAAACTCTGTGTACCAAAATGTACCCAGGACCTCATGCAAGAGCCAAATGAGTGTTTTCAAATGTCAGATGGTTGAAGTTCTAGGTTGCTCAACACTGTTGTTCCCTAGTTCCTTTGTATATTGTTGTATTTATGTTTTTATTCTCCGTGTTATAGTCATCATTAAAACAGGTACCTGTGTGGAGATCTGTTTCATGGGTCTTGCTGTGCATGTGCTTTGATTTTCTGTTATGTGTGGAAGCTGTCTGCCTGCACAGGGCTGTTCTTGATTCAGCAGTATTCTTTGGGAGCTGAAAATGTAGAACTTATGCAGAAAAAAAATAATGGAAATGTATTTATACCAGCAGGTTTAGCAGCTGATTTGACCCCCATGAGAAAGGATATGTCAAGGTCAGATATGGGGTTATATTTCTTGAGAAGATAAGGGAAAAATGTCCTGAACTTAGTTGGATTTTGTTCATGATGAGGAAAATTTTTTACAGCTATTTCATTCCTTCTCTGTTTTGCATGTTGATACTGTAGGAGGGTTACTCATTTTAGACAGTAACAATTACAGTCAAGAATCAGCTCATGGATTTCAGAGTATTTGCTAAAATACTTTGGGATTCAAGTGCCTGAAAGAATAGTTGGATCTTAGAGAAAAAAACCCAACCCACTTATGTCAGATAAGACACTCTTTCAGGGCCTGAAGGGTGTCAGAGTAAGGGCTCTAAGGAGTGAACAGAGCAAATAAAATCTAAGAGACCAGCTCCTGGAAACATGCCAGTTAGGCAACAATGACCAGCAACACAGAATGATCATAGGATCATCCTTCCAGTTGGAAGGGACCACAGGAGGTGTCTAGTCCAACTTCCTGCTAAGGCAGGGTCAGCTGTGAGATCAGACTGGGTTGCTCAGGGCTTCATCCAGTTGGGTCATGAAAGCCTCCATGCATGGACACTGCACAACCTCTCCGTGCAGCCTCTTTCATTGCTTGGCTGACCTCACGGTGGAAAAGTTTTTCCTTATTTCCAGACTGAACCTCTCCTATTTCAACTTACATCTGTTGTTTCTTCTTCTCCCACCACACCTCACTGTGAACAACCTAGCTCTGACTTCTCCATAACCTCTCGTCCGGGTATGGAAAGGCTGTCACCAAAGCCACCTCTTCTCCAGGTCTCCAGGCTGAGCATGCTCAGCTCCCTTAGCCTCTTCTCACAGCCCCCGGACTGCCCTGGGGATCCTGCTCCTTAATCCACCTACATTGCAGTAACGCTCAGCAAGGCCCATCTGTGCATTGCTGCAGCTCTCACCTGCAGGCCCGCGTGACGGTTGTAGCCAGGACAGGGTTGGCAGCAGCGCGGGAGCTGTACCGCTCTCGCCAAGCTCGTCCGAGGTATATGGGTATTTTTGCTGACCATCAGCTCGAAGCACTGCCAGGAGCTGATGCTGTTGGCTGGCCTGGCCTTGGCCTTCGCAGCAGATTCCTGGGTTAATGGTGTGACATTATTAATTTCAGGTATTGATTTAGAAAAAATATCAGCCTGGATTTGAAAATCATGACATAGTTTGAATGCTGTAAGATGTTAAAATGCTGTAGAGTTTCTTTTACTTTTCTGGGTGTTTTTTGAGGTGCTGATGCACATTTTGTGCATAAAACACGAGGATTCAGGATATACTTAGTCTTGAAAATTAAGTGTCTTGTAATTGCATAACTGCAGGAGCCAAGGCTTTAAGAACAATACTGAATATCATGAAATTTGTGATTTGATTTTAAAATTAAGCAACATTGATAAGATCAAGAGTCAGTTGCTTTTGTAAAGCAAATGCTCATCTGAGAAGGGTTTTTTCAAATAGTGAACCATACCTGTAAAGTTCTAAAATGATAGCCGCTATTATGTGCTCATCTACTTCGCACAGTAATCAAAGTATACATTAATGCTCTAAGACACACGTTTGGAAGTATGGATTGAAATTAATCACCCTACCACTATATAAATTGCTTGCTGAGTACAACAGTATATATGTTTCTGTAGAAAGTTGTGTGTTTGTGTATTCTGCGTGGGTACAGCTAAATTTAATATTTTGTGTATTTAATTTTATTGCATATAATTCAAATATAAAAATAGATTTAATTTTAGTAAATATGTATAGGGTTTTATTTACATATCTAACCCATCTGGGACAAGCATTTTGAAAGGTAAAGCTTGCAATATTACTAACCCCTGAAGATTAAATTGTCAAGCTACGCAAATACTACTCAAGGAGTCTTTGAGCTGTCCACAAGCATCTGTGTGAGCAGGACAACAGGAATTCCTGTCTCTGCAAGATTTGAATCATGCGAGATGACTAGTTTCCACATACACACTGCAGATGGGGATGAGTCTCTCCCGGCACACCAGGCTTGGCCCCTCTCTCGCAAACTGCAGAACGGATTTTTACCGAGAGATGAGCTTCGTGGAGGAGGCCCTTCTGTGGTTAAAAAGCATGATAATTCTTCAGCCATTAATTAGTTTTCGTCTTAGATGTAAGCTTGCAATGTTGATTCCATCTCCGGCTTCCTGAACACTGCACAGTGTCCTTAGGAAATCTCCAGTGTGAATTTACAGGCTGTACAGTTACAAATTGAGGTAGTGCCATTGTCTGTTACGGTTACGCTTCATACTAGAAAACCTCTGTAATAAATAATCCACAAGATGTCTGAGAAACCACTAATGTTACTCCTATACTGGACAATTCATCAGATCAGGTTTACTCTGTTATTTTACAGACTACGTGACTTGTAAGTCAAAAAGCAGGTGTCTGTCCTTTTCACGTCGCTGAAATGCATGCGGCATACAGTTCAAAACAATACCGCTGTCCTGCTTTACAATGCAGACAACTTCTTTTCTTTTACAGTTTGTCTCACTGTATAGAGAGCAGTTGGAAATATATGTGCACACTGCTTGATCTGTTGCTTTTTCGTCGTGGTACAGTGCGGTCTCCTGACAAAGAGTGTTGTTCTGTGCAGCGCTATCACGAAGCTAATGGATTAAGATAGAGAAGTATCTAGCAGCGTGTTGATTAAAAGGACACAAAAAGAATAAAATTGTTGTATGGGGAATTGTTTGAGAATTGGTGCCCTTGCAAAGTTAAAATGTGTGCACTAAAAATGTCTTGTTCTTCTCTGCCTACGCTCTGGTACAGGACCCAATTTTTAAAAATGGATGTTTCTGTAAAACTCTGATTTTTAGACTTGCGCTTCTGTACATACCTCTTTGTACATTTGAGATCTAAATGCAGCATTCGGGCATCCTGTCTGTTACAGCTAATGTTGATGATCCTGCCCAAGAGTTACGAAAGCAGAAAAAAGAAAACCCTTACAGACATTTATGATACATATTTACATGTTTCTTCATGATGAAAGATTTCCTCTGTTTTTAAAATTATTTTTTCAGTGAACCAGCCTGGATGTAGTCTCCCTGTAAGGAGTGTGAAATTTACAGCAGAAGAATTACAGTTTTACACTGGAAAAGCTCTTTCTCATCTGAACCATCATTCAAAATGCAGGATGAAAGTAGCTGAAGCGAAGTTTTCTATCACATCATCTGCAGCGCTCCTAGAAGATTCTTCTGAAACTTGGGGTAAGATTTAAAAAACCCCAAACAACTTATTTGTAAAGTACAGGCTGATAGGAAGTGTGAAGGTATAGTTCTAGGGCAGAGAAGAAGGTACTGTTTGTGGATTGATCTCTATACTGAAATGTCTATAGGAGCAATTTCATGTAAGAGAATTTCAGTGCAATATTTGTTTAAATAACGAAAACAGAAGCAACAATAAGCCCAAGTTTATTACCAGGATTAAATACAGATATATGAATAAATTGTTTGCTATTCAAAAATGAAAACAATTATTATGTTTTCTTTATTTTTTTATAATGTGTGCCAAAGTACAGAAATGTTTAACTATGAAAAACAAGTTTTAGTGTAAGTATGGAAAATATGAATCGCTAAGTAGTACAAGATATTTTGGATTGGTTAGCTCCTGAGAAATAGCTGAAATATTTGCACTGGATACAATTAATGTTGCCTCCTTGTTCTTAGTGGTTTTAGTTTGTGTTCAGTTGTGGTATCCATCATCTTACATTTGGTGAATTAAATCCTTCCAGTTTATTTCCTTACTGCTATATCAGTTTAGTGTAGTTAGTTGGGATGTCATCAAGATACCTTCTCTGTGACTGTAGTCATAGTATTTCATATGCAGAACATTTTCCAAGGGATATCGGTACTTTCTCGTATACATGAATCTTTTTCTCCTGCTTCTGTTTCAGGTTATATATACGTAACTAAAATTCATGCCAAAGATAATCTTGTCTAAATGTGTATTAGATACAGTTCTTAATATTGCAGGTGTTTACATTCATGGCAATATGAAAGGCTTCTTGTGACAAATAATGGAATGTTTAGTTTATGGCCTTAGGAATTTGGCCAAGGCATACACACAATTTTTTTTTCCATTTGTTTATAGTCAGACAAGTTTATAATTAAGACAGTAATGGGCATAAGCATTCTTGCAGCCTTTGCGTCTCATCTTTCTTGTTAACATCAAAGAGAAAATTTGTGGTAGAAAACATAGCAGTTGGTAGTAAGTGTGGGAGAATCAATAGCATGTGGATTTTATTTTATTTTTTTTAAATCTGGTTATCCCCTATCCTCCTATCGTCTGTATATCTACAATAAAGGAAAAGCATGCATACTTTTTTTTTGTTATCATTCCAAATGCTGTAGATAAAAATGATAGCTATACACTGGTACCACATTCTGTGCACACCCCAGACCACCAGAGATATTAGTGAAAATATGCAAAGACTTATATAACCATTACATCAGTGTCTCACTTCTAGAACTGTCTAGTGTAAATTACCCTTTGCTGATGAATCTATTGCACTGATCTGTTGCCTGCGTGGTCCAACTACGGATTAAATCAAGAACGTGATAAAGCTGAATAGGAATCCTGGCATAGGGTGATATTACTTTGTTTTACAGAGGAAACATATTTGTGGGTGAATACATCTGTGTTCATGCATACGTGTGTATAAAAATAAAAAGTGTTTTGGATTTACTGTGTCTGAGATCAAAGCCCTATATGTGACGGACCTTTTAACATAAGGACATGCGCATCTTTTGTGTCAGTTCTGTGACAACTGAGATCAGCTGAAATATCAGTCCTTGGAGGGTCACTGATGTGTAAGAAACAGAGTTGCCAGCAACACAGTTTTTCTAAGGGCTTTTTGAATCTGTGATTTGATTCCTCCTACAGCTTGGTCCAAAATAGCGTCTACTTGCTGGCTGTGAAGCCCGTTGATCTCTGCAACAATTAGGGACATTTGTTTGGGACTGTGCATATCTACTGGAAGGGTACCGGGGGGTTGTGAGGTTCAAGGCCTTAAAACAATTATATAGAGGAATGACTTTCATTGATGAAATGTTACCAGTTTGCTGATTTTTGTCATGGTTTATGTCTTGAATTACGTGCCAGTGGTGTTAAAAAGCTTTGGGTGTCTGTATATTTTACGTTGAATTTAAACATAAATAGCTCACAATAAGAATCTTCTTATAAAAAATGGAGAGAGGGGAAAAATCAGTCTGGTTAAGAGGTTATTGTTCTTATTAAGAAAATACTGAGTTGTTATTGCTACCTCTGATGTACATAAGTCTAGTAATACATGTATCTCTTTAGGACTAGACTTCAGAATAAATTGCAAGATCAGAGACTAAATTAGAATCTAAAACTTGATCCTCATGTATTTTTAAAGAAGTGGTCAATTCCAAGAACTCTAATGTATGAAGTCTTGCTAAGGTTAAAGTCTCTGCAGGTTGAAGTTCATTTTTTGAGGAAGAAACCCAGCTAACAATATCAGATAATGCCCAATGATATTGTCACAAATAGTTAATTAAGATAAATTTGTAGTCAGAACAGCTTCAATGTATACAATGAATACTAGCCTCTCTTGTTATTGCTATCTTGTTTCACTTTTTTTTCAGTAATTTCAGTTTATTTTGGAAAAACTAACCTTTGTGTCGTAGGCTAACTAACATTCAATACTCTTCTTACAGTTTTCTCAGTCTGTTGGTTCTCACTTAGGTATTCATAGGAGGATTTTGTGGAACATACCTTAAAAGTCTTTTAATGCCCAATAAACCTTCCTTCAAATACACTTGCTCAGGATACTCTCAGAGGGAGGAGGAACTGTTCCATGCTTTCTGTGTCCTGGACATGTGCAGTTGACTCTATCAGCTGAATGCTGCATTGCTCCGGATATAAAGAGAGAGAAAAATCAGTAAATCTGGCCTTGTCTTACCTGTTGCAAAGTGAGAAATGAGGCATTTTGAAAACAGATGCAAACACAGATTCAAATTAAGTTTGATTATTCTGATTTCTCAGTTTCTGGCCTAGGGAATATGCTGTTCTCAAATCCTCAAACCAGCAGAGGGGAAAGGCTGACCTGGTGCTTGTTACATTTCCTGAAAGTTAATTTACATGTGTTCAGATGAAGAAAGAGGTTTGGTTGTGTGCTGGGTTTTGGTTTTATTTTTTTTCTTCTTTTCCTCAGCTGCAATTTTCTTCATCATTTCACAAAATTTTGAATAATTTGGACTTTTCCTACCAAAAGCTGTAGACCCACCCGTGAAAAGCAGATTCCCTTGTACATAGGAGATCTTGACTTGGCTGGTGAGAAATGAATACAGAAAATGGATAGTACAGTTGCTCCCATATTAAATTGCTCTTGCAAGTGTTTCAAGTCTGGATTTCTTTCCAGTCCACAGGAAAAGACTGATAATACTTTTTTTTTTTTTTTCCCCAGAGAAGGAATATGCTGGAATAGAAATACAGTATATAACATAAAGATTAAGACATATCCTCAAGTTAGTTAATTCATTGGAAAGGTATTGACTTTCTCCATCCAACTGAAATGATAATAGTAAAGCGGGGAAAGTTAATTGTAGGGGAAGCTGGCTGCCTCATATTTGCATTGTTTTCAGTTCCTTAGAACATTGCCAAACTTAAAATATTTGGGTTGAACTTTCAGTGCTGAGCGTGTTATTCAGACTTACTGTGATAGGGCAATTTCAGTCAACACAGATTTTATGAAAAGAGGGCCATCTTACCTTCAGTGTTTTCTAAATTTTGAGGACTTTATGCTTTAACTGCAAACTTTTTCTCTTCAGTCCTCTAAATATAAATCTTTGTTTGACACTCAGTTGGCTGATTGAATCTCTAGACGAAAAGTAATTGTGAGATGAGTTCCTTGGAATTCAAACCTTTTCCTGATAGGTTCTAAAAAATGTGGTCTTCAGTATGTAGCTCTTTTTCTCTGTACATAATTTCTGTGCAAGAGGTCCTGTAAGAAAAAGTGCCTCAGCTCTAGCTAACATTGAAAAAAGATATTTTATTTGAAGATTAAGGAACAAAAGGAGCTTGCAAGGAGTAGCGTAAGAAGGTAATTCAATTCCCTGGGTAACCAGGAGAAAGGTAGAAAGGCAGTAATGTTACTTTAGAGTATTTTGGGTAAGTCGTAATCTTTCTGTTATTTTGGTATAAGTCATATTCTTTATTTCCCAGAAATATTATATTTTTACAAATTATCAAACAGGTTACCAGATATTTTCATAGTCTCATAATATTACTTGAGTACTTCCAATAACTTGCTTATATTAGTAATCAATGAAACTGAATTTTTAAACAAACAATGATTAGCATATATGAATTCTCATCATTGGAAGCTACATACCCAGCTAAAGCAAAATTTGAGACAGATAGACATCAAATGAGTTGATAGTTCCTACGTTTAAAGCACTAGGAGCATAATTTCTCTGTAGGTGATGAAACAAGTGATTTTTCCCACCCACTGTAAAAACCTGTTCTGGCTGGAAGGGTTGTTTCTGTTCATCAGGTCTGGTGGGTGCCTGCTCCTGGACACCCAGTGTCTAGCAGGTTGAAGTCACGAGAGATGGCCCGCACGCCCATGTTGCTTGGGACTGGAATCAGCACCTGTTAAATTGCCTGGGAAGAGGTGTGCTGCTTTTGACAGGAGAATTCAGGACACCTCTGTCACGCTTGTCTTCTGTGTTCTTGCTGTGCAAAATGCATCAGAAATTCTTCTTTCTAATAAAAAGAAGATTCTTCATTTCACTGTCAGAAATAAGAATGGCCTAGTTATTAAAAACTATTAAATATGTACAAGCAGAAAAAATAAAATTAAACCTTATCAGTGAGGTTTTACTAAAAACGTCATTGAAGGAAATAAAATTAAGTCATCTCATACTCCAGATACATTATTCAGTGCTGAATTTCGAAGAGTTGTGGTGTGGAAGCTTTCTATTTTTATTTACACCAGCAGCTTTATCACTACAATTCAGAAGAGCATTAGCAACGTGTGGCTATTCCTGACAGATGCCACACCAGAGACCAAATTACTTGGGTGATTGCTAATAACATTTTATACCTGTGTACGCAATTGATAGCAAAGCATCCTCAACTAACTAGAGGAAGCAGAGCTATATAAATCCAAAGGGTAGAGTCATTCTTGTGTTTTGGGACCTAAAGTTCTTTCACCATGGACATCTATATTATTTCTCAATTAGACAGGTTGGTATTTCAACTTATTCCTGTTGGAGCAGGTCTTGGAATAGCAGGATGGCAGATTGACTCCTGTTGCAGATTTTTTTTATTTTTTAAATTGTCTCTGCTAAAAAAGCTGATTAAAAACTGAAAGTCAGTTGTCTCTTTTTTAGGAAGTATCATTTGTTAACATCGTAGTTTTTCTTTTTCATGCATATGTGTTTGTGCATATGTGAGACCCCACCTGGAGTACTGCATCCAGCTCTGGGGGCCCCAGTACAGGAGAGACATGGAGCTGTAGGAGCGAGTCCAGAGGAGGGCCACGAAGCTGATCAGAGGGATGGAGCACCTCTCCTATGACGACAGGCTGGGGTTGCTCAGCCTGGAGAAGAGAAGGCTCTGGGGAGATCTAATTGTGGCTTCCCAGTATCTGAAGGGGGCCTACAGGAAAGATGGTCAGGGACTGTTCATCAGGGAGTGTAGTGACAGGACAAGGGGTAATGGGTTGAAGCTGAAGGAGGGTCGATTTAGATTAGATGTTAGAAAGAAATTCTTTACTGTGAGGGTGGTGAGGCACTGGAACAGGTTGCCCAGAGAGGTTGTGGAGGCCCCCTCCCTGGAAGTGTTCAAGGCCAGGTTGGATGGGGCTTTAGGCAATGTGGTCTAGTGGAGGGTGTCCCTGACCGTGGCAGGGGGTTGGAACTAGATGATCTTTGAGGTCCCTTCCAACCCAAACCATTCTATGATTCTATGATTTCTCTACCGAAAGTGATCAAAATCAGGCTAGAAAGGAGATGTGAAAAAGGTGCCAGTATTCTTATTTGAAATGTTAGTATGACATTGCACTTCAGCACCAGACAAATCTGTTAATATAATTCTGTCTTTTTATTGTATCAGATATTATGTTACTCAGTCTTTGGGCTTCAGTGTGGTTTTGATACTTTCAGGGAAATGGATTTGAGAAGCATGCCTTTTTTAGTAAATTAAACCCACCTCAGAGAATCAATAAATGGTGCCTACTGTCTTCTCCCCTAAGAAGTAGCCACAATTTTAAATACAGTCATTCTGGGCTTGGCTCTGTGGTGAGGAATTCCTCTGTTAGGTGTTTGACATGCTGTAGTGTATGTTCTCTTGTATCTCAGAATGACTTCTACTCTTCTTCAGTGTACTGGAACTTAGTACTGCATTAGTGCTAACTGGCCTCAGGTACGTGAAGTCAAATGGACTGCACAACTTTGATTAACTGTTTAGGCTGTCATCTAATGATTCTCTTACGGCTCCCAAGGTTTCCTCCACCCATGCCCCAGTAGTTTATAAGCATGCTTAGTGATACGGCAAGTTTTCTTCTCTGTGAACAAGTAACAGGTATGAAAACGGATCCCAACATTGGTATTACTGGTCCAGAACACAGATCAGGTGAACTATTAAAGCTGTTTTCCTACTCACAGTTGAATTTCACTGCTTCTTAGAGGTCTAAAATGGTGGTCTCAGAGAGTCCCTTAGCACTACCAGGGCAGCCCACAAGCTGGCTGGAGTGTGGCTGTAGCATCCAGACAGCCTGTAACACAGCCACGGTGATGTTTGATTAGAAATCTTATCTTTGCACTCTTATATACCACTTGGTTCAGACAATCTGGCCCATTAGAACTGCTTAGAGGCCTGTCTTTAATTTTTCCTTTCCGTTGGACCTTCAATGAAGAAGAATACCTCTCTTCAGCTGGCTTGAGAGGAGGGACATTTTGGGTGTCCTTTGAAGAAACCAGGTTTAGATGCTGGGTAGAACCCTACCAGTTTTGAGGTAATTATCTCTCTTGTCTCATGTTTTTCAAGACTTTGGACAATTCCAGCCTGATGTGCCTATCAGGGGATAGTAGCAATTCTTGAGATAGATAGCGGAATAGGAGAAGGTGCTGTGTTCAAGATACTGGAGCCCTTTTACAGGTGATATCTGGTATTGTTTGATTAAAGATGTGATATACAGGATATGATTCTTATATTTTGTTGAGGTTTTTTTAAATGAATTATTTTTTAATGGAAGAGAACTGCTTCTGCTATATGAAGGCTCCAGAGTGCATGCTGTTGGTGAAAAGTAAATTTAAGGGCAAGTTATTTCTAATGTAAATGTGGAACTGCTGTGGTCATGGGTGCACAGACTGCTCTAAATTCTTAGGTTCATGCAGCACTACTGCTCTGACTACTGTCGTGGCTTAGTCCCAGCCAGCAGCTGAGCACCATGCGGCCGCTCGCTCACTCCTCCCCTGGTGGGATGGGGAGGAGAATCGGAAGAAAAAGGTAAAATTTGTGGGTTGCGATAAGGACAGATTACTGGGACAGCAAAGGGAGAGGAGAATAACAGCAACAGTACTAATAACGGAATATACAAAGCAGGTGATACACAATGCAGTTTGCTCACCGCCCAGAGCCTGATGCCAAGCCTGTTCCCGAGCAGCGACCCCCTCCTCCCTGGTCAGCCCCTCTGCTTATGTACTGAGTGTGACATCGTGGTACAGCATACCCTCATGGTACAGCATACCCCTTTGGCTCGTTTGGGTCAGCTGCACTGGCTGTGTCCCCTCCCAACATCTTGTGAACATTAACTCTTATCTCAGCCAAAACCAAGGACAACTACAAATACAGATTATAGGATAATAGTATAAAGAAAGTGCAGTGTGTCCTTTTCCCATTCTTAGATATGGTTTAGCAGCTAGAAATGAAATTATTCAGTGCCATTTGACCACTCAGCTTTCTGTGGAAGAGCTCCACAAATCACAAATGAGTCTGGGGCTACTAAGATGGCTGACGTAATCAGAAGGTACATCTGTAAAACTGGTTTTGTACAACCTGGGTTCAAGCAAGTATCTGGTCTTTCTGCTCTTAATTTCAGTTCTCTTTACTGTTATTGGACGATGAAATTGTGTGTCCACAAAATTCGGATTTAGTAAACTGGCCACAATAAACAATTATTTATTGAAAAAAAAGCACGAAAGAATAAGTAATTTTAAGTGTATATTAGATTTAATTGTAACAGTTGTGCGATATGTTAGACTCTGGAATGAGATGCTGGGACTGACATAAGTTGCTCTGAGTATTCCCTGGTTTAAAAATTCTTACTGTTTGGATTCTGTCATGAAATGATTGGCATCCCAGCAATCACGACAAGTGTGTACGTTGGCAAGGAATTAAAAATGGTGGTGCCTCTGAAGTTTTGCAGGAGGTTTACTGCCTAGGGATGGTAGACAGTTATAGCTGTTACTAATGCCGTTCTGTTGTCTGTGTTGCAGCTAATTTCTAAAAGAAAAGCAAGATTGGTCGCATGTTTGACTTGGTAATAGGAACTGCTATGTTTGGTTTTCTTTGGGCGTTTTCTGACACTGGCGTTTTCATGTGCCTGCTTCTTTTTTTGTTGTTGTTTTGATAACAAATTAAATCTGACTACAGGATCTCTCTGCCTTGAAACCGCAGTAAGGGCTGCTTGAAAAAGTATGACCCTCCTAAAATTTTTACCCTCAAGAGGAAATATCTGATTTTTCATTTGTCTTTGATCCAATTCATCAATGCAATTTTACTTCTTCAAACAGTTGAGCCTGTGGTTCATTATAGTGCAAGCCTGGAACCCTTCTATTACCTCATTTTTAGCAACAGGTACGCTGAGCCTTAAAATTGCATTTGCAAATAGAAAGGCCTGCACCAATCCCAAATCTTAGCCCTTAAAACTTGCTGTTACTTATGCTTTCAAGAGGGGCACCGAAGCATTGCATTCCAGAGCCTTTGTTCTCCCAAGAGAAGACCAGTTGGATGTGAGGAGGTGTTTGGTGGTGTGGCTTGATGATATTTCTCTAGGGCTAAGTTGAATTAAGTACACGGTAACCTCAGAAAACAATTTCGATTCTCGTATCTTTGCAATATTTTCTTCTTTGAGGTGTAGCGTTGTTTGGCTCGTGTTCTTGACCTAAGGATGCTGTCTCTGTTTTACGGCGTCAGTCCCTCTGGGGGTGGTTGTGTGTGACCCATTTCAAAGTGCTGACTCATGTGAACGTTAATGGCCACCTCCACCGATGAAACAAGGGTGGATGGCCGGAGAGCACTTTGACGCTGTGCCTCAGGGAGGAGCAGCCTTGGTGGTGACTCCATGGAACTTCTCAACCCGAGGCAGCGAGGTGCTCTGCACCTGCAAAGCAACTCAGCCCAGCAGAACAGACCACAGGGGAGCTCTGTCCCTACGGGTTTTAGCATCTTCCCAGAGCAGGGCCTCTGACTATTTTTCAGAGCTTATATACCCGATTAAAACCTAATTTCCCTCCAGCTTATGGAGCTCAGAAGCTCTGGGAGGCATGAATTAATGGGGAGACAGGTTGTGTCTGCCACAGGGTCGAGGAGCTGTGCTGCAGAAGAGAAAATTCATTGTGCTACGTGTTTTGTTAGGTTCAAGCTATGCTTTCAGAAATTTTCAAGCAAGAATGTTTATCTGTAGTTGGGACTGACTGACACTGTCCCTTCTTAGGAGACTCTCCATTAGAGAATGTTGTCATTTTCTTAAACATGGTTGTTAGAAGTCTAGGAAAAGAAATGTAATACTTAAGCAGGAGGGAGGTGAGGGAGAACATTTCAGAAGATTTGGAGGTGTCTGCCAAGCTTGTCAGAACAACCTCCTGTCACTCTGGCTGTGGCAACCCCACTGGAACTTGGAAAGAGGAGCATAGTTTTCCAGTTTTATTCTCATTGTACCTGACTGAAATAGCCAAGTATTGTATGTAGTAAAGTTCTCTGAATACCCATATTAAAGTAGGCTGCTGAAACATGGTGCCCTCATGTTAGTTACCTAGCATACTGTACATGGAAACATGGTTAGCATCAGGCAGGCTGAGAGAGACCCACAGAGAGAAAAAAAACTGCTTAACAGCACCTAGAAATGGGCAAATTAATCCCCTGCAAAGAACCAGACCACTAGGATTGCAAAACTTCCAGGCCAAGAAGATTTCATGCGTATGTGGAATAACTGTGTCTGTATAGGAACCTGACAAATGGAATAAAAATGACAAAATGAAGGTACAGCTTTTTAACATTTTCACAGGACAAAATGAAAGAGTGAAATAAAATTGCCAGGAATGAGTACACAAACCTCGGAACAGCTGAGGAAAATATTTCAGGAAAATCCACACGAGGTAGCAGAGGGATAATTTTCTCTAAATCCCAAAAGCAAGAAGCAGGGAAGAGGATAGATGCTTGCATCGTGTTGCTGAGAATTCTGGCATGCACATGTACTTTAGAGACATAAAAGATCTCCTAATTAGAGACAGGATCACTTGTGGGACATGTGATTCCAGTTTATAGGAGGAATTGCTGAGAAAAAGACATCTAACCCTAAAGGAATGAATCAAAGAACAAGAGCAGCTGAACTGTCCAGGGAAAGGAGCAAAATGACGGCCGCTCTTGCAATACATAGGCCACGCTTAAAATGAATCCGGGAAGCGAGGCAGAGACTGGCTTTTGAAGGATGCTGCTGCGGTAATATGCTGGTATGCTCCTCTGAACACATGCTGGAAGGACCACGGAAATCATCATTACTGAGGTCTCAGTGCTGCCTGCAGCCTCTTCTGTGAAAAAACAGCTGTACTTAAAGTTGTGGAGAAATTTTCAAGGTACAGGAGGAGGTTTAAAGCAAGACTTAAGCAAATTCAACATCTTGTAGCACATGTCCACTGCAGAAAGTGGTCGCCATGTATGTTTTCAGCTACTGAGTGCAACAACTGGTATTTGTGCTACACTTGTGGATCAGCAGCCACTCGGATGGCGTTGGGGACGTGGACCCAGCAGCACTGCTGGGAGGTGCGACTAGGTTGTGGGGAGGCAGCCACCTGGGAGCAGTGGTGAAGTGAAGGCTGTGAGCAGTGCATCAAGGCAAAGTAACATTAGGGGCTGGTAGGAAGGGAGTCACAAGAGTCTAATTCAGTAGTGAGCTGCGGGACTGTGCAGTGTGTGTGTTGGTGACTCGTGGGCTCTCGCATCCTCAGCAGGAGAAAGAGGGGACAGAAGGAAACCAACAGGCAATATGGTGGGGCTTTGGCAAGGTGAAAACAGGTCCTGTTTCAGCAAAACAGGAAAGGAGGCTGTTCTGGAGCTCAGCATGTATGAAGGAATATGAAATCAGTCTGGTCTGAGTGGGCTGGCGATGAAGGCCAGCCTTTAGGTGTCTTTAGGTTATCAGCCTCTAGTCAGTCACCAAATGTTTGCGTGAAAAGCACCACAACAGCTGTCAAAAGGAAAGGAAAAGGAAATGGGAAAACCCATCTGTGGTTCGAAGAGAGGAGGACAAGTAGGAAGATAATGTTTGAAAAAGGCACCAGGAAGTTAATCCATGTGAGCATGACCTGAATGTTACCCCCATTTTTTGTGTTTCTGTACACCATTCTCTAAAGAAAAGCCAATTATATTTTAGAAGAATGAGGGCCTCTCATGTTGTTATTCATCATGTGGTACATGAAACACTAACTCAGAAATTATGAGTTAACCTTGTCCTTTCATCACGTATGATCATCTCATCACTAGACTGATAACTGCTCAAAGCTGCCTGAAAATGGTTGGGCCCAGACAACTAAACTTTTATACATCAGTACAAAAGCAGCAAAGAAGATGAGAAGGAAAACTGATTGTCCCAAGGGACACAGCATAGTGGTTTGGGTAGTTCTGCTTAGAAAGTCACTTGTGGCTTTTATAATGAGGAACGTAAGGTTTGAATTTTCAGACTTATTAGCTGTACATTTGTTTGTTTTTTATTAACTTAATATACTATGCGTCACATTTTCTTTGGGGTATTGATTCAAGTGATGGATTCATCTAGTTTACCTCTAAATGCATGGGCTTGCTTTTTCATAAAACTTTGAAGAGATTTGGGTCTCAAATTTCCTGAATTATTTTATTTTATGCCTGTATATTTTTTGTAAAGCAGCTAATGTTTTCTGTCCAGTTTCTTTTCTGAGAATATGTGCTTTTAGCTAACATACAAATCTGATGCAGTTTTCGTTTGTTCTCTTTCTTGACCCCTGCGAATTAGAATTGTCTTCTTAAACGAGCAGATGCAATTAAACCACTTCCGTCTACAAAAGAATCACCAGAAGTTTCCAATCCGCTAGCTCTCTGCTCCAACAGAAGAGAAAATCAGGTTTTAAAGAGTCTGAGAAAGATATGGCTATTAAGCTAATACAGTGTATACTTCATCTAGCTGCTAAAATCTTGACTGTTAACAGAGATGAAATATAATTGCATCAGTAAAGGTGGTGTAAAAAACCCCAACCTGACTCTCATTAGAAACTATCTTTAGGAAAGCCTGATTCCTTGAGTTAAAAAGTTACATGTAACATTGCTGTTTTATTTTGGGTAGTGCTTTGAAGGTTTCTTAAACCCAGGAATACATAGAAAGAATAAATAAACCGTAGCAGAACAAATATACAGTTCTGAAGTATTCTGCTAGGTTTTGTTATATATCTGCAGTACGTGTGGTTTATTAAAAAGGAAAATTGGGCATAAAACTGTAAAGTTAATGGAAAAATATTCAACCGTCTTAAAGATCTGACCAAATAATAAAGATATTTGCAAGAAAAAACAAACGAACAAACCACCAGCTATGTGCCAGATAAAATTTTCATTGAATGGAATGGAAGGACTCCCAGTAATTTCAGTTAAAGCTATTGAATTAAAATTTTTTTTTTTTGTACTCTTCTATTTGGAAAGGAATCTGTTCATTATTTTAAGAGCTAAAAAACAAAGTTGCTAAACTTTTTCTCTTACTTTCATATATTTAAAATCGAAGTTATGTCATGTCCTTAACACTGTACAATCTTTATAGAGGTTGTAAAATTTCTGTGAGTTATGTGATCTGAAGAAGTTCTTCCTAGGCAGTAAGATGTTAACAAATTAAGCAGTTTTGGTATAATGCCGAATACCACGTGCTGTTCTGTATCCTTGGAGCTGAACTGGATATTTGCGGATTTGGTTTTATTCTGTAGATTATGAGAAATGATGTATACGGAAGGAGGACTATAAAACCTTCTTCAATGAAATACTGAAAATTACGAAATAACCAAATTCTTCTACAGCTTTGTCACTGCCAATGTTAAATATTACTGCAAGTATTTATTGCAAGAGCCTCAGTTTCTCCTAAGACAAAAGTATAACGGTGAGCCCTGTTTGCTTAGAGAAATCATATACTCCAAATGTGTTCCAGAGGAATAATCATATATTTTTTGTGAGTATTTAAGAGAAATTATAATTCTGAAGCAGAGAATGCTACTGATAATGTTTTCACTGGCAAATGCAGTAAAAACATATTTAGCCATTCCCCTAAACCAGCAAAGTTAAGTCTAGATCTTGAGGTGGCCTATGGTGAGGTGCTGAACTAAACTTAACACTGATGTGTCTTCTCCCCATATAGGCGCCTTCTGCTTTTAAGTTATTAAAGATAGTAAAACTATGAAAATGTGTTGATATTTAGAGCATTTAATGAAATCTTCAAAAAATTCAAGTGTGTAGGTGCAAGGTAGATATGCGCTATACAAAACAAAGATAGTGTGGATGATGAAAAACGAGACCTTTGTGAATGTATTATTCCTAGCGTGCTCAACTATTTGCCTTTTATTTTCCAATGTGGAAAATATTTTTATAATCTGTGTTTGGCATTTTTGGCCCTCATGCAATTTTGATTCATGAGTTGAAATCTTGTTTCCAAGGAAACCAGCTGAATTGGTGATCAGCTTTGAATTTCTCCCACAAATTAAGGCAACTGGAGGACATCATCTAGGCTGATTCTGTCCATAATATTGGCCATAATCTTTTCCCTTTTATCCCATATGAATGAGACCTGTATTCCAGTGATGATTTAAGTCAAGATTCCCAAATGTAACTGTACAAAATTCTCTTGTATCAAGAGAAACACAAATTTACCAAAAATGAAAAAAAATACTATGACATGTACACATGTGCTTGACACCCTGGCAACATACACACGCTCAGAAAAAACCCAGGGACAGCTGCAGTCATCATCACAATTACCTTTTAAGTTTCTATGACAAATCCACCTCATTTTTAGTGAGGTTGAGTGCAGCTGTATAGCCTTCATTCATAGCCTGTTTCTCTTCCAGTTACTGATAGGGAATTTGACAGACATGTTTTGAGTTGAAAGGGACTGAGCGCCATCCACCTAAATGCCCGCTGGACATAAACCTCCCTCGTTACCTTCTGGACATACTGAGCAGGAGGAAAAGCAACATGTGACCAAGACTTATTGAAGAGAATACCGGATTTTTTTTTTTTTTTTTCAGATTTCTAAAAAAGAAAAAGCAAGTCAGCAACTGTAAGATTTGTAGAGGACAAGGCAGTGTCTGATGACCTGTGTTAAAGGCTCATACATGTGCTGCAATCACATAATACCTGACCATCGCAAGTTCTCAGGAGGATACCAGGGTAAAAACAGAGTGCTGTGATCTCTTCATGTCTGTCCTTTGATCAGCTTGGGCAAATAGAGCTCTCTGTGTGCTTGAACCTGACAGCATTCTCAGTAATTTTGCCCAAAAGTGGAAGTTCAGCCTGTGGGCAGTTATTGTCCCGTTGTCAGCACCAAGTAACTTCTTGTGCGACAGCTGTCAACAACTTTGTCAGCAGGAGCCAGCAGATCTTCCCCTGCTCCATACTGTCACCACTAGTAATGGGTGTAGTTTCTCTCTGGTGACGTTCAGAACAGTTGAAATAAAAATAAATACCTTATTTTTAGAAATCCCCCTCCAAAATAAAAATCAGTGCTTGATATATAGATTGGGAAGAGGATTTTAAGCAAAACTTATTTTAATTAGAATAGTAAAGAGAAGTGAAACTCAAAATGCTAGCCCTGTTGTTTCCTTAGCTCTACCTTGTAACTCAGAGAAATGGATGCGTTAGGAATTCATTGCTGTCGGGAGGGTGGGACAAGAATATGATTGCTGCTTTGAAAGTGTGTGTTCATCAGGCATTCGGGTGGGAGGGTGTCAGTAAAAACAGACCCTTCCCTGCACGGGAAATGCCAGGTGCTGTACTTCAGCAGTGTTGAGATTCTGAGTGTATTTCTGGCTTTCCTAATCTTTGATCCTGCCATTGAATCCGCGGGGGTGCAAAAATCCACCCACACAGATCCGACTTTGAAATCCTGTCCTTAATTATTTATGGTTTGGTTTGGACAAATTACTGTTCTCTGTGTAATAACCACAGTTATTACCAGAAATATAGAACTATCTAAACCATACACATATATATATTACATTTGTATGTACATATTTTTTAAGATGTTGCGTTTATTAATGTGTTTCAAGGCTTAACTGAAATTCTCATTACTCAGTCTTGCCCTGTGCTGCTTTTCACCTGACCATACTGGCCTGGATCCATAG
Source organism: Grus americana (assembly GCF_028858705.1). Lineage (NCBI taxonomy): Eukaryota > Metazoa > Chordata > Aves > Gruiformes > Gruidae > Grus > Grus americana. The sequence continues at coordinate 80,045,642 of NC_072852.1, forward strand.
CAATTAATTTTCAGAAAAAAACAGCTCGTAATGTTTATAACCTGAAAGCAGTCTTAGAACTAAAAGAAGAACATCGAGCTTTATACACCTTGCAACACGATCCTAGTGTTTTGTTAAACTGCAAATGGACTGTACTAGTTTTTCTGCAGAGAACAGATCCCCCTTTTTTAATGTCTCTGGACCCTATTCATAAGAGTAATCCATCTCAAGTTAGATCTTTTTCATCTGCATATAAATAGAAGGTGAATCCCTTATGAAATTAAAAAAAACCCAAACTTTTAACCAAGGACAGTACATTTCATGAAAGAAAAATAAAGTCAGAATTTTACAGCAAAATCAGTCATGCCAGTGCCGTTCCAGAGCCTGGAAATGCCAGTCAGAGCCATTCTTTAATGAGAACAAGGCAAGCTTGGTGACTTTTATGTGTTTCCCAAAGTAATTTTTTTCCTTATTTTTGCCTTTTTCCTGAATTTTTAACCAAAAATTAATGCCGATATATTAGCTGTCATAATGCTTACAAATAGGTTCCCATCACTTGAGTTTTGCTTTAACTTTGCATTCTTGTCTTCATTTTTGTCCATTAGTAGACCTGGATCAAAGAAACATACTCTGTTCAAATGTTTGTAGGTAGGATATGGCAAGCTAGGGGATTTCAGTTATCACATGTTCTCAGTTGGAAGTCAACTGAAAATTAGCAGAAGCTTTCAGGTAATTCCTGTGACTGCTTGGAATTGTGTAAAACTGTTTTATTTGAAGTTGGAAACCCATACCCCGACTTTCAATGAGGTGCCGCCTAGGTACTCTAAAACACGTTCCTAATTCTCAACTGGCTTGTCAAGTTTGAAATTGGCAACCAGACCTGGTGACAACTGGACGTGGTTTTCTCTTTATAGGGTTTCAAACGGTTGTCCTTGTAAAAGGTGGGGTAGAAGACTTCTCTGTCACACCTCCTACGTGCTTCTCCGACCAGGGGAACCGACCTAACCTTTGAAGCAGAGGACTTGGGCCGGGATGGTGAGGGCTCTGCTCTCAGCTGTGCCCCAGCCTTCCTGCGTGGCTTCTGTAGGTCACTTACTTCTCTGTACCTTCCTTTCACCGTCCCATAATACACCGCTACCTTGTGAAAGGTCTCTCTGGTAATGTTTGTTGAGCACACAGATGTTTCAAGTAGAAGACGATAGAAATATATAATACCATTCATAAATGTTCTTTGCTGCTTGGAATGCATTGAGAAATCATGTGCAAGAAGGCCGTTTGCATTTTAGCTAATGAGATAATAGCACTAGTTTAGATTTTCATCGAGTTAATGTATGTTTTAGGATCTGAGATTTCAGTCCAGTGTGTTATGGATGTGGATTGCAATCTCAGTCTCAATGTCCAAAACAGTCTCTGGAGTCATAAGCAATATTTGTTTTGCACATGTTATTATTGAGGAAAACTAAATGGCAATAGAAGTATTCTAGAATGGAAAAAAACCTTTCTGTTAGAAATCATGTTTATACATGTGATCTATCTGAAAATTATAGAACCTCACAAAGCCCCGCATATTTGTCTCGTAGGAAATAGTGTATTTGCCTTTCAATAAATAGGATTTATAATTTTTAAAAATAAAATACATTAGCATTTTGCCATGTTATTAAATAACACAAAAGACTTTTTTTAGTTCAGTACAGTTAGTTTGTATTTCCAAGTCATGGTTGTGTGTAGTGCTGCTTTAAAAAAAATATTTCTCAAGTTTTCAGAATTGTGTGTTCCAGAGCTTTGGTACTCTGTTGCAGCCTGTGTTGGAACTAACTGTTTTCTAAGCCTGAAATAAACCTCTTGAAGGGATCCTCAGTCTTCTCATGATGGAAAATAATAGTAAACTAAAGCAGAGGGTCTATTTAAGGCCTTTAAAGGCAGTTATACAATGGGGAAGAATTTTGCCCTTAATATATGTGTACAATATTCTTCCCTACACAATTACCAGATTCTATCTTGGATTTGTATGAATATTACAAAACTTTTTAAAGATTGTGAGCCGAGGTTTAAAAATTACTAGTAATTCTGGAAATGTCAGTGTTGGAGAACCAAAATTGAGACCTTGCAGATAACCCTTCCAAAGCTTTCAAAGCATTCAGCTCTGCACAGGAGACCTACCTATAAGGTGTCTCAGGTTGGAATACAAAAGTCTAAACTTGTCACCTTTCAGGTTTTGACCTACTTTAATTTTTATAAGAAAATGCTATAAATCTATACTTGCCCCTTAATACAAAATGATGTCTTCTATATTTAATAGTTTTGCACAGTAAAAAATCGCCCGCACATATTTCTGTATGGGAAACATGGGGAATGTTATACAAACAAGAAACATGTTTCATCTTTCAAGCTACAAGTAGATCATGCTTTTCAAAGTCTGCAGATTTTCTCTGTAAATTAATCTTCCGCTATCTTTTGTTGGTGTCTTTCAAGTTCTATCAGCTTCCAGCTAGAAAGCTAATGATAACGCGTCAGAATTGCACCCTTTTAAAAGAACAAAAGCAGGGTACGCATCTGTAATAATAGTGTAATGACACCAAATCTGTGCACGTATGGCTTAGTATTATTTACCTAAATGCTCATTCATTGGCACATAGACAATTTCTTCAGTGCTTTATCTTCATGTTATGTTTTGCAACACCAGTCTGGCATCATTATAGACATCCACCCGCAAGCATTTTAAAGATTTTTCCACACGGCCATAAAATTGCACCTTCCTCATTGAATATAAAATCAAGTACACCTGTAATAACAAAGCAGTGGAATAGTATGCATCTCTTCCTGGATGTTTAACTGCATTGCAGTAGAGCTGCAATGGTTTGCCTTTGCAGACTCAGTGAAATTAAAGGTCGTGTCCTAATGTTATGTCTTCCTGTTTAAAATAAATAGCTTGTAAATGTTTATCTCAACTAGAAGTAAGAACATGGTCTACGTTTGTGCTCTCCGATTCCCATTTTGAGAAACTGTGCAGAAAACCAGCTGCATATCCTTTCATGTCCTTCTTCTGCTGTTAAACATTTACATCTTTAATTTCGGTTCTTTTCCAGGTTTCCCCTTCCTTGCATTTGGATTTCTGGTTGAAGCTTGCAGTAGTGCTGTCTAGATTTATAGTGGGTTACATTGTTTTCTGCAGAAAAGAGCGAGAGAAGGAAATAAATCCAGTGCAGAAGTACTGAGAATTCATGTACAACGTCATACAGTATATAGTTTCTTTGTGTTCTGCCAATATGTATTTCAGTTTAAAATGTCTTGAGGCTGGTTGGGACTATTTCTACAGAGAGAGGACCAAAGCATACAGCATATTGGCTTCCCTTTTGCTGTTTTTGGACAGTCAGGGCTGCTTTCCATTTCCTACAATGTTCCAATATAACTAAATCACATATACTCTGTAATGGAGGCTTCTGAGACCTGGGGCTTCTGTAAAATGTAAAAGAGCAAAGCAGTATTTGTACAGTATAATATTTTGATTCGCTAATGAGCTGCGAGGTGGGTGTTATCATGAACTACTGTGCAGCAAGAAAGGTTCTTAAAACACGCATCAACTTCCTCCATCTCCGAATCATTGCAGATAACACAGTGTTTAGTTTCTAATTAGACTTGTGTTGTGTTAATTCTCATGAGTAGTGTGAGTGATTGACATTCTGCATTTTAGTGCAAGTACCAGAGTGGCTGACTTCAGCTCTGTGATGAAGCCAGCGTACAGCTGCTGAGAAAAGTGAGCCGTTCCGAGAAACTGGTTTGCAAGATTAACACACGCTGATTGGTGTGGCCTTGTTCTGAGGGTGAAGGAGGAAATAAGGTGCATAGTCTTGAATTAGACTAATGATATTCTAGTCCTAAAAGGATTAGGAAAGAAGTGTTTAACTGAAAAAAAGTAATATTCCTATGCATAATAGTTCACAAATTATTGATTTACTTCTGTAGTCATTTGTGCTATTTCTTAGGAGAAGATGAACATTATTCTTCTCTCATGCCTCAGTCCCCTGTATTTAAAATAGAGACAGTTTGTCCTAAGTCCTGTTTTCTGTACATGTGAGTAATAAGTGTAACCTTCAAGGCAGAATCTTGTGAACTATTTCTTGATGGAACATGCCAGAGCAGCATAGGCATTTTACGTGGCTAAAATTATTTCTGAATAATTTTTGCGAGCATGTTTTCCTTGTGGCTATCTCAAGTCAATATTTTTGGTAGTGCAATTCCACTGTGGAAATAAAAATAGCAATATGAATTTTATATAGACAGTCTCATTGAGCTAGATTGGGTCATTCTAAGGTACATCTTCTAACTTGAACTCTCCAGTCAGATTCTAAATGTTAAAGTCAGCTTTTTCAAATCATCGTCATAATTGCATTCAGCACTAATAAAGACTCTGCCTATGGATTTTGGATGTTATTCATGTAGCATTTGAGTTTTTCACAGCCTTTAAAGCCTTACTCAGTTCAACCGTTGAAAGTACCTTATGAGGTAGAGCAGCACTGTTATTCTATTTTCTGAACTGGAGACAAATGGCTAGGTCCCTTGTACGTGTTGTATTACAGGCAAGGGGCTGGCTAAGGAGTGGCGTTTTTTTCAGGATGACCAAGCTGTGGCTTACTGCAAATCCCATCTGCCCTCTCCGCATGCAGCGTTAGAGGCCCTTCCTGGAACAAGCTCCTCGGGTGATTTATCTGCATGAGGTTGCCGGTACAGGATCACTGGAAAGGCAGGTGGGACACATGATGGCAGACTTGGACCAGTTGCATTTGGCAGAGATCAGATCTGTGTAATATGATAGTCACTTTATGGGTCAGAATTTCTATTTAAATGATATTCCTTGTGGATTTCATCACCCAGCCTAGGATAAGTATCAGCGTTACCATGTGGCTATTGGATTTTCAGAATTGCTAGGTGTGCGCAAGAAACTGCAAAGGGTGTGTTTGTACAAGTCATGAAACAAATAAAGGTATTAGCTTTTGTCTGTGTGCTTCAGCCTGCCAGTAATACTTTTTTGCAGGCTACATAAATAAAGTCTGGGGGTTTTTTGTCAGTTGATGTTGGGGTGAATTAAGTTAGACTTGAAAGCGTCAACAATATCGTAGGTAATAAAACCTACATCATGAAGTAAGAATGATAAAATTTGTCATCTGCTTGAGAATGAAGGTGTAGCATAACCCAAACCTCCCATTTACTTCCCCTCTGACCCCATTTCTTTTTTGTCTCTCTCAGAAAACACAAAAAGAAGGCTCTGGACCTTGTGAGAGCATTAGGAAGCTTGAAAAAAAAATAAAGTAGCATAACCGCACACTTGACCCAACTATGGTCAACACGTTTTAACTAAATGAAATTGCAAACTGCTCACACTTTATTCTACTGAGTACAGATCTTCTGCCGCTTTCTTTGAAGATGAAACTTGTCTTGGACTTCACTGGCAGTGGAATCAGGCTTGCTACAGATCCATGTTGTAGATTAGGTCATTTGCTTATATTTCAGTTACGGTGTTTTTTCCAGTTTCTCTTCCACCACTGTTCTGTTAAAGCAGTGCAGCTGGCTGGAGGGCTGTAGGCACTGAAAGAGCTGGGGCATTAAAAATAGAAGCTTTGGGTCCTTTTTCATAGTCAAACAAATTTTTATATCCCAAGTGCAATGTTTTATGCTGCCCAAGGAAAAGGATATTGTTTGCTGCACTTTAAAATAACACAAAAGCCGTCCCAGCTCTCCTTGAAGCCAGTGGCAAAATTCCACTTGCTTTCAATGGGAATTTGCAAAAGGCCCATGACGCAGTTTTTGTCAGAGCAGAAGAAAGCTGTGAGTCCATGGTACCATGCAAATGTAAAACGCATACATTCCATTTTGGTTTTAGTATAACTAATTCTCTGATTATTTTCTTCAGAGAATATGGAAGTGGTTGGTCACAGAAAATAGCTGTAACAAGGATTGCTGAAGCACCCCTGTTCCTCCAGACAGTTGAAGGGACGGCTCGTAAAACAAGAATTTGCTGTCTGTAGAAAACTAGCCTGATGGCTGCGTAGGACATTGCAGTCGGGACTCACTGTTAAAGCATTTGTCCTGCTTATTCAGCAAAACATTGATGGAGAAGGGGAGCAACTGTGAACACAAGGAAGAAGCAATCATATCACATCTATTCTAGTTACCACTGTGTCTCTAAAATAGAAGGACAGTGAAACTTAGATTTTACAGATAGAGATATATGATCCCTATAAATTTGGTGCCATATCATTTGCATGTTGTGGAGAGAAACTGCTCTGGTTTTGGAGGACGAGTCCCATAAACCTGTTAGTCAGGCACTTACACGTCATCCAGAGAATGATGTGACGTGCGTGACTGCATTCCTACCTGCTAGTATTTTGTCTGAGTTTGTATTAGAGCATAGGGAAGGAGGGACCACCTTCTTTTCCTGGATGTTTCCTTCAACTCAGAAGGTGAAGTGTCAGCTACTGTTTGTGTAATAATCACCAATAAATCTCTACATCTAAGTATTTGCATTAATGAAGTAAAGTATCACCAATAAGTCTTGTGCAAAGCAGAGACTGAAATGTAAGAACTTCAAGGAAGACGTGTCTCTCTTTAAAATGAGTTTTCCCTTGGGCTTCCCCTCCACAAGACAGGAGAAGTTTGGCTGCCCCAGAGGCTCTTCTTTGTGCACCTACTGCTCACTCTGCCTGAGCAGATGTGTAAAGGGGAACCCAACAGTGAACCTTTGGCATTGCTGTGGCCTGTATGAAGGGAAGAGTGTAGATAAATGTACCTTCCAGATACCCACACCAGCAGGATGGCAGGAAAAAGAAATTTCTCATGTTCTCTCCGCGTGAGATCGTCCTTAAAATTCTCCAGAACAATGAGGCTTCTCTGCAGCTGTGAAGAGCCCAAGGGCCTTGTCAGGCATTCTTGCACTTCTCAGCTTATTCTGTTGCACCTTGATAGAGATAAGACTAATTACTAGATCCTCAGCTTTAGACTCCCTGCAGTTACTCAGTGCACAGAGTTTTCTTTATCTATCCTTTTCCACTCTAGCTTTACAGTTTACTTTAGTGAGATTATCTACTTGCTGCTAATGACAGAATTTGGCTACCAGGAAAGGACATGGTTTTGAACTCCATGGGATGTTACTGATGTGTAAATCATCTGATCTCTTCCAAATAGTGGCTGCTCCACTGCTTTTCACAATATACCTTGCCTTAAGATTGGAAAATAATTAGTTGTTTCGGGTGGTCAGCTTCAGGAATCTTCAAAGGGATCCAAAATCTTCAGAAATTGCTGTTAGGGAAGATAGCATCTTCTAGAATCACATTGCCCCAAGTTTTGAAAATTTCAGCCTTGCATCAATATTCATGAGATCCAAGCTCAGCGATATTTAATGAAATAATACCTTTATGGAAGGGTATTTTACATGTACAGTAGATGCATTTTAGAACCTATTTGAAATGTATGCATAGATTCTGATGTTACCAGAAAGGCAAAACTTAGCGAACAGAAGCATTTGAAACTGGGAACTGACATGTCAATCTTCTGCTACTGGAACCAGACTGGAACTAGACCTATATGCTGCTGTGCAACCTTTGTCCACATAACACATCAGTCTACCATGTGCTGTAATCAGTAGCTAACGATAAGGAGAGGTAGAGACAGACCTGAAGAAGGAGGGGGTAATGGAGACTTGGACTTGTGACTGTTACGGGCCCATGGTAGTGTCTGGTTGGTAGAGCTGCTTATCTTTGATGACCACTAACTTTCATCCAGCTGGGGTTTTTTTTGAAGGCAGAAGAAATGAAGTATTGTAGATAGAAGAGTAAGGCACGTTAAAACTCAGATCATACCGATTGTTATTTTTTAAGATAAACATGAACCTTAAATTGAGACAGCATGCCAGCACTAACAGCCGATGTGGGTAAATTGACACAAGCAGCCTAGAAGCGGTTCTGATACATGTGAGATGGCTGAACTGGCCGGTGACCTCCAGTGAGAGTGTGTTTCAGTCCTGCACCAGGGATCTCTGCTGAGTGCTCTGTACTGCAGGTTAGCAGGGTTTGGAAGAAACAGTGAGAAGGAGAATGCATTTTATTTGGTGTTCAAAATTTTGTATCAAGGAGGCCATATCCAAGTTGCTTCAATCAGGGGAAGGCTCACAGTGGCCTAAGGTCTAAGGATGTTAGAGGGGAAGACAAGTTTTTGGATTGTTTTTTTGAAAGATGAGGGGAATCAAGGAAAATACAGAAGATGAAGAAGAAATGAGGTATACTTCAGACATTCGGTAACGTTTTCATTCTCATCTAGATTTATGTGAAGTTGTGATATTTGTGTATTGATTTATCTTTATGTTAACGTCAGTGAACCGACTCACAAAAAATAGAACAAACATTTTTATTACTGGTCTGGAGAGAAAAGGGCTCTCTGGTGTTTATTCTGATGAATTTAAAGATATTTCACAGAGATTTTACACATGCAGCAACCAAATTCTCTGCTTGTATGAACCAGCACAGCATCACTCTACTCAGTGCAAGCTTATGCCAGTTTATGTGGCAGATGATTTGGCCTTGGTGTACAACACATGGTTTGTTTCTCATTCTCCCAATTCCTGAGTAACCAACAGAGGGAAAGTTTTCATTAGGTTTTGAGTGTAGTTTTGCTGTAACATGTATACTCTGGGTGAGTAGTCCCAAGCCAGTGAGGTGTCTGTATATCGTAACGGAGATGTTGTACTCCAGCTAATATGCTTTTCTGGTTCAACTAAAGAAGGGGAGGAGGAGAGGGCTTGGCAAAGAAGCCACTAAATCCAGCAAAGCATCGAGCACTGCCAATAGTCATGAGCGCAGCTCAGTTCAAAAAGTTCAAAACCCCTGCTTAAAGGAACAATGCAAATATTTTCCATCCTTTTCTATGAAATGACATGGTTTGTTTACTGTTTCTTGTTTATCTGCTCTGCATGATATGTCACATTTATCAGTAAAGCAGACTGCAGGGGGTAACAGTACTTAAATGTTTATTTTATGATGTTTTGGCTTTTGCTGTGTTTATTCTGCATTTTCTGACTAAATTCATACTCAGATAGCTTTTTCTTCTGCTGTTACAGCATATCTGTCTCAGGCTGCCCCTAAAAAGATGAAGTAGTAATCTGGCAAAATGAACTCAAGACACACAAAGAGATGACATTAGAGACTAATCTGCAAGGTGTTCAGGTATTTGCACTTTCGTTACGTATACCAGTAATTGGTGCACGATCTAGGGTACTCTGCAGTTCATGCACTTGAAGGAAAATGTTCTTGTTAGCTCTCATGCAGTGGTGATAAAATGACATAAAATAAATGAAAAAGTCACAAGAAGGATTAAAGCTGTTTAGTCAAAATGCCACCAGGCAACTTAAAGATGACGCTAGGGTTGAAAAGGTACTGCATCAGAGCTGCAGCTCAAAGTTCAACACACATTGATGCTTCTCAATTTTCCATGACACCTGTTAGGTAAGTCAGATTTTCCCATCTGTTACTACCCAGAGCATCGACGGCCATCTGAGGAATGGTGGAGAAAGCGGATTCTTTTCTGACATTCACTGGAGCAAAGTGAACGGGCTCTCCTCTACTGATGGGCTAAGGCACTATAAAACTCCCAGTGACCTCAGGAATTAGATCCTGGGAACTGTGTAAGCCCTGGGTCAGGCCTACAGTGAGGGTGAAATTCATTTTGGTTCCCAGAGATGACAGAAGGTCCTGTGTACCACTCTTGCAAGGCCTCAAGGGTTTTAGTGCGATTTAAATAGTATGTATGTCCTGTATAGAGCTGAAAGGAAATATGGCATTTACATTTCTTCCCAGTGCAGAAATGGGACTTTCTAGTTGGATAGCAAGAGCAGTCTAGAGAAAGGGTGTAAATTTCAAGATTATAGGAAAACGGATTTTTGTTTTACGAGTACGTACAGCGAAAAGTAGTACAGCTCTGTTTAGTCTATGTTACATGTGTCTGAAGCAAGGAGAACAATTATGTGATTACTTTTCAAAGCTCCTTGTGAGCAGGTGATGACAGAAGTGCTATAGGTGTGCAAAGTGATAACTTAATAGCAACAAGTAATTACAGACATTTTTGCGTTACGATAATAGTGTAGAGATATTGACTGTACACAGCTAGGTCCCTTTATAGCTGATTAATTCAGCGAAGCAAATGAGATTGCTAACAGGCGTAAGGGTAAGAGTCGTGTTTGCAGAATGCGTCAATACATAGTGCATTCAGAGAAAACGTTTTACTTGTGCAGTCATTACAATCTTATATTATCTCGTTACAATCATTAAATTTTTATAATTAACGTTGAAAACTATTGTTCATAATTAAGTATTTTAAACAAAACCACAAAGGCGAGGTACCTCCTAAGGGTATATATTTAACGATTATTTCACTAATATGTGGAAAATCACTCTTGTTAAATGTTATACCGTATGTGACTGTCTGAAAAGCAAATATGAGTAAACAGCAAAGTCACTCTGAATATTATTTTAATTCCTGAACTACACACTGTATCAGTTTCCAGATATTTATTCAAGTTCATATTTTATTATGTGTGCATTCCCGTGGTTTTGGCAGTGCATTCGTAGACAGTATTGATGTACTTTTTCGGATTTTGCTACCAAACTACTTCTTTCACTTTGTGCAGTTTGCTTCATCTGAATGAGCCTCAGATAACTCGTATGCAAAATTGATATCAAATCCCAGAACACCAGGTTTTCCTACACATAATACAGATGTAACATGTGGGACCAGTGAACAACGACATAGCATTATTAGTGCTTTTCATTTCAGTATTTTGTCTTCACTGGCTGTTTTTTTGTAACATTGGTCCTCCAATGCAAGTAGTTGCTAGCAGTGCATCGCAAAATGTGAAGTCAGTGGTGAAAACTCTTGGTTTTCTTCCAAGTGTTTTTGAACCTTGAGTTGGATCGTTGGCCTTCAGAAACATCCTCAGTCTCTCTTTGGAGCTACAGTTTTCTCTGTAAGAGCAGGAAATTGCTGTCAGAATCTCCTGATGTAGATTTAGGAAAGGTTTCTCTTCAACTTTGAAGAGTGATACTATTTTCCTGTAAGAAGATTAATTGCATGTAAATCATTTTAACTTTTAAGCCTTTTGAAAATAAGTACACTCGAGATTAAAAAGTGTTTAACTACTCAGTTATGCAGTTCCTTCAGAAGAGTTAACACTCTTAAGACAGGAGAAATGAGCCTTATACAAATTTTATTGACAATAGATAGGAAGAATAGTGCCTGAGGACATTCTCTAACCTGAAATTAAGCACTAATTCTGTACCCAAAGGTGGTGGTCAAATCAAACGTCCAGTTTTTTAGATAGGAATTACTGACTTAATGTTCTGGGAAAAACAGGCTTAACTTTAAATTTCAGATAGTGATAGTTTCAGTACTTTTAATTTCCTCAAAATAAGAAAAATCTAAAAGTCAGATTTTCCTCTTAGAAATTTCAAACTATATATGATTTGAATAACTATGAGTAACAAGCTACTTTAGAAAGGAAGATTATTTTTTTTTCCGGCTTTGGGGAAAAAATTACATTTAATACTCATTGCAAACCTTTCATGTTTCTAACGCTACCTTGATACACTATTTTCTAAATAAATTGGAATTATAATAGAACAAAGCTACTTACAAGTGTTGCTGTATTCAAGATGCAGATTGTTATTCATTTTGGTTTTCACAGAAGGAATGCTTCTATTTCACAAGTTTTCTGTAATTTTGGGACCTGAAAAACTTGAAATCAGTATATTATCACAGTCAGTATTTCTAGAAGACAATGTCATTTTAAAAGGAGCTTTTCCTAATGGGAAAACTTTGCAAAACTCTCAAACCCTAGTCCTTCTCATTCCAAAACATTCTGCATTGAGTATAGGAAGAATTATTATGAAAATACTAATCAAGAATGTGATACAGGATTATTCCAGTTATTGTGTTAACCACTTCTTTCATTCCTGTTTGCTGCCGCTTGTAACCACGGCAATGGTTTCAGAAAGTGCAGGAGTATCGGTTACTTTTTTTTGAACATCGATTCTGCGTTGAGTGGTGACAGTGATGTCTGGGTGCTGTTAAGTTGATGGTGATGTTTGGATGCCTTTGTTTCAACATGACAGCTTTGCACCTATTAGGCAGCCCAGGCATGAGCAGTTCCTGCTGCAAAATGAAGACTAGGTAGCAGTGGTTAGTTGAATGTCAGCTGTAAAATCTAAGTGCACTGAAGACACTGAGGAGGAAGAAAATAAAAAATTAAGACATGATGATGATTTAGTTGACAGCTTTCATGTTGGAAGTTCCTGAACTTCTGGTCTAAAAGTTTAGTTTCCTTGCTAATGTTCAAAAAAATGAATTTATTTTTTTTCCCTTTTGCTTCTTTATTTTTGGAGGCAAAGCGTTCATTGGACCTAACTAGCATATATTGAACAGTAATGTGGGGAGTGAAGAGGGTTTCAGATGTGAATTAAGCCTGAGTTCTAGTGACTCATGACTGACAACAAAACACCCAAGAAGAGACATGAGACAGGATGAGATGAAGTGAGACAAGCCATGAAAGAAGGGGCAGATTTATGAGTTATCGGCCTACAGATGGAATGTGAAGATATATGAGTGGAGAATGAGATCATCACAAAGAAGTATGCTAGGGGAAAAGGAGGGGGGGTCACAGGACAGATCCCAGTAGCCTCTTGCGGATAGTGGGAGGATTGATTGAAGCCACAGGAAAATTAGCATTAAAAATGATACAAAGATAGGCTAGATCCCAGGTCTCAGAGGGCATGATTTTTCTCTCACTAAACTTCCAAAACCAAAGAAACAACAGTTAGGATGACCCTGAGCCTCCAACAATATGTGGAGACCATGCACTTTGATGGTAATCCTACCTGGCTAAAATCACATAAACATGCTTTCGATTTTGGTAATGCAAGGCAATTTTCAGCACTTCAAAGAAACTCCTGCATTGCTTAGAATAAAGACAGGAGGCAAAATTCTCACCTTTAATCTAAACAATGCAGTAGTTTTCTTAAAACGTTAAAATTTGCCTTTCATTCCTGAAACTGAAAGCATGTTTCCAGGTAACTACGTCCTTTGTGCTGCACTGCAGCCAAAGCATTTCTTACGGATTGCAAGTGGTGGAATTGATTGCCAAGTCCATTTGAAGGAAATTTCATCTATTTGAATGAAATTTCAGTTGGCACAATTACAATCCATTTCAAGATTCAGCATCTTAAAATTTCCACCTAAAAGATGAAAATAAATACTTGGCTTCTCACAAACTATTAAATGGCACAGACAGATCTGTGAAGTTTCTATGTTACTTTAGTTGCGTCCCCCGCCCCTTTTCTAATTTTGTTCTCGTATCCTGTAAAGAGTGATTAGGAGGATCTGTTCAGAGAAGTGCACAGAAGTCTGTTATTTAGCTGAATCTGCAGAATCAGTTGGCAGTCTCATGAGAAAAACTTTTCTGGTGGAATTTCTTCTTCCATCTGATTCTGATAGGAATAGATAGGAATTGGGAAGAGGCAAAAGAGTGTTTCTCACAGATTTCAATCATTTTTGCTCTGTGTCTTAGCTAAGAATACTAGGGGACATCTGTGCTGCTGGTCACATTGAATTAAAAGCCAGTAAACTTGGTAACTGGTGGGTAGAATTTGAGGTAATCAATAAAGCAGTTTTGATTTTGTTGAACGTCGTTAACTTTTTGTTGGCAATTTAATTTTGACTATACAAGTGAACGACATTAAAAATTCATGAAACCTCTCTTATTCTGAAACTGAATCTGGAGCAATTTAGTTTTGGGTGGAACTGAAAACAATGGATAGTTTTTTTCCTTAGAACAAGAAAATTAAAAAATATGGAAACATTTTTCTCCATTTGAGCCAGTAGGCTGAAACAGGATTTGGTTAAGCCTCAGTCTGTAATATTTTACGTTTTGTTTAACTATTGCTGATCATTCACCAACAGGAGTGTGCAAGGAGTAGGAGCTCCCTTTAGGAAGGGCTGGAACATCAGAGCGTAAGAACGAGCACGTGAGCTTTGTCCTGGGACTTGTCCAGCAGCGGGTGGATTGTCCAGCCGCTCAAACTGTCACCTGTCCTCAGTGCTGGCCAAGACCGAATGCCTAAGGAAATCTGTAAGAAGAAGGAAATTGTATATCGTATTTCAGCTAAGTAATCCCTTGGTGTTCAGCCATCCCAGAGATGTACACAACCAGGCATAGTTTCTTTCTATTTAGTAACCGCAGTGGATTTCTATTCTGTAAACTTGCGGGGTCTCCCTCTGAGCCCAGCAAACTCCAAGCATCCATGTTACTCTGTAGCAAGGGGTCCCACAGCTTAACACGCGTGTTATGCAGAGCCACTTCCTTTTTGTTTGTTTTGAAACTACCTCCTGCTAGTTCGAGATGGAAGGATGCTTTATGGAATCTGACAGCAAAGCTGGTAAAGGATTATTGAGATTATATTTTTCAAATGTGATTCATTTTTAGAAGTTAGATTACTGTGGTAGATAGAACACAGTTAAGTAATCCAGGACAGAATTGCCTTGTAAATGAAATAACTACTAACCTAAAAGGTCTGTACTTCAAGAGAAATTATGTCTTAGCAGCCATATCAATTATAAGCATGGGCATATTTAGTAACAGCAGCAGAACTCATGATAGGTTCCAGTTAAAGGAAGCATTTAAGCATATGTTTAACTCTACTGCCATGTTTCAGACTAAGTATATGCTGGGGTACTTTACTGAATCTGGGTGTTATTCTTGAGGTTCGTCTCTATTTCTAAAATTTAATACTGCTGGAACACGTTTTTGGTTGTTTGGGGTTTTTTTTAATATTTGCTTGATATACACCACATGCTTTTGACTTTGCTATCATTTGATGTCTGTTGGGTATCCTTCATTTTGTGTAGAGCACTGATCCTAATCGGGATCTCATTGTGATTAACATCTTCAGTGATTTTCAGCTTTCCAGTGATAAGAGAGATGAATGATAGAGAGAAGTGGGAAGAGGAGAGGAAAGGTGCATGAGGAACCCTGCCATTTAAAGAAGATAGGAAGAACAGAAATCATCAGTCTGTTACATATTGAGACACAAGATATCCTTAGAATAGGCTAAGAAATGCTGAAATACTACTTAAATAGACAAAGGAGATCAGAAAGACTTTTAGAGTTAAATTGTCAAATTTTCAACCTTCTAAGAGTTTGATGGTACCTTTTCTTTCCAGGTAGAACCAGTGTTTTATGAAGACACCTATGGTTAATGAGTTAGGACGTTGCCAGAAGTCACAAGGTGTGCTTAAGGTTAGACTGTTCTTAAACTCTTTTGGGCATAACAGTAGAACACGAATAGTGTCCTACAGGTCCCACGTAGCCTCTGCCCGTCACTGAACCCTCAGGGTATGGGATGAAAAGAGTGGGCAGACTTATCTGTCTTTTAGAACGGGCATAACACAAAGTTGGAAATGAGCAAGTTGCAACTGCCTGAGCGGCTCTTTGTCCTCAGATGCAGTTGCCCCTTTGTAGCATCTTCTGTTAAATAAAGAGGAGCTCTTTGCTGTGTTTGTAAAATACATTGAGAGCTTCAAATGGAAAGCAATGGAAAGAGCAAAGTATTAAAATTACTATTTACTCACTGAGTTTTGCAGACTGCTACGATTACTCCTGCAAACCCAAACGACCAACCAACCAACCAACCAAAATCATGACACTGAGAGACTGATTTTGACTAAATCATCATAAAGTGTTGCTGCCCATGGGAGTTTTTTCTTACTGTATTTCATTTTGAGAAGGTTTCTTAATGCAAACAGACTTTGCACGTTTTAGTCCACTGAAACTGAGCCGTCTTAAATGTCAAGTCTTCTTTTTGGTAAATTATTATAGTAAATACAGTGTAGGACATTACGTAACAGCAGTATTCTTAAAAGAGTCTTATTGTAGAGTTCCAGGTTAAAATTCAAGACAAGCTGCGTATAGTACAATATTTGATCGTGTATATCCTAAATTCCTTTTATTCAAATATAAAGCTTGGGAAAAGACAAATACCTTTGGGTTTTTTAAACTTTTCATAAGACATACTGGGGCACTGAAAGATTGGGGCCAGAATGTCAAAAATTGTGAAGTCCTGTTTAGACAGCAGAACAGAAGGCTGGACTTGCAAAAATGCTGAACTCTATTGGCCCTGAGCTATTCCAAATATCTCATTATAAGAACTGAAGCAGGAACTAGTTGATGCTGAGCTCACTTGAAAATCTGACATCAGTGGTGGGCTGATTTTTCCAGTGGACACTGAAAAACAGAGAAGCTGTTTTGAAAATCTGTTTCATTGCAGGAAATAAACCTGGATTCTCAAGCTTAATCCAGTGTTTTAAAGAAAACAAGTTTCTGGGTTTTGATAGGTTTTCTTAAGAGGCAGATGGTAAAGGGGAAGGAAACAGAAAGAATAAAAAGCCATCATAGCAATGGAGAGGAAGAAAGACAACAGGAGAGCAGGTGTAAGAAGATGCCACAGACAGTACATTGCTGGCAGTGAAAGACGGAACCCATCAAAAGAAATGTCAAAAGTAGCTTGAGATGCCAGAAGAGGTAAAAAATGGGAATTATTATTCCCAAAATGTGTTCCTGTCGAGCAAAAATCAGAAGGAAACTGTGAGGGTGCCCATCAAGACACCATAAAAGGACACCATAAACCCCACCATTATGGGATTGGTGTGGGCCGGCAATGACCAGCTTCCTTGTGTTAGGACTAGCTGTATTTTTCAGATAAGGTAGGAAATTGGTTTCTTTCTAAATTGAATTGGCAGAATACTGTTTATAACCAAAATAAATGCAGCCTAAGCAAAAAATCTCTAATATAAACTTCTAAAATCAGTGACTTTATACATCTTTCAGAGGGCATATATATCTCATGTATACTCAAAGTTCGTACTGCTATAATAGAAGTATCAACACAGAATACTTAAGTAATTCTGCCTGTTCATTTTCTTTCTTGAAGCTGTTTGCTGCATTTCAGACAGGTTAAAATGGAGTGTTTTTCTGACTCTTGGGACTGACATTCAGCTTTCCTATTATGTCTTATTAAAGGCTCTGTCAAGTTTGAAAATCAGTAACGTTAAAATAAAAACAGTGTCTAGAGAGAGAGGCACAATATGCTTTCATTTTCCAGGCTGTTAATAAGTGAAGAGTGGGAGGGAAGGCAGGGTTTACTGCAGGACTGAAGGCTACTTTAGTCCCTTCAACCGAAAAGGGGAAAAAGGTGTTTAATTTTTTAGAGAACAGCGTGTATTTGTATGTACTCAAAATACTGATTGATTTGCTGATATTATTGACAGACGTGGTATGCATTTCAAGTCCTCAAACAACAATTTGCAGTAATTCTGTTTTCCTTTGTGGAGATAATTAAGCCACACAACAGCTGTCTGGCAAACATTAGCGCTCTACTACCTGGTCCCAGGAGAGCAGAAGCGAGGCAGGAATGATTTGACCAAGCGACTGCCATTACGAGATGGCAGAAGCAGGGTGAGAATCAAATCTTAACCAGCCCCTATGAAGTGATGTGTGTTATGGCTGAGGAGGATGGGCTCATAGCGGTTATACTTGCAACATCTCGTACAGTGTGCTATGCAAATGCAGAAGAGAAGATAATTTTATGTGTAGAGAAAAAAGATACAGCTGTGCTAAACACTCTACAAACGCTTAGTAAGAGGAATCCTCGTCTCGGCGCTGCTCAGTCTTAACTATCTAAAAGAGACAGAAATCTCCTGTAAATTTCTTTTAAATCATAAACCAAGGTAAGCTCTGTCCCAACTGAGCAAGATTTATGCAGGCGTCTCGATTTTTTTCTTGAATCAAGACCATCTATTAAAGAGGACACCTTTTGATTATAGATGTACTTGAATGCCATTTCTCAAAATGTGATGTACACTGCATTATTCCAGAGAATCACAGAATCGTTTAGAAGTACAAGCTTCCTAAAACCTCATATGGTTTGTACAGTGTCCTTTTTCTCTATAAATAAATAATATTTGACCTTTGTACTCTAGAAGCCTAATAAAGACCCTGGCAGGACATCACACAACCTCTTAATAGAACTTCCCAGCTATTTGTGGAACTCTGCCTCGATGTCACTGAGAAACAGAGTTGGAGGTGACAGTTCAGATTTTGCATCCTCCTTCCGGAGGCCATTTCAATCATGCAGCCAGTTATGTGTCTTTTAGCATGCATTTATAGCTTGAGGAGTCATTCGCAGATGAAAATAGTCCTGGGCACAGTGGAGATGGACACAGAGTGCAGGCAAAGGTACAGCTCTCTTATTGCTTTAAGGTACCGAAATTAAATGTATGTTTACTAGGTTTCTGCTTTAGTGAAAATGATAAAAATAATAAATGTGATTATGTACAGTTCAGTAAAGATGCATTTTGGAATGTTAAAATGTTTATGTGAGCTCTCTAATACCGTCCTAAGTAGGTGTTATATTCAAGTTGCGTATTAAAACAAAATACACATTTCCCTTCCCTACTTAATGTCAGTTTCTTTGTTTCGCTTACTGAAAATATTTTTCAGCTATTTTTCAGTTGGCTGTATTTTCTCTGCTTACATAAATAAACTTACAAGTTTAATGAATTTAAACTTATAACTTTTGGTACTTAAACTTCTTTCTGCTTTGATGAAAAAAATAAACTAAAAATGTGTGAAATGCAGGCATACTGTTTTCACATAGCCATACTGTTTTCAGATGTTCATCTATGTTGTATTGTTCTGGATTAACGTATTAATATTGGGAGAAAATACGCATCCAACTATTGGGAGGCTTTCTTAAGCCTTTTTGTTTGGTGTCAGGGCTCAAGTAAGCTGTTTAGCCTGGGAGTACGAAGTGAGCAAACCTGAGCGTCCTGTCGCATGTGCTACTTGATTAGCTTTTGCGTAAAGGAGTGGTTTTCAGACTTTTTAAGTTTGGAACTGCTAAACAAATTCCAAAAGAAGAGCGGATATTTAGATCCTCTTAGGTCTTTAGAAAGGTTGGGTTTGTTTCCAGCATGTATGAACTTGCCCTCTGAGCCACCTGCTGTAGAGTTCATTTCTGTGCTCTCCTTGGACCACCCAGCACAGGTCATGAGCTGCAGGTCTCGCGCCACCCGGCTTTTTAAGCAGAGATAAACTGCAGCCTTTGAGAGAAACAGAGGCAAAGAGGACGTGGTTTTCTAGGATCTTACAGACCAGCATGTAGGCCACCGCAGCTAGCTTTTCTTGGTGATGGAAGTGGAAACTGGATTTGGGCGACAGATGCGCTCATTGCAAGGATGTTTGGTTTTCTCTTAACTACAGTTCAATGGGGTTTTGGTGACCGTTCAGCATAGGCTTCTCTCAGATGTGGAGAACCACTCGCATGCTTAAGTTCAGTCATATGCCTAACTTTCTCGGGTCATTCCTGGATTCTGTTACTGGTGAAGAGTACAAAGTGCATTGAATTTGTCACATGCATTGAATTTATCACACGCATTCCCCTTTTTCAGGGCAGGAGCACCATTTAGAAGCAGGGATGAGAATACAAGTTCTATTTGCATTGCACTACTCCAGTGACACTCACTGAAATAATGTTAGTTGGAGTGCAGGTGGTAAAGCAGCCACTTAATTAAATATAGGATGCTGGAAAATGCAACAATATTTCAGGTGAAAGCAGCGTATACCACTAGCTAGTAAAAAGCAAAGATGGTGATCTTTTTGTGAACCAAATTTTCCTGGATTTTAGACAGAATTTGTGTTTTTTAGTATTAGTGGTGCATATTAGTTGGTACATCATTTGGTTTACATATTTTGTCTTCATCCTTGGAGTTAGATACGGGTCTGTTAGTGTCTAAGTAAGATTTTTATCAACAATTAGACAAAATTGAAATTAAAGACTTCCTTTTAGACTTTGCTGTTCTTCCATTGTTTTGCTGTTGAATTAATGAACGCTCAATGCAAAACTGCAACTGAAAACTTAGATGCATTGAAAGGGAAACTTCCATTTTATGGATAGTTTGTTTTTCTTGCTTCCGTGTGATTACACAAACACTGTATTTTTGGGAGAGTGAGACAGAGTTCTAAGGACAAGTCTCCGAACCAGGGCAGAGACGTGGTTTAGTCACCGGTCTTTGTGCAAATGGACTTCCCTTGACTTTCCTCCTTCCCTGCTGCTGGAGCTAAAAATGGTTTGCAGCGGTTTGGAGTCCCAGAGCTTGTGGCCTCAGTTATGTGGGTATATTCTGTGAGAATTAATAGTGCCAGTGGAATTCAGAGTTGATAAATGCCACTATTATTTTACAATTATACATTAAACGTTACCTGTATTACCCTCTCAGGACAACACACTGCACTTCCAGGGAAGAAACACATAACATGACATGAAGAAAATGAGAACATATTTAAATAGAATGTTTCCAGGATGGTCTGGGGAGAGATTAAACTGGAATTCAGCTGAAGTCTTTTGTAAGTACGTGCACTAGTGAAGAATTAACAAAATGGGACAGCTAAAGATAAAGATATGCTTAGCTGGCCATTTTTCCCCTAGCTGGTCAAATTTGGTATATAATTTCTAATATAATGTAATTTGAATGTTGTGCCCTGTTTTGGTTTGCTTTTGGTTTCTTTGAGAAAATAATTCCAAGGCTGCTTCTCTTTTCCTGCTGTTGTTGGACAAGGTTTCTTTCAGCAATGGTTGACTTATGATAGGAAAAAGTGCTGTGAAATACAGTGTATAAATAAACAAATCCAGAAAGGCTTTTTATGTGTTTGTTCCCCGCTAAGTTCTTTCTGTGATGATAATCTCAGTGATTATTTATAACTGTATGAAAACAGTGTCTATCTGCACGAATACCAAGAAGATACGCCTGATTTAGTTGTGCATGTGAAGAAAGGGAACTACATAAAATATTTTTCATTCCTCTTGTTAATTCTTGATTGAAATCCATTGAGCATTGTTATTCTTTTGCTGGTAATGCACAGACAAAAGAGCAGACTGTCAGCAAAGACAACTCCTTAATTCGTATTTCAGAGGAGAAAAACGTAGAACATATTATTTTATGGATACATATGTGCATAGTTAAATGTACATCAGTTACAGTAGATAGTGATACAGCAAAGCTCCGGATGGAGTAAAGCGGAAAGGAATCCCTAGTGGCATTGCAATACATAGATTGTGGTTACAGTTAGGGAAAACCTGTTTAATCTGTGAAATTAGCACTTGCTGTGCGTAGGCATGCAAAATACGGCTGGCACCACCTTCTCGCAGGGAGGCAAGAAGTTGTGGTACTTAATGTGCTGTGGGACACACATGGCATGTGAAGATGACCAGAACATCGCTGGCTATGAGAGTTTGGAGCAAAGGCAAGGCATTTTATGTGCAAAGGATCAGGCTCATATTGGATTCTCAGTACTGGCGGCATAAAACTTTAATTTCCTTATAGAATCAGAGCAGTTTGAAGTGATAGGTTTGACGGGGGGAAGCTGAGTATTGGTTTTCTTTTTAATTTATTATTTATAATTCAAGAAGTTGATATTATTTGTTTTATTTTACATTCTTTTGAAAAGAATATTTATTATTTAAAATAATATAGTGTTTGGAATACAGATTGACACAAATACGTATATACGTTTCTATTGTGAAAGAAAAGAAAATAGATTAGATTTTGACCAGTTCAATTTGGCATTGTACGTGTAAGAAGATGGTCTATTCTTGGGAGCCTAATTTGTACTGATGATCATAAAAATAATTTTGAGGAGGGAAAGAATGTATCCGAAGCAGTTTCTGGAAAATGTCATTAGCAAGATGAAATACTGCTCCTCCCTTAAAAATAAAATCACAGTAAAGCACCCTGCAGAGAGTTTTGCTCTTTGTAGCCAAACCATAACTGTTCATACGCAACTGTCAGAGGCGAGGAATATACTAATCTCTCTCTGCATGGGGGCAAGCCTAGTTAGGCAGACACACACAACTTTGTATGATTCTTTAATTCATATGTGCATTTTCAGTGCAGCGCTTTGAGGAATAACAAACACTGTGCCTATTCAGGCACATTAAGCAGGTGCTTGATGAAAACTGTATCATGAATTGTACCTTAGAATTCAGATTCCTGGTTTACTCCCTTTGACTTGAAGGACACAACCAGGCTAATTTTGAATGGGTTTAATACATGTTAAGCTGTATCAGAACTTTTGTTTGTTTGTTTGTTTTTTGGTGCTTTGGTGAATAATTACAGCAGCTACTATTAAGAGTATTTTATTAATACTACTTTACATCTTCAGAAATGCAGAAATAAGAGAGAGGTTATATTTTGTTACTGTGGTGTTATTGAAACCTTTTTCTTCAAGACAGCAAGCCCCATCAAAACTTGTTTTTAATGAGCTATACCTTGGGAGAGGTGAAAGAGTATGTGAATTAAACAGCAAATACTGCTGGCTGATGATATGTTAAAAAGCTGATACTTCCTTACCAAAACGGGAGGCACATTGCTACTTAGAATTAGTAAGTTGTGAAGTTTTAAAAGCAGTATAACACAAATCAGATTCCATCATGGGTGTGCTTTTCTTCTTAATTAAAAGAGATTTTGCCAATGACATTTACAGGCTTTTTCACTGTTGGGTATGCTGCTGCTTGTGTCATCAGTGGATTTTTGCACAGCCCTCACATGGGAAGAATGAGGATACGTATTTCTGCATAGCATTCTGAAGAGGTATAAAGTGAGAGTTCAGACACTGAAAAAGGAAGGTAGCATGTCCTGAATATAACTTAAACTGTACAGAAGATAGATAGATTTTTTCAGTGTAGATTTTGGCTTTTTCTTAACAAGTTTACAGACCTGAGGATGACAGAAAAGACCATGGTTATAATGTGTCCTACCTAACAAGAGTGGTCCCAGTTTCCGGAAGCTAAAACTACCTTCTCAACTACTTTGTAACTGGGGAAGAAAGATGGCATATTTTTGTACCAGGATGCTTGGAGTAACTACAAACATAGCAAATGTTATTATCTCCGTGACTGGATTTTGCAGCTCGGTGACGTAATGTTAAATGCACTGAACAGCTCTGGTACAACCTTTGAACAGGCCTGAGGGGCAATTTGGGATTGTTCCTAGATAACAAAGCATAGTGTAAAAGGCGGATGATATTTTTCCCACCAGTGAGTTTCTTGCATTCAATGCAACAGGATTTCTTTGCTTCACATACTTTTGCTGGATCTTACAGCAACAGAGAAAACAGTCGATGATGAAAACCAGAAGGTAGAAGTTACATAATTGTTGCAGAGGTCCTCAGAATACTGTATTCTTTCTATACAGTCTGATGTTGCTGTGCAGTGACTGAGATTCATTATTCCATTATCAACTCATATGGACTCTTTCTTGATGTTGATAAAAATAGTGATCAGGTTATTAATGTATAAAATCAAGGCCACGGAGCTTAATTAGATTGATACTTTGGGTTGCTGCATTGCACACTCACGAGATTCAGCTTTTATTCTCAATTTTTATTCTCAAAATATTCTGATCAGTATGAAAGCGCATGAGCCATGCTGTTCATAAATACAAATGTGGCATTGTTTCATAAGGGAGAGTTTTTGAAATGGTCACAGTGAAAATCTGAGATTCAGAAATAGAAAATTTTCCAGTTTGTTTAAGCAGTGGTCATATTTTGAACAGCATGCCACTGAAAATGGACCTAACAAGAAAAAAATTAAGGGAGCTTCAGACTTACTCTTGGACATCAGCTGAACAATAAGTGTTACGGGTAAGAAGCTTTTGTAGATGAGACCTTATTTTAAAATTGCCTTCACTTAGATCCCTCCTGTATGGGATCATTTGGTACTGGTTTCTGCTAAGTTGGGATGCTGTCTTTGACAGCTCAGTGGAATTCTCAGGTGTGTCAGCACTAAAGTTTGGCAGTGGTTGTGTTCCTTGAGGCAGGGAGAATAAATTCATTCCGAACAAAATTCTTTTCTTTATTTCAGATTCACCGATAACATGCAAACCAGAGACTGCTTACCGTTGTCTGTTCCAGATAAGATGTCAGAGCAAACAAGGGAGACTTAGAAGTAGTGTGACTCAAAAAAGGACATATTTTGGTAAGTCACCTGATGCGCATTAAGAAATTGAGAAAGTGGTCTTTCACTTGAATAGATTTTTTTTTTCCCCCTACTCCTTTGTAGTTAAAGTATGCTTTTAAGAAACATTGCTAAAAACACAGTCAGCTGTTCACACTTTGGAAGGTGTAGCAAATCCAAACTAGCACCTTCCTGCAAGGTATGCTTACTTAGAACATCCTGCCACAGCCTAAACTTCGGGAAAACTTGGCAATCCCTCAGTGTTGCATTCTGGTTTTGGTCAAGTGTGACACAGTGCTCTTCCTATCTGTGCAGCTTCCGCATTCTTTCAGAGTTAATTATTCACATGTTTCAGTTAGAACATCTTTCTTGGTAAGCCTACATTCCCTTAGCATGTCAGAAGGAATAGTCTCATATTCAAACTCCATTGAATAATGTCATCTGCTTGAGGAGTTGCTCACCGCTTTCCAAAATATGTATTGATTACAGCAGAATTTAAACAAAACAAGTCCCAAAACACACACCTAATTCTTGTGTATTCACATATCTAAATATGCTTTACAGGCTTTTAATCTCCTTCCTGAACTCTTAAAAGCTTGATTTTTAATGTGGTAACCATATGGCTTTAATATTATTAGTTCTTAAATTTACTGATACTCTCATTCTAGCACACGCAGTTCTTTTATACCTCAAGGACTGTTTAGTTGTGCTAATATAGCTAACAATATTGCTTGACTTTATTAAAGCCTACTAATATGTTTAAATAGGATTGAGAGGTCACACAGTTTCCCTTCACATTGGTAGCAGTCGGTTCTGATCTGTATTTTTACATACTTACATTAATGTATATTACAGAATATCTGTGCAGATGAATAAAAGAAAAAGCCGTTTAGCTCTCTTGTGTCACTGGAAAGTAGGGTACAGGTATGTACCCTACTCAGGTCAGGCTGCATATGAGCACATAGATATCACCTAAAGATAAATTGCATGTACATCTACAAGACAATTTCTGAAGAGAAAGTTATTTTATATTGTCGTGGGCTCCTGTCCAATTTTTATTAATGTCCCAAATTTGAGAATCTTAACTGAAACAAAAGATAGTTTCTTACTGTAATGCCTGGGTGTGAGACAGAGAGCGCCCTTTCTGAAGCAAAATAACAGTCTAAGAATAATTTGGATAAATTCTTCCTTATTTTTCCACTCTTAGAACTCTTATATCTACCCCCCTTTTTTTCCCCCAGAGTTTCTTATAATCTGTTGTTTCAATAACTGCTGCACTTTCTTGGTGTTCTTTATCCCAGTTGTCCCAAGCAATAAGTAGAGACTAGAGACTTTCCCTTAGTCTTTATATCTTACTGCTGACATCTTTGTAAGTAAAGAACAGATTAGGTCTAGTGTTATACCACTCTTAAGGCATGGGAGTATCTTCCTTAACTTTCTAGCCTTCTTGGTGGTGTTCTAGTCACACTGTTCCCGAACCAATTCTAGTTGACATTACATGTCCTCTGGACTGGTGCGCATGTGCCGACCCCTGCCTGTACGTGCTTTATCCATTTAATTAGAGCCATGGAAGACATCTTGTGCACCTCAAAATAATGCTTCTTCACACTACAGTTGGAGGAACATACCTGACACCTACCATAATCTGGGATATGACAAGAGCAGAGGCTAGCTAAAAGGAGGGATTCCCAAAATCTTGCTGTATTTCTCATGGTACGCACATGAGAAAAAGACATCTGAAAAATGCATCCAAATACATTTCTCTTCTGCAAATGCAGAGCCTGGGGCAGAATTGGAAACAGCTGTAACCCCTGCCTCAGCGAGGTACAATACAGCTCTATTTCTACAGGGATGTGATCCCAGAGAAATAAATTGGGCAACTCCTGATCTAAGGTATTAGTATTTTATTATCATGATGTTCTTCTGACACCCACACATGAGCATTTACATTACCAGTGCATCAAAAAAGGTCATAGTTGCTTAAATAAATAACATTGGTATTTTGCAAATGAGCAATTAAGTTATGAAAGAAGCCTCTTTTCATATAGCTGCCAGCTTTTATCCTTCTTTGCATTATTTAATAGCTAAGACTCCGGAGTGAATTCCTTTTGTCAGATATGGAGTGTAGCTTTGCTGTGGAAACATCTCGCATGACCTCCTCGAGCAGGGACAGGGCAGACTGCAGGCTGATAGCAGCGGGTTCTGCACTTCCCTATGGTGGAATTGCCTTGGTTGTCTTTGCAGCCTCTCTGCTCGCTTGCTCCCATCCTTTCCAGCACCATTCCTTCAGCACTGGTTTCCTCTAGTTCCTGGCACAGAAGTCTGTGGTCTCAGTGCAATATGTGCCCTCTGCAGTAGCTGATTTCTGTCTCGATGGGCTTTTCCAAGGCTCTCAAAACATTTGCTGCCTTCTCTGCACTTCCTCATTTGTATCTCCATGTCAGAACTCTGCCTGCACAACATATTTGGCTTGTTGTAGGTGCCGTTACTGAAGTCACGACAGACAGGAGAGTGGTAAGCCTAACCTCTGAAGTTGTAAAAGCCAATCAACAAGTGGTAATGTCCCTTTATATTGCAGTTGATCAGAAGGGATTCCAGGAGGGAAAAAGTTAAAAAAGAATTCCTGTGAAATTCGGAATTATATACGTTTTTTCAAAAAAACATGAGTTCATGTTTACTGTAAAGTTCTTTTTTGACTACAGACTGAACAAGGAAGGAAACAAAACATGTGAGTTCTCTCTGTAAGGCAGCTACTTTCTCTGTGCCTTTTTCTTTCCTCTGTTTAAATCCCAATACCCTAGAGACACAGTTTCCTCCCTTAGCAGGGACTATGACCTTAAAAATAGCCAGCTCCAAAATAAACACAGAAGAAACCTACTTCAATTGTTTCAAATACAATTGGTAAATTTGGTAAGTAACCAAAACTGCGTCCATGCTAAAGCTGAAATTCATAATCTTTTGGAGCTGCAACTGGGACTTTTTGTTTCTCCGAGAGTTCGCATTCATTATTTTGTGTTCACACTGCATGCCTGCCTCTCTCTCTCCATAGAAATTTGTTAAAACTTAGAGTGCCATTTGTAAGATATTTGTCACTGCTTTTACCACTCTTGCAAAATTTTGAGAGGGGACACTTTCACTTCAGACAAGGGCCATGTGGGGCACCAAACACCTAAGAAAGTGGTGATCCCAGGCTGTTTTCATGGCGTTCTCCTGACGGACTCTTTTTGTGCTGAGAGACATCACAGCTGCCTGGGGCCAGCTGGAAGAGTTGATGATTTATCGTACAGAAAGCTTGTTCTGTCACTTTTGCTTCTAGTTTTAAGACTCCGTTCTCTGATTCAGCTGCATGAAGGAGGAGGCGGTCCAGCCTGGACCTCCCTTCTGGTATAACCCCATCCATAGGCTGTCTCATTGCCACTGCTACCTTCACGTCCGTCCACAGCTGGACCAGAGTTCACAGTTTCTACAAAAGCTTTTTCCAGGAAAAGGACTTACCATCAAACAGATTTAATGGGGGCAGGGAACCAAGCCCCAAACCATTACATTAAGGAAGGCTTGTGTCCATATGTTAAAGCAGTTGTTAACAGCTGTACTCAGCATTTCATTGAGGAGCCCTTGGTCATATATAACAGAAGGACAGGAGAAAGGACATTCAAGTCCGCAAATTAAATCCCCTCTGACAAGCAAGTATTGCAGAAGAATATTTTTAGAGTCTGGGCAATGCCCTTGCATGGAAAAGTTAGTCAGGTCTTACAAATACCTCTCACTGGGCGAAAGTGTCTTCTGACCTTGCTTAGAGAGGTTTAAAACTGGTACAGATTCAAGCGTAACAGTCCACTGGGTCTTCAAAGACATTTCAAACCCTTCTCCCACAAGCAGACTGTGCAGTAGTGCCTACACAGACTGCCACAAAACGAAGGTATTCCCTCTGCCTTTCAAGGGCTGAGTTCAGGTTGCAGGGAAGAATTTTCTACCTCTTCCCACATAAATACGCCAGCTATAACTCTGTGGTGTAGCACTTGAGTATTTTCCTCTGAGTATAGTCTAAAATCCTTTATTTATTTAGAAAAATACGTGTTACAGTGGTTTGAAGTCTCAAAATAGGACTGTGAAACTTTTTGATTAATGCAGACAGCTTGGTCTTCAGGTGTAGGGGAAAGAGGAGCAGCTAGAAAATGAGCAGGGGGAAATAGCAAAAGAACATTTTGTGTACTTTTCCATCTAAGATATAGCAGGGCTTGGGAAGGTTTTTTTAATCCGTTGTGTTAGCCTAATCCATTTTGAAATTAAATATACCAAAGCATTTATGATTTACAGAGAGGGAAAAAATAAAAGCCTTAAAAAATATCTTCTGTTTGATCTATTTGTCAGTATGAAAATATTGACAAAAGACAAAAGAATGGCCTTCATTTAGCTTATTGTTGTTGGCTTGCTTTTATGCTTTCTTATTAAGGGCAAACTCCCATTAAGATGCAAGATTAACTCTTTAACAGTTGCGAAGGAATAAAAGATGGAAACTTTGAACATACACCTCTTGTAAACGATGATTCTAAACTAGGTAATCTGTGATTCCTGCTCAGAAATATGTAATGTGGCAGAGGGAAGCTTTTAAAAGTATACGTATACGGAATAGTTCGTGCAGAATTTATGCTTCAAAATCTCTTTAAAAAGCAGCCTCCTGTGTAAAATCAGAAACATGGTGTTAATTACACAGTTCTGAAAGTATTTCAGAAAATAAATACTTTACGGGGGGGAAAAAAGAGCATAAAAATCTTATAAACTCTTGAGCGTGCATGTGTAAAATAAGGATCTGTCTTCATAGAAGTGTTAACTACAGACCCAGCTGAAGTGTAACTGGGACCTTAACTTCATTCACCCACAAAAACCTCTAGTTTTGTGGAGTGGTGCTTTTCACTTGAGTCAAGTTAGTCCTTCGGGAGCCTGTTTTGAAGAATAAGTGCTACCGATGTTTAAATTGGTAATGCAATAGAGAAGTGGCGAGAGACTTCAAACTTGAGTTAACACAGAGCATCAGCTGCTAATCCAGTCATGCTGTGCCGCTAATCAAATCATCCTGGTAGTCCAAGCACTGTTTTTCAGTGTAGTCACTGTCGCACAAGTGAGAACTAGGTTGAAACCCACGCCAGAATTGCATCTTAGCAGAACGTACCCAAACCAGCTTCTGGCTGGCCGGTCTGGGTCCCAGGCGCTGTCTGGATGTGGCAATACAAGAGATCAGCTTCAAAGGCAGATAAACCAGTCCCTTGTGAACACCATGCTGCAGTGGCTACGCTGCTGCTTATACTACCTGTGCTCGTTGGTTTGAAGCAACTGAAAACTCATTAAGGTTGGCAGGAGAAGGATCACCTAGCTCCGGGTTAGTAATGGGATGCCTAATGTTGCAAGGAGGAGGCAAACCTGAAGTTGAAGCTGTCTGTTGTTGCTTTACAGAGACACAGATATTACTGTCATCAGCCCAGAATTCCTAAAAGAAATTTCTAATTTGAACTATTTATTCCATTAAATTCCCATTGAATTAGCATTAATAATGAAACTAATTGTACTGTTATCACTGTAGTATCTGAGGAAGCCTGTTGGCCAGAATGTCATGTGAACAGGAATGTCTGTTGGGATATTTAATTTCATCTCCCTTGACAATGTGTGATTGTTCTCTTTTGTACATTTTCTGTTAACTGTTAGTGGTCTGGAGAACTTTGTGAAATAGGTAGAAGTCACTCCAGGCCAGCACAAAGCACACAGAAGTCCCTATCTGAAGAACAACAACGTGCAGGGAGAATTTAGAGAGTTAGCATTTCACTCCAGTGAAACAAGGTGTTCACATTTTCCTTCCCAGAGTTTCCCACCAGGCTCTGGTTATTCATACTGACTAACGCACTTCCATGTCTCCGTAATTCAGAGTAAACTTTAGGATTGTGCCTTACATTGTGAGGACCCGATCCTGCAGAGACATACCTCCTTTGGGCCATCTGTGCAGTCTTGTTTGAAGACTGTTCACTCAGATGCACAGGATCTGCTTTCCCTCGGCACTTCATGAGCCTTTTGTCACTACCTGACATCAGATTTTAACTGATACCTTGGTCTCAGTAGGTATAGAGCTCGTAACATTTAAGACTGTATCCTCGCAATGCTTGCATTGTGCATTGGGTTATGCTTATTTTATTGGAGTCCAATTAAGAGACACAGGTTTTGATCGACTGGCCACAGGGACACAGAAGGGAATTAAGGATGTAGGAGATATCAGTAATAAAACTTATAATAAGGAGTAAGCTTGTGGTCGGAACTGTGGACCTGAAATACTGCTTCCATGCAAAATTCATTTGGTGTGCAGGGTTCTCCTTTTTTTTCCTCAGCTCCTTTTTGTATTGTATTATTTTGTATCTCTGGAGTTGTGTGGTGGATTTCTTTGTCTCAGGAACCTGCAGTGTTTAAAATATAGGGGGACATTGCTTTATTAAAACAATTCTTTTAGTTGTCACGGCAACTGGTCTTACATAAATGATGAAGAGAAGAGGAATGTATATAAAGAGATACATTAGGTCATAATGGTAAATCCAGTACTTTTTAAACTAACAAGAAAGTGCTCCGGGGTTTGTTGTTGCTGTAGTTCATTTTATTCCAGATAATTTTTACAACTTTAGTATTATCCACATTCACAATTAAAAACCACAGCACTTGTATGGTCACAACTATATCATTTTGACTCTCTTGTGTCTATATAGCTATTAGGAAATAGATTTGTCAAAAATGGACATAGAACTATATACTAAAAAGCCAGATGTAATGCTTTGTGATTCTCCGCGAAATATTTTTGTACCCATCTTTTCCAAAACTTCGCTCAGTTGAACAGGCAGCAACTACAGTGTTAGGAAGAATGCTGCAGTAACCCTGAGGTGATCTGTTTGAAGACCTTTTATACAAATGGTTAATTTTCTTACAACTTTGCTGTCTTAAAGGATAATTGGAGACTTGGCAGGGGGACAGGGGATATTATCCTAGAATCAGCGCATATAATTTCCAGCATTTACAAGTGGTTAAGGAATAGTTCACCAAAGAAGTGGAACTCCAAAGACCAAAACTGCACTGACAAAATTTAGGATTTTTTTTTCTCTTTCTGTAGTGACTTAAGAGTAGAATCAAAATTAAACAATACTAATATGTCTTTACTGCTCAGAAAGTTTACTACACTTAAGTAAAAAGTGTGTGAAAGAAATGTGCCATAATCATCAATCTTAGTCTTTTTATCCCCGTTACCTGATTTTCAGTATATCTAAACCTTTCTAGCAGTTTTTGATAGCTGATTTTAGTCTTTATTCTCATCTGTCTGTAATCATCTCACTTTTCCTTTCCTATTTTACTTTTCTCTTTTTTTTCCGCTTACAGTCCTTTACTCGTTTTGTTTCCTGCATGCCTAAATTAATTTCCCCTTTTCCCCTTACAACTGTATGCGCTACATGTAGATTATCCTGTTTTCAGTGCTATTAAGAAAAGCCCTTTCAAAATATAAAAATTATAAATTCCCTACGGGATATGATTATTCCTATTCTAACATTCCGCAAACGAAAGCTGATGAGTTATAAGGCTGTAGACCACTGATGCCCGTGCGAATGGTATTCTTCCACTCTGGTTTCCCTCTCTTGCTTACAAACTGCTCTTTATTGTGACCAGAAGACTGGGGACGCTCAAAGTATTCTGCATCAGCTAGCTAACAGATGCTGAATAGCACAGAAATTCACATTGTCGTGAACTAATATAATACCCCTGATGGAAGTGACTCCAAGCCATTTGTTTCATCAGCCTTGAAAGCTTGCAGTTATAGAGGAGATGACTGAAAAGTGCTATTTGAAGAAAAATACTGCTTCAAACCTTAAACCCATGTGATTGTTTTGTCTTTTTATTTCCAGTTCTCTAAATTTAAGGGCTAGAACCAACTTCTCTTTCATTCCCTCCTGACTGTTGTAAGCAAGCCTTGGTAGTCTTGGTGGTTCTAGAAAAGTGGCTGTGATACAGCCTATGGGGGTGGCTCCGCATAACTTCTAGAAATCCACGTGAGTAGTTGTAAGAACAGCAGTGGGCTGAAACATTAGCAGGGACTCTGCAGTCTACCCTCAGGTACCTCACTTAGGTAAGTCAAAAGTGTAATGCAACAGTGCCGCTAACATATGTCCCTATATGTTTTTATTTAAATTGAATAGGAGGGTGTGTAGACTTTTGCTTTTTCAAGTGTCAGCAGGTGAAACTCAGTATATTCTTCCCAGGAGCTCATGCAAACATTTTTTTTTTAACCTTTGTCTTGCTGTGTTTAAGTTTGCAGCTGCTGGATTCTGCTTTGAGTTTCAAGTTCAAAGGCACCCAGACACTCTTTGTGAAATATCACAGAAACCACTGAACTTCACCTGGCTTTGCAAGGAAATCTTGTCAAACCACGGGTTTCCCACACTTCCAGTGTGAAACCTGGTGTTAACTCAGAGCTTTTTGCTCCCAGCTCAGATTGGAGTTAGCTTAAAACTGAAGGATCACGACCCTTAGGGAACTTCTTCGTGAGCTTTGGCCTGTTTTCAAGTTTGTAACAAAACTTGGAATTCTTTCCATGATTTTGGGGGTTTGTAACAAAAGCAAAGGACAACTGTAATCCACATCGCTTTTAAATCACTGGTTTTAGAGATGGATCGTAACCTTTGAACGTAGCGTCTGTGTAGTAAGCTTGGCAGGCATCCGGATTTTGTCAGGTTTGTTCAAGTTTTGAAAGAGCTGTCCCACCTGTTGTCACAGCAGCGCGGCAGATTGCTAGCCCCACCACAAAGATACAGAACGCTGCAAAATATGTCTCGGAGAAATAACATCTCCCATAATACACAGAGGGCTATATTGTGTTGTAAGAGACAGCCTTCACGCGAGTGCTGAAGGGGGTCGTGTAGCAGCTGGACTCTTCAGACGCGTCTTGCTGTAGCACAGTCTGGAGTGGGACCTCCACCATATGTTAACAGCGTCGCACATGTGCCTGTCCCGGGCAGCTCTGGCTCCATCAAGGGTACAGGCTGTGGTAATAATTCTCCTCCTGTCCTTTTATATATACTGCAGGTCTAGATGGCCCAAACAAATCACCTTTCACTTGCTATATCTTGTACTGGCTTGTAAAAGAAGGTTCAATGCGTAGCTTGGAAATTTCTCGCATGTAAAGGCACAGAGAGATACAGCGGTACTGGCAAAAGTGCCAAGTCATATGGAAACTATAGGCTAAATTCTTCCCTTTTCTGAGAACGTTTTACCCTGCTCTCTCCAGGGGCTCAGGGCAGTTTTCTTTCAATGCAGACCAGCACACCAGCTTTCTCCTATTTACCACCAAGAGAGAAAGTTTCGAAATAAGCTTCTCCAAACCATTTTTCCAGGTAGCCGGTTCACTCTGCCACCTGCACTCTGGGGAGGGTTACCTAACTTTGGCTTTGGGGGGCTAGCCATTTCTTCCCATTTAGTTGCCTGTTTCGTGACCTGGGTCGTTGAATATCAAGTAGCAGTGTCGCACTAGAGCATGAGTCATCGTAAGAAGAGAAAAGTGGCAACAGAGATGCATTGCTTTAGCCTAATCTCTTCTAACGTCAGTGCAGCTGTACAATGCCTGTGTGTTTAGCATGCCTACGTAATTATTCCTTACCTGTTTTGTTAGTTTAAGTCCTATATTACAAGTCCCTCAAAATCAGAGCTGCAATAAAATAAATAATGTTGGTTTTTTTTTAATTAGATAATTCCAGGGTGGGTTTTTTTAAACCTTTATCTCCTCTTTTAAATATAACATTAGCCCAGCCGCTTTGCTCTTTTTGTATCATTAAAAAATGTAAGCAAAAGGCCCTCAGCCATTTTTTATTTATAGGAGGGTGACAAAAACATAGTTTTTCTGTGTTAAAAGTCGTTGTAAGTTTGGTTTTTTGGTTTTGTTTTGTTTTGTTTTTCCTCAGGGAACAGTGTAAAAATGTCTGAATCTCTAAACCTGAAATTTGGCACATACCTAAATCTTTAATGAGTAGCATGTGCTTTGCAGTTTTTCCTAAAGATTTGCATATTTGCTTCTTAGGATACCTCAGCTGCTAATTCTTCTATGAGCAGTCTGGTGGGCACACAATTAAAGGGTCGCGCTTATTAATTCTTGGGGCTTTTTGCTTTCATCAGCTATGGTATTACTTTGTTCTGCATTTGCTGTCCCTAGCTTATTACACATTAGATAGTTAAATTTGAATGAAAAGTTATCCGCAGAGATGGAGGTAGGCTCCGTTCTTTAAGTGTTCATTTGCCGATTTTGTTGCAAGTGCTTTAAAAGCTGCGCTGAAGACTGTAAAGTTCCTGGAGCTGTAATAGAAAACATTAGCGTCTGGACTTTTCAAGGGAAGAATGTGGTTAAGATTATAGCGACTGAGTCACTGTCAATGGGTGGTCTCGAGTCCATATGGCACACAGTAGGCAGGGGCACGGAAGAGCCTTTGCTCATATAGGTGACGAGCTGCACTCGCCGAAGCGAAAGTGTTTGCAAAGGGCTGCCCTAAGACTATATTTTGCCTGCATGGGGGTAAAATACTGTCGGGTTGCTTCTCGGTGCGGCTTTGTTTTAACTTTGTTACAAAATAAGATAAAGGGTTTGCTTAAAAGCTTGGTCGTTGTAGTGCTACATGCTCCTTTTGGCTCCTCGGATTGCTTCTTTTCATTCGGCGCATTTTCATTGTTCTGTTACGCTTTTAATGAGACAGTTACAAAATGTCTGCCTCACTCTGACCGCCATTTTGTAGCCTGATTGTTGGATAATGAAGACTGTGAGAAATAGAAAATAAACAGCATGGCATGGAGGAGATTTCAAAAGGAGCACAAAATCTGCATGTTTTATTTAGACGCTTAATTGTTGCCGACTGGCTGCATTTAAACAAGCGACTTTACAGTGTCTGGAAGAAAACCAGCTCCCGAATTTGAGGAGCTGACCTTGGGTAGATGCCATCAACTGTTCTTTTCTATTGGCACGAACGTGCTGCTGGCAGGGTCTCCCTGTAGCTGCAGTCGCTTACCCAGCTCTGAATCAGAACCTGCTTACTCTGTACTAGGCCACCAAATTACACCACTTATTCTGAATATTATTTGCAGCCCCTTCAAGATTTGATCTAGAATATATAGGATATTTAAAAATCAGAACCTTCAAAATAGCTATGATTAAGCTTCTCCCATAGAGCAACACATAATGTTGTTCAGAAAAAAAAGAGGAGGAGGCTACAAGTTTGCTGAAAGCAAAATGAAAAATGCACGACGGGAATTTGGAAGGACACTATGGAGTTGTTACTGTGGTCCTATGGACACAGCACTGACTGCGTGAGGAGCGAAGTTGGTGGCATTTACTTGCTTCCTTTATGAAAAACTCTGGTTTCTGTGTATAACATGGGCAAGGGGGGATGGGGAAGGGTGCTTTACATTCACAGTAGGGTGCAGCTTCAAAGCTGTTTAAAATTCTACCATATCTTAATGATAATAGTTAATCCCAGTATCAGAACAGTACTTCTATTTTTAAAATGCAATCAATCAATCATTTTAATACATTGCGCCCTTAGTGCCAAACACCTCAGAAAATGGTGTGTACGGCAGTAAAAATAAAGCATCTGAAACTCTTTCTGTAGAGTCGTTCTTCCTTTCTTTCTCACCCATACGTGTACAGTAAAATCTGAAAGCTGCAAGAAAAATGTGGAATTACATAAGAGGGAGTAAATCCTCCAGACAAGACCGATTGCCAGGTGGGGATTGCTGTCATGGACTGAGCAATGAGGGACAGAGGAATTCCCCCACCTGCCTAAACTTCTCTATAGAAATACGGCACGTGCTGTTTTGTTCTAGGGTTTTGTCGGGGTTTGATTTTGGCTTTTGAGGTGGGAGTTGCATACAGATGCTAGACTTTTTTTTAACAGGATTACACTGAAAATTGTGTCTTTCTGTTTTCTTCTCAGGCCAGCTTCCTATGTCTACCATGCTCTTTCAGAGAGCTGTTTATATGGATGTAACAGAGGTTGTAGGTAATTCAAGTTCAATTTCTGCCTCTGCAACAATGATTCACACAAAAGCCCCAAAGCGTCTTGTACATATGTTCTTCACCTGCAAAGTAAGTATTAATGCTTCCTTATCATTAGTGCTTATAAATTACTTTGAAGTTCCTCCAGTGTGCTGCAAACATACCTATCACTGTTGTTAGTGATAAGAATGTGAACTACATGACTTAGTTAAGGAGGATTTTTAACATAACTTGAACATAAAAGTATCGGCACTGTATTCCAGCAAATAACCAACTACAGTGAGAGCGTACCTCTGTAAGTATATTACCTGTATTTTCACTTCTCTGTGGATTTTCTCATGAGTGAGCTTTTTCTTGGTTCACTCATTTTCTGAGACTGACACTCACCCATTGTATTGATCAAAGGCTTTGTGTTTTTTAAAGGATCAGCAAGAAACGGTGATGGTTTTAGTCATCAAACTGGTAGTACCATCGCATTGGACCAAAAATGCCCAAAATCATCTCAAGTGAATTATGAATTAATTTCAAACATTCTTATTGCCTCAAAAATAAATAAAGGGGGAGGTTCTGAAAGAGATCTTTGATTTCAGTTGAATGGTAGCCTCCACAAATAGGTATTTATGTAACAAAAAATAACTCAATACAAAGCAAGTTTAGTTGAGGTGAAACTGGAGACAAAGGCGCAAATGATCTGAACTCAGATCATAGGTTACAGAGATAAGACATCTGGACTTCCAGTCAATTCTCTGAAGGTGTAACTAGGAGTTAATAAAGTTTGCTTTCCTGCTGCAGAAGAGCATTTTCTACTCAGTGTCTGAAATCTAGGTTCCTTGGGGGATTAGTAAGTGTTTTTCCATTAATTCAAAATAACCACCTTGGAACTACAGGGCAGCTTATGATAGTACTTCCTAGCCCTATGCATTCATAACCGTAATAGCATTTTTGTGATTTTTACGTGGAAATACATCCCTCCTAGGGACAGTTGCCTCAGCAAGCAGAATACAAACATTCATGCCAAGACTTCTTTAAGATGTTTTCTGCTTTGATAAGACATATTTTAGGCAATATCTCAAAGGATTATTTTTTTAAAGGAGGCAAAGCAAGGGCTTATATTTTATGTTTGTCTGGTCCACTAGGTCCCTGATCATTACATGTTTCATTTTAACAGGCAGCAAGCATGTTCTGCTTGCTTCCTTGACATGCATCTGCATTGCTGACATCTGGAAAGCAGCCATACGGGGTTCCACGCATAGTTTTTGGAAACACCATTTGCCGGTGGAACAATCCAGAGCAGACACCTCTTTTGGCAGAACTTTATTGCCATCTATTTTTAGTTGAACTCTTGTACATCAGATTGCTGTGCGTGAGCCACAAGAGTGTGGCTTGTAGACAGACACTGCAAGAAGAAAGACTTCTCTGTGTGCTAGCTAAAGTGCTTGGAGTGAGTTATCTGCACGTACCTTCCATGACGTGCCTCCATCTCATTAGTATAATGTCACAAACTGTATTCAGAGTTGACACAGAAACTGAGAGGAAGGTGGGGCTTTCACTGTCCTTTTTGTTAGCCTCATGGCGCATGGGGGCATATAATGAACTTCGGAGGACATTGCTGGCCAGAATACTCCAGTTCTAAATTAGCAGACACGATGTACTTCACCAGCAGAGCACACATAGGAGCAATACATCCCATAACTGATGGGATTATGATTAATAACTCTCTTTTTGGGTCTGCTGGCTGAGATGTGCAGCTTTCCAGTAATTCTGAGAAGGGCTGTTGACTGGTGTTCTGCCCAAAGCCAGGAAAGACCTAGAGTTTCCCTAAATGCTAGGGCAGTGGAGAGGATGAAAAACTCTGCAGGTACCCTGCAAAATTCTGCAGTCTCTGTTTCTGCATGAAACTGGCTTTCTCAGATGTTTGCAGAAGCAGCTTGGTTTTAGTGATGTTGATGCTCATTATGCTTTTGTAAGTTATTGAACGTTTGTATGTATATATGGGTTTAGTTCATCATACCTAAATACCTATGGTTATAAATGAAAGACTTGGTCTCTTAATAGGGTACGTTGTTAGTATATGTTTCGGTATTCATCCTGCAGTTCCATGTGTTGCTTGTATGATTGGTAGAGGACAGACTATCACGGTGGAGTATACCAAGCATCTGATTCTTTTCTGAGCCTTTTCTGAAAAGGAGATGTTGGATATAGGAAGGGCTTGGCACTCAGAAGTTTAAGTTGTATTTGAATGTTTGAAGTGCCATTTGTGCAAAATGTATCATATGTTTACCATACAATTGTTTAAAGCTCCAAAACACATAAATAACCTCCATGAAAAATCTTTCTTTCATGAAGATGCTTGGACTTATTTTGTAATCGATCTTTTATTATTATTTTTTAAGGCCTTTCTCCTCTGAATGTAGATTGCAAGGTTTTGCACATAGTTTGCAAGCAATTAGTTTGCACAATGTTTGGAGTCTCAAAAGGACTTTATAGATGAACAGTGGCTAGGAATGTAAGCTAGTGCCAAGTGAATGGCCAGCTTTCATGCCTTTCCCCTACTTAACGTCAAAGGGTTAGAAATGGTCAGGTCATTTTTTTAAACAAAAGTGTAAAAATCACAGTGTCCATGTTTCCAGAAGTGAAAAAGCTTGCTAATATTCAGCATCAGCTGTGTTAGGCTTCTTGTAGTGATGCCTTTTTACTTGAGTATTTTTTGTCTGATGATTGCTTCTTGACATTACTTTACCAGTCATTTAAAAAAATCTCAGGAAGACCTCAGTCAAATGCCAGTATTTAAAGGTCCTTACCATTGTTTCCCTGTGATATCAGACACCTGTTTTCATGTAGCAAGAAGCTTCTTTTTTGCTCCTACTTTATCAGGTCCCCGTTATGATAACGTTTAGCTTGAGTCGATACACTTAAGATCTAGTCTGGCATCCAGATATGGCTATAAACCTTTAAAAATTACATTGCACGCTATACCAGTCTTCGTATCTGTATCGATCATTTTTGGATAACAGACCATTCTGAGAGCACTTGTGTTATTAAAGAAGATATAAATTAATTATTTGTGTATTCTTATATGCCTTATTAAAGCGATTCTATGTGTTATGTTCCCATCTTACTGTAGATATTGAAAAATACTTAGTTTATCATTTATTATGCAGTGTGGATAGTTGAAGTCATGACAGTCCTATTAATCCTTTCTACTTTAATACTTGGTAGTAGGTTATGTTTACGTTAGAAAGATCATAGTTTTCTTACATGAATTACCAAGTAGGTGAGTGTTATAATTGTTATGCAGAGCTTAGATGATTCATTATTGATAGAAAGCAGTGTTTCTTTCTTAAATGAATGGGCTGTTTATTTGGAACGTTCAACGTTGCAGTTGTCTTTCCAGTGACGATGATTTAGGGTTTGATTTCTTTTTTAGCAACCAAGGATCATTCTAGCAAAAAATTTTGGTAATCCACCACGAAACTTTGCAGGTTCCTGGTTTTGTACCAGCCCAACCTGCTGTATAGACAATATCAGCTGTCTTTGGAGGGGACAGATAAGCATGCTGCAAAAGGCAAAAGACTGAAATGTCATAAAAAATTCTACAAGTCTGAGAGACTTTTGTGCTGAATCTTTGCATTCGTGTATTCACATTCACCTGAAAATTTTCTGTGAAAGTTTATTTACAGTTGTAATCAAAGTCTTGTACATTCATAATGTGTCCTACTGGACAGGCTCAGTCTGCCTTCACTGAAATAAATCAGCCACACAGTCCAACTGACAACGGGGCATTTTCAGTATCCAGCACCTAGATTAGAGTGTGTCCCGGGCAGTGGGAGGGATTATAGTACCCCAGTGCATGGATGCTCATGTTCTTAGAAGAAAAATTACTCCACTGTAGACTCGTTATGTCCCAGTTTATCATCCACATTTTATTTAAGAGTGTGTGGCTTTTTAGTTTGTTTTTGTAAAGGTGCTTTCTGTGGACTGTTGATGCTGAAAGACATAGAAATTAGGAAACTTGTGTATTCACATTTCCACAGCACCATAAAAGAATGTGGAAAATGCGCATTTGCCAACATAACTAGTATCCCAAAATTATGCATGTACAATATATGGGCAAGGAAATATTTAAATGCTAGTAGGGGTAGTTAAGTGTTTAGATTTCTTAGGTATTGTCTTTGATGTTGTACAAATTCTGGAAATTTTTGTTTGGTTTTTTCTCCTTGCTTGCTTACGTATTTTACAGGCTCTGGTTTTCCGGCCACAATAGAGCAGACAGAATTACTTGATGTTGAGAACCTTGTTAATTTTATGGCCCATTTTCACATGGAGATCAGCTTTTATTTCCCATTTCACTCTTTATTCTTGATTCAATTGTCAGTAAGGTTTACTGAGCAAAAACACTGGATGTATTATGGGAAGAAATCTAATCAATGCAGCACCAAGGGACAGTCCGTCAGAGTCCTTCCTAGTGGCGGTGAGCCAGACTAGAGGTTACTACGAGGTTACTCTGTCTGACTTTAACTGAAATACCCATCTACTTCTGAAAAGGCTGCCGGCAGCCTTGTACATGTGTAACAGAAGCCTCATTAATATAAGCTCCCAATATATATACACCTGTTATACTAGCCCCCAGCACAGAGCCTGTGTTTCCTATTTTAAACACTTTGCATGTCTGTCTACATTCCCTTCTGTCTGCAGTTGCTCTAGTGTGGTACTGCAGAGCAACTCGTATGCAGTACCTCCAGGGAATGTAGAAGGCTAAATAAAGTTGTGGCAGATGTCAGTGGACTTGTCCAAACACTATTTTTCAAGATAGATAGTTTGAAAAGTTCACTGGCTAATCCAGACTTGTGATACAGAAGTCACCTCATTAGTAGCCTCTTTAAGTGTGCATTTCTTTAATGCCTGCTCCTTTTTCACATATGAGAATTGCATTGACATATTTGTGGGAAATCTTTATTTGATTGGCAAAACTCTACTCCTCACCTTCCTCCCAAACCCCAACCCTCCTGTTCATGTACAGAGTGTAACTCCCCTAGAGTTGAATTATTTGAGAGATACAGCACTTCTTCAGGGCTTTTACCTGTTTTGGCTCTGAGTTCTAATAAGTCATTTGACAGCAAAATGACTCTAAGATAAACTTTTCCCCTTTTATGAAATATTTGTTCAGCACATTCCAGAATATGGGTTTACCTCAAAAGTTACATATCTTCTTTGTTCAAGACAACAAAAAGGATCACAAGCAGTACCAGATACAACTGCTGATTCAGCACAGGAGTAAAACTTTAGCATACCCACTGCACCATGTACTTTCTGGCTACCTAGCTTGGTTTTCCTGACCAATGCGTTGGGAATCATGTATGTCAATGCTTCTTCTAGGCCCTTGCCATATTTTGCATAAAAGAGCAGTAAGTTTGCTTCGTGTAGCTCTCAAGGCAAGTATGTTGTTCCCCCAAGCAGGTCCAAAGATGCTCAAACCAGTGATGTTCTGAAACTCTTGCCCAGAAGCCGGCAGTACGCTGTTAGCTGCACACAGGTCGATCCCGGGGGACACCCTTCTGGTGCTTGTGTGGCCTCTCTTACATCATGCATGGAGCAACTTTTCTGTAAGCAGGCACATCTGCTATGGGATTCACAGTTTTCATAATTGTTTTCACAATGCGCAGTTTATAATGTCTGTGTTTTATTTTTGTTTCCAAAGATTTTTCCGTGGAAATTTTCAGTAAGGTATGAATCCTAGCATTAGATATTGATGGCAGTTCTACTGTGCTGCAGTTAATGAGAGAGACACTGGAGGAACTGAGTAAGCTATACTTCAGTTTTGGCACCTCTCCATCTGCTGTGATGTTCTTCCTGCTTGTACTATGTCGCAGCATTTGATTATGAATTATTATAGCCTGAGAAGTATGTGGCAATATCAATATGCATGTATATTAAACAAAACTTTGAGGAACACAGTCTCCGCAGTTAAAATCCTAAGAACTTAAGAATTAACAGTCTGGACCAGACCAAGGGTCTGTCTGGCCTACTGTCTTGTTCCCAGCAGTGATTAATAGTCTGTAGTTACAGAAAAAATACAAGTGGTAGGTATATGGAATAAATAGCCAGAAGTGCTGTGGTTATTCAAGTTAGTCACACTGCATGTGGAAAATCACCCTAGACGATGGTTGCCATAGGCTAGAGCATTCTTATGCTAAAACCTGCAATTTGCATGAATGGATTCACAGTAACGTATTTTAGCATACGGGCCTGCACGGTGCATCTTGTCAAACACCAGGCAAGTCTGGGGTTAAGTCCACGTTTTCCAGCCATTTGCAAATGACCTAATTGTATGAGCATTCATCTTCAATGACAGTAAATACAAGATCGTTCAAATACAATCAATAACTGACTCTTAATTATTTTTAGTAACCTACTTCTTTACATAATGGTTTTGATTTGCCTCGATTGTTTCCATATTACTTCAGCATAAACCCCATTCTTTTAGTCTTTACAGGTGTTTCAACGACTTTGACTGCAGAGGCAATTTTCT
Source organism: Grus americana (assembly GCF_028858705.1). NCBI lineage: Eukaryota > Metazoa > Chordata > Aves > Gruiformes > Gruidae > Grus > Grus americana. The sequence continues at coordinate 80,088,300 of NC_072852.1, forward strand.
GTTGGTTGAAGTGGCATCATGTCACAAAAATTTGCATTTTGCATAGAAATGTTTTTGTAAAGTTGTACAGTCAGGCTGTGGAGCCTGTGGGCATAGGAAATAGCTGTAGTTACCACACCTAGGATGTCTTTTGGCAAATATGAAATTATTCCAACAAAGATTCATAGCCAATGCTTTCCTAAAAGGGGATTAGTGGTGCAACTTCATGGAGATCCTACTTCAGCCCTATCCATTGCGTTTTAGTAGGGTTCACCTCTGAAGTGTCAGTCATGTAACTGCATTTGACCACAAATGCCATTTTATGCTTTTCATACGTTCTCTGACTTCCAAGATTATCTTGAACAGTTGAAGCAGAAGTGAGTTACAGTTTTCCAAGATATATTTAGGAGATAGTCACTTCTTTTCCTGAAAGTTGAATAAAGTTCCATAAAGTTAAAAAATAAAAGTATCAGACCCAGCAAGCTAACACTGAGGACACTAGATTGTTGAAGGAGCATTTAGATGTTGAATCAGTTTTTGTTAAATCAGATTCCTATTCCAAGACAGCAAGTATTTGTTAACCATTTTAAAGGAATAAAACTCTACTCTGGTCATGATGGTAGAAATGATATTTCTGTAGTGGGCACTACAGGCCTGTACTTCCAGTTGTGGTTAGGTTGCTTTTTAACCATATGTCTCAGTGAACAAACGCTTTAGTCCACATGAAATAGAAACGAGCATTTGACTCTTTTACATGAGTGCTGTTAGTTGGGTAAGTTCAGGAATTTTTTTTTTTTTTTGTATTCTTAGTAGTAGTTAATTGGAGCAAGACTTTCTATGAGAAACATAGAAACAATCAACACAGAAGTGACTCTTTGAAAGTTGCATGTGATTAGATTATGGAAACCTAGTTGCTATAAGCTATGCTAGTGTTTTGAGTGTGTTTCTAAAGGGAAACACTTCCCTAAAGATAACCACTCAGAGCAAGGGCTTTTAATTCTTCATAGGAATTTGCTGCTAGTTTCAGATCTCAGATTTTCCAGTTAAGAAAAGAAAATATTTTCAGCCCATGCATCAGGTGGCATGCACAAGGGTCTTTGAATATCGGAGAGGAAAAATGTTAAAACTCCTCAAGAAAGACTAGTCAGCAATCTGAGCGGTACAGGGAGGAGGAGGAGGGAAGAACAACCTGTAAAAGTTGTGAAAATTAGCACAATAGTCCAGATGAGGCTCACTGTAAATTACAGCTTACTAATGTTTTGCTACATGGAGGAAATAATACATGTAGAAGTGGGGCGATGCAGTTCCACTTTCTGGAAGTCAGTTAAGAGGTAATATAGATTCAAACCTACTGCTCTTGGTGGCAAGTCCTCAAAAACATACTTGTTCAAGTGGTCAAAACACCCTGCAGTGGGGTTCCAGTCAGTCATGTTGCTTGGGAGGGGTGTTTAATTAATTAGGAGGATAATTTCTCTTTCTTTCCATAAAGTAAGCATCTTACATTGCTATACAGCAAACTGTGGCTGTTCCATTTTAGTGGATATTACGTGTCAGTTATACAATGTTGGGCGTTTTGCATTGCACTACTGTCATTATGTGTAACAAGTACATTTTTAAAATCGTGAGTTAAAACAGCAATCCTATTGTACTGAAACCTGCCATGGTGAAAGGGTGGCTTATCCCATTGGCCTTCAAAAATACGTACTCAGGTTAAGCTAACACAGGTACATTGCTAGGCTATCTTTAGCATCCTTTTTTGGTGCGTTGGATGAGCGAGGAACCACCAGCTCTGTGACTGGCTAAAAGTAGGTGCAGACTTGCTTAACTATCTCAGTGTGTAGATATTAAGTATAAAGGACAATTTTACTCTCTGTTCTAGAGATGCATTATCTTTAGTTCTCTGGCTCTCCGGCTCTGTCACTTTGCTGTCTCAAATACTGTACCACTCCTGCTGTTTGCCTTCTCTTTTTGCTTTTACTCACAGAGTTAAAATACAGTTCTTGCTAAAGGTCGTATTTGTTGCTTGGGAAACAATATATCTGATGTTCAGTAATGTCCCAATTCAGAACAATACATAACCACATCTTTAATTTGAATTCCATATTTAAGTAAGTCCTTGAAGCCCTTGAAGCATGGGCATAGTGAATTTCAGAAAGCGGACGCAGGTTTAATATGGTGTTTCTTGTTGTACATTCTCATGTTTCAACAGAAATATATGTGGCAACTGCTGCTCCTCGGTGATAAATCTAAGTGAGGGGTTTCTTATTAACTCTCTGGACAAGGAATTTAAGACCCAGTCATGAAAATACTGACATGACTGAGTAAAGTTCCTCATGTCTAAACATCTGCAGGATTGTAACCTACTGTAATAATGGAATAGTCTGAAAACCCTGTCTACAAAATCTCAATACGGCACTGTATCAACATGTATTCTTTATACAGCTTCAAGGTAGTCAAGTTGGAAGAGTTTCTTTATCTGTAGCATTTCTATCCCATCTTGTGTCTGGACTTTCTTCTGCCTGTGGGTTCCCATCGGCCATATGTTTGACTGAGGCTAAAGATTATTTTTGTGTACATTTTTGTACAGTACCTATATTCTATTTTAAGGAAAAATACACACATGCATTTTTCTTCTTTATTAATAAACTGAGTGACAATTTAAAATAAATTCTTTCAGCTGTTCAGAATGGTACACAGATGTACTGGTGCATTTCAGAGTAAGTTAAATAGAGAGCGAAGTATTATGTCACCAAAGGAGCAGAAGAAGAGGAGCTGGTCTCTGACCATTAAAGCGAAATAAAGCAGTGCTAAGGTGGTGGCTTTGAGAAGAATAAGCCAGACTCTTCTAGTACTTAGATGAACTATGGAAGCAGCAACAAAAGAGAGAAAAATCTTAACAAAGGAAAAATGTGGGAAAAGTATAAAGGTATACCGTGGAGTGAAAGAGCAAGACAGGTGGGGAAAAAATAGAAAATAATTTTGGGACATAAAGCAAAAAAGGGGGGAAAAAAGCGCTTATAAAAGCCATAACATTAACATGATTGATATCTTCACAGAAAGAGAGGACTGGAGTGAGGAATGAATAGGCATTGGTATGAAAATCTGTCTGATATTCAAGCGTGGGAATACCAGTCTAAGTCTTTAGCTCTCCTTGTAGATTGTGTGGGGAACTCTGATGCTTTACTGGATTTCATTCCAAGGCCAGGGATCTCACAGTGGGTAACCGAAACCTGAGTTTTAGCATGTTTAAGTCTTTATAGGACTTTGCTGTTAGACTTGTCAGTGAAGAGAATATTCATTTGCATTTAGATTTCATGTAGGTGCATGTATAGGTAATTGTTATTCCTAAGTTGCTGCTATGGACAGAGAAAAAGAGAGGCTTCTAAGGTGTTGGTTCAGGATACCTGTATTAGATATGTACTACATACTCCTCTCTGAAGGACATGTATCTACTGACACTATATATGATTCTATCATCTTGATTTAGATAGTTAAAGTGAGCTATATCCTCTCTCTGTCTCTTTATCTTCCTATTCTACAAATGAAGGCAATAATTTTTCTAGTGTGAGGTTCTGAGTATAGCATTCAACAGGACTTGTGAGGCACTTGCACATTTTGGTGGTCACAGATTGAGAAATGCCAAAATGGGAGGTGTCTTTGGTTGCAGGAAAACAGTATTCCAAGGAGATTTGATGGGCTGTTGCATATATAGAAATTTTAAGGACATTGTGGAGAAAAGTAACCTTTCTTCAAAAAACAGGAGCAGAATTAGCTGAAGAAAACAAGAAGCAATAAGAAGTGAATAGATTTAGCACGCAGCTTGATGAATAGGCAGAGAACAGTCATAGCATGACTTCTTTGGGATGACCCAGAATAATTTATCTAGAGTGTTGCTTCACTTTCCCCATAGTTCTATCAGTATCACAATACAAGAAAACAAAAATTGTTATTTCACCATACTGTATATATTTGTATATGTAATTAGTGGTTTCTACATTTGACTATGATTACAAAGCATATGCAAAGGTATTACTGACACAGATGCATTATCAAAAAATGTTAGTATCACTGGCTACTGAGACTAAACTGCTGAATACTACATTTTATGAATAATTTATACCTGATGTATTGATGTCCATGCTTAGTTGATTAGTCTGAGCACAGTTAATTTTTCTACTACCGATCGGTATACTAATTTTAAAGGATTGAAAACAAGGCTGATATTCAGGCATAAAGGTTGAAATATTTTTATCTGGTAACTTTTCTTTAAAATTGTTTGGCTGTGAAAGTAGGCGAGGCTTTTTTACTTGAAGCTTTCAAGGTTTGTGGCAGCTAAATTGAGTAGTCTCAGAAATCTTAGGTCATAGTGCTTCCCTGAGGGTAAAGTCATCCCTCTACAAAGTACCATTCATGCCCTACTTACCCTCGATTAAGGCTTTCAAAATGAGTTTGAAGTGGGACACTGACCTGCTACTGAAGCACATTCCTCACCTGCAGAAAAGACTTTGGAAGGCCTGTATTTAATACCTGTATGTCTGTTTCACACTTTTCCCCTCATAATGATAACATATCAATTTTATTATTTGTTGTTCTTTCTTTTTGGAAACAGAAAGAATGACTTACTAGGGAACCAAGTTGGAAGATGAAAGAAGTGAAGATTGGCCATCTGTGCAAAGGAAATGACAAGGTATGCATAGCAATCACACTGGAGATTCATTTCTTGCTGGTGCTTAGGTCTTCATGGTAGATTACTTCTGGCAATAAAGTTTAAAAATAGTCCTCAGAAACCCTGAAAAAGATGTTTTGAAAAGAACTTTTTTCTTCTGTTTGATTGCCAGAGTAAGCAAAGTAAGTATTTATATCTTTATAAATATCTTTAAGATACACCTTTAAACTCATTACTATGTTGAATTGTAGCTGTATTTCTACAGGTAAATGGCAGTCACATTCATGATTTTTTTTTTTTGGCAGAGGCCAGTAAAAACAACCCTTCTCCTAAGACAAAACTGAAATCCCTCCAGACATTATCAGTGGTCATTCTTTAGACTTCAAAATAATCACTTCATGGATTCATTTAAATCACTGTACACTCAGTGCAGTTGTACCATTTTCTCTTTTCTTTGTCACTTATAACCGTTACAAGGAGATGTGCTAGTACATGTTTTGTGCTGCATTTAAAGAATATATTCTTTTGCAGTTATCATCCTGTTGATTTTTAACTTGAGGCATGCAAAATTAGCACTACTGACAACTCATGTCTCAAATATTTTCAGTAATGTGAATGTATAATATTTATACGGTGACTACAAAGAGACTGGCACAAGGCTACATGCCACTTAAGTTCTGAGGTTAAATGTTACTTCAGTGATGCATAAAATTTGTATTGACCATCTGCCCAGCATTGAATTGAACCCATTAATGAATAAGCCTCACAGTATCACTGTGAGATAGGGAGTTATGATCTCCATTTAACAAGTGATAAAACTGAGCCCCAGAGGGCTCGTGTAATGATTGCAAGTCATACAGGAAGTATATAATAGAGCCAGCAATGAAAGCCAGCTCACCTGACCTGCCATCCTTCCTATTTGGACATCCCTGCATTTGGTATCCTTTTCACTATGTTCTGTCGTGTGTGGAATGTGTACATCAACAGCTATACATTCTTTATGCACAGTTTTAACCATCAAATTCTCTTGCAAAGTAACTTAAAACACACAGTTAATGTGAACCGTGAATCATGCTTGCCCATAAAGAACAACATGAGACACAATGCAAAAAGGCCAGCACAAACAGCACCAGATGGCCTTCGTAAATTGAGCAAGTTAGCACAAAATGCCAAAAGAGATCTGTTATTGTGACCTCTCTTTCTATTTTTTTGTATAATGTTGAGAGGAAGACTATGCAGATCTTACTGCAGGACAGAGAAGAACTGCTGGTGTAGGACGATTAATGCTTTCCCTTTTGTAATCTTGCTGAACGTCTCTTTGATTTCCTTTAGTAAATGTCAGGTCACATGTTGGCTGCGTGCATTCTAAAACTGAAGTATAAATCATCTTCTCAAGTGACAGAAACTGTCATTTTTCCTTGCAAAATATTTTTCTAACTATATCTTATGTAACTGTTACGGTTGTTGACATTTTCCTTAAAAGCCCTGTTCGTTTGACACTCAAGATTCGGTATAAAGCTATAGACTGGGATAGAGAATTCTTTTGCCTTTCCTTGTATCTGTTTCCTTTACCATGATTTGAAGAAAGGAATATGCATTTCTGAGTCATGTTGTAGAAAAGCGTTTTATTTTTAATATGATTAGAATTTTAAAAGAAGAAGGATAAACCTTAGCATAGGTGAAACCAAGAGTTAATACGCTTCAGTTGTAGAAAGTGGCTATTAAATTTTGATAGGATGCTATCACTGATACTTATTATACAAATAAAATGTTGATGTGGGGAGTGTGGATAATGAGTTGAATGCTAGAGAAAGGCTGTTGATTTTTATGGAAAATGTATATAAAAAATACATGATCCTCAACCAAAAATGTTCATGTGGATATATCCATAGGAAAAAATCAGAGTATAGACTTCTTATGTCTGTCTTGGGTTGTGTCTACAAGAGTGCAGCCCTATATAGCTGTGTCTTGGCATAGATAAAGACTGAAAGTACTTGCCCACACCTTATGTTTTATTGGGCCTGATTCCTGCCCACCTTAAGGGAGATACTCTAGCATTAATAATCTGCAGAAAACTATTGATACATCTTCCTGATGCGTCTTTTAAAACAAAACTCATCAAATGTAACAATTTCTTAGAAAAAATGGCTACAGAATGTGGAGTCAATCAGTGTATAATTCCTGATGACAAGGCCCTTGACTTGCAGCTTCTGCTGGCCCCAGCTGAGGGATGAAAGAGAGAACTTTTGCAGGTATTTCAGGGCATTACCTGTGCCAATCTCACCCTAATGAGCAGTGAATTGAAGTGTTTCCAAATTGTTCTGGAAAAATAAGTTCAAGAAACACAGTGTTCCTTCTGAGGGAATGCTGCAAGGGTGATCTGGAAGGCCAGGATTTTGGTCTTGAGAGTGGGTCCATTAATCCTAATGCATCCAAGTCCTAATGTTTTAGTTAAATTTTAAGGAAGCTAGAGACCTTCATGGTAGATGCAGGGTATTTTAAGACACTTGCAGGAGTTTGAAGATATATTAAGATGTCCATATTGACATAGTCTTAATCTCTCAAAACCAGGATCTGAATTGTTCACTTAAGTATCCTGTTGCTGTCAAAGAACGTTGCTGAGTTTAGGAAGGGAAGTCAGATCTTGGTCTAAATATCTCTTCTTTATAATGACATACTGTATAATAATAACCTGCACAGTGAACAGTTGAACTCAACACAGACACATGTTAGAGGGGGCCCTTGTCTCAGTTCAAGAAAGGAGTGAAAAGCGCTCTCCTCATTCCTGTGACTGGCCTGAAGGCCAGACTCCCTGTAGAGTTTAGAGCAACGTACCCTGGCATCCGTGGCATTTTACGATCATGCATTTGGGGCTGTAGAATCACAGGTCCTTTCTTGTCAAAGCCAGAGATGGGTCACCAGGAAACAGACTCCCTGTGTCAGTCTACATACTTACATGACCTTATCACTGAAGATTCTCAAAGCTGGTTCATGGACATTACAAATTTGTTCTCCTCAGCTCATAGAGGTTGGAACATAATATTTTACAGGTGTGGAAGTGAAGCCCAGATGTGAATACTTTAAGATGTATAGCCTCAAGAGTTGAGGCCGGATATTTGAAAGCATTCAGCATGGGTCAGCTCATCTTGTAACATTTTCAGGGAGACCAACAGCCAGGTTACAGTTTGCCTTTGAAATTCTAATTAATTTATCATCTAAAGAAGCCAGGAGAACTGAACTTATTTTTCTGAAAACCTGACCCAAGTATTTGCCCAAGATCATGGAGGAAATATGTGGTACATTTGTGAAATGAATCCTGCTCTCTCAATTTCTGCATACCCAAAGGACCTTCCTCCCTCCCACCTTACTCTCTTCTCTGTTCCAAAGACTTCTTTTACTGAGTTTTTGAAGACAATGCAGCTCTCCTGTGAACTGTTCTCATTAAATCTTTCTTTCTCTTGCTGCAAACTATAATAGAGGGGGACTCCCAACAGTACTCTCAGAAAGTCCCGTAGCGCATATTAGACAATACTGGGTCCTGAACCATAAAGTCTCCAAAGGCTTACTGGATGATCTCCTTTTAAGACCTCTGTTGGTACCAGTTATCTCAAATTACAAACCATTGGCAGGTCTCAGAAATCTGCAAGAGTCGGTCTCCCCAGTTGTTATATATCCCAGGAGATCTGCAAAGAAAAGGAGGATGATTAAAGTTTATGGCTTGAGCAAGAAGTCGTCAGAGGGAACATTTCCCAGTGTTCTTTTTATGGGTTTTTTTTAAAGGAAAAATATTTTTCACTGACAGGCTTTTCTAATGATTGAATACACTGTGAGTTCTGTCTTTGCAGGAAGGTCTAGAGGAACACACTTTTATTTTCTGCTGGAATACTGCAGTCTTTAGCACTCTCAATATTAAGATCATTGGAGCCAGGGTTCCCTGCTGATATTACTAACATGAACTTTAATCAATCTTGAAAAAATACTTTAATAACCTGAATTATGGCCCCCAGTGCTAGATCTTTGATGGGAGAGTGAGCCTTGCAGTATTGATTTTCTCATGCTCAGCATTTCTTCTGATATTTTTGCCACTTGTTAGCAATCTATATTTTAATAAAACCTCAATTTATAAAGTGCCTTTTCTCAGGATGTTTAAGTGGAACATTTTTACATCATTCACTTATATTTTTCCTCATTTTGAAGAAAATGCATTTTTGAGGAAGATTCTGGATTGGAAAACTAATCTAAAATTGGAAACTTCCTTCCCTCTCTAATTATGACACAGCTCTTGTCAGTCCCACCAGATGCGGAAGATGAGCCAGAAAGTAGCATGGATAGTCAACCGATTTTATTCTTTCCTTTTCTCTTCTTCTCTGAGGAGGCAAATACATTTTTTGACTCAATATGGCATTTTAAGGTTTGTGTTCTAAAAACGTAAAACACAGCAAAGTCCACAGGTGGCATCTTGTATATGGCCTGCAGCCTTCTGACCTCCTTCCGAAAGGTGACCTTGTGGTTTGATAGGTTGGCTCTCCATGAGTAAGTTGTTACTGAGCAGACCACTAATGCTTCTTCACAGCACAATTGCTGTACCTTTATAGGGACTGCTAAATGGTGTGGTATGTACCACAGAGACCACTGTCCAGAGGAAAGTGCTGTCACAGAGTGAGAGGGGGTTAACCACAAAATATTTACCATTTTAGTGTGCACTGAAAAAAAAAAACAACCCATAGCTGAAAACAGGATTTTCCTTTAGTGCTCTTTGTGCATTGTGGTTTTACATTGGCTGCAGAAAAGGTTCTGTACAGTGTTGATTCTCCAAAGCAGATGGCAAACAGTGATTAACCAGTTCCTTCCTACTGCTCACTAATGAGCAGAAACCAAGTTGAACCAGTTACTCATATTGAATTAAGCTTAAAAGAAATACATGTAGTTGTGAGCATAAATGTTCTCCTCTAAATCTAAACTTTCCCAGAATAGTGCACTTGGGGCTGGATGTCTTTCTTCAAGCTTATTTCTAGTGGCAGAGGATATGAAAAAGTAAATGATAGTAGAATGTGGTTATTGTTCCAAATGTAATTTAAAATTATTCCACTGTAAATGAAATACTGATGCAATAGGGCAGGACCTTTGAACCACATGCATTTACAAGCCTGTCCTACACAAAAGTGTCTTGTATGCTGCCATTGAGACTTACTATCTTGTCTAAAGCTTCTTTAAGATTTGAGTGGAAGCACTGCTTTAGCAGTAGTATCAAGGATTTAGATCTATGGCATTAAGAGCCAATGGGAAGCACATTTGCTGTACGTTCACATTCCTAAGCTGTTGTACTTATGGCACTTGAAGGCCAAGTGAGGCCTAGGATAGATGAGCTTTCAAATTAAAAAAAAAAAAAAAGTTTTCAGTTTGATAATTTGAGAAATAGTGTATATACTGCCATCAGTGAGATGATAATGAAGTAGGCTGGGGGCCAACTGTGTAGGAAGCAGCTCTGTAGAAAAGGATCTGGGGATCCTGGCGCACAAGTTGATGTCAACCAGCCGTGTGCCCTTCCAGCAAAGAGCCAACTGCATCCAGGGCTGCATTAGCAAAACTACAGCCAGCAGCTCTAGAGAAGTGATCCTCCCTTCTTTATAACACTTGTGAGACTGCGTTTAGAGTATTATGTCCAGTTTTGAGCATCCTAGTACAAGACAGATACTGCCATACCGGCACGTATAGTGGAGGGCCACCAATCTAGCCAGGGCTGGAGCAGGGAGAAGCTGAGAGAGCTGGGTCTGTCCAGGCAGCTACCTGATCGCAGGGTAAGGAGAGAATGGAGCCTGACTCTTCTCTGAGGTGCACAGCAATAGAACGAGGGCCAACAGCCACAAATTGGAACATGAGAAATTCCAGTCAGATACAAGGAAAACCTTTTTACCAAAGAATGGTTACACTGGGACAGGTGCCCAGAGAGGTTGTGGGTTCTACATCCTTGGAGGTGTCCAAGATTCAACTGGGTATGTGCCTGAGCAACTTGATCTAATTAGACATACTTTGAGCAGAAGGTTGGACTTGATGCTTCCAGAGGTCCCTTCCAACATGAGTTATTCTGTGGTTCTTTGATTCTGTCATAACAAGGACTATAACAAGAATGAAATTGCAGATTTGGACCACTGGAAGATCAAAAAGGAACAACTTGTTGAAAATCAGAATGGAATTAATAATACTGTACATCTGATGCATTCATCTTCTGGCATCAAAAGAGTCAGGGGTTTATGTAATGAATAGTTACCTCTGCATTTCTTCTGTATGGTTCTACCTAAAGTGAAATCACAGCTTCATTGGAGTCAGATGACAAACTTCTTATTGACTTCACGAGGCTGTGAAGTCTGTCAGCTTAAATGGAGATCATAGGAGGGTTCTTTAAAATCAGATAATGGTTTTAATGTGGGGAGAATAGTTTTCAGTTTTTCTGAAAGTGTGTTTCACAACCACCCGATTCCTTTAGCATATACGGATAAAGTTATGTCAGTTTTGGAAGCAAAAACCCACAGTATTTCTGCCTGAGCTTTGTACCTGTGTTTCTATAATCACAAGTATTTAATTGAGTTGCTTAAAAAAGGAGGGAAATTTGGAGGGAAGAAAAGCTTCCTTCCTATGATCCCCGAGTTAGAAAGTATTTCAAAGCTTTGGAAACTGTTGGCCAGCTCTGACATTTAGAAAGCATGTCTTATAAAGAAAGACTATGTAAAACGTCGAAACTTTATCATGTGGGCTTAATTACACCCTAAAAATGCTTACTTTTTACAACCATGATAAAACATATAAAATGCAGTATAAACACATAGTGCAGTATTAGGGCATATGTTCCTTCACTGCATTTCTGAAAAGGGGGAAGGGTTTTTAACATTGCTTAGGCTGGCTTTATGAAATGGTACTTGTCAGCAGAGTGTATATAGCCCTCTTGCTGTTATGTTTATACGATAAAAAAAATGTCCAAGGTATATTTCCTCCTCTTACCTAACTGGCCTATTCTACTTTATAATGTCACATACACTATTGATTACAATATTTTTAATTGTGTGGATTATGTGTGAGTACAGATAATGATAAATTCACACTGGAGTCTACTTGGCCCATAAAAAATTTTATGCAACTCTGATGAAAAGTTACTGTTATTAAAGAACCATTTTGGAAACCAAAGGGCCTGTTTCAACAGCCCAGCCTTGATCCTTTAACGCAGTCAGTGTTTTGGATGAGTGCAGGTATACATATAATTATGTAATTTAGAGTGGTCCAGGAATATTTAAGAACAAATATACCTCCAACATAGAGGTTAATTTCTCATGAATAATGGCTACAGAACGATTTGGTAGTTTTCTACCCTAACCTTCATCATATACCCTTCCATAAGAACAGTCTGGATCTAAGGAGTGTCTGTCAGCACCATTATTACCAATTCCAGTGTTTGGCATTTGTTGTGATTTTATAGTAATATTAATAATATATTTTAGTTTCTTTTCCTCATACATTTTAGCCTTTGGAGCTTGTTTTCTTTGCAGTGTCTTCCCTGTAGTCATGAGGGATTTTTACATACTTGTAGAGAATCTGACATAATACATTAGACCAGTAGCTGGAGCATTAAAAGGCAAGAAACATACGACTTGCGATTCTGAGAACTGGTAATACCGCTTTTAGGACTTAGGAAGATTTTTTTTTAATGGAACATTTATATGCTTGTATGTGAATCCATTACATGACATACACCGTGGTTAGCAACAGCTTTTGTGTATCATGGCTCAGGTTCCCATACACTCCTGACAGTATGTATATTCATGAGATTCATGACATTTTCCTGCATCTGCTCTTATAACAGATTTCGTTTCAAAGCAGCATTTCATTGATGTAGTACACTGACACATTTTACGTATAATTGCTTTTCATCTGGTTGTATGATTATTTTGTGACACCTAGTGGATAAATTGATAGTAGTGCCGATTTGAATTTCCTCGGTTTTTTTAGATTCTCTTGATAGACATTCTGGCCTGGAAACTTAGTTCACATTACAAATGCATAGACTCTCTTGCTTTCTTACTTTCTCTCCTTTTTTTTTTTTTTTCCTCTTGAACAGTGCTCATGGAATAACTTGCTCATAACCAGATGAACAAATAGCCAACACCAGTCTTGAAGAAATTGCAAGAGTCCCAAAATAATACAAGGTAGTAAATGTTTGAAAATTTCACAATATTGTCAGGATCCCTACGTGTGCAGCATGTGATCTTCACACATCAACTTTTTCTACTGTGTCAACTTTTCTGTGGTGTGCTTCAAACATGCAATTCCCTTAGGGATTGAGTATACACTACATGAATTTATGAAAGGTTACAAAGAAGTACTTATACCTTAGTACCTTATGAGGCCTCTTAGAAATATCTGTTCCTGTACTGTTCCTAGAGAATGAAATCTGATAAATAATTAAAATATTATTCTATACACACAAGAATGTTTTCAGAATATTTACATCAAGAAACAGTCTAGAAATGCCTTAAATGCATGACCTACTTTCACAACTAAGATATATCTTGTGAAGTATATCTTAATTTCCATGTCATAGCTTCTGTGCCTGAAGCTTATTTAAAAGTCATTTCTCCGACAGGAAAACGTTGAAATACTGTCCAGTATGTTTGCTATAAACGCTGTGAGATAGAAAAGTAGGTATTTTTATATGACTTATTTTTTATGTTGATAAGGGGAGAGGAATTAACTATTTTAGTCACACCAAGTCTGCTTGCTGTATCACTGGGTTGATACTATTAATGTGCACATTTCTGTCTTCAGAGAAGGTATAATATGCTCCTTGCCCAACAGATTTTAAATTCTGAAATCTTCCGGCATCCCAGAGCAGGCGCAGAACAATAGCTTACGTGATAGCTATGATAAGATTTTAGTAGTTTTTAAATAGGAGCTAAAAGGAACTGCAAGGCACATGAATTTGGAGATAAGAGGTTATGTATTTTTCATATGTGGGGAATTGGAATGGAGTTGTGCAGAGGACATGAAGAAATTGATTTTAAAGACCATCTTCAAGATTTTAAGTTTCAGCTTGTCACTCTTCAGAGAAAATGTGTTGCATATTTCCACTCCCAAGAGGCTTCAAAATCAGAAAATGTAATACTAAACTGTGTCTTTAATACCAACTGATGAGGCGCTCTTTTCCTGTGCTTTTCCTCGTTGTTCATCCTAACAGTTCTCTTGTGACTCTCATTTATGTAAAATCAGGGCCCGTAGCAACAGCGTCATGAATAATGGACACAAAGAGTCTAACACACCGTCGAGCTCTGGCAAAGATCCGCTCACTCTCTAACACCTGAAGCCCTGCTTTAAGTCCATTAATGAATGTTTAACCAATGAAAGCTTTAGTCTCAGGTAAAAAGACTTACACTAGAGTAAATCTATGGAGAACCCTGAGAAAACAGAAGCTTGTACAGAGGGAGCCGAAACAGGCAGCGCGGTATGTCTGGCCACCCGAGCTCCTCACCTGCAGTTCATGAGGAGCGTTCCCCGTGCCAGTGCATGCCATATCGGTGTCACCGCCCCGGTCACCCCCAGCATTCCAAAAGCCTTCGGCCCCCCACCAGCATACGGGTGCAAATGGTCAAATCAGGCCCTTGAGGTGAAAATGGCAGGTTTTGGTGGTTGCCCCCTCAGTTTTTTAAGACTTGTGTTGTGTAAACCTGGTCTGGGTCCTGGACTAGGCTTTGCATTGGATGGCTAATGAGGCTGGTAATCTCATTAGCTCATGCAGCAAGTGTGCGTATCAGCCTTCTTTTCGATGTATTTGTTGTGCCTGCAGTGTGGAGTACTCCAAATGGAAAATAACTGATCAGAGCAGAGTAGTCGTGCAAAAACACGTGTATATTTTTTTAATCATAACGCAACTTGAGACAATATCAAAGGGAGGTAACAAAGCTGTTACTGTGCACAGAGATCATCTGCTGGTAACCAAAGAAAAACAATAACTAAAAGAAAAAAGGGACCTCAGTAATTAGCAGTGTTGTTAGCGGCAAATTCATGGAAGTGCCTGGGAGTTAGAGGCGTGCAAGAGGCAGAGCCTGGCCCAGGCTCCAGGAGGGCAGAGGAAGGGGATGCAAGGCGGGACGCGAACAGCTCCAGAGGCAGGCACGCCACCGCCACCCCCGCCATGCTCGGCAGAGGCCTTTGCTGCAGGGTGACAAGCCCAGTGACTTGAGCCAAAATACAGTCCAGACCTTAGAACATTATTCTAAAATGGAAATGAATTTTAAGCTTTTAACAATATTTTAAAACAAACATCCTACATAGATCGGTGATTTTATGCCAGCTTTTCATATAATGCTATGAATGATTTGGAATGCTACGGGTCTAAAGTGATCATGACAAATGTAACAGTTTGTAAAGGATAGATTTTGCTTGTCTGTTGTAATACAAAGCTTATTCTTCATTAGCACTTGAGTAACTTTATCCTGTTTGTGATGATGGCAAATGTACGTGTGTGTTGATGTAAGTACAGAATTTTAGGCTAAATCCATGTAACACTGGGTTATTTAGACCCTTGGTCCCAGACTACTATTTTCCTCACTCCTACTTGTCAGCTGCTTGGTCTCACTAAAGGCTAAAATTTAAAATGAAAGCCTTATGGGGCAAAGGGCAGAAGACATTTTTCTAACAACTAGAATTATTGGCACAGCTGCATTTCTACAAAATGAATTTTAGTTTCTTGTTGAGGCTTAGAACATACCATGACAGACATTCCTTCTTGGTGCTTAATTAAGTTGGGACTTGCACATACTGGTTCATTGCATGTCTATTAAAAAGGAAAACAATTTTGAAGGATTTAAATCCATTTCAGAATGAAAATTCAGTTTTCCAAAAAAGGAATTTGTGGGTTGAGATTGGAGATGGTGGTTTTTAAGATGTCAGATGAATATTGCTTTCACAATTTTGTGAATCTGGTTAATGTTATTTTCCTAGCTTATGTAAAGAACTGAAATAAATAACACTTCCTATCAGTGGTATCACATAGGTTAGGCGTGACACTGTATGAGTCGCACATATTAAAAAGCCAAATCTGGTTGACTTGAAAGTCAAATGGCTTATTTAAGATTCTCTGCGTAGTAAGGGGTTTTTCCATCCAAAAATACTTAAAAACATTACTCAAATAATTGCTTGTGGGATGGCCAAGTATCTAGCTAGAGAAGACTGTGATCCTGACTGTTCTCTGCATCAGTGACTGTGCTGAGCTGCTTTTTATATTTTCATGGGGCTCGAGGGGAAGCAGGAAAGACACTGTTTTGAGGAGTTGGCCATCACATATTCAATCGAAGATAAGGGTGCTCAATTTAAGTGTCCAATTTTGTGTTCAAAGATGTTAAGCAAATCCAGGTAATGTCAGCTGAGTTACACAAGTTCAACTCTTAACAAAAATAAGGTCCAATGTTCAACATCCTAAAATAAGCAGATATTGGGGGGAGGAGGTTTCATTAATATTTCATTTTTATGTCATCTGCATGAATACAATCTGCATTAGAGCATGGAGATAAATTATGAATGTTTAGGAAACGTTTACTGTAAGAAAGGTTTTATATGCCCCTTTTATTCTTAGCTATCTCTGACAAGAGAAAATAAAACTGACAGATTTTCTTAGCTCTTTTCTTAACAAGAAATAATCCCTAATTTGTCGCAGCTTTGTGTCCTCTTCCTGCAGACACTCACCTCCCAGCTAATCCATCCCTTGCTTTTTTTGCTTTTAGGCATGGTAAGGTATCTAGAGTACCTGTAACATTTCTTTTTCGTAAGACATACCTCACTTGCCCCTGGTGGATTTGCCATCTCCACACAGGTTTCATCTCCCCTGGATGCCGGCCTCAACGTGATTTCTGGGCATTAGGATCTGGTAATCGTCATTTCAGCCATGGAGAGCTGAGAAACGCAGCCCAGCATGAGTTCCTGCTGCTGCTGCTCTCGCAGCCGTCCCTGTCAGGCCTGGCAGCCATCTTAGCCCTGGGCAGAAAGCCCATCAGGGCGAACACAACAACTCGGCTGGGAAGTAAGTAGACGGAAAGATTATGCTAGGAAAACACGGAAGATAAATATTTAAGTCCTACAAAACAAATAGCTCGTAATACCCTAAACAGTTCTGCGTTCCTTTTGGAGTTTATTTTGTTTAAAAAAAAAAAAAAGTGTCTCCTTAAATATTTATTTGCTTAAGAATATAAGTGCAACATACAGAGCAGCCAGTGATTAGCCCTGGTTTAATTTCTCTTTTTGTGGAAGCTGTGAGAGATTCTGAGTGTTTTCATCATTCTCTTGAACACCAACTTTTATGGCTTTTTAGCGTTCAGAGTATTGCGTAAGAAAAACTTTGAAATAAATGCAATAGAAAAATAAAAGTTTTGTCAGTGTAGGTACCACAGTTTGCATAAGCAGAAGACATGATCCCACATCCAAGAAAAATGAGGTGTTGTTTTGATGGAAAACTGTCTTTTTCCTAATACATTCTGTTTTGAAGCATCTGTTTAACATTCAAGGCATTTTGCAGCAATAAGGCTATGAAACGCCTAACGTGTATGTATGGAACATGTCTGTGAAGGTGCAGAACGCCTTTGATGTATACCCACCCCCAGCTCCTTGTCTTTACTGCTGGTCAGATCTCTATACACACATTCAGTAGGTTAAAGCAGCTATCATTAAGCATGGCCCATTTTTTTGGTACCATTGTAAACCTTTTCTGAAACATGCTACCTGAGCGGGCATTTCTACAGAGGAATTTCCTAGACTTTTTGCATGATAGTAAGGAAGCTCCTCTGCAGATCTGGGCTGGTAGTCAGGCTACAGTATGTGAGATGGAATTATTTAAGCTAATGTATTTGTTTGTTTTTACGTTCTGTTGCTTTTTTTTTTTTCCTCATACATAAAATGTTCAAGATTTTAGGAACATACATAAACTATTGCAGAGCTCAGAGACATATAGCCACAGAGTTCTGACTCATTTCACAGCTGCTCCCTTTTCCCAAATATTTGCAAACAGTTAAAGACAATGGTTTCAGTGAATATATAACATTATTTATTAAATAGAACCGTGTTACAGTAACTATGATACAATGAAAAGTAGACAAAGGTGAACAAAAATTATATAGCTGATTGTAATAGAATTACTGCTCAATGCAGGTAGTCATTGGCTCCTAAATTCTTTCCTGATGTGTAAGATTTCTAAGGATCCAGAAGTGTTGACTTTAACTTCTGTGCCCCATAATTTGTGCTGTATTGGATCATCAGGACTTTCTTCAAAGCCACCGAGGCCAAGTGAAGGCATACCATGGATTTCAATAGCATGTGAGTTGCTCCCCTTCTTAAAAGAAGTTTCCTGATGGCTTTGAGGAAAATGTCTCCACACAAAACTGTGAATAGGGTTTGTAGGAACCAGAACAGCACACCTGAACATTATAGCACCAAGTAACCTTGCTGTTAAGCAAACATCACAACCAAAGTTCATCACCCGTTTGGACATTATCACAAAGGTAAAGAATGATACATTTGATCTCCTAGATACAGTCTGGCTATACTAATGCCTAGTTAAAGATACTATAAAGTCAGTATACGCAGGCTAGTGTTCTTCTGTAGCCAGCTGAGAAAGACAAACACTTGCACAGAGAGCTGTCTAGAGTAGGAGCCTAACTGAATTGAATTTCAGAAAACCCTGTGCCTGTCCACTTAATGTCAGAGGAGGCTGTGGAGGGTTAGTCCTGTGGGTATTTCCCATTGTACCTGCCTGAAGTTCCGGCAGAATCTGTCCACTATTACTAAATTACAGTAAAGTTTCACAAATGGGGAAGGAGCTGTCGTTTGCTGTTTTAGAAGCATCTGTATTTCAGTAGTGGGTAAGATCACAATAAACGTCGTACTTCACAGGAATCACAGAATCTGTGTTTGTGGAATACTTTTTACTTCTTGAAGGATGCAAACTGTATGAAGGCAGTCTGTCATTTCTGTTACATTTACTTAAAAATATATTTGAAAATATTGTGTGACAAGTTTGTCATATGTAGGTCACAGGAAACTGAGTCCTTCCCTCCACCAAATAATTTCTGTCTGAAATCTCCAGAAAGGACCTGCCATGGTACTGCTCTGTCAGAACCCTGTGCTAGAAAGATGATGTAGCAGTTCAAATTCCTGCCCAGGGCCTGATCCATGGCCTGTTGAATTCAGTCAGAAAGCTTCCCTCAGCCTCAGCATCCACTGTAGTGGAACCTCAGCCATTTACCCCACAACCGATCTTGCCAGCAAATGTTTGTGACATTTTTAATAGTGAGTAAATAGTCCATAGGAGCAGAGCAGTGACTGTTCACCACCTTGGAAGCCGGAAGATAATCGTTATATGGAGGCCCACTGGAAACCGCTGATCTGGCCTGCATCCAGACCCTCAGCCTTCCTGGGGAATATCCTTACTTTGTCACTAGCCTCTGAGCCATCTCTTTCACCAGCGTAGTAACGGTGCACCACCTCGAGCCTGCACCTGGGGCATTTACCTTCCTTTTCCATTTGCGTTTGTAAATCATTCTGAGTTTTTGGGTAGACGGTGCTCTGAAATGGCAAAGCGCTGGGTCTGTATTGTCCCAGAGTCTGTTAATTAGTAAGGCTTTTAATTATATAAACACCCTATTTTAAAACTGTCCTCTTTCCTAGTACATCATACAAATAGCAGACTTGGCCCTGTGCCTTTTTAAAAGTGACTGCTGAGGTATTTATTAACATCAGTTCCAAGACATTTTTCAGTGAGCAGTGAGAGTTGGAATATGGAAATGTCATATTTTTCCTAGTATTAAACAGTTGTTAAACTAGAAACATAATTCTTGCCAGATAGTTATTTTGTATGCATGTCTTCTTCATAGAAGGAAAATGAACATGCGTTTTTCTTTCATTAAGTATTTTAAAGTTCATCCTTGTTTGGTGATCTAGTTAATTGAAGTAAGTTTATGAGGAGCTTGTGAGAGCAGAAGGCTAATTCATTTTAGGTGTTGGATAAAGCACATTCTTTTCCATGTTTGTCTGCTAATGAGTACTACTAATGTCCATAATAACAGATCTTACAGAAAATAGTATTGCACAAAGTTTATGGTACTTTACAAATAATTATCTCAATATCTCCGTGAATTAACAAACTATTATTTTTGTGGGAAAATATACATTAAGGCAACATTATATAAGAACTATGCGTAGAGAAAAGAATCGTTGATGTTATCATCATAGAAAATAAGAGAATCCTTTTGAAATGGTTAATAAAAGCTCACCATTTTTTAAACAAGGGTGAACATTTTCCAGTCTCCCACCTAGCATTGCACCTAAATGTGAAAGTGAAGTCAAGGTATATTAAAGGTAGGCAGGCAATGTAAATCCCTAGAACATACTCAGACTTTCCAAAATGTGCCATTGTTTGTATTTTCCACTTCTGTCTCTTAGAGTCACCGGAGTCAGCTGTAAGTGTAGGATCTTCATCTGAAATTTCCAGTGGGTGAAGGTGTTTGGGTCTGCGGGATATTTTATGCTTTTCACTACTGTGGACGCATCCTTTTAATGCTAGATTGCTCCTTTGAACCGTTTTCGCTGGACCATTCAGCATAAAGAGCTGCTACACTGAAAGGTTACATTGTTTTTGTTGTCCACTATAAAGCAAATGCTTATACAAAAGTCCCACTTTGAAGTAAATCACACAATTCACAGCTTTCCTCCAATTATGTAACGCTATTATATTTATCTAAGTATAGGGTTTATTTTACACTGAAAGCACTTTCTGTGAGGTGACTGCACAATACACAGGTACCCACCCAGCACTGCTAAAATTCGTCGACTGCACAGAATTTTAGCTAAAGCTCCAATACCAATTCTAGGCTCTTAGGAAAAATACTGAGATCTCTGACCACATGCATAAAGAAGATGTTTGGTTTTAAGTATTTTATCTAAAAACCAGAGGTACAGTGTAGGGTTTTTTTCAGAGGATTATCCAGAGAGTAGTTGACCTTACCAAAAAGCTGGCACTCAGAAAATGCAGACATTTAAAACCATTAAGTACATAGAGAACACTCTCATGCTTTCTGCTGCAGAGCTTTCCAAAGTGGGTTTCTTTGGTAGTGGTTAGAGCAGCTTCTTCTACCGAGTTTTACCATTTATATTAATGAGATGCTGGAATCTCTCATGCTACTCTTTATGTAAAGTATACAGAGAATATTTTAATGTATATCCCTTTTGGCCTACAAAGGCATTGATGTTACCAGATGTGAAATCTGGGGCTGTACAGTATTTCCTCCAATACAGTGGTCTCAGAATGGACAGAGTTGAACCATTCCTGTTTTGTGCAACAAATACGCACCATGTACAGCTCACAGCAACCAGTAACCTCCTTCTACACGTGGTCTCAGTCCACTACAGTGAAATGATTGTTGAAGTTGACAGTATAGCATTGCCTTTTACACATTAACAGATTGATACCTAATTATTTGGTCAGACATCTGCATTCTCCTTCCTTCTCTGTTTCATTTAAAATCGTGTTTGTTCCTTGATGGTGAAGTAGCTGATACCTCTTTCTGCCTGTCTCTGCAATGCTCTTAACATTTAAGTCAATCTCAAAAAATACCTTTTCTTTTTTCACTGTACTTTGTCTCTTGCCTGTCTCTTTCAAATTGGGGGTCCCCATGGGCCATGAAATAATTGTGGTAGTAACAACTGAGTGAGAAAGCTGGAGCTATGCATGGTTCTTCTTGAGAAAATGTACAGAGACGCTGTTCTCTGCTTTTGCACGTGCTCTCACTCACCTTATAATTGCTTCAGTATGCTGTGAAATGAAATTGATACATGTGTGTTTTCTCTTGCTCCTCTCTTTTTAGGTCCTCATACTGATTATGCTGGAAGTAGTGGAAGATCACTTCAGTTACCCTGAAATGTGAACTACTGCCTTTGGGGTGAGATCTGTTTTATAGTGAAACATCGCTTTAGTTTCTCTGGGTATGGATGAGGCATGTGTTGTTTATTGTTTTCTTTAGTTTACTGTTTACAAAAAGTAAGTTAGCTGATTAAGTTAGGGCATTTGCTTTGCAAGTTTGCTTATTTCTTAAAGCAATATTTATATGATAGTGTGGACTGGTATCGTAGTTATTTCCACTTCTTTAGGTCTGCCCTGAATGAGAAGTGGTGGTGTCCATCAAACCAGGTGGTGGGGAATAACAGTCCCCTCAAATGCTAGCATAAGTGTGAGGTTAGAGTAGATTATACTATAGTGGCAATTTTGCTAGTCATATTAAACAAAGTCTGTGTAGTATGGTGGGGTATATTTAGTTTGGCCATTGATTCAGAGCTGGGTTGCTGTCCATTGAGAAGCAGCGTATTGTTTAAGTAGGCCATAACATTTCCTCACGGTCTTGACAAATTCTTGATTCAGTCTTATGGATTTACCCATGCAGAATTTGAGAAAGTCAGTAGAAAAACTCAGCTCTTCTCTGTTAGGATAATAGAAGAATATCTAGAAGCATGTTAAACAATCCCTCTAAATCAGCATCCGCTCTCTAAGTTGTAGCGATGCCTTTCTTGAAGTGACAAAACTGGTTTGATAAGATGCAGTCATGTCAGAGGTGGAAGTACAAAAGTGCATTTATTAAAAATGCATGCTGTATCCTCTTTCCCCTCGTGTATCTTGTCACTGACATGACTTCACAAGTTGCAAATCTATTAAACGTTTCAAACATGAAACTAGAGCTCATTAAGCAAAATGTCGACTGGTATATAGCAAACTGTTTCAGACTCAAGACCGTTAATATTTGTCTCCAGAGTTTTTTGTCTTCTAGGTTGTCACCAAGCAATCCAGCTGTCTGAGAATACAGCTTGTGTTTCATCTGATCAGAGTCTGACTGTCCTTTGGGGTGAGGTAGTAGGTTGTATAGTTTTAGGGTTATGCCCTGCCTGTCAGATAACTATACAATCTACTGTCTTTCCTGAAGTGGCTGTGATATCATCGCTGGATATGTCTTCAAAAGACAAAGTGAATATTTTTCAACCGTAACATTCTCTGTCTATGTGTTGGATTTGGTTCTTGCAGCAGGGTTATGAAATAACACAAATGTCCTTACAGTATTTAGATTCCTGTATTTCTCATTCAGGTTCAAAAGCAATTTCCTTTTTGTCATTGTCTCAGAGAAGGTGGAGTGTGAGTGACAGGGCATAGAGGTACAACCCAATCTGCAGTGGGCTTTCTTTGCTCAGCTTTCTTGGACTGCTATGAGAGTGGCCATTTGGAAAGAGCTGACCCATTTTGCCATTACTTTGTGGCATTTGTGTTTATATTCAATGCAAAATGCCGCATTTGATACAGCAGCTATTTCAATCTACTTTGCATAGGCTGTTTGAGAAACTACGCAGTGAATGAGTTGGACAAAATCAAAAAGGATGGCTTCCAGTTGCTTGTGTTCTGCCCTGGAACTGGTAAATGCTTGAGCCCTAAGTAAAGAGGTTTCTTTAATCCGTCGTTGTACGCTGATTTAACTTGCTTTTTTATTACGTAATGCTAATTTGGGAGGGCAGTGCTTGCCACTGTGGTTCTTATATCTATATTGGGGGGAATCACCCCACCAATTCTGACTGACTTGCAGGTAAAACTGCAGAGAAGGACCAGCAGGAGGTAATTATGGTCTTTTTTAGCCTAAGACATGTGTGGGCTAGAAAAGTTCTAAGGGAATCTTACTTGCAAATGGTGAAATGTTAGTTTCCTTCAGAAGATGCGCTTGATGCTCTAACAGGATGAGGTAGTAGGTTGTGTGGTTTCAGGGTAGTGATTTTGCCCCAATCAGGAGATAACTATACAACCTACTGCCTTCCCTGATAAGCAGCATAACAACATCAGTGTCTTAACTCACAGAAAAACAAGAGCTAAAATATACTTCTGATGCCAGCAAAGTAAGTCTAGATACAATTGTTGTTATCCTGTCCCTAATAGCTCTAAATTGACTGTCTCGCATTATTTTTAATAACTGCCTGCAAAATAATTATCTTTTTTAAAGTCTTCATCATGAAAAATTGAATTAAAGACGTTTTGCTTATTTCAAAGTTTGTCTGCTTTTGATCTGTTTCATTTCTGGTTCATTTGAGTAGAATGAAGTTCTTGTAGGAAATGATTTCAAAAGTGCTGTGAACTTGCATTCAAGGTGTTCATATTTCCTTGACATCCTAGTTTGAGTGCAACAAATTTGACTAGCAATGCACTTTGTTCAATCTTCCCTTCCCTTCAGGAATCTTACAGTGTTTTACAAATAATACCAGATTAAGTCACACAGCATTCTCCAGTAGGTCAGCTTTATATTGCAATAAAAAGCTGTAACAATGAATATCAAGGACCAGATTTTAAAAAAACAACAACCCAACCAAAACCAGACATTGATTTGTACCTTCCATTTGCCATAAGCAGGCTCATTTCATGACATTTAAAAGCCCCCAAAAGAGAATTCTCTGCTATCTAAAAAGCTCAAATTGCACCTGGAAAACCATGGACAGAAAATGTTAGGTCCATTAAAGACATTTTGAGAATACAACCTGTGGAAAAAAGGGAATATAAGAACAAGGTGCTGGATTTGGTTGTGTACACAGAAATCATTCTCCCACATGCAAAGTATATCAGGAAATAGGAATCGCGTAAAACTTAAGGTTACCTTAAGACCAGAGGTATCAAACTGCTTATGTATAACCATTTGTATATCTTTTGATTACACAGCATCTCATTACTGTAGATTGGGGTGAAAATTTAAGTTAGTTATAATCCTCTATTCCTATTTCACATGCTACACAACAGAAAGCCTTGCTCACGTAAAAAGCATTACCGTCATATCTGTAGCTAGGCAAGCTGAGACAGCCACAGTGAGAGCAAATGAAAAAACTGATACTTAGTTCAACAGCAAAACTGGGTATTTTGTTGCTTCTCTAGTCCAAAAGTATCACATGTATCTGGAGTCAGGTGGTATTTGAGGTCATTCAACACCTCAAAAGAGAGCCTTTTGTTAATGCCTTTAATGAAAGGTTAGGAATGTGACTTGATTCGTGTTCATAGAGGGGGATAAAGGCAGTTGGTAGGGGAGGAAAAATTGCTGCGTGTCTGAAAAACACAGGAGAATAGGCTATACTGTGGCTGGTTTTAATCTTCTCTTTTCTTCTTGCTGTTTAAAGAGGATCTCTTAATTTAAAACTGCTGTAAGGATACTTACCATGCTGGCCATGTTCAAGGGCTGCGGGACATGCATTGCAGATTCTGAACTCTCTTTCTTCTGCTGAAAATGCAGACTCACAGCTGCCCTGTAAACATCTTAGATGAGTGTGAGTAGAGATTGCATTGTGTGTAGCTTAAAACATCCTGCTCCTCTCCAGGATATAAAATTGGCTGGAAATTTCTTGCTTAGTCTTACATTCAGTAACTACGTAGCAAATGTTCTGTATGGGAGAAAGGGGTGAAAGGAGGGAAAATGCTCTCCACGTTCCACAACAGCCTGTTAGAGCTCGTCTCTGAAGTAATTTTAAAATCTTTTGGCTCTGCCTGGGTCAGCATTTTGTTCTTGGTAATGAGCTGCGAGTTTTCAGATTCTAGTCATTCTGGCAATCCCATTAAAACAAAGGGCCAGAAAAGTCCATAGTGTTCTCTTCGCTAAGATCTACAATAAATGCAAAAACATGTGCCTATATTTAGCAGTGTGCAAGCCTGCAGTTAATCAGTCTGTCCTTAGCAGTAGGTGTCATTACAGCTAATGGGAACTCCAATAGAAACTTTAAAGCACAACTCTGTGGTACCAAATATTTTCCAGAACCATGTACTGAAAATGTTTGTATCAAAATGTAAGTAGTAGCTTGGGCTGCTGGAATCATGATAAAAAACAAGCTGTTTTTTTAAAACTCAAGCCAGCATTACTTCTTCTTGAGGTCATGCGCTGTTGTGTTGCATGTGTTAGGCGTGACGAAAAAGCATAATCATGAGTACACATAATGTGTGCTAAGTGTATATCATAACACAGACTTTTATAATCTCTGTCTGCTTTGACATCTTTTTTTTTTTAGTGTAACAGCAGTATTAGTCAATGAGTAGAAGCTTAATACGTCTTGCTGGAACAAAGCCTGTACATTTGCTTATAACAGACCAGGTGAAAATCAGTGGGTGCGAGATTTTCTGTGAGGCCAGGATTTCAGTCACTAGTTCCCCTTCTGTGCCCTGGAGAAAGTACATGGTGTTTTGAGACCAGAGTCATCACAGGTACAACAAAGACATCAAGCAGATCCCGGACATTAAAGCCACCATTCCTGAATTTTATATCTCTGCTCTGTGGATGTGTGGAGCATTTTATCTTCCTCCATGATCCTGTTCAAGGCTGTTATGTTTTTATTCTGATTTTTATTTTTTTAATGTGAGCAAACCTTAATATTCTCCAAAACCAGATGCATGAAAATTGTTCCTCCATTTAGCAAAACACTAAAGCAAAGGTAAATGTTTTTAGACAATCCCAAGAACCCTAATAACAGGCAGTGCTACCAGCCCCACTTGTGAAAATCCAGCATTGCGACTGTGTAGGTACCACAACATGCCAGTTGCTGGGGCTGTTCTTCCGTGGCTGCTCTTGAGAGCACACAGAAGTAGTTCCTGGGTGCTCTGCTGAAAGGGCAAATTACAAAGGGGGATTTTTACTGGGAGAGAATCCAAAAATGCAGTAAGACTGTAGCTGGCATGCCAGTCCGTGCTGGTGCAGATTCAACATGACACACCGCATGTTGCTAAACAGGAGTGGTGGTGCTTGTGGTTGCAGAAAGAGAGCTGGTGCTCATCAAGAAAGAAAAAATGCCTGCCTTCCCTTGCAGTTGGAGAGATTCCCCACGCAGGGCCTGGTCACAGGGTTGTGCTCATACTGGGAGACAAATACTGAATGAGGACAAAATAAACTGTTAGCAGAAGTCACCTGCGGTAAAACAACATGCACCATTCAGAGTACTGGAGATCTGAGCATATTGCTATTACCACAAATGTGATGGTGCACAGCAGTTAGTTACCTAGAGATGGCATAACTAAAACCTGTTTGGGCTTGAAGGGGTTTTCATAACTAACACTATCCAGTTCTCACAATATGAATGCATACCAGCTATGGGAATAACGGTTATCAGGATTACTGATGAAATAAAGTCTTTTCCGTCATGAAATACAACAACAAATGGAAGGCAGGAAAGGAGAGAAGGTACAAAATTTTATTAAAACTGCAAAAGGGACTGGCAAAAGCAGGATGGTGGTTAGACAAACTGGAATTTCACCAGGACTCCATGGTTAAACTACGTATGCTTAGGAAATAAAACCAACCAGGAGTACCAACAAATGATCACCCAAGCTGGAAGATGCCGCCTCTTGCACTGAGTTCACTTTTCCACCAGGCAGGCAGATGGGAAGAACCAGTCCAGCTGTGAGTCTGCCAAGTGCTTTTGCGTGCAGGAGTGCGGGAAGCAGCTCCCCACACGTACTGTGTCACTGCAGGCGGGGCGACATCAAAGCGCTACAAGAGTTGCAGACACCAAGAAGTGTTTGTATCTTCAAGTCTCTCTGTGCATGAGAGGTGTTGGCTCTGCTGGGCTTTTCCTCTGTAGCTCTCTGCATTGGTCTGAATTACTACATTAATTAATACGCTTAATGGAAGTGCGAGAGCCGAAGCCCACCTAGGCATATACAGTCCAGTCGATAACAGGATGCACCAAATTGTGCCCCGCTCGCTGGTAATGTTTGGAAGGTTTTTGAAGCAAAAAGAACAAAAGAAACAGAAATTTGCTAGGAAAAAATCCAATCAATTTGCTCTTGAGAGTCAGAGACTTGACAAGGATGTTCACTCTAAGAAGGCAACAACCTATCTGGCTGCACCCAGGAAATCCTGCTGATGCCATTGATTTTACACAGCTGCAACTTGGGGAGAAGATGTAGCTCACACTGAAAAAGGCTGTTCAACTACGTGTAAGATCAGCTCAAGGAGCATGTCCCCTCTCTTAGAGCAGCCAGGCCTTTGGTACAATTGCACTGGCATCAAGATGGGCATGCCTCTTACTGGCAGAGAGGGATTTCCCCCAGGAAGAGCCAGGATATGCTCCAGGGCCATCAAGCACAGCCTCTAGCCCTGATTAAATACAACCTCAGCTGTCTTCCATAGTGCTTGAACCCAAAGCCGTGTTCAGGTTTGGGCCGTAGCACAGCCCAGCTCCCTTATTCCTGGCTCAAGAGATAGACCTGCCTATAGCGACGCTGAAGTGCACAATCGTGTCTGCCTGACTTACTGTGCATTGCTGGAGTTTCACCAAAGTGACATCAAGGAAGCAAATCTGGGCTCCCACTAAAAAGCCTCCAGCACTGTGGGCTTTGCAGAACTGGAAGAGCTGTGAGCAGCTGAGCTGCAGACAACTTTGTTGCTGCAATGCAGATGCAAGAAGTGGAATCAGTGGGAAAAAGTAAAACTTAGCCCACTCCTGAGTAGCACACCAAACTTGAGTGACAGGAGTATTAACAAACCATTTTAAAGCTATATTGGCATGGCTCTGATCTGTGTGGCTCAAAACCGTCCACAAAAGTATCCAGGTATTAACTTCCATTACAAAAATGATGGGAGATGGGAGCCTTTGAAGATGTCTACGAGGACCTGGGATTCAGTGCTTGGATGCCCAGATCTCACCAAAAAATGAGTGCCACCACTGCTTAACAGAGTAAGACAAAGGCATCAAAAAACCTAGGCCAAAATACCCACTGGGTTTCAAATAGATCTGTGTTCCTAAGTCACTTTGGCACTTTTAATTGTTCTACAATTAACAGTAATGATTACCAGTCATGCTAACCATTTGATGGTATAAAGGCTTTTGTCTGCTTGTGGAATACAGTTCATGCCTAGTCTCCAACACCAATCAAAACCATATGAGTAAACAGGTTAAGAGACAACCAAGTTGTAACCAAGTTCCCTGATGTGGCTTATGTTTGTGTTCCAGCCAGGGCCCGGGGCTCTTACTTGAGATTTTCCCTGTCCAGCTTGCATATGCAAATGTAAACAATAATATTTCCATCCTCAAGGAGCCCAAGTGAGATTTTATAATGCAAACAAAAGCATTAGGGTGTTAAAAAGGTCTCTCAATCAGCTGAAAGTGTGCAGCAGTTAATACATTACTATATGTTTTTAATTAACACTTGGAAGAGAGAGAGAAACACTTGATGCACTTAGAGCTAACACAAATAAAAGCGTCTTTCTTACATGTCTCTCAATGTAAACATCTAAACTGAAAATCAAATAATTCCTGATAAGGTAAATTGGCATTTAGCTTTCGTGAAACATAGCAGCTTAATTCTTCTTCCTTTACACAGCAAGACAGGTCTTTCAAACACCTCACTTTCGGTGATGCAAACATCTCACTTCTTGTGGAACTGTTAAGAGTAGAACACAGTTTGCAGCACTCAAGCATCTGGGAGGTTTCAACCTAATCTCAGTCCTTCCAGTCCTTCCCAAGCAGATCATTCCCATGTGCGTGCATCCAGGCTCTTCTCTCTGGATTTAACCTGAATTTGGTACTGTCTCTCTTACATCTGTTAAAATGCTGCCCTGTGAGCCTGACAATCGGTGTTTGCAGCACTGACTATTTGAAAATCAGATGGGGAATCCCATAGGGCCTATTTTTATTTAGGCTTGGCTTGCTGGCTCATTCCAGTGACCTCCACTGAGGTTAGGCTTATGATACGCATGGTTACAATAGAAAACTTTTTTTTTTTCCCCTCTAAAGTTTCAACATGTCCAAAACTTTGGTTGTATTTTCTTTTTCTCTCCCTTTTTTGCTATTTACCATGGGTAAAATAAAATGATTGATGGCCCAGGATTTAATGATTTACCATTTATTTCCCCATCTCGGAGTCACTGTGGAAGTTCGAATGGACAAATTAGTTTCCATTTCATTCCCCTTTGCAATTCAGCAGCTTTTCCAAAGCTTAAGGAGTTTTAACAGTAGCAAAAAGAACCCTTATAAATACATGACATTTCAGACATTCATCGTATTGTGCTAGCTGACAGAAAAAAGAAGTGATCATTCCCAAATTTTATTGAAACTTGAGCAAAAGGACAATTAGGAAAATCTCCCTCCTCAGAAAGTTTCCACGCTTGAAAGAAGATTTTTTACACTAGAGCAAAGAAGAAGAGATTGTATTATCCAGTATACGGTTGTATATCCGTAGCTCAAGCTATTTCCAAATTTCTAACAGAGGAGCTACATCTACATTACTTTGGGTGAGTACAAGAACGCACACTGAGAAACAAACGGTCGTTGCTCACGTAAAGCTAAAACAGCTACAGAGGGGAACCTCCCTCAGCTGATGATGGCGTATTCCTGCCTGCAGCTACCTGAACCACGCTCGGCGCCTGCAGCTGGAGCACAAGGTGCGGTTTGACCATACGTGAGCCAAAACACGTGGTGACTTAGTTCTTACAGGTGATGCCAAGTGGAGGTAAACACACGACGTGAGCGGCGTCTGGGGTTTGCTTTAACCTGCCGATACACAAACCTGCAGCTGTACATGGCATTCAGCAGGTTATTTCCCCCAAAGGTAGTAACGGTAGGAGGGGCACTTCTTCCCTCAGAATATTTTAAGCATTTATATCACTGTCCAAGCCTGGAGAACCCTAGGAACTCTCCTTTTGTGCTCTGGGTTAATTGCAGACCATGCTTTTAATCATCAGAAACACGGAGGATGTGTTATTCATTAGATACTTACAATTTCTACCTTAATTTAGATAGCCTGATTGCTGAGGGAGGGAGAGGACGTGGAGCCCAGGAGGGGCTGGGGCAGCCAGCGGGGATACCTGCTGGCAGAGGGCACGGGGGTCTGGGCACAGCTCTCCGCTAACAGGGAAGAAGGCAGGGCTGAGCCCCTCCGGGTTGGCATGGCTGCCACAGTGGGGGGAAAGGCTGTTCCTCCCCACCCCAGTAAGGAAGCACCGAGGCAGGTGGGCTCACCTCAGCCCGAGGGAGGCCGGGGTTCGGTGGCTGCCGTGCGGCTGCTGCCGCCTGCCCTGCCTCAGCCCCCGCTTTCCTGGCTGCAGCTTCGCCACGCTGATTTACGACTCCCTCCGAGTGCCTGGGATGGAGTTATAGCCCCTTGTATTACACGGTGCCTTCTCTGTTATTCTTACTGCACGCCACAGATTTATGATGGCTTTTAAGCCAGGCAGCACGTAAAGAAATATGATCTTAACAAAATATAGAAGGGACCAAAGGAGGTCAAAGTGTGGGAGCTGAACACTATATGGTGATCCAGGATTTCCTTTTATTTACTGCTCACACCTTTTCAATCTCAAGTGGATTTTGGCTGTCTCAGGCGGCCCTACCCAATGGCTGGGGAGGAGCCTGTAATCCACTGAGCTGAGACACTTTGCCATCAGCGGATGTCTTTTATTACAATTTAGCACATGTATAAAATCCCAAAGTGTCATTGGTGAATTAAATGAATTGCAGACACAGAGTGCCAGAAGGAGACATAGCATCAGGGTAGGTAGGAGTCCCACATTCAGGCTTTCTGTCTCGTGCCATCTCTTACTGTGGCGCTTGCCCATGCTTTTCTAGGTTAATGATGTCCTGCAGAGCTCCTCTGCTTCTGATGCTGAAGGAGAATAATTTGTGATAGTCTTTCGTAGAGAAGTGGAGCAAAAGCTATGCCTGATTTCATCAATGTGATGGTGTGACAAGGAAAATAATTCTGTAAGTAATTCTATTTTATGGCATTATCTACTTGTATTCATCAATTACTCCAAAACTGTAGCACATGTAGGAAAAATGCAGGCACTGCCCTTACTCTGCAGATGGCTAACGTGAGACCTTGCAGCACGCGCAGGATGACAGCAGCGCGAGGGCAGGGCTGCATGGAGTCACCTGCGGGACCACGGCCTGCGCTAAACACCCTGCGTCACGATGCAAAGTGAAACAGCTGGCAAGAGGGAGGAAAACTGTAATTACAGCCAACAAATGACTCCTGAGCCAACACTCACTGCTGAGGCCCTGGTCTTGAAACAGAAGCCAGGAACAGGAGCTTTTTCCCTCCTAGGTGAGTGCCGTAATCCCCTCCAGCTACAGGAGTGTTCTCTTCATTAATAAGACAAGTTCTGGTGTGCTCCCTTTCCCTCAGATTTATTATCCTTATTTCTCTGAGGAAAGACATTTGTCTCTGTTCTGGTTACAGCCTAGGGCTATAGGGGGCGTCCCATGGCATGGCTTTGGTGGCTTTTCTTGTCTGTTGGGGTTTTTTTGTTTGGTTGGTTTTTTAAAGACACCCAACTGTCCAAGTAACTGTCCAGCTGCTCTTCAAAGCTTCCAGAGCAGTTCTCCAATTCTCCAGGTGCTGAATGCTGGTCACGCTGTAAGCCCTTTCAAAAGCAAGGAAAGTTAAAACAGGCTGGGCCCTAGATGCTCTTTGGTAATTTCACAGGCCCCTAGTCCACCTCTGAAGCAGCTTTTCCTTGGAAGCCTGGACTCTTGTGAGGTGTAAGATAAACATCAGAACTGATGGTCAACACAAAACTGCCTCCCTGGGGTCTTCTGCAGACAAATGCGTTTACCTGGGCCCAGAGGTGACTCAAGTTTAGAAAGTTAGCAGCACCTCGGAAGTTTTCAACACGGTGTATCTTTAAAGGCAAATAAACCAGTTATTGGAAACACTTTGCAGGAGGTTTCTTACACCGCTCAGTTACCCACCACTGCTGCCATTTCTTCCCCAGCTGTGTTTCCTCAAAGCCTGGGGCTTTGCCCTAAAAGATCACAGCTGTGGGTCTTCTCCTGAGACACATGGTCTCCTCCAAAATGGCATCCAAAGAAGGGTGAGTGATGTAACTTTGCTCTCCCACTGTCTTTGGGATCCTCATGTTTCCCAGCTCTCTATTTTTCAACCGATTACTGAATTTCTCACGCTTATGTCCTCACAGTATGTGCTGCTTATCATGACATCAAATCTTTTGGAAACATTAACACTACAGTACATGTTTCAGTGTAATATCTGAATCAGTCCTTGCATATTTCGAATATGTTGCATCACTAATAATATGACATATGGCAAGACCTTGTACGATATGGACATGTTACCTTTTTTTTTTTTTTTTCAATGTTGTTTTGATGATTTACCTCATCAGAAGGTCCTATGTATTTGCTAAGTGGTCATCCTCAGCTTAGTCTTTGATTGTTGATGATGTGGAAAAGG
This sequence comes from Grus americana, assembly GCF_028858705.1. Taxonomy (NCBI): domain Eukaryota; kingdom Metazoa; phylum Chordata; class Aves; order Gruiformes; family Gruidae; genus Grus; species Grus americana. The sequence goes on from NC_072852.1 coordinate 80,121,209, forward strand.
GAACAACTTGCCTTATGCAATAAGAGATCTAGGGAATGGCAGATTCAAAATGATGAAAAAGAGATGCTTTTTCCCAAGCTGTTATGGTTAAACAGTGGAGATCTTTTCTGTTGAGTGTACTGTGGTGCCCTTAGTAGCTCAAAGAGCAGTAAGAGTTAGAGGCCTGTGTGGATGACCACAGCAGCTGTAGCACTCCTGTCTCAGCTAAGGATGGATCCTTGGAAGGACAGAGTCTAATTTTATAAAGAGACTTTTTCACTTAAGTTTAAAAGTTGCGAAAGGCTTGTCTTATGGTAGGAGCACTGGTTCAAAAGAGTTTCAGCAAGAAGCTGCCGCAGTACTAAACTTGCTTTCATTTAGATGGTTTTCTCTTTGATATGCTTGCTCTGCAGTAGTGACTTGGCTTGAAAAGAACATCAGGGAGATAAACATGGTTAAGATAAAATTCAAAGCTGCTGTATTGTGTGGGTCCCCCACTTTGGCCAGGGGTAGACTTCCAGCTGAAAGCAGTCTCGAGTTGCTAGCAGACTTTGCTGGGGTAATTAGTTAGTTTGCTAGTTAGTAATTTTCACATTACGTTTCACTGCTTTTATGATATAACATACTTGGCTTATGCAAGAGTCATGAAGATGTTCCTCAGGTTCTGTTCTTCCTGTCAGGAGCCTCTTGGCCTTGCACTTGATTTGTGTGCTCAATTATAACCATTCCAGCGGGACACATAACTCAGATTTTATGATAGAACAAATGTATAAAGTCATAGCTTAAACTGTATTGCATTTCTTGCTGGGTTGTGTTATGCATATTTAAATAAAGAAAGGTCAAAATACTGCACCACCATAGAAAGGAGCACATGATGTCTTTATCTGTACAACAGGGATAATACTGTATGCTTATATACCAAGACTTACTGCAAGTTTAAGGGCACAAAACCTGAAGTTTTTCTTTAGCATGGCTACAATATGTTGTAACAACTGTCAGATAGTGGCTAACTCAAACAGTAGCTGAGGGGACTGAACCTTTTACGCTTGCTGTCGCTTTACCCTTAATAGTTTCAGGTGAATGTGGCCTCGTTTCCTATGCAACCAAAGATTCCAGTATAGGCTGTACTGCTGATAAAGTAATAACAGAAATTACTGATCAGTTCTAAACTTTGAAAATGTTTGTTGTTCTTTTGGTGACAAAACTAGATCCAGCTTCTATATGTGGAGGAAACAAAAACTCCTGAAGATAGCTTTAGTTTTCTACTTCATAGCTACAAGCAGAAAATACTCATGAATCAACAACGAAGGCCTGTAAACACTCTTCTGGCTCTATAGCGTACTTAATCTCAACCACGGGCTGTAGTAAACCACAATTCCCTAGCTGCAATAAATGCTGCAGACTCCAGAGCCAAGCAAAAAGGTTAATTAAAAGCAAACTGATATATATAAATCTGCTGATGCAATCTCTCACTCTTGCATCTGAAATATATATAGGCCTCTTCCTGGAGACACTGGATGATTTAGACTTCAATTTCACTTAAGAAGTCTCTCAACTAATACTATCGAGCGAGTGTCTGTGCACACACTACATAAAGACTTTCTGTTAACTAAATGCATTGATCTCCCATTGCTTTACACGCCTAGCGTATCAGCTGTTGAGTTATTTGCTTAATTTGAGAGACTCGGCATAATTTTCCCGTGCTCTAAATAATCAGGCATCACTGAACTTTTAGGAGGAACTACATTTGGCAGTTAATGGGTACGACAGCACTAGTGCAATAGATTATATTTTGGCTTTAAGTAAGCTTGACAACTTTGAGGAAATGTCTTGCTGATGCTTTATCACCAGACGAACTCTGCTCACGTTAGCAATGTTTAACAAGGTGTTCTAGAAACATTTCATGAAATGCAGCTTCTTGTTGATTTGTGTCCTAAGTCTATCCTAGCACTACACGCTTCAGCCTGAACTCGCCCCTTCTCCCTCCGTACCCCCGTGCGCTGCGACTGTTTGCTGGACATGGCGCTGTAAGCCCCATAGTTGATTCACGGGAAGGTCTGGGTTAGATGGTACCTCTGGAGATCATCTGGTCCAAAGTGGTGTTGAAAGCAGCACCTTGGATTAGGATATCCAGGGCATTGCCAAGCAGAGTCTTGAATATTCCTGTCAAGAAGGTCCCACCACTTCTCTGGGAAGCCTGTTGCAATGCTCAATTGTTCTCTGGCTGAAGAATTAATTTTTTCTTATACCCAGAAGGAATTTCCCTTAAAGCAACTTTTGCCCATGGCCTCTTGTCCTGCCACCGGGAATCCTTTTGAAGAGAATATCTCCATCTTCTCTACAACTACCTTCTTTGGGCATTAGAGATGCTGACTAGATCCACCGTGAGCCTTTTTTCTCTAGGCTGAACAGATCCATGTCCTTTAGCCTTTCTTCATATGCCAGGTTCTCCAACCTTCTAATCATCTTGGTGGCCCTCCAATGGACCCTCTCCAGTTTTTCAATGTCTTGAGCTGGGGGGCCAAAAGTGGACATTAAATTCCAGGTGTAGCCTAATGAGTCCTGAGCAAAGTTATGTATACATTGGCTGATCCAATTATTATGTTCATGCAGACACCGGCAGTTTGTGTGACTTTGGACCAACAATATTTTGATGCTGATTTTTCTGAACCTGGAAAAGGAGGAGGATGACAACTGTTATGGGACTTAGGAATAATACAGGGCTTAGTTGTCTTTGCTTTCTCAGAAAATAAAAATACTTTTTCCTCAGAAAATAAAAATATGTAAAAAGTATATGTGACACTAATGAGTTCTGGCATAAAATATATTAAAGCAATATTCCAGAGGCAAAACACAATATGAAATAAACAGATCTAACTAGCCCTCAAAAATTAGAGGTCATGTATATTGGGGACCAAATCACAATGCCTTATATCTTTGAGCAAAAATTAATCTGTTAATCTTATTTTATTTATAGTGGCCTTTGTTGACTTACATCCATGTGGTGTTTTGGCTGGTGCGCACTCTATTGATGCATTGCCGAATGAAAGTGAACTATGGAGTCTTTGTAGCCAAAACTTTTCTTGCATTCTTGCGGAAACACAGTAATGTATCTGTTACCAATGTGTACCTGGCTAGATCAATAAAGATAAATCTTGCATTCATAGATGTATTAGCAAACCCCCAGAAGACTATTGAATTAGGGATGTCCTAACCAGCTATTGTTAAACCAAGAGACAACTGCATTTTGTATTAATGGGAGGCTTTTAAAACAAAACCAAAAAACTCACCACAAAACAAAAGCCCTAGAATATCTGTTTGTTGACTGAAGCTCTGTTTACTGCAGTAGTGATACACAAATCAAAGCAACCAAAGATATAGCCTACAGTTAAAAGATTTATCTTTACCTGTGCTTCAAGTTTGTTTTCATGTGGAATAGTAAGATTCCAAATTTGTGGAATAAAAGACTAAAAGACTTCATCTTAAAACATCTAAAACTCAGCTTGGAAGTACAGAATGAATTTCTTTCTGTAGCAAAACAAGTTCAGAACCATAGATTAACTCACTCCTGTTGCAAGACACCAATGCAAAGATGAGACCTCAAAAAAACTCAAACCAAAGCAAAACAAAAAACCTGAAGAGCAGTTATTTCCTCAAAGCATAGGCCTTAAAGCAAATTTTGCCTTTTTCATCTTACTTATTTTTGCCTATTTCATTATATTCGTGGCCATGAGTAGGGTGACATGCCATGGGTCCTGCCATGAGTAGGGTGACATGGAGAGTAAAGCAGGGGGAAATGAGTTCAAAACATAGCATAAGAAATGGCAATATTCAGAGCACAGTAACAGGTTGTAAAATAGAAAATTTAATGGAAAATTTGGGGAGAAAATTTTACCTGTCTCTTCTTAGATTCCTTTTCTGATTGAACAATAGAGTGAAAGTACTGAAGTATTTTTGTTTGTTTGTTTGTTTGTTTTTACATTTGCATTATCTAACATAGACTAACTACATAACAGGAGTTCTTGACAAGCAGAATAAGGTCTAGATATGTGCTAATGGATTGGTGTTTGTAATTAATACCCTGAAATGTGTCCTGCCTGATGCTAAATCAAATGTTTAGTGGTCTAAAAGTACTGCAAGGCCAGATAAGGTTGAAAGCCAATATGATCATACTTGTCCATTTTCTCCTAAAGGAGGGGGGGAATCCTGAAAGTGGAAAATTAGAAGCAGGAGGAAGGGAAGACGTAGGGAGTGACTCAACAGGTGACGAAAATGCAACTGAGATTGCATATGTGCAACATGATCAGGTTGGAAAAATAATTAGTTGAGCCGGGAGGATGGCAGAATGAACCTGTAGTGGAAGAAGTCAGCTTAGTCAGAAGATAGAAATCTGATGCTGGAGAGAGTCTGAGCTTGATCGATCCAATTTGAGTTTTTCAAAATGCAAATTCCTCCTGCTCAACAGGACATGATCTAGTGAATGGGGTATACATTAGCTTAAAATACCTCCATTTGAACTGGTCTTCAAACTGAGAGTTTGTCTCAAACAATACCTGAACTTTTGAGTGTGTGAGATTCTGCAAGCCAAGTGAGAGCCAGAAGGATCTCCTGCAATTCAATATTCAGCAGCTGTTGAAGCTTTTAAGTTCCTAATGTGCAAGAGGGAGTAATGGAAAAAAGAGTCAGGGGAAAAGAGGTTTAAGCAGCACTGTTACTGACTTGCAGGTGTAAATGTTCACTGAAGATTGAAGTAAATATGGGGGAACTGGCGGAGAGGACTTGGAGAGAAACACGGAAGCTGCTGAAAAAGACGATGTTTCAACATTGTCAGAATTGTCAGTATGTGTATTAAAGATGGCAAGGATGAAAAATGAAATACTGGATTAATATCACACGTCAAGTTCAAATAAACTGGATCTGAAGAGAGGCTGGAGAAAGATCAAACTAGGGCATCAGTGATCACAGCAGGGATGTGGAAGTATTACACCTATAGATGCATCAGAAATATAAAATAAGGACCTCAACTTCCAAACATTGGGAATCTGGGTTAGAGCTTCAGCTGCTAGTCTCATCTGAGATTCTGGGAGACACATGTGAAGGTCCCTGGCAAAAGGCAGAAACTGAGACACCTAAAATGTTAGAGAATTTTATTTAAGAAAACCTGTAAAGAACCAGTAGAAATTATAAAGAAAAGTATTGAAACTTTAATTATGGCTTATGAACCCCCAATATGAATCTGTCTTAACATCTTCCTTCCTCGCTTCATACTGTTTTAACGTGTTTTCCATGTACAATAGTGCCCTTATACGAAGTTTCAACTCTTTTGCAGCAAGTGTTACTGACTTAATATAAAGCTGCTCTTTGAAAGAAGAGTTACTTTCCCTTTTGGCACTTCTAAATATTTCTGTTTCAACTTTGTGCTCCTTTTCCCCCAAGATCTCAGTTGCAGAGCTGCTTCCTTCGGTCCCCGGTGGAGTCCTATTTGTATTGGCTTTGATGTAAGCAGTAAGCTGCTTGGTTTAATTTTAACTTTTCAGGGGAACAGTTTATTCACAAATGAATTACACAGCATGAAATCTTAAAGGCTGCAGTTAGACGCTCATGGAAAAAATGCATAATGAGTTTGGTTGGGAAAAATGTTAGAGAACTGATGTTGTTCTCGCCTAAAATGACAACATGCTTTCATGAAGAGCGAGTGGGCAAGGCGGAGAAGACGGGCTTCGGCTCTGACGAGGAAAGGGCTGCAGAGCGACATTTGATGTGCCAGTTAGGTGAACTGCACGTGCAGACTGGAATGAGAAATGCTGCACAGGGAGAACAAAAAGTCCTGATTTCCAAGTAACACGTCCAGAACGTAGTCTGCTGAACTGGCCACCCTGCTTTTGGGATGTTTAGCGATGCTCCGCGCGGTTATAAGGCACTGAATACCTTGTAAGCATTACAGTTAATTTTTGTCTCATCTTTTAACTCTCGGTGCTTGTTTCTTTAGTACCAACAGTGTGTGCATCATATTTTAGAGCGGTAATAAATCGTTATGCTTGAGGCTGGGTAGCTCCGACAAGTAGTGTGCCTTTGATCCTTAGGAGGAAGTCCCAAGCCTCACTAAAACTGGTAGACGTCACAACTCTTTTCATCCACTCTGTTTATTGAAAGCTGAAACAGTAGATGCTGCCGTGATGGTTGCAAATCAGCACGGCAATACTGGGGTAGGTTGTGAGCTGAAGCCTCAAAAATAAACCTCCTGACTCTGAAAACAGATGTGGGAGCCAGGTCCTGGTTTTGGTGGAGCTGGACGTGTCCAAGAGAAAAGCCAGAAGCAGAAATGCAAGCAGAGAGGTGTTTTTGGGAAAACAGCACTTTGAGTACATTCTTTGTAAATAAATAGGATTATATATATATAAAAAAAGATATGAGTACAGGTTGTATTTTTATCAGTTAGTCATCCCAATGGAAACAACATGCAAGATTTTGAAAGCTGATTAACTGCTAGGGCTAAAGAGAATAAACTCTGACAGTCTCACAAAAATCAAAAAGACCAAATTAATTTTTAATAAGAGCTGGATGTTTTCTAAAAATATTTAAATTAACAGCAGGTAGCTTCCCAACATGAGCTTATAGGGGACATAGAATTGAGGAGATAAAACCTTTGGGGCAACTACCCAGTGTCTGGGCAAATTAGGAAGCCGAGCTGCAATGCTGCCAGTTCAGAAAGACAAGATGGATAGATGAAGCCACCAGCCAGCTGGCTGCCACTGATCAGAAAAGGTCCTGAGAAGTGCGGAAGAACAAAAAAACTTGACTGCTTTGGCTCATATCAGCAGAGAGAAACTGCAGCAGCAAGGAAGTTGCAAAAGGAAATTAAAAGATTGTCAAGAAATTAAAAGCTGTCAGGATTCCTTGATGTGCAGCCATGGGTCCTTCCAGTATTTCAAATTTTCTTTTACTTTGGATAGAGATGCTAGTGTCTATAGATCCAAAAATCAGTGCCATAAGAGAGAGTGGAAAGTTATTACTATAAAAGTCTAAATTTTCTCGAGACGCAGCATCAGTCAAGACTCTGTAGAATGATTCTGCTGCTCTTGGTTTGGGAACAATAAACTCAAATAGACCTAAACCATAAGGTCTAGGGTGGGAATAGGAAGGATGGAACATTTACCTTATAATAACTGGAAAAGGCCTATATTGGCTGTAGAGAAAAAGTCTTATTTCAGCACATAGGTAAAAACCTTCCCCAAAGTTTTAAGCCCTGTCTTGCTATCATTCAGATCTTCTCCATAAAGGAAAATTCACCAGCAGTTCAAGTACTGCAGGTGTATGAAATGTCACCAATTTTGTATCAGGTGATTATTTCAAAATTGTTCCATAAAGTCACTGTAATTAAACTCATCAATGCTCTAAATGCCTGGGATGAGTAGGAGTATTGACACCAGATAAAATCCAAGAAGAAGGATGGAGACGTTGTGTTTCCGTGCTTGCAAAACCCAGCCCCAACCCACCACGCGGTGGCAGAAGAAATTTCTGTGGCGGGTCACCATGTACAAATTTTTTATTCTCTCTTAAAGGATGTAGAGCAACACGTGATGATGTATTAAGTTTCTTTACAGGCATTTATGAAGGGAAATCGCATTGGGCCTGAACCTAATGATGAAAAATCGCATAATGTCTCCATGGGTTGGAAGGAAGTACAATTTATGGGAGCAGCAATAATGTGTCAGCTTTTTCTGGGAAAGCTGCAAAGACACATAAAATACAGCAATGCAAACAAGGACAATGTAATTAATTTGCTTAATAGACACCGCAAATGAACACAAGATAAACAAACACGGTAGCTTGATGTGGTGCAAGGAGGAAAATTTGACAGCTTGTGAAGTAAGAATGAGTCGCTCAGATTGGGGGGGGGGGGCAGGTTGTGAAACGCTGTGCTTGGAGGAGGTTCTCAGAAGTGACTAAATCGAAGCATTAGGAAATAAGTCCATTAAAAAAAAAATAAATCTTGATTTGTGATTATAGAACAGGGTTAACAATCTACTGCAATGAGGTAGAGGGGGGGAAAAAGCGATGCGTGCCCCCAGGAAGCAGCCTTCAGAAGAGCGTGCGGGCTGCGGGGAGGGGTGGGTTTCTGCCAGAGGAGCCATAGCCGTGGTCTGAGTGAGGCGTGAGGAACTGGCGATTCTGCCAGCCCACGCAAGGGGAAGACTGTGGCGCGGGCACCCAGCAGACGGGCTCCTTACCTCTTGGTCCCATTTAAGATTTTGAGGACTTCAGTGCAACATAAGTACGGTGTCAACCACAGGCTGGTCGAGCGCACGTGTATGTGCTTTACCCACCACGCAGACGTTTGGCTCTGCCAGTGACACGAGAGCTCAAAACCCTCCGGACTCCCAGCCCTCAGCCGATGCTGTCACCTCTACTTACTGCGTGCTGCGTCACCTCTCTTTCTACATCCCCTAAAAAAAAAAAAAAAAAAGAACCAAATACGCCTGCAGCTGCAAGCGTTTCTCAATGTTAGCCCGCCAGTAACACACAAGGAATGTCCTCATCCGCCATAAATCATGCTCAAACTAATATAAATATTTGTTAATCGAGGGTCCTTTTAAAGCTGTCTTACAGCTTTACCTGTAACTCTCATTAGGCAACACTGCAGCTTGTCTCTGCAATAACATCTAAACTGGTCGTTTTTCTGGAACATCTGTGCTCAGCTGGAGGAGGAGGGAGGGAGACGTACAGTCTTAGTGATATAACCACGCAGCTAAGGCACGTTTCTGCCTCTGAAAGTCAGGGGAATGACAGTCCTTTGCCAGCCCCGTGACCTCATGATTGGTGGGTATGGACTTTATCATGTGGAGTAGTCAGCTACAAATTAACAGAGAAAAAATTATTTTTGGTCCTGTGAACCACATTATCCACACACTTATGCCATTATTTCTTTCTTCAACTACTTTTTTGGTTCAGTTCCAGTTCAATTCTGCCTCGGCATAATCCCAGGCAGGCTGAATAGGAATTTCAGCTGAACCAAAATCTCTGCTGGTTCAATGCTCCTTTCTTGTTGTGATACACGTATTATCTAGGAAACAGAACGCAATTAAGATTGATGAGTACAAAGATCATTTTCTGACTTTTTGTGACTCTCATAGTTGCATCTGTTCCAGCCTCTAAGTCTTCACGGTTACTGGAGCAAGAATGAGAGAAGATCAGAATATGTATTCCATGTAAGCAAGATACGACATCAGAAAGACAGTAAACAAACGTTGCAAGCACCTCTTACAAATATGGGAGACATACATTACCGATATCAGAGGCCTATATAGAGACAAAACAAGAGTAGACACTATCAACTGCGGGTGTTTTGAAGCCCAGACTCTCCAGCGTGGACTGAAACTCTGTGACACGAACCTGCCTCTACCGAGGTCAGAATTAATTTTGAAATTCAAGATGAAATGAACCCCAATTTCAACTTAGAAAAAATAAATTTTAACTTTTCAAGCACCATCCTGTCATGTCAACAAAACTGGGAACAAATTGTCAATTACTAAAACACATAACGAAGTGTCTTTTTAACTGGAAGAGGCCAACTTGTGTTTGCCCAAGGATCACTATACAACCTTGCAGGACTATACTGTATACGATTTGAACACTGTATTTCTAAATGAAACAGTTTCGCCGTGCTCGCTTTTCATAAGCATGTTTTGCTGCAAGATAAAATGAACTGTAATGTTGATTTCCTCTCAGCTGTCTCTCAATTTCCCATATGTATATACACATAGATGTACACATATACCTAGTGGGGCATAAATTCTTGGTACATTAATGAAATGCCTAAGTTGTAACGACCTATATATGTAAATTTGACCACCAAGTCTACAGCAGAGAGAATCTCTTCCCCATAACATTTCTTGGCATTTGACGCTACTCGCAAAGTTAGCGAAGAAATTCTCACAAAATGCTGTGGTGAAAAGGCAGGTGTTCTTGCTTCTGTGATTAATATGCTCTTTCTTATACAAGGCTGAAAGAATTCAGGTCAATTGACTCATATTGCAGGTGTTACACCATAGAGAGATCCAACGCAAAATTCTTCTTTTGCCCCTTCTCCCCCATCCTTTGGACCTTGAAACCTTTCTGTACTCAGTAATGTTTAGCAAAGACTATGGTTTGTACCATCATCTGACTTCTGGCTCGCCTGTCCTATTGGCACAGTAAGCATCTCGGTGCATTTTAAGACCAGGTTGGATGGGGCTTTGGGCAACGTGGTCTAGTGGAGGGTGTCCCTGCCCATGGCAGGGGGGTTGGAACTGGGTGATCTTTAAGGTCCCTTCCAACCCAAACCATTCTGTGATTCTATGATTCTATGATTCTGTCTCGGTGAACTCAGAAACAAATAGCCAACTGTGGCACAACGCAGTTGGTGTAAATGGTTACGTGGAGCATCGCTGTTACTTTGGGAGGACTGCAGAGTATTTTGGACTTAGGTAAATTACAACCGTGAACTTTTTGTGTGCCAACTAAAACAGCACGAAAATATATTCCCTCCGTGCCTAGCAGTTGCGAGGCTTTCACAAGAGAAAACACAGTGATCTAACTATAAATAGCAACTTAACTAAAATTAGATAGAACTGGCAGGCTCTCGCCTATGAATGGGAGCACTGTTAATATGCTCATCAGGTACTGGAAGGGCTCCAAATCTGACAAGGCATGCTACGGCACAAACTTTCTGTGCCTGGAAAAATGAGCAGAAGTGGCTGAATGAATAGGGCCGGGGATGTTTTCATAACTGGATAATAATGTCAGAGACTGCCTGACGATGCTGATTAAATTTAAAGGGGGTACTGCAAGTAGGGATATTTCTGCCTATTTCTTATTGCTTTGCTTTGTTTATGCTAACAGAAAATGTCATTAAAACTAATTAATAAAGAAACGTAGGAAATCACATAGGGAAAAATTAATACCGAGATACTCAGTAAAGTTAAACCAAGCTGGGTAATGGTATAAATTTAAAGTATGTAACTGTTTTTGATGGTTTCATTCAGCAATGGTTAAGGCTTCTCTACACTCCTATGTGGCAAAGTTACTGAACAGTGAATAAAAATATGAATTGACAGTAGACCAGGTACTCGGTACTAGTCTGCTGCCGGTTTCCCTGCTATGGAAACACCAAAAATGCTATTCGACTTTCTCAAAATTGACCCTATAGCAGAAAAAGTGCCATTGTGGTCACAAAATGGTAGAGAAACTTCAACCGCACAGATGATACACGCTGACCTTCTTTCTACACGTAGCGCCATTGAAATACAATCACTTCTGCACCTGCTATCAATCAGCCTACACTTCCATATATAGCTTTTTTTTTTCCCCTAAAAAAAAAATTGTTACCTCACACAAAGGCACCTTGAGGGCACGCTGTATTTCCACAAGGGAAGTCAGAGCAAAGTAGCTGATGAATTGTGAATTTACACCGAGCTTATTGTACAGTGTCTCTCCCATGTTGATAAACCATTAGTTCAGTTTAATTCACTTTGAGCGTGAATTCAGTTAAGGTAATTACGGCCAGCTGACTCTTAAATGAGTGTCCATAGAGAAATTATATATACTTGAGTTATATTCACTTTAAATTCACATCTTTTTTTGTTAATTCACTTTGACATCTTGTGTAGGACAAGCCGTTGGGTATCTTGGGCTCGTGCCAAAGCACCTTGAAGATAAGGAAGGAGGTTACGAACTGGTCTCAGTGGACAGAAGAAAAATCTGATTCTCAGAGGCTTCTAGATGAAAAATATTACAGAAATTTTTCTGTTACATAGAAAACATATAAATGGCTCAAACGTAAAAGGATGTTTAAATATAACTATGATAATTTAAAGTTGTTTTTTAATGAGAAATATTAAAATTAAACAACATAGTACTTGCTCTATGCCCTTCTCAAATCAGCGCTTGTCAGCCATAAGGAAAACACAATTTTACCCCTATTAATCTGATCATTTAAATGGGCTAAAATATTTGCTATCGCGGCTGTTTCTACAGAAATCGTATCTTCATATAGCTGTATCGACTTGTTCTTAATGTACAAAATTATTTGAGTTGTCTGAAATTTCATTTTCATTTTGGCTTCAGGAAATAAGCGCAAGTTATTCTAACTCCAACTGAAAAAATAATGACCGTTTGAAACCGATATTGCTCCAGTCCTCCTGCAGATTTGCCACCATGATGTTAAAAAAGACCGTATCGGTGGTCTGAAGGCTTCACAAAGCTGTAATGAAAAGTAGGTTTAACCTTAACTTGAAGATAATGTTTTTGGCTTAGGAGAAAGTTTGTGTAAACCAGCGCTGTGACATTTAATCCTACAGGGGTTAAAAACAAGACTGCTGTTTCTCATGGAGTGGATTTAATATTTGGATTAACCACTTGATTAGAAAGGTTATGACCTTTGTTTATGGAATAGCTTCTGTATTTTTAGCCCAATAGGAATGAAAGCTTTGATGTACAGAGTGCTGATAGCGAAGTATGTATTTTCACTGGGGAAATGTTATGTGTCAGTTGAGGAGAAGGAATGAAGTCTAACGAGGATCCAAATGTGCCTGTTGAATAACCGTGTGTGCGTGGAGGGGGAAGAAACAAAGCGATAAACTTACCAAAAACTTCCTATATGAAGATATAAAACCTGTTAGAATATTGCTGTATTGTATTTTTTTTAAAACCTCTTTTCGGAAGACAACGCACACGCAAGCCTCTTAAGCAGAGTAATACTCTGAAGATTCATGGATAAAAATGTTTCAGAAGCAAAAACACCCTGGATTCTGAACTGCCATCTCGATCGAAAAGATAATTAAACAGAAACTAACAAAGCAACTAATGAAAGTTTGAGCTCCACTTCACAATTCCAGCTTACTCTGTAACCACGTTTTCTTCCCTTTCCAACTCCCTCCCTTCGTCCACGTCCAGTACGCTGTAGTTATTCGTGAGATAGCTGCCGCTAGAGGTCAGATGTTTATCATTCTCTCTACTCTCATTAGTAACCATTAGTGCTGTACAGTTTGAAAATAACATCACTACAAACTGCCTGAAATTATTCTCTGATTTATCGCTATGCAGATTAGAAATCAGAACACTTAAAATTTAGTTAGAATTTTTTTTAAGACACTTGGAGAGTTTGATTTCCATTGAAAGTCTCTGTAATTTGTGCCCGTCTCGGTTTGATATCCTCAAAAAAACCCAGACTGATCTATTAAGTTTTTTAGCAGTCTCCCTGGAACTCGGTAAAATTTTGTGGAGGATATTGTTGCGTGCTATGTATAAAGATGAAATTTCCCAACGTGCAAAGAAACGTTCATTGATTTGAGTTATTGCTGTACCAAAAATAATAGAGAGGCTATAGTTTGCACATTAGTAATGGTGATGAAAATAATTGTTAGATGCAGGATTTGTACTTTCTGGATCGTGTACAGATTTTTTTTTTACAGTAATTTGTACCAGCCCCAAATAGATGAATATGCTTCTCATTTGGTGACAGATACTCCTTTCCCTTGCGTGTAGACTGGGTTCTGGTAGGTGACAGTGAGATGATGTGGACCTAAGCAACGTAGACCCCACAGTCTGAATCAAACCAAAATTACTGGAGAGATATTAGATTCAAGGAAGTCAAGTCCTCACAAATTACCTGAAAATTGGCAACTGGATAGTCAAAAGCAACACAGGTAAGTGTTTGCCCAGTGACGTGGTCTCTTACCACTGCAAAAGCGATTAGCCAGGTGGACAGGCAGCGCGAGCGTAGGAACAAATCAACTACTTTGCCCCAAAATGAGGGATGCCGGAGAAGTACTGTTCAGTGTAGGGCTGAAAACAAAGGGCTCGGAGCTAAAGGGGAGAGGAGGTGGCCAGCTGATGTTCCCATCACAGAAAATGCATGGGAAATCAGGCTTTGTTTGTTTTCCGGCACACGTACAATGTATGTATGTATAGAAATAGTTCTACTAAAGTAAGTCCTTAATTTTTCCAGCTTGCTCCCAAGCTCCTTATTAGCTAGACAATCGGTAATACTACCTTGTATAAAAATATGAAGAATGTAAAAAGTTTATTGGGTTTGGACTTTCCCAATGAATGCAGTGAAGATTCATACAGACTAACACAAACAGAACAATCATTCCGCGTCCAAATAGATAATCTTTTCACAGATTATGAATATGTATATATTTTTATACAGGATCATAATATAATGATTTGCTGAGCAAGGCCCAGAAGTGCCTAAGAAACAAATCGAGAACTTAATTTGTTACAATAAGATGTTATTTAAATCAATTAACTAAAACAGCACAAGGAGGTGACATCACCGCAATTGTATCTAGCTCTGCAGAACTCCACCTATGCTATTGCACTCCCAACACCAGGTCTCCATAGGAATACTCATTAAACGATCTTACGGTGATGCCATCGGTAGGCCAATGGCATGCGATAGCCTGTGCAACAGGTATTTAGTAAGCAGCCTTACAGTCGCTTGGAAACACGTGCAGACTACATTCAACTGATTAATGGTGTTTCTTAAAGGACCAAAACAGCTCAGCAAAAGGAAGGAAACTCCTCACTTAACCTTCTCTCTCGTGAAACTATTTTCATGACGTGCCCCTATTCCATAGTTCTAAGCAACAGTAGGGTTTTTTGGGGTTTTTTTGCTTTTTATAGAAGAGATAAAAAATCGTCTTTGCTATCCTCCCCTTGTAAAATAAAGCAGTTGGGTTCAATATTTTGTCAGAAACCATCCAGCAGTAGAAAAAAGAGCTCTAGGCTATCTGGATGCAGCCCTTTGGCTGTGAGCTAAACAGCCCCAAGCATCGCTACCATTCCAGCACTTTCAGCTTCAGGTTTTGCTAGCTTTTCTCTGCAGCCACTTTTCCTCGGGAAAATCTGGAGAGAATCCAGCTTCTCTTTAAAATATATTCCACCTCATACGCAGAATATCTCATGTAAACGGCACAGAGATGATCTTCCAAGCTTACTCCTTCCTTCAATACCTATTCCAGAATGCAGTAAATGCTCTTACAAAGATTTCTGTGACAGGAACAGCAATCATTATATGTGTCCTGGAGCACATTTTCCAGGAAAATGTTGGAAATACGTAATTCCGATTTGTGATTCAACCCTGTCCCTCCATGCAAAATTGCAGGGGACTTTCGATGCAGTGTTTTAGAATCCTGACGCGTTGAGGGACAGTATAAATTTCATCACTGAAAAACTCAAAGCGTGCTGATTCTAAATTTTGGAGAGATTCAACTTCATTGTCAACTAGATAATCACAATAGTTGATGAAACACCTGGCAGCCACCTTTTAAAGGGCCTTATTCTCTTCTCAAGGCAGTTAACTTCTTCTCTTTCCTAGACTTTCTCCTGATTCATGTTCATTTTGATTAACAGAGAATCAATCTCCAGGACAATGAAAGACATATTGGAATTACTGTGGAAAGCCATAGGCTAGAAATGAAAACAAACCTTTATAATTTTCCAGACCATCATTCCAAAAATTGCACTTTTCTTCTCAGAAATGCAGGCCACTTCAGGATCTATTTGTAAACCCATTATACATATATATTTTTAAAACCTTCATCACAGCATCTGACTGACCTCAGGGCTGCTCTAGAGCTCAGAGGAGCTCTGTGATACATCGCTCAGGGCACCAGGAGTTTAGAAGTAAACCCGTAATCGTGCCATTAGCCGTCGTGACACAAGGGAACATACAAAAGCAGAAGTCCATTTCCCTCAGTGGCTCAAGATCCTTCTAAGTTACCTGATCATATTTTAAAACTTCTTTTCACTCAGTAAGAGGATTCCTGTAACTGTACCAGTGTTTTACAGTGAGGAAAAAAGCATTATAAGAGCATGGCTCTGCAAAAAGATAAGGTCGACCATGATTATTTGATTCAATACTGCATCTATTAGAAAGGCTGGCTTTTCTTTTTGAACTTTACCTGGAACTGCACTCTTAAAAGAAACAATGCAGTGAATATTCAGAAAGCCTTGATATTCACCGAATCTCTGCCGTCAGTGGGCTTTAGAGACAGCTGTAAAATCAACCATATTCAGAGGTGAATTGTAAATTTTGGTAAAGATTTTCAGCCTTTTGTATTTAAAATGAAATAAAACCCCAAATTAAAAAAAAAACCCAAACGAATAAAAAAAAAAAAAAGCAGAAGCCACCTGGAGAGGGTAATTTCCTGGAGTTAGAGTTCCCAAGAGAGCAGAGGGAAGGAAAGGAATGCAAGAATTGTTTTTAAATTGCAGAAACTGAATCAAGATGTTAAATTCATGTGGCTCCAACTTCAGGGTCTAAACATGGGGAGACTGTATCCTAAATTTCTTTGTGTTGGGGCATGCTAGTCTGCCATCTCTTCAAGAGACAGATATGTTCGATTTTTCTTCTGAGGGTTATGATTCAGGGAAATGCACTGTAGGTTCAGAACATCTTTCAGGATCTGGCCCAATTTCAAAAACTGCAAACAATATCCGAGATGAATTTTTGCTTTCTCTACTATTAAAGATTCTTCAATGAGTTCAGAAGAAAGATTAAGAATCACGAAGCTTGGAGTACCAGTTAAATGGTCTAGGAATAAGGAAGAATTGTGGTGCTACAAGTTTAATTGGGGTTTTGAGGGGCTGAGTTTTGGGGGGAGGGGTGTTTGGTAGTAGAAGGAAGTCTTTTCGTCCTTGTTCAAAGGGCAAATGGATATTCTTATAAGCAGCAGGTTAAAAAAAGGCTGCAAGTTGTTTTATGTCCAGGTTTTTTTCTAATCTCTCCTTCTTGTTTTTAACATGGCTCGATGCAACGTAATCACCGGTACAAAAGTCCGCAGTTACTCAATGTCCGTTTACTTCATGCAAATATTTTTGTTATGATAGAATCGTTATTTTCGAGGATGGCACAATTGTCCTGTTACTATTTTAAACCAGCTGCTGGTATACGAAACTATTCACAGAGTACTGCAGGATACTACTTTATGGGTTGCTAAAACTGCATTTAGAGTTTACTTTAGTGGTTTTGATGACTAAGTTGCTCAGATTCCGCTGTCTGTGCCATAAAGCTTTGTCCATTTCTGAGAATGTTCTCGGAAGAGAAACTGCAATGTTTTGTTCCTACCAGAGAGTAATTTAAACAGAAAATATTTCATTTTTAGGTTTAAATAATTTCCGGGGGGGTATTCTTTGTTATTTGTAGAGACAAAATTTTATTAGGATTAAAAAAAAAAAAAAATCATTTACAGAAAATCACCGATTTGTGTTCTTGTAATGCTGTAAGACAAGTTCAAGGAGAAATATTTTTAAATGAGAGAAAACTGGTTCTATTAAATCTAAAAGTCATGGTGTGCTTTCCAGCAAATCCGAATATAATTTTGGTAGGTAGGTGCTCATCTTCATTTCGTGCAGGTGGTGCTTGTGGAAAAGTCATGTTAACATGCTGAATGTTAAAAAGTCATTCTAAAATATCACCTGTTATATCAAACTCCCGCTAATTTGTCATCAGGCCTGACAACTCTACAATACATACTGTGCATGGTTTTTACTGGGGGGGGCTTTTTGGGGTTTTGTTTTTTTTTTTTTTTTAATAGTAAATTTTCCTAGCTTCAGAAGCACCTTGGTATATCCTGAACTGTTACAGCAAGAAATACTTAACCTCATGGACAACTTTTCTGTTTGTTTCTTAACAGTACCAACATCTTCTCTGTATCCACACAGAGAGGCAGTAAGGATGAGAAAGTCACTTTTCTTTCTGTACTATGAACTTGGCAAAAAGCCACCTCATTTATTGTGCCAGGACAAGGAAAACAGTAATAATCCAGGGGAGAATATGAAGGAACTGCAGTTGTTAAACCCAGTCCACGCGATAGGTAAGCACGACAAATGCAACTGGAAAGAGGGATGCCTAAAAGCTGTGAGTTTCTGAAAAGCAGCAGCAGGTAAAGCACGTCAGGTAAAGAGAAGCCGTATGTCCTAGTTAATAGGGCATCCATAGCTCCTGTTTTGTGCAGCTGCGAGATGCTGTGGAGAGGACGGCAACGTGCTTACGGCAGCACGTTACAATACAGTTTCTTTCGGTGCGCTGTAGATGTAATTTCCATTCGTGCTGTAGGGCTGAAAAAGATGTGTTTACAGACCCGTTAGGGCTTCGGTGTGCACCGTCTCATGTGGGGTCTGAATGCGTTTTGCCTGAGGTTAACACGAAAGTTTTTTGTTATTTTTTTGAATTATTCCATAGATACAGTCCTTGAAAAACTTGCAGCAGCTAAATTCGCTTTGACTAGTATTCAGAGGAATGGCTTGAACAACTCATGAGTATGACCTGTCAGCGTTCTTGGCGAGCTCTGCTGTTTTCTGCGGGGCTCAGTTCTTAAAAATGATGTCATGATGATGACTGTACGCTGACTACACACTTCTGAGTGGGAGCAGTGCAAGGTTTCTGTCAATCCTGGCAAATACGAAGAATAACTTTGTTAACACTAGATGATTGCACTTTGTAAAGCAAAGCCACTGCAGACAGGTTATTTTTCTTTTTTTTTCTTTTTTTTTTCTTTTCCTGAAAAGCAATGCTTTGTTAATTGATTTAATGCTAGAAAGGTTACTATAAAGCAATATGTTCTCTGCTTCTGCCTTCATCTCTCTCTAAGTTCTGGCACAGTTTTTTGGAGGCATGTTGATAAAAGGTGAAGATACACAGGAAATAGACGCATCCATATATGTTACCCCGAGACGGGGATTATAACTTTATCTTTGTTACACAGTCTGCATGAGAACTGACCTCCCATCAGCTGTCTTCTAGGCTGTAGTTTTGCTGTGTTGACCACTGATACTTTTTGGTAATGATGTGGGAGGCAGACAAGAATGCAATTTTGCTGGGTTTTTTTTTTTTTTAACAACTTTGTAATTTTGTCTCTCTTCTACACCAATGAATCTGGCAAGGCAAAAATAATCACAACACTTCTGTCTTGCAGAACCCCTCAGAAATGAGGAAACCTATTCATTTTGCTCAAGTGCTCACAGGGTATGGGATGGAGAGGTTGCATGGTACTGACAGAGACTACAGGGCAGAAGTGTCGATAGCCTGTCTGCAGGCTCCGCTCACAGTTCTTCACTGTCAACAAAATACACCTTGAAGGTCTCTGGTTCTTTCCTCCACACTGTCTCTGCATCTGGTAGGTCTCAGCAGTACGTTAATTTTGCTTTTTTTTAATACCAGCTTCCCACTCCTGAGCCCAAATCTGAATACCACCCATAAAAATCAATGAAGCGTGCTAAGTCCAGAGTGGCATTAACAAAACATAAGTGCCACGTCAAGCTTTCATCATGACCTTAACCGTGACCCCTGTGTTCCCCCACTCTTCCTGGGTGTTATCTCCTGCTGTAGCACAGGCTCCTTCGGGAGAGCTATCCCTTTATTTGCTGTAAAGCACTCTGCTCTCCCGTGATGAATAAAAAATAACAACGGTGGGTTACAGTATGCACGGCATGAAGGACGTGGCTGCCAAGAACGAAGGCTTGATCCTCGCGTTCCGCAAAAAGAACGGCTCAGTGTATTTAGCACGTTGCTCCAAGTGATTAATCCAGCGAATAAAGGTGGTGGGCTTTCTTTTTTCCTAAGGCACATAAATATTTTTTAAAAGTAAGTTTTAATTCTGCTGGAGAAACAAATTACCTAATTTTTACAAGCCCTACAATGACTTGTGATCAGGAATGGAAAAACAATATAAAATAGTAGACTACTGTATCAAACATATTTGCTCAATAATCTTTTTGGTATCCAGGAGCTTATCGGAAACCTCGTATCAGGTACAGGCTGCTCTGGGTACAGCCTGTTGTTTCTCGCTGGAACGGTACCCAGTTCAGCTATCCAAATTCAGAAAGCTGCAAACAGATGTATATTGCAGGAAGCATTCAGTATAGATTTTCATACGTTTGTAGTAACAGACTTCTCTTTTAACGTAGGGTTTGTCCCTTCACTACGGAGTAATCCCTGCCTGGAGGCTATTTA
Organism: Grus americana; assembly: GCF_028858705.1. NCBI lineage: Eukaryota > Metazoa > Chordata > Aves > Gruiformes > Gruidae > Grus > Grus americana. Next base: position 80,141,187 of record NC_072852.1, read on the forward strand.
GTGAACAGCCTTGCTGGACTCGGGCCCGTTGGTCACTATTTAACATTGTTTACAGAAGAGGAAAGCAGGGCCACCAGATTAGCAACCAAATGTAAAACCGATTTCAAAGTACATTCTCCGATAGTACGGTACACATCTTTCAAAGTTATGGACGTGAGCGAATATCTGAGAAAAACATGAAATCAACCGTAATTTATCCAAAGATACCCTGAACCATTGGGACAAATAAAATGTGAATACCTTCCAGAAGAAAACCTTGTAGCTAGGTCTCAAAGGTAACTAAAATCTGACTAGATTTACTTAACATCTGTAGGTATATTTCTAAATCAAAGCATCATTAGTGTAATACGTCTACCAGCTGTAAAATTTCTGGAGTGAAAAAAACAATGTAAGAGCTCAAAACAGAAAAAACACTGAAAAAGGGAGGGTTAATTGTTCCAAATGGGCTCTTCTAGGAATACGGAGTTGAAAAAAAGCCAAAACCAAAAAACCAGCATTGTATTAATATTTTATTTTTAATCAGAGATTAATTGGGTTTGGATTAAGTACATTTTGATTCCAGTATTCCACTCTGATTTTTTAAAATGTATAGTTCACCTTTATTTACTTAATAATACATGTTTTCCTGTATATAGTTCATGGGATTGACAGTGGGATAATGACTCATTCGAGTCTCTGTCTTTTTTCTAAGAGTAAATGACAGTTGTTAAACTGTCTTAGGATCTTTGCTATCTACAGGCAAAGAGCCCTCTACAAAATTAAGTGGAATGATAAGATTTTGCCCCAAAGAACTGAATACTCAGGTAAACAGGAGCAAGAGTTCTAGTATCATTGTGTTGATAGCAGTCAATGAAGAGCTGGCTAATTAAAAAAAAAAAAAAAAAAATTGCAAATTGAATAGGCTTTAAGGACTGATCTAAAGACCACAGGAAAGGACAGTGGATGCTTGTTAAGAGGGGCTTTGCCCCAGTGAAGGGGTTTGAAGATAAGGGGGAAGGAAAGGAATAAAACTAATTTTGGTGCTGTGGGAAGCCAAACGACCCAATAGCGATTTCAACCGCTCCTTGATCTACTTTGAAATATTCAAAGCGAGTGGCCTTTACCACTTTCTTCCAAGGTGTGGTTTAACAACCGAACTGATGTAATACCTTACAGCTGCAAGGGGGAAGATCTCACTTCCTCCTGTCGTCTTCTGAGGTCCTCTTCTCACCCTTGTGCCTGCTCTGCTGTTCGGTGACTCCCAGCTGAGTCAACTCAACTCACCTCAACTCACTAACCTTCAGAAAACTATCCAGTCTTTTTGGCAGGTTAGTGAATCACATTTTGGTTTGAAAAATACCAAAGCCGGTAAATGGTGGAGCCTGGGCCTGAAGGAAGGGGTAGGAGGAGGGAATGGGGTTTTCTGTTTTCAGCAATGCTGATTAGCTGCATCGATATTATCCCAAAAGACTGCTTTGCTGCCAGAACTCCATAAACCACAGTTCTGCAGCCTGTGACGCCTCACACTGACGATTTCTTCCTGACTCAGTTTCCAGTTCGAAACTTAGCCTATGGCATTACCATTAATAAGAAAAGAGACGCATTTTTCACTTTCTGTTGTATTTAGAGCTTTACAGGGTCAAAAAATAAAAGGCTTGGGTTTGGTTTTGCCTAGACCAAAGCGCTTGTCTTAGAGCACAGTAATACATAATAGTTAATCTAACTGTAAAATCTGAAGTGGAGAGCCAGCACTTGTAATTCTACTACCAAGTAATTAGGTGATGTCAGCACACTCACACCCTGGGTTAATCTAGCCTCGTTTACCCTATAATAACATAACAGTGCCTTCCCTTCACCCCATTTTTTCAGTGGCACAGGTAGCTTGCTCTGTGTATGTTACATCAAACATTAAAGCTAATCTTTTTTTTTCCTTTTTTTTTTTTTTTTTGGTGAGGGGGAGCAGTGAGAGAGATAGATATGACAAACATGCTGACATGTGGGAGAGTGACAGGGCACTTTATCTTATACATAGCTTCAACAGGTAAACTCCCAGAATGTAAACATTTCAAGATGAGACACATAGAGTAGGTACACAAACAAGACTTTTTTTTCCTTTCCAGATTAAATAGAAATAAATTGGAGATATACTGAGCTATGGGATACATTTGAAAATCCTAGTCTGGACATTAAACAAACATTTGTAATGCTGAACCCCAGGATAAACAGCAAATATTTTGTGTTCTTTAGCAAATATTTGCAGAATTACACAATTACGGGTAATCAAAGAAACTGGAAACAGGGAGCATGATTCCAAAAGGATGCAAAACTCTAGGATATAGCTCTAATTAAACATTCTTGTGTGCTGCTTCTTGTGGAACAGCATTGGTGATCCACCTGGTCCTGTCATTAGTGTTTCCCAGTGGCTTGGGAACCTTTGGGGTCTCCAGCTATGGCTGTCGAAGCAGGGAACCCAGAGAACAAGTGTATGAGAACCCTGAGAGGTGGGCAGCTGGCAGGAGACCAGCTTTTGAGTATTTGCTGCTTTACTTTCAAACATTCTGAATTTTGTCTGCCAGTTTCTAGAGACAAATGTAGCAGCAGGTTGAATGTTACCTCAAGCCATAAACAGGAGGTAAAAAGGGAGAAAGGAAGGGAATTAACATATGCAAAATTAATAATAATTAAAAAAAAAGAGGGAAGCCCTTTAAAATAACTCAGTTAAAAACTAAACATCTGGTGACACTAGTACGCAGAAAAGCAGACTTCAAAAGGCCTGCTGGTACTCGTAGAAGTCCTTGCTGTTGCCTTTTTTAAACCACATATCCAGATTCTTATTCTGGCTCTCACTGCATTTGAAGCGAGTGAAATGATCTGAGAAAAGAAGGTTTCTTCATGTATTTTTTTAACTGGCAAGATATGATGAATATGGCAAATGTTATAGGAAAACTTTGGAAAACATGCTGGATTTCCTTCCAGCTCTGAATGCAACAATTTTTATTTCTTGCAGGTTCACCATCAAATTATTTCCATGAGGTTTCCAGAAATGAATGAAGCATTTCAGTCACAGTTTCACTAGAGAGAGACAGGTCTAGCTGCACAAGGATCTGTCATGTGCAATTTTGTTTACTTCTGCCTGTTTGCTAACCTCCAGCTTCAGTGAGTCACGGTATTTTTACTACCATGGTATCCATTCCATAGGCTTTAACACGCTCCTCCACTTAATTATTAACAAAGTCCAAAGGTATCCACCCCTCTCCCACACAGATCTTCCAGCTAAACACAGCTCCGTAACCTCTTCTTATTTAAAATTGTTCTTTATGGTTTGGATAAATACAGTGTTAGTGGTTGAGGCTTTCATGTTGCTGAAATGACGTTCTTCCCCAGTTCTCCAAGCTCGGAAAGCTTTCAATGTTACGGCTCCTGCTGTTGCTTACATTCCTCGTGTCCAAACAACCAGGACTTGTCCACGCTCCAGTCCTGCAGACATCTTCTGGTTTTGCTCCTCGTCATCCAGTTGAAAATCACTTTCTTTTCTAGGATTCCCTATAGTTGCCTTCTAACCAAAAGAAGCCCTTTACTCCCTTTCCTTATCCCTCAGATCACTTGCTACACTCATCTTCTCCGTTTCTTTGGTGAGGCTTGACTGTGGTTTGATGCCAGGCTGACTTCAGAGGTAATGAAGACGGAAGGAGCTCAGCCAGCGCTCCTTCATCACAGCACACCACCTCTCCAGGACATGGGGGGGGGGGGCTCTGCCGTGAATTAGATCAGGAAATAATTTTTATTTCCCACTGCTTTTATTATTTTCCAGCTGCACAGGTCCCCTGATCTGGTTCACAGCATGGCCCTGCAAAGAGCTGGAGCTGGGAAAACTGAGGGGTAGTGCAGTACTGCATGAGGGCAAAAAAAGGTGGAACTGGGTGTTGGGATGCTTCTGAGGCCACAGGATCAGAAAACTGTGGCCTTTCTGCTACTGGCCTGAGATCAGCCTTCCCTTACTTTCTAGCAAGTAACAAAGTAACAAACTTGTTAATATGTCAGTAAATCTGCATGTGTTTTCAGAGCTCATCTGACCTTCTCTCCTGTTTACTTTTTCTGTCATTTAATGTCCTGTTTGCAAATTGTTCTATCAAACACTAAACAATTTTAGAAGTACAGTCATGCTTTAAAAATATCTAGCTAGGACTTAGTTCTGAGCCGTTCATGTTCACACAGCAAAGCTGACCAGTGTAAAGAATAGTGAGAAATACTTGAACGAGAACATGGATGGACAAAGTGTGAGGGAAAGCCTGGTACCTGAAAAGCATCAGCCTGACTATATGTGTGTTGCTTTGGTTTAAAAATCTGAGTTGTAGATACACAATTGATTGAGCAAAGAGCCCAGAAATTAAATATATGATTGTTCTTCATAAAAGGCAGTTCAAGTGTATGCTCAATATATCAGTTGTGAATACTGGAAAAGACTGGGTGTAGCACAGTGAGTGTTAGTCATGGCCTGGAAACAGGGTAGGAAAACAATTTAAGCTGAATAGTTACTCAGCTAATTGCTTTGAGTAAGTCTCAGATTTACACACCCTAGAACCCAAACTCAAAAATTTTACTTGATTGTATGAGACAAATGCTTGCCCTTTCTCTGGGGGTGGGTGGGGGAAATCTCAGGGACTTTCTAAAACTGCATTTGCAGTAGTACAAGCAAAGAGGAAAAGAAACTGCTTACATTAAGGATCTTGGATGACTGCAAAACTGTGATTAGATGAGCTCTGGAAAAAGCACTGGAGTGGATATGAAGTACCAGTGCCGCCCGGTGCGTATCCTACCTGCTTGCCACGTGCTACCACTCTGAAAGCGGCACGCGACCTGTACTTTCCCTTTAATTGCCTCAGTTAAAAAAAAAAAAAAAAAACCACAAAAAAACCACCAAACCAGCTTAGCTTTAAACTCACCTTCAAAAGCTACCGGACTTTGCACCAAAACAAATATACATGCACATGATTCATACCGACTCTCCTTGGGTGCTCCGGCAATAACACAACTTTTAAAATCACTGCACCTACTTGCTAAATAAACGTGCTTACACCTTTGGTGCATGAAGAACATGCATACGTAGTAGGTAGGCAAGCATAAGTTCCAACTGCAGTTTTAATTTCCACACTTGGACTGAATTATTTACAAAGATATGAAATCACAGCAAGCTGACATTTACATGGTAATTCCTTCTTGAAATCTGCATAAAACATGAGCAAAGGCTGAGAAACTACTGAGGCTTAGATTAAGGCTACAACTAAATCCAGACAAGAATATGTAAGTATTGATTGAAGTATGCTGGGAGAATTTACCAGTTACAGTGTAAGCTAATCTAGGCATGTAGGGGAATACATACATACTGCAGAGGTGTATAGGAGGACACATTTAAAAGAAAACCAAGCAGAAGTTGCTAATAATTGTATTAAGAAACACGATCCACCATATGTTCATTCTTGCTTCTGTGTTCCAATATGTTGTGCTAATGTACAGGCTCCTCAGGGAAAGGGCAGATTTTCTGCATGATTATTAAAGGATAGTAGAGAGAGCATGGGGTATTACAGGAAAGTAGGGCTGGGATTTGGAAGCAGACGTCAGAGAGGGGTACAGAGTTGACGTAAATAGTAAAGAGAATCAAGAGGGATGGTAAAAGATAGCTTTAGCTGGAGAGGGGGAAGAATGAAAGCCAAAAGAGATGTTGCAATAGTCAGCTAATGAATAAGATATGAATCATAGTTACAGTGGTGATGACAGGTTTTAAAGATGTGGTCCAAGAAGAGAATTTCAGTGAGACAAATAAAACACTGAATGTGAAATTGAGATTGGAGGAAAAGGGGCAACATTCATTAAGCCAACGGAGAAGAATAAGGAAGAAGTGAAAAGACTGGATAAGAAAAGACACTCTTTGAAATAGGAAACATTGAAATGGTATTCAGTTCAAAGGACTGGAAATGCAGGGATCAATAAATTGAATTAAGCAATTAAATTAAGAATTAATTAAATTAAGAGTACAACTATTTCCAAGGATAATAGGAAAAAAACTTGCATATAGGAGGAAATTGTTATCCCTTTAATCACACATCATGGCAAGTACCATGTGCATCAAAGGAAGGAAGGAGCAAAAAAAAACCTAGCAAGAGAATAACAAAACTTCTCCCTAGTTCAAGATACCAAGCAGTGATTTGTTTTCTAAAGTTGTGTAATTTTATTATACTAAAATATAATATATACTAAGTCTAACTAATTTTATAGCAGTTCTCAGAGACTAAAAGACCCATAAATAAATCTGCTAAATCCTGCTGAATAATACAGTGTCCAGTACAAAAAGAAATGTATAGAAAAGGAATCTTACACTGGAGGAAGAAACAATTCAGATGAGAAGGTAGGGGGGATTTGGGAAAGAGTTTTAAGAGCAATTGCTTATTCCCATATACTGTTTTCAAGTTGACAGTTTCCCCTATGGTTCCTCCACATCCTGCAGAAGGCTCAAGTGTGGGCTCCCCCTCAGAAAAAAGCTTTGGGCCGTACTGTTTTCCCCCTTTCTTTCAGTTCACCCTTAATATGTGCATCCTGCATTTCTGTAAGAAAGGTGCTTCCTCACTGCTAATAGTTTTTCTTTAAATAACTTTTTTATTAAAATGGAGAAATGAAACAGATTGACAGTAATAATGACTGGCAGGGGGAGAGAACTGTCACATAAAAAAATGTTAATTCAACAATTCTCAGCATTGCTGCCAATCATATAGCTACCCATAGCAATTGACAGCAGCAGCATAAAAAGAATATCAGTTATTAGAGAAATTCTAAACATTTTGAGTTAAGAAGGGTTAATTAGTAAGTTTAAAGCACCATCATCTTACATGCAACTGTTCTTAGTCTTTTTGATACAGGAAGAGACGTATGGACAACTGGAATGTTTGATCTTGACACTCTGACAAATAATTAATTATTTCACTAGTAAGTAAACAGTAATGAGTAAAATAACTTTCAAATATGGATAGAAATTATCTGAATGACTGAGTTCATATCTTACATTGATGGGATGGCATGGTAAACACCTCTAACAAAAATTAAATATAAGTAACAACTTTAATCACTTATTATGTTGGGAAATAAAATCTCAGCTTAGATTAAAAAAAAAATAAATCCAATGTCTAAATAGTTTTGTGGAACATTAGACTTGTGTACACCTGTAACTTGCATCTTGGTTCCATCCAAAACCTGTCATATTAAAATGAGGTCGCTGAGCCTCATATGATTTATCTTAAAACGTTTTCATTTATCATCTTTAGTGTTAGTGCTTTGTTCTAATCCAGGAGAGAGATGCCCATCTAAAAACAACAAACCCTCAAAACCAACCTGCCCTAAAAACAGCAACAAAGCACAGTAGCACAGACGATTCCGAAACAAGACTGCTGTACTGGGACAGAGCTTCGTAATGAAAGGTCAGGATGGGTAAATCTCACAGGTCTCCTCTGTTTCACCGGTTTGCTTGGTGGTGGGGTTTTTTTCAAGGAAGTTGATTTGGTGAGAGAGAACTGCTCTTTTAACAATAATTTGCATAGTGTGTATGCACGTAACCCATGTATTAACTTAAATCAGATGTAATCATCTCCTGTTCATTATCACATGAGACTTTTGGCTTTGACTTATTTTGACCAGGCACAAATGAGCAGGATTCAGCATACACAAAATTGTATGCAAAAAGTCTTAAATTACACTCAAATAGTTTTCTACACTTCTGTTAGTGACCTCTGTTCATAAAACTTGTTGTCTTGTGATGGTCCAGCCACATCTATTCTTTAAAGAAGAGTAATTAAACAATATTAAAATAAACTTCATTTAGTACATGCTAGTTCAGTAAAACTTCAGTAGTCACATGAAAAGAAACAGAACCATACATATGCTATTTCAGCTTATAAAATGCTGGCTACAATGCTTGGTCTCTGCAGTTCCTATTCAAATAAATACCTAAATGGGAAGGCTCTATTTCACTTATTATATCAACTATGTCAGGGAAGTCTTTCATGATGACCCAGCAAAAACGAGGTACACTGTCTGTTAAAAATCTCTATTGTCAGATCAGCAAGGGAAACCACAGCAAATATTTGAGTATGAGGCCATCCCACTTCCTGCGTTTTACCCGTAGTTGGAGGAGGTGGTGAAGGCGTTCCAAATTTTTGCTGGTATAGTCCATTTCCCAGACTTCTGAATGAGTCTGTGCCGACTTGGATCTGCTCATCTGCTTCCACAGAATTGTTAGGAGAGACTCTGTATCTGGCCTTTAAATAAACGGAAAAGCATTTTTGTTATGCAAGTGAAAACATTTTGTGACAGAAATGCTGCGCATGACCATGGAGACCTCTGACAAAGCCAGCTGGCTACTGGAAAGATGGAAAATCAACGACTGCACAAGTCTGGCTGCTTGTTTCACAACTGTCGAGCTGTTAGGCAATAGTAGTATAGTTATTGCATATTAATAGAATATAACACTAATTAAAGCTTATTCCAGCTAAAAGCCTAGCAAATAATCTAATTTCTGATTTCTAAAAGCTTGCACATTTAAATAGCTAATGGATGTTTACGATATTTAGCATGTTATTAAGATTTGAACTGCGATACAAATTTACGCAATCCAGTCAGTAATCTACACTTAAAGAGTGCTTTTGGTACAATAAGAATCAGTATGGTCTCCCATAAAATAATATTTTAAATGCAGAATACATTCTCCTCCTTTAGTACAGATGCCTTCTGCAACACCAGCCATTTTTATGGACAAAACATATGCAACTTCTTTAGAAGAAAATACTTCCAAAATAGGGATTAAGAGAGCTCTTCTCCATGTCTAGGATAACACAGTCCTCTTCGCTGATCACGCTGTAGATGGGGGTTGCTATGAGTTTGGTTATCAGCAAGTGTGGGATGGGGAACCCACAGCTCGTAAACAGGAAACAGCCCACAACTCATTTTAAATTCCAATAAATATTTTGTGTTTTTACTGTGCCTTTGGGACAGCGTTAGTGTGTGAGCCAGGAAAAGATGTATGAAACATCTATTTGCCCCTCAGAAAAGCTAGCTGAGCTCAACAACTGGGATAAAGCCTAGACACCCTGGCACGCCTCTCACTGGCAACAGCAAAGCCCTGGTGTGGTGAATCCCTCAAAATTCCCAAGGCAAAAGCCCGCAACCATACCAAGATCTTACTTTTGAGAATCGTACTGCACGGCTTGTACAACGTCACCTCAGGGACTAGCAATACAAGTTAGCATGCAAACAGACCTCCTAAATCCAGTCTGAAACTTAGAAAACTCAGACCCGTGGAAATTCCAAGACAAGTGTCCTCACTCTCCACAACTTCCTTGCAAAACAAGAGGGGAAACAGTTTTAAGAGCTGATCACATACGCAAAGAAAACCAATATATATATGTAACTGCACAGATGATTGTTCTGCTTGTGTATATTTCAGGGGGAAAAAGTAAAGAGAAGGAAGGGAAGTGAGGAAGGGAGGAAGCAAACCAAACTGAATGAAAAACTCATCTGCTCAGATAACATCTTTGATGGAAATAGTCTCTGATCCTTATTACCAGTTGAGGTTTGTTACACACAGACTGTGGGGAAACATAGTTGTTAAAATTAGGAATTAACTTACTAAATCAACTGCTCCTTGTGGCATTGGGTGTTGGCCCAGCTTGGGACAGACCTTTGAGGAGCACTGATGGTTAAGTTGGGCTGTGACCAGAACCAGCTTGAAATAGTCTGAAAAAGCCTTAAATAAATGTGAGGGCTTTTGTTAGCTTTTATTTTCTGCAGTTAATACTGCCTTTTATTGGTTGGTATTGAGGCATGCCTTCTGATTGTTTTTTAAGCCTCTACCGTTACTGTTGTTCCTGTAGGGAGTGCTCTGGTGTCCAGGTCCATGTGCTTAAGCCAAGTTTATGAGGAATTTATGGGATTAAATATGGTGCTCACTGCAGTAGTGGCCAAGCCTCCAGGACATTGCTCTCCTTCCTTCCCTTCTGGGCCTGTGTTTCTGTTTTCTGAACTGCCACAAACTCTGTTTCCATTGAGTAAAAATAAGCAGAAGCTGCATGTGCGTACTTGGTAGCTGTAAAATAACTTCCCATTGGAAACATCTGAAATGAGTCATGTTTTCTCCTCCTGGCACCTAAGTTATTTACTACTCAGGTCAGTAATAAAGTGCCTTTTTTTCCTCCAAATGGAGTGAGAATGTGAAAGTGAAAATGCAATTCTATGATTAAAAAAAACTAGTGATATCTTCTGTACAGAGATGACCACAATCACGAGGATCATCAAGAAATGTAATATAGATGAAGCTGTCAAATAGCAGAAATCGAGTGCGGGGGAGAAGCTGATCGCCTTTTAAACCCACTGTATTTATGCTCCTGGTTACCCTTCCAAGATGTAAGAGTCTGAGGAAGCCAAAGCCCTTTACAAAGCCTTGTTCAGGGGTTTGCTGGGGTTTATTCAGGATTTCGGGCTTGGCTTTGTAGCCGTGACCCGCGGTTACTTTCTAAATACGACAAAGCTTTTCTTAGCGGGCCGCCTTAAAGGAGAAGTCCCTGCACGGCTCCTCCGCACCTCCCCTGAGGGCGAGGGCACGGCCGCTCGCCCTCCCGCAGCCTGTCCCGGCCGCAGCCCCGCCGCTCACGGGAGGCGAGCGCAGACTTTGCCCCTCGGCAGGCAGGCAGGCAGACAGGCAGGCAGCCGGCCCGCCCCTCCGCTCGGCGGGGCTTTATTCGCCCTTGACGGAAAGTCTCACCGCCTCAGACTCGCCTCTCCCTCCCCGCCGCCGGTTCCGGGCTCCTTCCGCGCGCGCCGCCGGTAAGCCACCGGGGCGCGCGGAGGGGCCGGGGGCGGGAAGGGGAAAGGAGGGTGCGGGGGGGTGTGGGGGGGGAAGATGAGGTGGAGGAGCGCGCGTGCCCCCGCGCTGTGCCCTGCCCGACGTAGGTCTCTCCTCGCGCAGCCAATCGCGCGCGGCCATTGCGGGAGGTGTGTGCCACGACCTCACTTCCGGTACCTGTCACCCTGCCGCCCAGAGTCAGTCAGGCGCAGGATCGGGGTACTTCTGCCCTCCTCCGACCCCCCCCCCCCCGACCCCCGCCCCGCCGGGCTGACAGCGCCGGGCGGCTGTTGCCGGTGGCCGAGGCTGGCGGCGAGAGGGTGCTCGCGCGCCGGCAGCGGCGGTTGGGAGGCGTTGGGCGCGCGTGTGCCGAGAGCCGGGCGTCCCGCGGGACCGAAGGCTGATCGCGGCCGGGGACGTGGCGGTGCCTGCCCTACTCGACCCGGCCCCGGCCCGCTGCGCCCATGGGTACCGAGCGGCCGCGGGCGGCCGCGCCTCTCCGCCTGCCTGGGGGCCGGCAGTAATGCACGGTATTGCCTTAGGGGCGCTCCCCCCTTCCCGTCCCCTGCGGTGCAGAGGCTGCCTGCATCCCGGCTGGGGCTCCCGCGGCTGAGGGGAAGGGGGGCACGGGGAGGGGGCGGAGGCGGTAGGAGCGCGGGTGGGTGACGCCCCCGCCTCGCTAACACAGTGGCGTTTTTGCTAATGAGTTGTCCTTTCTTCTCCCCCTTCTATCTCTTTATTATTTATTTATTTATTTATTTATCTACCTCGTCGCCGCGTTTTGAAGCCCTCTGCGAAACTCCGGTGGTGGCAAAAGCGAGTAGAAGGAGTTAGCCGGCCTGGAGAGATGCTTTAGCTGTTCCTGCTGCTGCGCTCGGGCTTCGCGCCAGCTGCCCGCCGTGCGGGGACCGCGGTAGGCGGCAGCCCGTGGTCAAGGGGGCTAAAGGACGAGCGAGAACCGGCTCTGGTGGAGGCTGGCGTTTGTACGTAAAGCGCGATCTTGGAAACTTTGTGGGGACACTTCAGGGTGCTGGGAGGCGGGAAACAGAGGACAATGACAATGTCCTGTCATGTAAGGTGCTGTTTTGCAATTGTCATGTCTCTTAAATGCAGCACGTTTGAATTGTCCTTAACTTGGTTTGAGAAATGAACTTGGGCAGTAGGCAGAAAATATGTGCTTGGAGGTTACCTCTATTGGCTTGGCTTGGTCAGGCAGGTATTGCTTTTACCTGTCCGTTGATCAGAGGAGACTCCTGTATCACTTAGAGCGAGGAGTAGGTCACTGGAAGCTCCCTCTGTATTTGCTTTTGTGGTTTCATGAGAAAAACATGTTCTTGAGTGTCCCTATGGGGCTGTCCACTTGCTTTCTGAAAAGTAAGTGAAAAAGCATTCAAAATAGAAAGGAGTGCTAAAACGTATTGCCTTGTATTCATATTAAGATTAGCACAGGCTCACTGACACAAGTAGCTGTTCCTAAGCTCTCTGGTGGAAGGAGTACAAGATTTGTCAGACAGGATTATCTGGAATCGTGATGTTTGGCACTTTGGTGGCTTTGGATGTCTTAGTAGTACTGCACAAGCAAAGATACTGCATAAGTTTTGTTGGGAAGGAAAGTTTTAATCAAATTGTACTTGTATCATAGAACATGCACAGATTTTGTTATTGGCATCTGACACTGATTACTGGGTTGAAATTTGCATGGTCTTTGCAGATAGCAAAATTGATAAGCTATAAAAAATGTTTCCTTTATAAATTCTGAATCACTGACTTAATATTGAGGCTACCTGGTCTCATGCTGAAACTGACAGCAGTTGTGGTGCATGTGATGTGGTCACAAGTCTGCTCAAAGCTAAACCAGTATCATAACCTTTGTTATTTGGCATGAGCTATCAAGCAGCCATTGGCTCTTAGTTACTCTTAGTGGCAACTTTTTGGATTCTAAGTAGCACATTGTAGTGTTTCAGAAAGATGAGAGTGTGTGCAGACCTTATCAGAGGTTTGTAGAACTGCGTAGCCAGCATGCTCTCTTTCTTTTCCCATGTTTGGAAGGAACGCTTGGCATAGTCCAAAAAAAAAGTTCTTATCAATCTGCTGATGCCTTATATTGAGTCTCATCCTCTGCAATCAGGTGGCATAGAGAGTTTTGGCTACCTATGATAAACCTGTTCTGAAACCCTTGTGGTTTTCTCACTTGCTTTTCAGTAGTTCTTTAATGTCTTTATTTTGTATTCATAACCCACAATACTGTAGTCCTCTTAAAGGGTATTATGAATTTTAAACTATGGCAAAAGGGTTGTATTTCAGTTGTGATTTTTGTATCGTTATGCTTTTAGTATTTTATGTCTTGAGTGTTATAAAAATATTAGAGAAGATAATGTCCTACATTAGTAGAAGAGTAGGATACATGGCCTAGGATATTTATCTTGTTCTAGAAAATAGATTATAGTGCTCACTGTTAACCCAAAGTAGTCAAGGAGGGCCATGTAAATTTTCCTAGTATTTTTTTAGAAGAACTTATTACTTCAAAATTGGAAATAGCACTTTTTGTCTCATTACTGTGCTTTAGCTTACCTGCTGAGATTTGAGTTCTGTTTCTCTTGCAAATGGCATATTTGTTGGAAGGGGGGGGGTGGGGAAGAAAAAAACATACTTGTCTTAGAAAATAAATAAAGTGGAATTCATATTTATTATAAGTACAGACATATTTTCTTACAGCATTTTTTAATTTTAAAATTTTTAATTTAATCTGACTTGTTTTGCAAAATCTCCCTGAATCATTAATTTGTTTGGTTTTTTTTAGTTGAGTGGACAGGGGAGTCTATTTAGTCAAAGCATTATTAATTTTTATAGCTATGTATGCTTTTAAAAAAAATAAATTAACAGGCCTTGTATATAAAATAAAAATCTCTACCTTTGGGGCCAATTGCAAAGACGTCTTGTGGGGCATGTGTGTGCGTGCAACTCAGAAACCATAACTATGCTAACAGTTTGTCAGCGTAGAGACTTGGATGTTTGTGAGAATGCTCTTTATGAGTAAAAGTATTTTGCTTTGTAACAGATAATTAAAATAGCACAAGGCTTTCACCATAGTGATCTTAATTGAGCACTTTTGAATTTTTTTAGTATGAAGAAAAAAGATCAGAATTATACTGGGATATTGCAGTCATATACCCTAGTAAGCTAGATGTCACTGTAGTCCTGCTGTACAACTAGGTGTTGTATTAAAAGCCTCAGTCACTTAAAAATAATTTTAGCCCAAGTGAAATGACAGTGGGTTTTTTTCTGAAGCAACATAAAGAAATCTAAAAAAGCATTATATTACATGATATCAATATCAAATTAGAATAGTAAGCTTTGGGAAATTTTGTTGATTTTTTTTTTTTTTTTTTAAAGAAAGAATGTCAACAGCTTTTAATTAATGAAGATCCACTTGTTATCACCAGTGTGCACATGAAATGGGAACAGATTCTGGAAAACAACTTCTGTTTCAACCTTGTAAGATGCTGCATGAAGTGGTGAGTACATATGTGGTCTGGGAGCTGTTTTAGCATTGTTTTTCAACAACTAGAGAAGAAAACATATTTGAGGTAGAATTTCTGTAAAGGGTGATTAATGTATAGTAAACTGACAAGGAGAGAAATCTGAACAAGTAGTGCAAACATATAGTTGATAAATGGAAAGTACTAGCACAGTCAGAGGAACAAAGTAAAATTTCATTATGTTCCAGTATCTAGTGCTGCGTTAGACTTATATGTAAAAGTTGTGTAAAGGCATTATCCAGTAGAATTCTGAATTCTTAATACTTTAGAAGTAGAGTGCTCAGCATTTCACAGGGCCAGGTGTGTAAAATTAAATATTGAATGACTTTTTATGAAGTAGGATGCTGAATATTCACTGAATGAAAAAGTACTTATCCAGTAAGGTTGGGCTCTAAATCATCACTGTCCTCAAAATAAAACTAAAATACCTCAGTCTTTAAGATTGAGGTATTTGGCATGTTTTAAAAACATTGAATTGATGTGAACAGATTGTTGTGTGGCCAGATTGCATGTGGCATTGAGATGTTGCCAAATCTGATTCCACTTCCTCATACCAGTTCTAATAGTTTCTGCTTATGAAACAATATTTATTTATAAGTACATTGCATGTGTCTTTTAAGTATTCAGGAAATATAATTTCTGTGTCCAGTGAAGGGCTTCTCTGCACGGATTAATACAATGGGTAAAATACAATTCATTGGTATTCTAATCCTGATTTAGGCTTAATTGTTACATGACTGGTTTGTGTGGTTGATTGCTGTGTTTTAAAATGCTGTAAGCATAGGCTGTAGAAACTTCTTTTATTTTGCAGATTGAAAGACAAGAACTACCAAACAGGCATATTTTGTTCTGTGGTACTATATTAATCTAAATTTATTGTTTTAAGTTCAAGTTCTCTCATGCCTGTGGAAACACTAACAGTATGAGTTCGATTTGCAAGTGTTTGGCAAATTACCTATCCCTTTCTAGAAATACTGATATACTATCATGGATTTAAAAAAAAAAATATAAACAAAAAGATTATTCACTTAATCTTTCCAAATAATAAAACAAATTTGTTCATAAGTGTGTCTGCCTCGAGGAACTCAGAGTAGCTAGCAGCTACTGAAGTTGTAAGATTCTTTGGCATTTGATTCCAGGCAGCTGAAATACATGTGAAAGTGAGTTAGTCCAATATTTTTGTATTTCATATTTTCGTATCTCATTAGTCCATTTTCAGTTTGTTGATAAGTACGTAAAAGGAAACCAGAGCTGCTGTTCTATGTGTAAATTAACTGCTGGTTGAGTAACTTCTTATTCATCTATGAGTGTATAAAATCCTGGAGCTGAGAGCATTTATTTATGTGAATAGTTTAGAGTTTCATGTATTTTGCATGGAAAAATGATACCACAATCTGTCCTAATGTTATTTAGCTTTAACAAAAAAAAATGGATCATTTGAAACTATTCTGCAGCCTATGATTAAGGTTTGGAGGCAGGGCTTACTGTCTTTTGTATGTATCCATGCATCCAGCACAGTTATGCTATCTGAGTAAGGTCTATTATCTGCATATAGACTTGTATTGCCATTCATTTTTTGTTACGCAGAGTGCTACATGCCTGTTTTGTTTTAAATAATTATTACTGGCAATGAT
This sequence comes from Grus americana, assembly GCF_028858705.1. Classification (NCBI taxonomy): domain Eukaryota; kingdom Metazoa; phylum Chordata; class Aves; order Gruiformes; family Gruidae; genus Grus; species Grus americana. Next base: position 80,157,221 of record NC_072852.1, read on the forward strand.
TGATATAACAATTCACAGAAGAAAACACTGAATTTAAACTGGAACATGAGTGTTCAGATGGTAAGAACAACTTTTGTCTGTTTGCAAAATCTATTTGAAAGTGAAGACTTGAATCACTGTTGACAGTTCCTAGCCTCCTGTTAGTGTTACTGCTTCGGCAATAATGTTATTAAGTACACTGTATTGGAATCACGGTGCAGGCGCATATTAAACAAAACAAAACCTTCTTGCATCTTTATTCAACATGTGTGGAAAATGTTCCCTAGAGTAGTAAGGCTGAAAAATATAATATGGAACCATTTGGATTTGAGGGGGAGGAAGAGGGACAAGGTGGATGTTGTATCAAGAGACTGCTTTTGGAGAATATTGGACATTGAAGTTCACTCAGCAAAGTTGAAAATGGTTAAGTGTGGTTTTTTAAATCTTTTTTCTTCATCTTTAGGTAAACATTCAATTTGGAGTAAGTGTGCTGCATTGTGAGGGGGTTTTGAGTGTATTTTTTTGTCAGTGTAAGATGCTGTATGGATGCGGCTTTATTATAAGAGAGCTACGTAAATGGGAGAATGTTCTGTCTGTGGTTGTTTCTGACCAGTTGGTTGTTGGAAATTTTGTTCTGTGAGCATAAGGTAGACTTATGTTGTTGTGCTGTATATATGTGAAATTTAAAAATGGAGTAATGTGTTTATTCATATGCCACATAGCTGCCCACAGAGGAGAGCACATACGAAATTTGAACTGGTTTTTTACCTCTGAAATTAATTCTTTTATTTATGTATATATAAAATTTATTTATTCTTATCCACCTCAGGACAAAAGACTGTTGTGTGCAGTTAAGCAGGCCAGTCTGATTAGAAGCAAATCAAGTGGCAGCTTTAGTATATATGTAACTAAGAGAGAAGCAGCAGCTGTACATTTTGTGTACTGTGCTTCCATAGAGATGTAACTGTACATAAATAGGCCAATATTTTCAAACAGCTGTCAAATGTTTAGCTTAAATGTATGTTTTGGGCACCTGATTTCCAGCATACTGAGCTCCCATAATTCTAACCAAATTTACAAGGAGTTGCATTTTCTCGAGATTAGAAATCCTGTAACAAATCCTGTGGAAATGTAATAGTGATTATCCTTTAAGAATGTAGAATTGTTCCGTTTGCAGCTATCATTTGTTTTATTTCTCTTCTACATGGCATGCATGTGTACATACATTCATATGGATGAACACATAAATATTAAAAAAAAAAAAAAAAGGATAGGATGTCCCCTCTCTGTGGTGTTCCTCGTAGTCTGCAAATATGAGGCTTACAGCGTGAGGTGTGGTTACACAGCATGGACTGATCTGATCTAGCAACTGTTGTTGAAGATCAGTCAGGCTTCCTCTTCATGCTTCTTTCCTTTGCTACCATCCGTGTGTTTCTGTCCTTCCTTTTTGCTGCCCCTTAGTGAGTCTGTTCAGCTATCTCTAGCTATTTATGTTTTTCCTGTGTTACATTTCTACTGGCTTAATATGATGAATTGTTTCACTGAGGCTGTATTTACACTAGGGAATAAAATATGCCAGAGACTGTTCTCTGGACCTGGAACAGAGTGGTCAGGATTGCACACACATAACAGTCTTCCTCCCGAAACAGCATGGTTGCATCCAGACCGCCAGTGGAGACCAGTTTGCTGCTCTGCATTTGCTGTCCCCTTAACCATGGTTGGGCATTTTTCTGGAAGAGTGCCAAGCTGGTATGGGCCAAAATGGTGTCAGAGAGGACGCTAACAGCATGGCTCGAGCTTGTGCTCCGTCCCTGTTTTATTTACTATTATAGATGTGACCAGAGAGGTCAGACAAATGCGAGAGCCAGCCCAGGCAGGACAGAGCTGTGTGGCTGGAAGTGAAGAAGGGAGAGGGAGGGTGCAGGGCTGACAATGACAGGGAGCTACAGAAGGGATATCCTTTTGATGTCAGGGAGCTATTACATTACTTAAGCTGGCTCGTCTAACTGTACCCTTAACGTAACTTTGTTTTGCAACCAACTTCAGTTTGGCTCTGCGGAGGGCTGGGTCCCTATAACTGCTTTTTCAAAGTCTGATTCAGTCAGCTAAAATGCCTTACAAAGTGAATTAAAATTGGTATATCAAAACATATATATGACTTTTTAAACAGGTTTTCTTATCCTGGCTGTTTCATTGGACTGGTTTTTTTCTTCCAGCTTTCTGTAATTCAGACACTTCCTTAGTTAAAAGAAGTGGGGAGAAGTGGGGTGGCAGGCAGGCAGCAATGGTGATACTGTTGTTAATATGGGGCTGTCAAACCGATGAGTAGACACCATTCATGTCATATGAAGGATGAGCAGAGAGCTTAGATATCAGGAAAATAATTGGTTATATTTTGACATTCTTTGTGCAGGAGTATGAGGCTTGTGATCTCTATACTGTAGCGAGTGACCTGATTTAGAACTGTGAAATCATGTGTCCCAAGTATATCCTCTATCTGACGTGTCAGTAGCTTAGAAGTACTTGATGTCCATTTGCCAAAAAATGTAGATTCATTGCATTCATACTTGTTGCCAAGACTTCTGTCAGCAATGCTAATTCAGTGTAAACTTTGTTTTTGTGTGATACATTTATCGCAAAGAAAAACTTATTAAGGTTGGAATTTCTAAATTACTAGGACAAAGCTGAAAGCCTTTCTCTTAACAAAAAAAAAAAACCCAGCAACAGCAAAAAGTGAAATTATTTTGTTTCACGTTACACTCTGGGAACTCTGAGTTGTGGCATGCCATTAAATCAAAGTTAGTTTATTTTTAGCAGTTTTTATTTATTTATTTATTTAAATGTAATAGCTGAGCAACAAGAGCCTGTAAAAATACTTTGAAAGAATGAGTAAAATTGTAGTACACTGAAGAATAAGTAAACTACACAACTCCAGGTGCTGTTTATAGAAGACATTAGATTTTGTCTACTGGTAGAAGAGTATAAAAGCTAGGCCATTAGGATTAGTCAATTAATTTTTAAAAAGACACTTGCAAGCAGAAGGGGCCTGAATCTGTAATATCTTGTCTGAGTGTCGTTCTCTTTTATAGGATATAAATCCTTCTGTTAAGCTGAACTTAAGTTATCAAATATGTCTTTTTATTATGTCTGGGCAAGGGAATAAAGTTTATCAGTGAAATAAAACCACTGAAAAAACACAGTGGTGTTCTTTTCTGCTAAGAAGGCGAATTCAGGCTTCTTGAATCTCTTCCAGAAACAGATGTAAATTCCACTGTAGCTTTTCAAATAGTGAATAATCATGGTCTGTTATGTTTGGTGATGAATCATGCAAGGGGTTGCAGATGGTGAGAAGAGTGCAGCTGTGCAGATACTAGAGGAGTGGAGATAGAAGACTAGAGGATCCTGAGGGGATACAGGAGGTGATCTGAGGATGGGTTGACATGGCTTATGAAAGAGGTAGGACAGCTGAAAGAGTATTGAAGCTGAGTGTGCCAGGGTAAAGCCTAAACCGAAACCTGAGATTTGGGGATGGGGAGAGTGCTGGAGACTGAAAAGGAGGTATACTTCAGGCAGAAAGATATTTTTTGTTGTTGCCGATCTTTGAAGCAAATGTTGCAGCATCAGATGCCAAAATAACTGGACTTCTGTGCCAAGCCAAAACAAGGAGACTGAGCTTACATGTGGAGGTTTAAGCTGTAAATGACAAGAGAAAACTAAGAGGCGTCATGTTCCTTTTAAAGGAATGCTAGTCACGGGTAGGAGAGCTATTGTAGTAACGGATAGAGATGCAAATTTGGGGTTTTTTTATTTCAATGGTTCTGAGCAGGACCTGTGTGATGAGATGGAGGTGGCAAAATTTGGGAGTTTGCCAGGTGGGGAAGTTGTCTCTGATTAGGTGTTCTAAAAAAGGGGGATTGCTTGTGGTTGAAGGTAAGATTCAAGTGAAGCTTTTCTCAATCTTAAACCAATATGTTAAAAAGTCCAAACCATCTTTCAATTTTTTGCATTAAGTAATTTTATTTTATCTTTTTCTTTTTTTTCCCCTCTCTCTTTTTAGATAAAAAGTATTGTTCCAAAACAATAGGTCTTTATTCAGGAAGAATGTTGCCATTAAGATGTCTGTAAGAACAAGTATTTTTGCCCACAGGTCAGAAATTCTCATCCAAAGTGAATATTTAACCACTATTTCAAGGACAACCAATTATCTTAATAAAGTGTGTGATTAGGAGTCAGTGAGGGACCCTGGAAAACTGTAGAATACTCCCAAGCACTGACATAACTTCAGGCACCCATTGTATTGTTTGTATATCCTACAAACCTTAGTAAATATAAAAGAAATAATGAAAGCAAACTGGAAAGGCAAAAAAGTGGGGGATGGGGGGAGGGGGACAGAAGTCCAGATCTATCTTGAAAGAGAGTTATGCTCTAAAACTGCTATATTGAAAACTGTTTTCAGGATTGTTTTCTCATCTCTTTCAGTCTCGTTACCTAAGAGAGTTAGGTATATGCCAGATGGTCTGCTGCCCTCTCCCCACACCCAATAACTTTGAACCTGCACGTCTTGTCAAATTTGACAGAGGGGTTGCAAGGCGTTCAAGTTCTGTACTTTTTATTAAAGTTGGCAGTTGGAAAGTAGAAAGGAAAACACATTGTTGACCCTACTGACAAAATGATGCAATATGAATCCAACAATTATCTGTTCTGTTTGGCCTGTCAATTGCCAATCAGCATAGGAGCACTAGCAAGCCAGTTGCAACACGCAGCTCTGAACCAGCTACAGCATGTTTGCTGTTTGCATACTCAGTAGTTCAGGGACGTTCTATGGGGAGAGGGAACTGTAAGTGTAGTGAGAAGGGAGACGTGATAGGACGATGCGGGGTGACAATGGTATGAAAATTTTATGTCTTTGGGAGGAAATCAATAGTAATTAAAACTTTTTTATTTCTTCTCCCCAAAGTTGCTCTTTTCCCAGTGTGTAAATGCTGGTAAGAGTAAATACCACTATGAATTCTACCTTTCAAATTTGTGTACTGTCACAACTTCATGCTCCCAGGCTTTTATCATGTTGTTTAAACTCACAAAATTATATACAACTACAAAAATTTAATTACCGATCAAACTCAAAACTACTTGGTATCTGTAAAATATTAGATTGTGTGGCAGAATAATAATATTAGTATTATATAACATATATATGTATTCAGTTGAAGTATTTATGTCACAGGAACGTTCCTGTGCTCTTCTGTCAAAGAGTAAGCAAGATTGAAATCATACGGGAATAACAAATATGCTCACAGAACAAAAGATTAGTTAATTATTTCTTATCCTTCATTTTACTATAAATTTAAACTTAAGGCAGGTATATTTATTTATAACACAGCAAGGATTCTAAGTTCTAAAGAGTATGTTGCTACCAGTCCTGCTATCACACATAAAGGTCTGTGGATATAAAACAAAACGGATTCTTATATCCGAGTTTATAAGAACACATTTTAAGGTATCCATACATGTACATGAACCCTAAAGATTGTTGAAATATTATCAGTTTTAGAAAATGCATCAAAATCTTTGCTTGACTCTAAGTTAGTGGAATTGTTTTTTATTTCTTTTCATAAATACAGAATGTCTAAAATTTCACATTTGTTAGTAAAAGTTACTAGACAGCTTTGCTTGTAAAAGTTATGATGCCTGTCTGGATAGAACAGTCATCTATGTTGTTGGGTTTGTTTGATTTTTTGGGGGTTTTATCAAACACAGGAGCAAGTAAAACTTCAGAGTTATAAAGGTTTATGTAACAGCACAGTCAATATGTTTAATGGAAAATGGCCAAAAATTTTGCCTGGCACTGCCTCTGTATGTATTAGATTATAATTTTAATTGACGATTTTAGTTGCACAGATGTCTTTAATTTGTTACCCTCTGAAGTTTATTTTTACCATATGTAGCGAAAATGTACTCTGCAGGAGACTTAGCAAGAGGCTTACATTTTATTTACTTCAAAAATTGATTATATTGGAGATAATCATTTAGTCACCACACTAAAATGCAATTTGTATTTGCCTTTTACCCTCAGATATCTTTATCCTTCAACAAATGAAGTCTCTGTAGAATATCAGGGTATAGTTAGAAAATTGTTGAGAAGCCCCTTTGCATAATCTGAGATGCCGTAATCACATGCGTAAGGAAACAATTGCAACATTCCAATTTAGTCTTAAGGATCTGGTTTCCAGTGAGCAGCATGTTAGGACAGATGCGTAGGCTGTTCGTAAATGCTGTACATGTTGGAATCAACTTTGACTTCACCACTCAAACTTACTTTTACATATTATTTTTAGAAAAAAATAAACTGATAATGGTTTATTATCTAAACTGGTTTAGGACATCTAATATGTGCATGCAGTTCATAAAACAATGTTTGTGGGATTTTTGTTATGTTCCTTTTTTAAAAAAATCTCTTAATTCTGGGCATACTATGCAACCAGATTTAGCCTCAATCTGAGCACTGATTGCTGAAGTTGAGGTATCCCTAACTGTTAATCAATTCAAATCTTGGCTTATGTAATTAGCTTGTCAGACCCTTGTACAGTATTGCACAACTTAGAAAAAACAGATGACTTCCAAATAAATGTGTAAGGAGTTTTGGGACACATGGGGAAAGTAAGATAGCTTTGAGTTCTTTAACAGGGTAATAAAAATATAGCAAATACTCAGATGACACATTTGTGTGAACATGACCTTGGATCTTGGATCAAATAGCAGATACATAAATGCCATGTTTGTCCGAATGTGACCTTGCATTGGTTCAAATATCAGTCATAAATCAAATCCTAGCTTTTAATGTACATGTAAAGAAAACAGCCTCTGAAATGATGCATCAAATCTTCGTTTCTCAGTAGTTGTGGTCTTCACATGTAAGTGTTGAGCAAACACACAGAGCATCTGTGGGCTAAACAGTATATTCTTTTTGCTTCATTGCCTATAAGATGTTGTCATGAAGAATTTAGAATCTGTAAAAGTTAGCAGCCGTAGCAATTTGTGCTTCAATCATTAACGTGTGTAATCATTTGAATCTTGCTCAAGTATGAAATAATTTGAGTGGAATATAACAGTGACTTGAAGAGATACTGATCTTGAAATGCAATGGATAAAGAGCAAAACCTGGAGATTTTTTGAGAGAGGAAAAGAAAAAGGGGTATATCACAGAACCATAGAATGGTTTGGGTTGGAAGGGACCTCAAAGATCATCTAGTTCCAACCCCCCTGCTGCGGGCAGGGACACCCTCCACTAGACCACGTTGCCCAAAGCCTCATGTGTTGCAAGCCTAAAGGTGTATATATAACAGTGAAGTGGGGTTTTCATTAGAAACTGTTGTGAGCTGTAAGTAGTACTTGTGGAACTGTATTTGAACTTGAAAGAGAGCACATGTCAGAGAACAGAGAGTACTCTGTAACATAGTGGTTACTAAGATGTTGCCATGGCTTAGTTTTTTGCAGGAAAAAAAATTCCTTTTGTTCTTTTGAATCTCTTGTTAATAAAATATACTTCCTTCAATGGTCATGCCTCAAAAATACTGGATAGTATTAACTCCAGTCTGAATATTTGCTTTACATGCATTAATAACTAACATAATAAATTGAATACACTACCCCCCTCCTGTTGTTCAGGCTGATTTTTTCTTCTTTAAATATCATGTTGATAATAGTATATTTATTCTATAGATTAAGCTTGTAGTAGATTCTCAACTGTGTCAGAGCTCATTATTTACTGTAAAAGTAGAAATAGAAACAGGATAAATGGAGAAAGAAAAAAAATAATTGCAAATTGCCATTCTTCAGGATTTCTAGGCATCTCGATGATAAAAGTTGAAGCAAAACTAAAGACTTTAACGCAAACTTTTCCACTTAAGTTTTTGACAATGCTTGCTTGGTTTAGTGTCAGGAATCGTCTGAACATCAGACTGGATTATAATGTAGTTTAAAAAAACCCCAACAAACCAAAACCAACCAACCAAACAAAAAAACCCCAGAACCTCAAAAAAACCTCAAACAAACAAACTCAACAAAGAAAAGACCCCACCAAAAACACTTCCTGAAGAAAACAGTAAAGTGAAGGAGAACATTATAGGTTACCAGTAACCTTACTATAATATTATATAGTTTGTTAACTAATATTACTATTGACTGATATTGAAGTCCTGACTAGTCAACTCTTTAAAGGATTCAACAGATACAGATTTAAAAGAGATTTGAAAGCATTACTTTGACTTATAGCTACTTCTGACTTTAGTTTCAGTTAATCTTTCACTAGGAAAAAAAAGTCAGACCTTCCTCTTCCCAGTTACAGAAACCACTGAAGTATTCACTTTTTGGATATGAAAACTCCCACTTCGAGGAGAAAAAACAAACCAAAAAATCTCAGTGTCATATTGGTATTCTATGCAGACTCAAACCTATTTGAGCTTGATGGCAGTTCAAGCAACAACTCAATCTCCACTCTTTACAGAGATGAGGTAGGAAGAACAGATTTTTCTTTTATCAGAAGGATCTTGATGCAAATTTGAGTAATGTCACATTTGATGCATCTGACATCCGCTTATGTGGAAGAAAGCAAGCGTGACTTCAGATAGATGTAAACTTGAGGTGATAGACCTGTAAGTCTTGTCTCTGGAGCCTGAAGGCAAAGGTTGCAAAACCTTTATGTCCCATTGCTGATGAAGTCCAATCTGTCTCCTGTTGTTAAAGGGGTTAGCAGTGACTAAAGACAGGCTTCAGATCTCATTGTACTGATAACCTAGAACTGCGGTATTTCTTTACACCTTAAGTTGATCTCTGTCTGCTAGAGGTTGACCAGTCTAATATTGTGGCTCAGATACGATGAAATATATTTTCTGGTCTAATATAAAGGCAGTGTAAAAGTCATGTATGTAAAGTGTTCTCAACTGAGTTCCTAGTTACCAAGTTCTTGAGGGGCTTGTTGAATTTAAAATTTAGAAAGCCATTTGATTCTAGGATGTTGTTTTATTCTTTACAAGCAACTGAAGTCTTTCTTTGAGTTAGATTCTACTTTCAGCTTGAGTTTCCAGCATTAGAATTATTAATTTATTTATTTATTATATTTATGTGTTTGTTTATTGGAGCATGTTGTTTCAACTCAGAGTAAATGCCTGTATCTTCCATTTACTGGATTTCTGTGGGAGTTTTACTGCTGGAAGGATGGTGAATAACTATGGGATGTGCATGATCTCCTCGGCCTGTATGACACTTCCATGGCCCTGTCGAAAAATGATACTGCTTAATCTAATAGAGATGCTGTGTGATCTGTAGAGCAGTTTTTAGCTTTCATCAGAAACTGAAAAAGCATGGCTACTTTTCTTCAGGCAATGTAGGTACCGGGTTTACAGGTCCAGCGTGTTGATACAATCACTGGATTCTTCAGAGGGGATTCAGGCTGCACATACACATTCATTTGTTGGCTGTGCAGCATATGTATCCCTCTCACCAACTGCTTATTTCTGCTCCCTCCATTGAGCCAGCACAAATATTTGTAAGGCTTTGCAGTGAACTGGATCAGGGAAGTGATCTATCGAAAAGTACCACTTTTTAATTTGTAATCATGGCCTCAAAGATCAGTCATGGCTCTGGAAAGTCCATTGAGTTCTGGTCAACCCAAACATTTAAGTGTAGTGCTTGACATTAGGTGAGATGAATTACCCCTCTTATAACAGAAATAATAATTCAGCAAACAGAATGCTGAAAATTAATTTCTGCTTTGTAATTTTTTTCACCATTAGTACTTGTGTCTATTGTTTGAAAGTGAGAGGGTATGATATTTGAGATAGTTATGTTGCAGTCCTGTTATTAGTTATTTCTTAAACAGTAATCTTGGCAAAACAAACAATTTTTAGAACTATTTAGAAAATAATGAATGTGTTACATAATTGAAAGAAAACATTGGAGGAAATCGTGAATATGTAATCATGAAGGTATAGAAAGCAGCAGAATAGATTCACGGCAGAAATATTGCATTTAAAAGGGAGATGAGTGATCCTGTTTAGAGACATTTATCTTTCTTTACTATATTCTAGGCAATGAGACTCCACTTCAGAGTCAGGACCCAGGAAGTAGCTTCTATCTTGTGCCACTGAATCTTGGAAAGAAGCTACAGGGAGATGCCAACAGGGGGGACTGAAGCTGGCTCAGTAACTGCAGAGTAGTTGAATAGCGACTGTTAGTGATTATGTCATTGCTCTCTGTATTTTTTCAGTCTGTGCTTTCCCCACCTTCCTTGGCTGATTAGTTGCTTTTTTCCTGTCTTTTTTCTCTCTGTTTCTGTATAGGATCTGCCCAAATTTTTGTAGCTGAGCAATGTTAAGCAATCATTTCAATAAGTATTTGGGGCTTTTTGGTCCTTGTAGGTTGTGATATTGGTGCAAATGCTAAATTTTTAACTGTGTCTTTGTATATACTGCAATTATAAGCAATTCAAAGTTCTCTTTCATAAAGAGATACGGTAGCATTTTGTTTAGCAATCCAAGATGACTTTGTATGTCTTGCCTTTAACTGAGCATTTGTATAATCATACAGATTGAGGTTTTAGATTTTTGCTTGGGAGGGACATAAGTGTTAAACAGATGTTCCTAGAGCCTTACATTTCTATTAATGTGGATTCTGCATTATGGCTGCTTTGCACTTGAATAATATGTAAGAAATCTTTCATGGCTTTCATGGAGGTAGCCATTTTTAGTATGGCCACCTCCTCTTTGACAACCATTGTTTGTTTTCTTTACAGCATTTGTATCCTGATCTTATGTTTTGCTGTTGGTAATACTCCTCTTGCCACATGGCAGGTGTTGCTTATGTTAGTATCTCCTTACATATGTTCTTACTTTTAAGAGGTCTGCACCAGGAAAACTGTGGATTTGTAGTACTTATTTGTAAATTATATTTCATAATTTTATTAAGTAATTTCCTTATTTTTTCAAAGTAAAAATAACTGAACTAACAAAACAGTGACATTCTAAGAACTGAGATTTTTGTTAAATTAGCGGGAACTTGCATGCCAAATGTCATGTATATTGCATGATAGAAGAGTTTCCGGAAACATCATCATACCTCTCTCTAAAGCTGGAAAATGTCTGTTCTGTATATGCCACAAAATAAACTTAATTTTAAAATCTCAACACTTTGCCTAAATAAGCCAGATTGGCCTTATTACATTTTCTTCAACTTGTGGTGGGCTAATAGGAGCTGGTGCTGCAACACAGAAGAATCGTATATGCTCCTTACAGTCTGACGGAGTACATCTAGGTGAAGAATACTTCTGCTTAGTGTGATTTACATAGTCACTCGTGGTATTGTTTGCACCTGACCTGTCATTAATCAGCACTGCTCTTCTCTGCATCTTCTCATTGCTGACTTACTTGTACAGCATGTTAATTCATCTGGTTTAGTCTTGTCTTTAAAAGTATGCTTGTTTGGAAAAGTTGATTAAAATTGTCAATTTTCAATAAGAAAATCTTGCCTTTCCTCTCTCTTTTTGGATTATGTCTTTTAAAATTCAATGGGACAGAAAATCCTGGGACCAAAGAAATGCTGCTGCCTGGCTCAGTAAGTTCTACTTGGGTTTGGCTGAGTAATGTAAAACAAACAAAAAAATTGTTATATTGTTTTTACCACATTTAACATCAATCAGCAAAATATTTGCAGTGTTTCAAAGCTTTATCAGCTCTTCCCATGTGAGATTAGAAGTGTGCCATCTCTGTATCTTCTGATGCAATTAGATAAATGCATTCAGGGGAGGAAAGTAAAACTCATCATGGTCCCCACTTTCTGAAGCCAGTAGACTTGCCTCTGTGGCCTGTATTCTTACTCCAAGAAACCCTCTAGTGTTTCTCCAGCTCTGTAAGTACTTATGGATCAGAGAAAGAGGATTGCCTGTTTTCCCTTTGTGCTTGGGCAAAGTTGTTCTTCCTTTTTGATCAACCAATAAATTAACAGCTTTTTTCCTGCTGCAGACTAATATACACCAGGTTGCCTTACAAGCTGTGTAATTCCACTTCTGTTTAATGCACTGCTCAATTATAAGGGGAGTGATTTGGGGAAAGAACATTGTGCAGTATATATGTACATTCTACCACAGAGCATAAAAAAATAAGGTAGCATAATCAAGGAATTTTTCATTACTTTTAAGAGCTTAACTTTGCAATTCTAGTATAGTTTTTCAAAATCAGCGTATGTGAATTTTGTTTTGTTTTAAAGACAAGGATGCTTATAAGTTGCATATGATATCTTGGAGTACAACAATGTAGAGGGAAAAAATACAAAGTTATTCTGTTGGGGTTTTTTTGGGGGGATGCAACTGACAGTCTTGACAAAGTGATGGCTCGTGAAAATTTTTCATCTCATGCATAGTAAATTTTCTTTGTCTTAGGTTCTTAATATTTTGTAAAATATAAAATATTACTAGTATGTAAGGTAACAAAGTATGAAAACTGAATCAAATGTCACGGGATAGAGGAGAAAACATGCATACTTTCCCAGATAGGAGACTGGACTTCATATTTTAGGTACAAAATTTTATCTTCAGTTTGTTTTTACATGTTGAATCAGGATATTGGAAATATCAGACTTTTCCTATTCACCTAAGTTTTCTAAAAGTATCTACTGCGGTCACTAGTCTTAAATGTGCTGTGTTCAGCCACAACATTCTCAAAGTGACCTAGAGGTAATGATTGTTTCAACTTTAACTTTGATATTTGCAAGCAAGCCCTTTACACAATCAATTTGTTTATGCAGTAAATCCAGACTTTGTTACTGCTTCTCAGAGACCTTTGCATCGAAGAGAACTGCTTCCTTACAGAGATTATCCCTAGTGTGGCAAGTATTAAATGTGGAAGGGCCAGGGGTTTAGTCTCCCACCATCCTTTTCCAAAAATGAAGCAAATAACCGAATGCTGCATAATTAGGTTGGTTGAATCTGTGATTTCTTTAAGACCTGTTTCAAGTTTATAGGTAAGTTACTCATTGGGTATTTGCAGTGTGGTGGTGGGAAAGGAGGACTTCCTCTGAAAATAGACATATTTCAGAGATAACAGGCTGTGAGAGACCACCAGTAAAACCTATTTATCCTTAAAACCGTAATTTCATTAAATCGTGTTCTTATTTTTCTATGTCATACTCTCCTGTTTTCAGTTTATTTTGTGTGTGTTTGTATGCAGGTGTAGGAAAGGCAGTATGGAGACTTAATATATTGTATGGGAAACTGAGAAAATCCTCTGCCAATGTCTTTGTGGCACAGAATTTTTCAAAAGTCTTAAGAGTAAGAAGAAATGTTGATTTATACAGATGCTTGAGTGGAATGATCACGCTGCACCTACCACATCTGCTGTTGTAACACACACAGGTGTTTTTGTAAAGAAAAACATTCTCTGTGAATGCTACTGAAATGAACTTCATACTCATTGCCCTTTTTATTTTGGAAGCTCTATTTTCATACAAGCAAGGATCAATGTGCATTAAATGAAACCTACCAATGAAAGCATATGCCTGTGTAAGCATGGACAAAATACGGAGAAGACAGAAGACAAACGGTTTATTCTATGAATACTAGACATTCTACTTAAAGGTTTTCTGTGCTTATGACAAAGAAATAATTATTACTTTTTCAGTAATGAAAATATTAGTATATTTTGACAGTCTTCAGAAATGGTTATGTAACGGCTATGCTTGCTAAAGTAGCTAGTTAACCATTGACAAGAGCTGTAATGATTAGCAGCTGTAATTTACTAGTAGTGTTTGAAAGTACAAAAGGGTATGTAATTTAAAAGCTAGAACAATAAGCACTTAATTTATGTTTCACTAGCTGTTAGGTTGTTCATACATAAATTCAGCTAAAAAGACTGCTGAATTTTAAATATTTACTGTAAAAGTGGAAAAACACGGTGCAATTTGGGCAATGCTAGGCGCGCTGCTGAAAGCTGTTGCCATGTTCAGAGTTCAGCTATCAAGCCTTTCCTTTGTTTTCTTGTCAAGTAATGCCTATTTTGTTTCAAGGTAGACTTCAGTGTTCACTTAATATTTTAAAAATACTTGTGCTGGACAAAGAAGTCACACTTGGAGAGATGTTGTTGATTCAGTAGGGAACTTGAAGTAATGGGTACAAGGAGCCTAATGCCTCCTGGAACCTCCCCAGCTATCCTGGGGCAGAGTACTCCTGCTACATATCTGCAGAGGAATATAATGTTTCTGTGCTGTGAATAACTCTTTTTACCCTGGCAGAGCGTCATGAAGAGCACACTGGAGGAGCAGTGCTGATCATATGGTCCACAATTCTTTCCTTCCTTTTTAGTTGATGGCTCTTTAGTGAGACAGATTTGGTAGTCTCCTTTGGATTGTTGGAGAACGGTTATTATTTGTGGTTATCATTACAAAACCAGCTTATGTCAAGGTTTCTTTACTCTTTTCCCTCACCACCAAATAGCCATGTCACAGGGATAGCAATTTAACTTAGTTTTCACAAATAAAATACGTAAAAGTGATTTCTCATTTCTCAACTGAAGTATATTATCTTCCAGTTGTATCAGGGATATCAGGTGCATAATGTAGTGTTTTGGGCTCTGTTAGATAACTAACAACAAACAGCAGTTAGTTCCAGGTGTTACTGAGCTGGTTCACGCTGCCTCAGCAGAGAAATTGTACAAAGATATTAAAGACAGAAATTATTGGCAAAGAATAACAGATGATGTTAACCAGAAATGTTTGCAGTTGATTCTTTTTCTTACTTTGCCAAAGTAATGTTTTGTAAATGCACTCTACATCTGCAAAATTACTCTGCATCATGAGTCTTCATGAGATTGGAAGCATTGCTCTGAATAAATGCAGATGGTTTAGTAATAAAATCTTTGTCAGATAATCTACAATAATCTGTGCCATTTTCCTTTGGTGTGCAACCGTGCATTCCTAAAGCATTATGCTAATTATTTTATTTTTAAGTAGTCTTTTATTTAGAGTCCTCATTCACATAATTCCTGTGGTGGTTTGTTGTTGGTTTTTTTCTTCAGTAACTATAGTCATGTATGTTACAATCATTTTAATTTCTATTTTATGTCTTCTGACAGGCTTATGAGTATCAAATGTAGATATTTCTTAATATTTTGTCAGTTTACAAGATGGTAGGATTTCTAAGAGAAACGAAGGTTGTTCTTGGAGACAGGACAACTGTTGAGCTTCAAAAGAAAGTGACAATTGGAATTTGTTTTACTAAATAGTTTTAGATTATGGAAAATCTGTAGGGACTATAACTGATAGCAATTACACTTCGGTCCTCTATGTGAAAGAAGTTATTTTGTTTTGGTTTGCAATATAATGTTCTGTTACACTGTAAAATAATTAGGCATCACAATCTGTATTGCTTGGATGCTCTTAAAATAAAAGCTACACCAGCCTTTCAACTGATCCCTTCAGAAAGAAGTTGAGATGTGCATGAAAACTCTTGTATTGCTTATAAATATTCTATTACAGTGCTGGCAATCTGGCACAATGTCCTAATGACTATTTAATATATCAAATTGGAAAACTTAATTTGACTGTTATTTTTAAATACAGCCAAGCTGTGCATAGTGATAGAGTAGCAGTGTGACATATCCAAGTAAAATCAACAGTAACGTATCTGTTGTCTGTAACTGGTGTTAGAAATCATGGATAAATTTCCATTCTTAGGCTCCTAGATACTCTTATTTGCCACACCATGTGCTATAGAACATATTTTCCTTTTTTAGTTAATACTATCCTGTTTAAAAGAAATTGGGCAAATAGATCTTTACTAAGGGTACTTGTAGTAGGAGATGGCAAGTTAGTAATAGCGATGGCATCTGGGTTTTTTCCTACTCAAGGGAGAGTGGAATTCTGTCTAGTTTGGTTTATAAGAATCAGATTTCCAATCATCTGATTTTATAATTTGTGATTGCTTTCAGTCTTCAGCCTTCAGAACTGTCTGTTGTATTTGGCTTAGTTTTAATAGTCAAAATACAATGAACCTTCTGAAAACTTTGTCATCTCAGTTATGCTGGACAGATTCTGAAATCTTCAGTGTTTACTTTCATAAAGAACTCCATTTCAGTGTGTGAAGTGAGTAAAATGAGTACAAGGTCTAGATTTTGCTATGTCTTTGTGTCCGCTACTCCTTTAGTTCTGTCCTTCCAGGTACATGGTGAGCTATTGCACTGGGCAAAAAAATCTGTATCTTTGCTCAACAATGGTATTTGGGTTGGAAAAATTGTTCCACAACCTAAATACTATAACAATATTATTTTCATGAATTGCAGGAAGCATAATCTAACTAGACACTGTTTAAGTAAACTCTTTTTTTTTTTTTTTAGCCTTAACATAGTTTCTTTCAAAAACAGGTACAATGGTGCACAGAACTGTAATAAATTGCCTAAGGATATATAAAACATATTGTTTTGTTCTAATCATCAGAGTTTATGATTACACTACAATTTCAATCTCGCCTTGTACCTGAGGGTTTAACATTTTTAGGTCTATTCACTTGGCTAAAAATGAAGAATGGATACATAGAATGTACCACTTCAGCCATTTGGTATCACAATTAAAAAACTTGGGTACTCTGAAATCAAAAGAAAGTTTTGCCAAGTCTAATGTATATACTTTAAATAACATTGATTAGCTGGAAGGATTCAAATTGTGGAATAGAAAGCCTTATGTAATACAGATTTTTTAATATTTTTTTTAATTGTTTGTTTTGCCTTACAGTCATGTAATGAACACATTGGAAAACACTATAGGAGTGATACATATGCACCATTGGTTTTCCATGAAGCAGCAGAAAGAAGTAGCAGTGTGCACTGATAAGTGCACCTGAAAGATAAATCATTTAAAAACTGTGCACTTTGCAGGTTGTTACAAGCATAACTTTTAGCCTTCTTTAGAGTAGGTCATTCTGCCCTCCATTACATCTGTATAATACCTTATGAAGTTATGGAAATATAATTGAAGGCAGCCTTTTGCCATCAGCGTGGGGATAAAAGGCTTGATTGTAGGTATCTCGCTTCAAAACATTTTGAAGGTTGGTTTTTTTGTATAACTGAATACAAGTGATGGCTGTCTTTTGTTATTAGTATGTGAAGCGGTAGTCAGCACTTTGTATTACTTTTAACTGTACCCTTTTAGTCAATTACATAGCTGAAAAAAAGACTTTTTTTCTCCAGAATAAATGCCTGATTTTCATAGGATGAATCTGTCACAGATTATCTAAGAAAAGGATTGATTTCTTAATATAAAATATTTGCTATCATAGGAATCAAGCTACCTGGTATTCAAAACTTTAAATAACATCAGGGAAGATTTTTTTTTTTTTAATCATAACATAGCACTTTTATTGTAAAATCAGCATTTGTGTATCCCCATGTAGCCAGTTATTGGCAGTTTCAAGCTTCACAATAAACTGCAGTGAACATGTGTTCTTTGCAAAAGCCAGCACTGAGCGGTAACCACAGTAACAGACAGAGCTCCTCTGAATGCCTATGAATATTCATTGCATGGACAAGACCGCAGCAGTACGTGTTTGTACGCATACTGAGTATAACACAAGTGTTAGTTACCCTGTGTAAAAGATGAGTTCTTTTAGCAGAATATCTATGCAGCAGTAGTAACATTCTGCAGCACATTTTTTAATTCCTGACAAGTCGATAGTAGAAGAATTAAAATTTGTGACATTTTCTTAGGAATCTGTGCTGTTACTCGAAGTCGATGACACTGGTGGCTAGTTTTGAAGTATCTTTAAAACTTGTTTCACTGTAGGAAATAAAACTAACTCTAGGAATTATACAGATATATTGGATTGTAAATGCTGGAGCACTCTTGCTGAAATAAGTCCAAAAGTATCAGTTTGGCCCACTTCCATGAAGATTTTAGTATAAGACAGTATTTTGTTCTCTGCAGTGTCATAAGACCTATCGAACAAATTTAAAAGAGATGAGAACAGAGGACCAAATCAACATATCTAAGCCTGTTAGATAAGGTGAGAAAAGACTGCTCAAATGTAATATGTATGCATATTGATATTTGATATTTTTCTATAATTTTTGGTGGGAAGTGCCTAATGTCTGCTATAGAAACACAGTATGTAACTTTTATCAGCAAAAGAGAGAAAACAACAATCAACAGATTGATCTTGTCATAACCTCAATTCATATTGAAGTATTTTGGGGATTATTTTTTTTCCCCCTGTTCTGTTGATGATTCATGTTGCATAAAGCTTCTAGAGCAACAGAATGTTGTATAATACTTCACTATTGGATTAGAATTCATGTATTCAGTGTGCTGTAACTGATTCAGATATTTTAAAAAAAATATTCTAATTGTAAGTACAGGAATTTATTTTTTTATTATTATTCTTTCACCAGCGTGAAGAAGTTTAAGTGACTGCTTTACTTGATCAAAATGGTGGACACTGAAAACCAGCTCTATCCCCTTACTCCCTTGGAGGAGGATGATATAGGCAGCCCTTTATCTGGAGAGTTCCTACAAGATATGGAGAATATTCAAGACCTCTCTCAGTCTCTAGGTGATGATAGCTCTGGAACTTTAAGTTTAACAGAGTTCCAGTCACTGGGAAATGGTCCGGGATCTGATGGATCAGTTATAACAGGTAAGACAGTTTAGGTTTACCATAAAACTTTCTTTTGTAAATACATAGTGATAGAAATTAAAAACTTTTTTAATGCAGTAATTGTTGTTTATGACTAAGTGACACTAGAAATATGTAAAGCGATTATAGCATAGTCTTAAAATACTTAAGGCTAAAGTTAATTTATTAGACAAATGTCACTGGAAAATCACTGTAATGTAAAGTTGCTGTTTTAAATCATCATTAGTATCAACAACTTTTTCAAAAGAACTTTTAAAAATCACTATTACTAGCAAAGAAGTTACTATATATTGTAGTCATATAGGAAGCCTCAATAGTGCACTAAAGGAGTTCCCCATTTTTAAAAGTTTCTTCAAATCACATACATTTGAAAAGTATTGTGAAATGTTTGCCAAAAAATTATAATCTAACCCTTAAAATCTAACCTAGAATTCCAGTATATTTTAGTGTACTGATGTTTTGAACATGCTGTTTTCTCCCCCTTCTCAAGAGTAGCATTGTTCAGCTAATGACTTCTACCCTGGTTAAAGTAACAGTCTCAGAGCGCTAATACATTACACAGTCTTTAGTCAAAAGATCTTTGTGAGAGGCTTTGTTTGAGACATCAGAATGGAAATCGTTGAAATGGTATGGCACACTGCAATCATGTCAGTAAGGTATTCCTTTTGAAACTGTGGGTTTACAAATTTCTTAGCAGTAGTAGAGCCATTTTAAGCACTTAATGTAAACCAACCAGAAAGTTAATCAGAATGTTTTGGTTTGGGGGTTTCTTACTTTAAATCAATTCCCAGGCTCTGATCACTATTTTACCTTACAAAAACTGTGCTGATACAACTGAGGTGGGCCTCTGTGCTAAAGTAGTTGAAATTAATAGCATGCGTATTGAAAGGAGACAGGAGAGCTGCCTCTTGGCACTATTGCCCAAAAGAATGTGTGTATAAATATGATTTGGGTCCCTTTTGGTTGCAGACCTTCACATTAGAGAGATGCCTTCTACTGGAAAAGTCATTATGTGCTGGGTTGATAACATAATCCTTCTGACACTTGCGGTTTTCTTAATTATTTGTGTGTATGTGTGTACAAGTCCTACAATAATTTAGATTAGCTTCTAGTGTCACCTTTTAATTTGAGTATTCCATGTTCATTGCAAAATGTTCTAGTTTTGCTGTTAGAGAAGTTTGAAAATGTAAACTTTCAAAGCTCAAATTCCATAAGGCAAGTAAAAAGACATTAAAATCACACTAAAATAAATCCTGAGTTTTAGGCTGTTCTTGATGACTCGGATGCCTGTGGGCTTGGCAGTGCTGGCAATGCAGACTCTGAGTTCTATGCCAAGGTTTTTTCCAACATAATACTTGCTGACCTACATTCATGAGTGTTTCTTAATCTTTCTGTTAAAATAACACACCCATTAATTTGCTAAAGTCTTGTGGTGTAAGTTGCAAGATGGAAGATAAAAGAAATTCTGGCCTTAGAAAATATTTTCCTGAAACAAGGTGGAAATATTAATTGAAATAATTAAGGTTGGAATGTGTTAGTTTTGTAATGTGTTCATCTAGTAGTAAAATGTCTGGAGAGTTTATTTCATTGTGCAACAACTCAGAAATGTTTTTTGCATTATACTCAAAAGGTAAAATATCTGAGCAAGGCTGCTATTGCTGGATTATCTTCGAAGCAAGACTTTCATGTTACTTTCCCTGTAATATCTGTTCACCCTTTCTACTGATGTGAAACAGTATGCTTTCACTTAGAGAAAATCTCTTCTTTAGAAAGAGAACTTGTCTAATTGCTTTTTAGACCTCAGTTTAGATCATCATTGAAAAGTCAGTGGGACTTTTAAGTGCATCTTCAGGCACTGGAATAACTCGGCATGAGCTAGGAATATGTCTCTTGTTATACCACAGCAATAGATCTGCTGCTCAACACTACAGCACAAGAGGAAGATGTAACGGCAAGATGAGCTGTTAATAACCTTTCTGGAAAGAGCAACTGACAGGTTGAATGGATATTGTGATACAAACTTGAAGTCATGGGGGGGGTTCTGTGTTGTTTGGGGTTTTTTTTTCCCTTTTTATATTTTGTACTGTTTGTATTGAGCAGCAGATACATGTTGAATATTGCTTTTCAGTTTCAAATTTGTTATTTGTGAAGACAGTATATGTGCATTTTTATGGTTAAGAAAATTTGCTTAATTTAAATGAAATATTAATTTGGAGTTTTTTACTTATTTTAAGCCATGGGATAAAAAAACCCTATCATGTTCACATCAAATTGATAAACATTGGAAAAATTCAAAGTAAAAAATGGAATGTAGGAAAATAAAAAAAAAAGCTTGCTTTTCTCTTATGTTGTGTGGTGCTTATTTATTGAATCCTCAAGAACCATTATCACCCTTGTAGTTCTTGTTATCAAGAGATATTTCAGTGAGGCTTTTTGTTTGTTGACATTGTATGTCTCATCAAAATTAGCAACGTTCACCCTGTATTTTGTGTGTGTTTGCACTTTTAATATAAATATTAATTATTTTCCAAACACTTAAGGCCAAATTATTAGTTCATTTAATGACTATTAACTCATGATTATTTTTTAGAATAAGCTCATTTTTTGGTGTGGTTTTCGTATAGAAATGGTATCAATCTTGATAGTATAGTATTTATGAAGTGTTCCTTTTTCTTTTAGACACCCTTTCACCAGCATCCAGTCCTTCATCCATTAATTTTGCCACAGCTCCAGGTAGCATAGATGAATCACCCAGTGGAGCATTAAACATTGAATGTAGAATTTGTGGGGATAAAGCCTCAGGCTACCATTACGGAGTACATGCTTGTGAAGGTTGTAAGGTACAGTCATAATTTTCTTTTTAAGAACCTAAATCATGTTGCTTTATTTACAGGGTTATATGAAGATAAACATTTGTTACATAAATATTTAATTAATATCATTCTAGCCATTACAATTATTCAAATAATAAACATATTTGTGATCTCTTTTCTGAAATAAATTGTTCAGATACCATAACTGGATACCATAACTTAATACCAGACCTTCATCAAGCAGGGGCAATTCACAATTGTAATTTTAATGCTGCTTTTCTGGATATAGCTAGTTAAACACTGAAACAACTTAAAACACTGAACTGTGACCAAAAATCAAAGCTTACTTGCTCCACTAGTGTTTTATTTGTGTTGGGAGTATAGCTATGAGAAGCATGCCAGTTTGCTATGTTTCCATTATAACAGTATCAACTCCTGAATTTCTCATCTCCACCACATTCTGCCTGAATCACTGAGTATTGTACCTGTTGTTGTTTTGGGGCCACTGCATGTCTCTGGGACAAACAAATGTTATCATTAGTGTGTAACTTTTGAGATGATGTGGCCCATGAATGAGAAGATTCTTTTCTTTTTCCTTCTAAGGTTTTAGTGTTCCTTTTTTTTCCCCTAAGTTATAATGTGAGAGAAATAATTGTATCTGTGTACATTTTTCTTTCATGCACAGTGTCAGAATATGATAATTTGAATTTAAATCTTATGGAATAATGCTAGAATATTTATTAGAGATGGGGAGCCAGTTCATGGTCAGTTGTGTCCCACAGTCTAAATGACATGTTGTTATGTCACATGAAGCAAAATGTTGCAATGTCCTTAAATTTGCTAACCCTATGATTTTGTAGTATGAGACTAACCTTACATTGCAGTATCAAGACATCATGGTAAGATCTGTTGAGTTACAGGCTTTTCTTTAATGCTCATTTTTGTGTCCTTGGCTTTTTCTATACACTGTGCTGTGTTGTCATACCCCTTACATTTGCTGACTGAAGAAAAGATGTGTTAAATCTCTGTATTTGTGTGGCTTACACATATGAAAGATGAAGGTTATTTCTGACAGAGGATGCTGAGAGAATGTGTACAAAAGCAATATGTGACTGTTTTGCTTAATTCTTAAGTGCAAATCTGCTCGGGTACTCTGGGCTCTTGGTCCTCTCCCAAGAAAGAGAGCTGAGAGCTACTCTCTCCTTTCGTGTTTTCCATTCTATACACGCCTTCATATACACCACTTCACTGCATAGATTCTTTGGACAGGTTATACTTTGCATATTGTTTTGCTAGTGACATCAGTAAACAATAAAAGAAAAAAAATGTACCTGTATAACTGGTTTGTTTAGTAGTCAACATTCTTTAACATTGTATATTGTTTTCTCAACCTTTTTATAGGGTTTTTTTAGAAGAACAATTCGTTTAAAACTCATCTATGATAAATGTGATCGCAACTGCAAAATTCAGAAAAAAAATCGTAATAAGTGCCAATACTGTCGTTTTCAAAAGTGCCTTTCAGTTGGAATGTCACATAATGGTAGGTAAGAGTGCCCTTAATTTGTTTGTTCCTACCCAGAGCCTGCTTCTGGAAGCAGGCACTTGGATAACATTTTTACATATTACATATGAGTTAAACCTCAGATTTTTACAGTATAGATTGTGGTAGGGGACACCAGTTTCCCTAATGTAATTAGTAATTAATGTAATTGATGCACAGCTGCCAAATGTACTGTTACAAGCTTTACCCAGTTGTGCTGGATGTCCGTCTGTCCACGTTAATGTTCATTTAGTTGCTTTTTTCACCCAGAACTTTGGCACCTTTACTCTTATTGAAACAAATTTTAATACTGGAAGAATTCAGATCAAGGGCATTGTAGAGGAGTAGGAGGAGAACAACTAGCTCATTGTGGGAGGGAATGATGTAGGATAGAAATCTGTAGGAAGACTTTGTTATTTTTCAGGTTACAGTGCAACAGCTCTTGGGCAGATGGTTCAGGGAGTAGGGGGGGAGGGCAAAGATCTCTGCTGACTGTGGAACAGGAATCTGGTAGGTTGCTTGTTAAATGGAATGGTAAAAATTCAGCACATTTGGATATCCAGTTTAAAAATTATGTTATTGTTTGTGTTAATGATTGAAGATAAGGCTGGTAAGCCTGTGGCTTACAGGCCAGTTTCAACCCACAAGGCAGTTTTATGCACAGTATGTAGCTTGCTGAGCAACTTTGGTAAAGAGGGAGAGGCCAAGCCATGAGAAAGCACATTTTTATTGGCCAGATGACAGTAGTTTGCTTTCCCTACGTAGGTCTGATCGTGTCAAGGCTGAACTTGGGAGCAGGTGCAATTTGGGAGTAGGTGAAAAGTAGGTGAAAAGCTGTGGGTTAGGAGACAAACTTTGTAAGGAAATTATGCAGTCCAGATAGCTGGGGTGGGGATGTGGTCGGGGAAGCTGCCTATGACATTATAGTGTAGAGTCCTAGCAAGACACATTGGGAGAGTTGACTTTCTGGTTCTGGGGAAGTCTGGCTCCCTTGTGGTGAGCCTTGACTGAGATTAAGGTCCTTTGGGAGAGGGTTGATAGTCTCTGCAAGACTGGTGATAACCATCCTGAAGCAGCAGACTTGGGCAGAGTGTGCCAGCCAACCAAGTAACATCTCAGGGGGAGGAGTTGAGCAGGGAGGTGTGCTGGTTGGCAGGAATTAACATTCAGTTGAAGCTGTTTCATCCTACTAAAACGCTGTGGGCACCTGTGCTCCAGCTGAAGGGAGTAGTAGCAGTTTTACTGCAGCAAACACATGGGAGGCAGTGGGGAAAGGAGATGACCACTAACTTGCAGGCAATGCTTCTCAGAAAAAGACCTAGAACTAGATTTACAACCGTGACCTTAAAACTGTTAAATTTCAGTTCAGAGCAGATATTCTTCCACTTTTCCAATAGACCCATGGCCAGATTCCAAACAGGCTTTCCATGTTGGACTTCCATTGAAATCCAATTTCATATCATACCTAGAGTCACCTCCTTACGTCATGAGTCACCTCCTTATGCCATGAGAAAATTCCTTGGGCATGTTGAAGGGCTAATTCTGCACATGCTCTGAATTGCTCAGTCTAAGTAGTGAGGTTCTGTCCTCTCACTGGTTAGATGCTGAAATGTGGTAAGAGTAACCAGCTATATTAGCCATCTCAAAACCTTGCATACCATCAGACAGTAAAGCCCTTTTTAAAATGGAGCTGGTTTACCTGAAGAAGGATGTGGACATGCCTATTTTATTGCTAAATGGCAAGACCACTTGCCCAAGAACTAGGAGATCTCCATACCTCGTGGTGTTTCAAACTTGCATCTTCTGCTTCTCAAAAGAATATCCTAATGACTAGATTGGATTCTCAAACTCTCTTCTCATCCTCTCCAGTCTTTAAGGGCTAATCTATTGGGGAAAAAAAAGAAGCAATAAATGCTGGGTCTAGGAAGAAGTTTTGTTGACTATAGCCTTTGAGCATAAATCCAGGTCTCCGATCTGTTTTGTTCTCCCTAGACAGTACAAATATGTTGAACTGAACATTCAGCACATAAAGTACTGAATGCCCCAGCAGGTTCAGAATCTGCAATGGGATTCGGGCCCAACTCTGTTGCAGCATTCCCTGCAGAGTAACTCCCCAGAGAGCTCTCCAGCTGGTGTGTGTGCTTTCTGCCAAGCTGCTGACATGGGTTTACGCAGTTTTTCAGAATTCCCAAGGTGGACTTTGAGTTTCACGTTGGGAGCTGTAGAACACGATAAGGAGAAAACAAAAGACAAATGCTCAGGTAATGTAGAAGGAAAAAGGCATGCATTCTAGCTCATTGTAGGTACCAGTTTATGTTTTGAAACATCTGATTACCTTCAGTTTAGCATTGTGTCTTGATAATTAGTCACTATGTTGGAAAGCACGAGATTTTTTCACTCGTAAATTTATCATAATAAAGATGCTACCTCTACCTCAGTTTTTCTAGACAGAATGTCTTCCTGCTCTAATTAGCAACTGTAAAAGGCATAGGTTTTTGTATAACTTATATTTGTCTTACAATTATGTCTTCCCATCAGCAATACGTTTTGGACGAATGCCAAGGTCTGAGAAGGCCAAGTTGAAAGCAGAAATTCTAACAGGTGAAAATTATGTAGAAGATTCTGAAATGGCAGATCTTAAATCACTTGCCAAAAGAATTCATGACGCTTACCTGAAAAACTTCAATATGAACAAGGTTAAAGCCAGAATCATCCTTGCAGGGAAAACTAATAACAATCCAGTAAGTACTTTTGCTGTAACTTTAAAGTAAAGCTGGCAAGTACATAAGGTGATTATAATAATTTGTTAAACTCTTAAGCAAATCTTTTAGAAAATAAATATCATGCTAATACAGACATGAAATATGCAAAAAGAATACCTATAGTAAATATGGTTGCTTTTACCCACTATCAGAATAATAGGAAGCTTTAGGAAAATCAGGTGATTAACTTGTAAATGGAAGCTCATAACTTTAAATTATAGTAAACACACAAGGGAAAGAAAATTAGTTCTTAATAAAAAAAAAGTGACATCTGAATGTGAATACTTCTTAGTATGGCTGGGGGAAATGGTTCAAAATTAATTTCCTATTATGACAGTGGGGGAAAAAAAAGATAATGTTTTTCTGCCATAAATGCCAGAATAAATACTATTATCTTCTAGGGTGTACAGGAGCTCTGTATGACTAGTTTTAACACAACAGTATTAATGGCAGGAGGGGAAAGGAAACCTGAGTTTGTAACTCTTTGTTTCCAGTTCTGGCCTTTTCCTCACCTGGCCTTCCTGGTCTTTACTGTATGGTTACTTTGAAAGGGAGAAGCAAGCAAGGTTGTGATGTATGCTGTAGAGGTTATTTTTTGCTGAGGATAATTTAGCCAAGGTCTGCCTAATGCTATCAACTGCTTTTTGTTTCGTAGCATATGAGATTGTATAACCATTGTAAGGACTGGCTTGTTTCACTTTATGCATTTTTTTTTTAAATTCTGTTGTGATTTATGTTAATTATATGTAGAAGATAAGTATCTTATTTTACCAACAATTTTAGTTTTAGTAAAAATTTGCAGGGAAGAGGTTTTACATATGCCATTATAAAACCCATGTAACTGTGGGGATGAGTGTTATAAAAACTGCTAGCAAGCTGGTTTCTAAATTACAGAATTTGGCATATTATAGCCTGGTCTAGCCAAGCATACAGGCTTGTACATTAAAAGAGACATCTGAATAATCCCAGACTTTTTCACTGGATTAAAGAGATGCTTAAATTAAGCCCAGGCTTAAATTTTTTTGGGGGGTACAAACTGACATAAGCCTACAGTAAATAGCCTGCTTTAACACTTTACCAAGTAGATATCTGCATAAAGTCCTTTTCGCGCTTGTTACCACGTCAGAATCATAAGTTACAATATGTATCATACATGCAGGGATTCTAGATCACTGCGTCCTAATTTTTGTGTTTGCATTTATGCTCTCATGTGTTTGCATTTAAGGCTCTCAGATTATAGTCATCTGATTGATTGGCTAATAGTGGCTTGCACATGTCTTGGTGAATTTACAAGTAATAATGAATGAAGAATCAGACCTAGTATATTATAAACAGGGTGCTTCCTCATTCTTCAATATGCACGGAAGAGGAGAGGTTTTTTAAGCTATTTCATCATCTCTTGGGAAAATAGACATTTTAATTTTCTTTTGACTTTTTAACAGGAAAAAACCCCCAAAACTCGAGGGGTTTGTTGTTGGTAATGAGTAATCCACCTGTTTCTGAACAGTGCATTAACAGCTGATTTCAGGGAATCCTAATTCTTGGCACCACTGTAATTCATTTCAGAATGAACTAGCATTTTCATGATGACAGTGTATCATTTTTAAATTTAGCTCCCAAGTCCTCGGCCATACCTATTTTCTGCATAGTGAAATGATGATAAATTCCAAAAAGATGTACAAGATAGTTTACATCTTTTAAACGGTTTAGAAATGTGGTAGGTTTATTGCTTTGCCACTTTCCGCTCATACCCACGTGCACATAGAAAGTTCCATTCTGTATAACTTTAAGTACTGAAGTGAGATGGAATGAGTAGTTGTAGTTGCCATAAGCATTGTAAAAGTGGACAACTGTAGGAAACTAGTGTGCTTGACAGTTTTCTAAGTGAACTAAGCGAATTCTCTGAGTTTCTAACAGAACACCAAGTGTTTCTCATAATATTTAATCTGAGATGAGCAAAACAGCACAGGGAAGGTGCTTTGCTTAGCATTTATGGAGCTAGATTTATGTTCACAGTCAATTGCCTTGACTTTGGTAGGCTGGAAAACATTAGGTTTTGTTGTTTTTCTTTAGTGGATTGTCCTCTGTTTCAATTGCTGCTCTTCAGATATGTATCAAAATGTTTTTGAGTTCTGATTGTTCCTAAGAAATTCTGACTGCTTTTTTCCTTTTTTCCTTTTTTCCTTTTTTCCTTTTTTCCTTTTTTCCTTTTTTCCTTTTTTCCTTTTTTCCTTTTTTCCTTTTTTCCTTTTTTCCTTTTTTCCTTTTTTCCTTTTTTCCTTTTTTCCTTTTTTCCTTTTTTCCTTTTTTCCTTTTTTCCTTTTTTCCTTTTTTCCTTTTTTCCTTTTTTCCTTTTTTCCTTTTTTTTAATATATATCATGTTTTAAGAGACTGGCTCATCAGTTTGTAATGCACATACCTTTTTAAACTAAGGGGGTTATGAAAAAGACCATGATCAAGACTGAAATTTTGTGTTGTCTGACATTCTAGTGGGATTCTGGGTTTAGAGATGACTTAGCACTAACTTTAGCTAGAAAGATGAGCTGAATTTCTGTGGAAGATCAGCAGGGACATAGTCTATGAAAATTGGATAATAAAACACAAGAGTAGTACAGGGTTCACATTCTTGTGCAAATATGCTGTCCTATATTTAAATGATTGTCTGTATTCCCCCTAGGATACTTCAGGAAAGCATCATGATGTGCATCAAGTGTAGTTAGTTTAGGAATCGATAGGAGTGTAGGCAGAATAACCTGGACTTCTGGAGAAGGTAATACAAGTGGTTTGTGAACCTTCTGGGACTTGCTCGGAGATGGATATATGCATACTAGGCACAGTACTTCTGGGTCTTCACTATAACTACTACATAAAACTAGATTAAAGATATGTCCTACATATTTACATTTTCCTATTTGCATTGTTGTTTGCGGAGCAGACTTTTTCTTAGATACTGCAGTTTGTGGTTCTATAATACATGGTTTCTCTTTATGCAGAAATAGGAAAGAACTGATGGTTTATTGAGAGTTGAAGACTGACTAGCATGAAAGTTTATCAAAATTCCTATTTTTTAGGAAACAAATGGTTAATAACCATTATTCTGTAACTGAATTAGTATTTTTTTTCTCTGTAGCCATTTGTTATACATGATATGGATACCTTGTGTATGGCAGAGAAGACCCTGGTGGCAAAGTTGGTAGCCAATGGAATTCAGAACAAGGAAGCGGAAGTTCGGATCTTCCACTGCTGCCAGTGTACATCTGTAGAGACTGTCACAGAACTTACTGAATTTGCCAAATCTATCCCTGGCTTCTCCAATCTTGACTTGAATGATCAAGTGACACTGTTAAAATACGGAGTTTATGAAGCCATATTTGCCATGTTAGCATCTGTGATGAACAAGGACGGGATGCTGGTAGCCTATGGAAATGGTTTTATAACTCGGGAGTTCCTGAAAAGCCTGAGAAAGCCATTCTGTGATATAATGGAGCCAAAATTTGATTTTGCAATGAAATTCAATGCACTAGAATTGGATGATAGCGATATATCCCTTTTTGTTGCTGCCATCATTTGCTGTGGAGGTAAGAACTGTGTATATGTTCTTTAAGGTAGTAAATCTTAACATTTCCTTCTTGTGAATTAATACTTTTAATGGAAAAGCTTACATATTTCTTGATGATTCAATTCTACCACTAACAGTGTCATTTTCCCTTTTAGCATGTTTCATGGAAGATACTGTGTAACTGTTAACAGTCTTGATCCTGTATTTTGCTTTGCAGAATTGCAGACATGCTTGGAATTATTGTTTAGCCTCACTTAGAGGGGTCTAGTTACTCTGTTTTTAAAAGTGGGATGTAAAGAGTGTTGGTGGGGTTTTTTGTTTGGGGTTTGCAGGAACAGGGTGGTTTTTTTATGTTTAAGGCTGGGTTGGAAACAATATTTGTATCTGCCAAATGGGCAGAAAAATACTATGTAATGAGACTGGAGGCAGGTGCAGAGTATAGCTTTGCTTATCTTTGACACTTGCTGATTGCGTCGTGTAATGAGTTCTGTACAAATGCACAGCTCTGATGCACTTCCTGTGTTCTGATTTTAATATCACAGGCTATTTAAAAAAAACCAAACCAGCGTACTCAGCTAATTAAAAAAGATTAGATGATGGTATTTTTTTAAATTACAGTACCTAAGGATATGGGGTTTGGGTTTTGTGGTTTGTTTGTTGGTTTTTTTTTTTTAAAATGCCTGTTGTTTGAACTCTTTGTGAGTGAAGGAACACAAATGTAATCCTTTCTTTCCTCCAGAAAGTAAGGACATTCATATTTAAGGTTAAATTCAAAACTATCCATAAGCATTTTGAAAAGGGAAATAAAAGCTCAAGAAAGCTCCAACAACTGCTCCTGTCGGCCTTTTCTGTATTCTGCCACACTCAGAATGTTTCACTGCCCTGGTCGCATCCTCAGCAATTACAAGAGCAGAGATACAATCTGTAGACTTACAAAAGCTTTGTGTGCTAGTTTAGACAGCAAGTTCCCATCAAATCTTGAATTGCTTTTGCACAATACATTGGTATTTTGATGTTTTCAAAGTCAAGAGAGTCAGGAGAGTTGCAGGCAAAATGTTGGGGGTTTGGGTTTGTTTTTTTGGGTTTTTTTTGTTCATTTTGGTTTTCCCTCTATCCTTCTCCTTGGAACTAGCTTAAATTTTCAAGAAACATATTTAGTCTGTTGTCCCAGACTTCTTACAGAGAAGTTTGATCTGGAGACAGCAGGTATTACAGGACTGTAGGTAGCTGAAAATGGGATCATCTACTAGAAAGTGTGAAACATCTTTAATAGGTGCTTCCCTACATCCTGTCAATAACTTGTGGCAATATACATATGGGAACCAAGAGTGAAAGCCTGTTACTTATGTCTTGCCACCAAAATTCAAGAACTCTCTAGAGGTAGCCACGTGCTTTTTTTCTCCATCCTTACTGTTTGAATTCTGTTATCAGAACATACAGAATATGGAACTGGATTTCTAGGCTGGATGCTTCTGCTGGTTTTGGGGGGGAGAGGATGGTGTGGTTTTTTTGTTTTGTAGCACAGGTTGTATATAGTAGTAAGAAATCTCTCCTCAAATGACTGTGGGCTTTGAAAAACCTTTGGCCAAAGGGATAAGGAAGACTACTTTATTATTTTTTTCCTTATTTTCTTTTTTTTTTTAAAGATCCATTTTGAGCCTTACTGCGCTCAGTGTATAATGTGAATATACACAGTAGCCTACAATATAGGATCTATAACATAGCTTACTTTAAAGAATAATTATAAAATTATGACATGTATTCTTTTGTTTGTTTTGAGAACAGATCGTCCTGGTCTTGTAAATGTCGGACACATTGAAAAAATGCAGGAGAGCATTGT
Organism: Grus americana; assembly: GCF_028858705.1. Taxonomy (NCBI): domain Eukaryota; kingdom Metazoa; phylum Chordata; class Aves; order Gruiformes; family Gruidae; genus Grus; species Grus americana. The sequence continues at coordinate 80,188,381 of NC_072852.1, forward strand.
GCATGTACTGAAACTTCACTTGCAAACCAACCATCCTGATGACATCTTCCTCTTCCCGAAACTTCTCCAAAAAATGGCTGACCTCCGACAACTTGTCACAGAGCATGCTCAACTTGTTCAGATAATTAAGAAGACTGAATCTGATGCACATTTACACCCTTTACTACAGGAAATCTACAGGGATATGTATTAAGAATTTTTAGTGTTTTTTCCACAATATTTAAAGACAAGAGCAATACTAATAAGACATGGGAGCAAAACTACTTGCACAGTTATCTGCTGTTCATTCAGTCCAGAACATGAAAAATCTAAAAGCTGGGTAACTGGACTGTTACTCTTCTTTTGGTTTGGGATCTTTCGTCTTCTTTTGAAAGAGTTCTGCAGAAAAATACTGATCATAGTGCTCATGAAGTGTCTTACTGTTGTGGTTTAACCTGGCAGGCAGCTAAACACCACGCAGCCCTTTGCTCACGCTCCCTGCACCATCCCAGTGGGATGGGGGAGAGAATCAAGGAAAATAAAACTCGTGGGCTGAGATAAAGACAATTTAATAAGACAGCAAAGAAAGAGGAAATAATAATAGAATATACAAGACAGGTGATACACAATGCAATTGCTCACCACCTGCTGCCCAATGCCCAGCCTGTCCCCGAACAGCAATGCCCCACCCAGCCAACTGCCCCAGTTATATGCTGAGCATGACGTCCTATGGTATGGAATATCCCTTTGGTCAGTTGGGGTCAGCTGTCCTGGCTGTGTCCCCTCCCAGCTTCTTGTGCATCTCCAGCCTCCTCACTGGCAGGGCATGAGAAGCTGAAATGTCCTTGACTTAGTGTAAGCACTACTTAACACGCTGATGTTTTAGTTGTTGCTATCAACATTGTTCTCATCCTAAATCTAAAACACAGCACTATACCAGCTGCTAGGAAGAAAATAACTATCCCAGCCAAAACCAGGACACTTAAAATGGTTCTTTTATTTGGAAATTTGAAGATTGGTAAGGAATACATAAATCAGAATGTTAAGTAACAGAAATGAACAAAATTGTATTTCCTCTTGGCTTAGTAATTTTCGAATTAATGTAACAAATTCAGCAAATTCTCTCCACGTATATGCACAATCATAAAGATTATGCACTTTCGGCTAATTGTAATCACTGAAAACCAACTAATACTTTTTCTTACAGCAGTCAGTCTCGGTGTATCAAATGGCTGGATATTAGTGTACATACACTTCTAAAATATTTGAAAGACCTTTGATCCGGTGCTGCATTGGTATACCTTAGGATTAGCATGTTTAAAAGATGGTTCTTTTATGAAATGAAATAAAATCTGAAGAGTTATCTAAAATAGAGCAGAAAAGCTCCATTCAGGTGTTTCTTTAAGAGTAAATGTGATAAAGCAATGGAACTCTTTTTTGAAAAGTGTTTTAAGGAAATAAGTAAATGTCGCTGAGGAAAACTATATCATACCATGTGTATTTTGGAGAACTTGTAATAGCTCAAGATGGGGTTTTGACTTAAAAATACTATTTGGAATTAGCAAGAGTTTTGGAGAGACTGAAAAATCTGATCCTAGCCCAGTAAAAAGAATTTCAGCTGCACAGCATTCTAGTGCAGTGACAGCTTATTCTGACGAAATGATTGTATAGGAAAGGCACCTTCTTTCTTGACAAGTATCTTGGCAGTATAGAGTTGTTTGGACCTGTTTACTTTTCTGATGAGTAGACCGTTTTGTTGTTTTCCAATTATCCACATTCTTTCTATTACTTCTTAGACCTTGTTGATAGAAGTATTAGCTAGATTACTTCACCAAATTTTGTCCTTGTCCGTACAGCCATAGTGGATAAGGTGATGGTATTACCAAGAACAGTGTTTGTAGGTGTCGATTGTGTAATGTTATGAAAGCGAGCACAGTTGAGAGTAAGTTTATCATATTCCTGAGAGCAAACTCTGATTTTACAGTAGTACTTACTCCTCATGCAAAATAAGCCATAAGGAAAGCGCTTGACTTTTTGCTATTTTACAAGGTCCTTTATCAGAGAGTACTACACAAAAGTGCTAGCTGCATGCAAGACACTGTGCTATTTCTTTTTCTTTTGTTTTTTGTTGGTTTTTTTTTCAATATGGTAACTTCACATTATTATTTCCTTATTTTAATATTTGTTTCATAACGGAAAGATCTCAGGAACCAATCTTAGCATTTTCACAACAGTCAAGCTTTCAGTGGCACAGGAGGACACTTTGTACTTGTTTTATTGTAGCATGTCTGAAGACGTCAGAATCTTAAACCTTCACTGCAAGAATTACGTAAGATCGATAAAGTGAGAACATCACACTACGATTCTTATTTTAGTCACAAGCTTGTTTCTTTACAGACCCACTGGCATGGCTAGGCACTGGATAAATTACAGGTTAAAAAGCAATCTAGTATTTATCCAGGCGATGGTTTAGTGTCAGATATATTTAGTGTAAAATATTGAAGCATAGGCCTCAAATTTGGTGACCATCTAGGGCAGGATAGAAACAATAAATGCAAGTGCACAAAACTTTCTCCCCTTCCCTGTCACCAGTCAGCAACAGGAAGAATAGGCCTTACGTTACAGCTACTCCTAACGCTTCAGTAAGAGAAGATTGTTGGTCTTAACAGGCAACGGCAGATGAGGAATGGGTTGTCTTTTGTGTCTTACAACAGTATGTAGCACGCCCTCAGAAATAACAAGAGGATTTTAGCAATGATGCTGCTTTATTCTTCCAGTCAGCCATGTTTCACTAAGGAACTGTGGGGTTTAAGCATAAGACAATGAGCGTTGAAATAATTGGTAGGTAATATTGCTTACTCAAAAAAATGTTCCAAATATCAGCCATTCTGTGATGGCATACTGAAACTCTAATAGCCAACCATTTTAAGTTTATCATCTTCTCAAAAAAGTATAAGCTGATGGTTTGGTTTTTTTCCCCCAGAACTCAGATTTTTTGCAAAGGGCAAATTTCAAAAAGTTGTGTTCCACAGTTTGGGTGTACTGAAGTTTCTCGGGAAAATCAGACATAGTCGGTGTGGACAAAAACTATTTTTCCTGCTCTTGTTCTCAAAAGTGGATAAAACACTTTACTGAAACTTTTAAAAAACATGGCAAATTTAATAATAAATATTTAAATTCTCAGCAAATCTATAAGGAATTGAAAACAGCGTAATTAGTGGAAGGCATAACGTTTAGCTATTTTAGCAGCTGCTTGTAACAGGTTCCTATTATTGGCATTAGGAAAGTGCATAATTTGCATTTTTCCAGTTCCAGATCCATTTTTATTTTGTTATTTGAAAACCAGCAAGCATTTTTTTGACTAGTTTCTTGGACACTGAAGTCTGATTTCTGTTTTAAACTTCAGACTTTTGATGAAAAAAAAATGGTAAGAACGCATCTCTGAATTACAGAAATATGAACAAGATGTTAACATGCCCACACTGCTGCACTGTGCACACACCCACAGTCTCGTCAGAGAATGACACAGGGCAAACAATTCACTTCCCCAGTGTTAATAGGCAAAATAAGTTCTTCATTTCTACATTACACTTTTAATGGAGTACATTTGCTGTTTCTGTAGGTGAATGCAGCAGACTTTTGCCAATTAGATTTCAAAATGAGTCAGTTTATGGGTTTTTTTGTTTGTTCATTTGGGGTTTTTTAAGTTTGGAATCTGAACTAGTTTGAGGTCCATTACTGAGGAGCCTTCAGCATCTCCACCTTGTACAGATCATCTGATATTTTAAAATATCCATTCTATGAGGGGAAATAAAATGATCAGATTTTAGGATTAAAAATTTATTAAGGATTTACTGGCTTGTTAGGTATAGTTTTGATCCAAGGCTTATCAGCATAAATTATTTTACTGTCATAGCACTGAAGAACTCTAGTTAGCAACCAGGTACCCACAAACAGCTTATGACAAGAGACAACAGATGGACAGAGAAAAATACTAGGAAATAATGGTACGACTTAAGTTTTCAACAAACTTACAGCTTACTCATTTTTGAGAGTTGTTAGGAGTCTTTTTATTTATTTATTGGGATGCCCTCAGTGCTTTGACAAAGGGGAAGAAAAAAAAAAAGGAACGTTTTGTGTCAAGCGTTAGGGAAATCTGATGTTCATTTTTATCCCCTTCTTAAATATTTCCTTTAAAGGTGTACCGTCTTCATTGTAACAACACACAACTGCCATTTAAAAAAAAAAAAAAATCAGTTACTCTGTACCTTTTTCAATTTCAGAATCCCACTTTTATTTTAAACACAAATTGACAGACAAGAGATAGGAATGTTTTCCACTCACAGAAATGGAATCTTTCTTTGCCTTTGAAGACATTTTCTTTTTTTATTTCATCACCATTTCCATGTGCCTTTGTGCTTTGGTTCTAGCCAGCTGCTAGAAAGCTGAAGTGTTGCCAAAGAGCATATTTTTGCATTATTTCTGGCCCGCACAGATTTAGGAAATACCAGCAGTTGCACTAAGTCCGTTCTCATGAGAGAGCTAGCACAAGTTTGCAAATCAAAGAGCTTATAATAAGCATCTAAACATTTGTTTGTTTATTCAAACTGCTAAAACTTGGGAGATTTATTCATCACGAGAGCTGGGTCACATACTATTAAATTTGAATTTCCTCATTATTTCTAATAAGCAGTTGAAGATTATGCTGTAGCTGCCTGTACTGTGTCTGAAGAGGAACAATTTCAGCTCTGTCTCTCCTTCCTTAAGCATCCCTGTTGCTTAGTTGAAAATCTGCAACTACATTTAACAAATGCATTTGCAGCTGGTTTGATATTGCTTAAGCGTAAGGTCCTACAAACAATGGTCCTTCCCTGAAAACCCTGATCCTTTAGTAAGTGTTGAAATGTAGGGTGTAGCGTGGTATCTGGTGCTTGCCTATATCTCAAGTGCTTTCTTGATAAGCAGTTGCATATAGTTTGTGGGGTTTTTTTAATCTAGGTTTAATCAGCTTTATTATCCTTCTTTTACTAGAGATTTAAATTATATGTGGGTTTGATCTAAGATTATTGATGTTACATGTTGTGGGATTTTTTTAATTTAATGTAATACCATTTCTTCGTGGTTTGATTTGTAAAATACAAGAATATAATTGCAAGATACAAACTTTCACTAAATTATATTACAGAGGTGCTTTAAGAAAAATATGTAAATTATTTAATTTAAATATTTGTTTCATACTTTATCTTGTGAACCCTTTTGTACAGTGAGGAAAGATTTACTTTTATGGGTAAGGATGATGGGCCTGAAGGCTAAGACAAACTGCTGTTTATTCCTGTCTGGTCATTATTACTGTATCATTTGTGAAGAAGTATCACAAATTCTGCAACTTATCGGTGTTTCATGTTGACAACTATAACCAAACTTTCAAATATATTTTCACACAGAATCACAGACTTCCTTTTATTTAATTGTAATAAAGGTAAGTCTAGGTGAGGAAGAGCTGTAATCCCAAAATCAAGTTACTATTTTGAATGTTTTAACTCAAACTCACCAACATGACAGATCATTTATAGAACTATGTTCATTTTTACAGCACAGTAGTTCATTTTCCTTAAAAGTCTGAAGAGAGCGCTAAATAGAGCTAGATTGTGTTAGTACTCCGTTACTGGTATTTTCTGAGGAACTGATTTGTGGCTTATGAGAAATAACTGTGTATTTGGGATTATTTCCTGCTACCTGCACTGAGGTTGATCTGCAGTTTTTATAGATGTATTTTAAAATAGGTAATTTGGCAGTGCTAAACAAAATGTTGAAATGCCATTATTGGCTTTTGTATAGGAGTGTTCCCTTTATGATTTTACGTAGAGATGAATTCAGAGTCTGTTCGTAGGGATTCTGTGTCCTGTGATTCATGTGTGACAATCTGTGCCTACAGCATTCCTGCTAATGACTGCTGATACAGCAAAAATTTACCTTTTTAAGATGTACCTTTTATTTTGCATCTAGTACAAGCACAGTACATTACAAACGTTCCAGCAATGATTTATACTTACTGCATTTTATTTGTAATAGATAATTATTTTTTTCCCAAATTGCTGCAACTTGAAATTTTCATTTGATCGGTGTCATCATACATTGTTGTCTACTAAGATGTCTGTGTCGTATTTGTAAAAGCTCTACTGGATTTTCTTTTGGTAACCTACAGCTACTTCTTTTCTCAGTTTCATAGGCAGCAATGAAAAAAAACCAAACCTGTAGATGGTACTAAAAGATATGTCACTTTACATTGTAAATATGTGATACAAAGTCATTGGTAATTAAACCCATCCTAGGGTAAGGGTATTTCCTCTCTTGCTTTCTCAAATGTGCTTACAGGGTTTTTAAAATCTTTTTCAGCTTCTGAAGCTGTTTTGTGTTGGTTTTGTTTTTTTTCTTGAACTCCTTTCTTGTGTTAGTCGATCTTGTCCGATTCCATTGCAAGGATGTTTCAAAACAGAATTCCTGTTGCCAGGCCATCCCTTTCAGATGAGTTGCCTCTGCCCAGGGGATAGACTGCATGCACAAAAGAGATTAATCTGATTGCAGGCTGGGCCTTAAATAAGGACTGCAAGGTGAGGCATAAGGTACTTGAGTTGTCTGTAAGCATTTTGGTCTGTTTTCTCAGGTTGGATACGCAGGTACTTTAATCCCGACTGTGGAAAGGACACCAGCCTTATGGTCAGCGCAAGAAGGTTTATGGCATTTTTTACACTTGGAAGAAAACAAAAAATTGTCAGTATGGGAAAATATTAACTAACCAAAATATTGGCAACATGCACATACTGCATTCTACTGCTACTGCTAGGGGTGCAGTATAATCCTTCAGAATCTGTTGGTGATGTGCAACAGGAACTCTAAGAAGGTTCTGCACATCTTCTGCTGGACGATTCATATGCAAATGACCAGGTCGAGTGCTGTTCAAATCCACCCATCGTTACCTCTGGCTCGTTGGGATACTCCAGGTATCTTCTGCCACACGGTAGCATAGGGTTGCCTTCACGGAGACATAGTGCCTTTGCCCTCCTGTGAGTAACAGAGTTGTTGGCGGTGCTGCGTGCGTATTCAGCCGGGTATCTATCTGCTAGCACTTGCCAGCAGCGCCCTTGGGCAGGCGGGCCCGGTGCAGGCTGCCGCTGTTCTGCCCCGGCACGTTGTGCAGACAGCGGGAGGGAGCTGCTCCTGATCCAGTCGTCCATCCCTCTCCCCTGGGAAACGAATCCTGTGGGATAGGTGAAGCCATGTGAAGCCATGGCTCTCAGTTTCTTCTGGTTTCAGGAGTGGAAGAACATTTATGGCTTTAGTTATTTCTTTAGTAATAACAAATCTAATCAAAGTTTTAATACTATGGATTTTTTAACAAGAACACCCCTCTTAACTGTTTGACAAAGGCTGTTTTATCAGCTTCTCGGATGAGCTGCATTTCATATTGCTCCTGCTATTTCACAGCTTTTACAGACAATTGCTCTGAATTTTCTTTAGGCATGTAACACAAGAGTTTAATTACATCATGATGTTAAAACCCTTTATCACGTCTTAAATTGTCTGTTATCTGATATGGCACAAAAAGAGCACATTTTTTTGTTAACGCTGCCAAACCCTAATCACTAGAGCTAACAAGTGTTTAATTAAATCAAGATATTAAAGAGAAAAAAAAAAACCCCAACAGATCATTGTTTCCAGTCACCTGTGTTTTTAGGAGTTTTTGGGTATGTTTTATTACAGAGAATATGGAACTTAAAAAGAGCAGACATTTCTTGCAGGGAGTAGTCAAACCTAATTCTCATGGAATGCTTGTTTCCCAGTAAAATACCACTAATTCAAGCCAAGTTCCCAAGTTTCTTTCTGTCAGAACAATGCAAATGACATTTTCAAGAAAGAACGGAAGCCCTGGTCTTACAGGGGTTTATAGGAAAGACAGTCTCTTGCACTCGTGAATGTAAAAATTACGTATAGCTAAATAAATGATGGATTCTCAAATGTTACCAGCCTACTGATCTAGGATGAAAAAACTTGAACTAAATGTTTGTTGTCTTTTTTACATTCTGATTTTTTTCCCCATCCCCTTTCAAAATAAGAGGTTGAATTCATAGTGTTTGTAATGAGACTGGTAGGAACCTATGTGCTTTAAAAAAAAAAAAAGTCATCCTTTCACATTGAATGTAAACACAATTAATTTGAGATATGGTTCTGCCTTAATGGTTTTTAAAAAATAAAGTATTTTTAAAAGTGAATTTAACGACTTGGGTTGATCTTTTACTTCCAGGAAAGTAATTCACTGTAATGTCATGGTTTTGAGACACACTTGTAACCCTCTGCTGGCTGCCTCTTGTACGCTATCCAAAGCAGCTGCCAAGTCTTAACCGAGTCCCTCATTCACTGACCATGCACGCATGAGTAACGTTTATGTACACGACAGTAGTTCTGGTCTGCGCCCTTGTACAACCACTTACAATCCCAACTGATAGCTTCTGTAAATGTTTGCAGAATCGGGACCTGGGGACTGCAAGTGGTGGCACACCTGGGAACGGTGAAGCCTTCCACGACAGCGCCAGTGGCGTCAACGTGTGTTTTGTGCTGCTCTACTCTAATTAAGAACTTGAATGATTTTGCCTTAACCTGATTTGGCTTAATTTGGTATATAAGGCCTTGCTTCAGAGAACACTTAGCTCCTTAACTTTATACCAGGGAGTAATCATGCTGATTTTTAGTAGTGAACAAGCGTGGATAAGCAACCTTGCTGGGATTGGTGCCCAGATTTTTTTGGGTTAGCATCAAATATCTGTTAACAAAGTGTATTAAGTATGTTTACTCCATAATAAGATGTGTGTATGGCAAAGATCTTTTAAAGGCGGAATGATATTTGAAGCATCTTTAAAGTGCTGATGCTTACAGATTAACTGTTAGACACACCTTTTAAATTGTGTGTAACGTACAATCTATATATTGCATATGTAATATATATTTATATATATTTCATCAGTTTGTCTGCTGACCCGAGGTCCTGCTGTGTCCTTCCATTCTCATTGCCTGTATGACCAATTTTAGATGCTTGTTGAATTCAACAAGCACTGAATGCACTTCTACATGAAGTGCAGCATACTGACTAATTTGATGAGCATGGTTTCAATTAAATCAGTTGGCAGGATATGTCACATATAATTGTCTTCCTTCAAGAACCTGGGGATTTATTAAGCTGGTGAAAGAGTGCTAAAGAAAAATTACAGCCAAGGGTAAAGAATTAGATTTCTTCATCAGCTGTGCTCAGGAGCATTGAGGGCCTGATTCTGAGCCACAGAAAGTATTCGCGAAACCTGTTGGAACCAAAGTGCAAAGGCTCCAAGTATCTGGAAGAGTAGGCCTCATACCTGGTAAGTTTGGACATGATGGCACTTGGTCTGTGCGATCACATATATCTCAAAAACATTATATGATGATACAGAGACCATAATGGGAATAGGAGAATGTGGAATACACGTTTTAACATCTGGGTGCAGAAAATGATCCTTTGTCATTGCAGGAAATACCAAATTGCACGTAGGTCAGCCGTCTTTCCCAAGACCATGCACCAGTGATGACAGAACGTATCTGCTGACCCCAGGCTACGGAACCACTTTGTGGTACTTGCTGGAGGTATGCTTTTCTTCCCCTAAAAGGTATGCATAACCAAGTAACTGTGAAGCATAGGTATCCTTAACTTGCCTTTTTCCTGTTGTACTCGAGATAAAGAAATGAGCTGTATCAGGCCAAATGAAAAAAATCCTGTACTTACAGATTCTGCTCCCTCTTAATAGTGAGTCTACTCCCCCTCCAGTTCAACTTAACAAGTACTTAAAGGTAGGGTCATTTCTGAGGGCTTGGAACCATTCTTTTATCATATCATGATAGTAAAGATAACAATTATGAATAAATGAGTTAACTGCATTTTTCTTAAAGGGCACAGAGGAGGTTGAAGAGGAAAGGAGGTTGAAAACAGCTCAGAGACACTATATCCTTCCCAGCACATAGGTGGGTGCATCTCCCAGAGCCAAGACAGGCCTCCATGTCAGACAGCCCAAAGGCACATTCTCATTTAGATATAGAACCGCGCTAGCCAGGCTTCTAAAACCTGCTTTCAAGTAGGTTTTCAACTTTACTACAAGTTAAGATACAACCTGTTGCAAACATCATGAAATACAGGAAATAAAATGGTTTAGAAAGATATTTGCTGGTATAAACACAGACTCAGATCTCACATAACAATGTTGCTTTTTGTCAGTTTGATTATAATGACTACAATTTTAAGATGGAAAAGCGCTGTGATTCTCTTTCTAGCATCTCTCACTCTTGTTACAGCTCTGGTTTTTAGCATATGCCTCTGTTATTTGTGCAGAGCAGACACTACAATTTTTAAAGTGTGTGTGTGGTCTAACATGAAACTGGAATCTAATGCCATCCATTCTAAGTAAGTTGTTGCAGTTTAAGCCCAGCCAGTAACTAAGCACCAGGCAACCGCTCACTCAATGCATCAATTTCTTTGAAAGCGTAGTCTCGTTACTGCAGAAAGGAATCTGAAATGTGGACTTTTAACATGTAGCTTTTTTCCCACAATTAATGTATAAGCATTTTATGTCTTAAAGCACCTAGAGCTTGAAAAGGGTACTAATAGGTCCACTATTGCTCTTCTAGTAACTGCAAGAAATTGCAGTCCCCAAGAGAGGACACCAACACACTAAGTACAGAAAAAAGAAAGATTTTAAGACACTTGAACTTCCTAAAGAATTAAAAATAACTCATTGAAATAATGTTGATTTCTTTTAACAGACACATGGTTCATTCTAATAAAATGATCAAGTTTAGATGTTGACATACAACAAATGGTATTGATGAAAGAGCTGAGAAAGGAGGAGATGTTAACCAAGGCATTAACAGGTTCTGAACCAATGACCAACACAAGCTTGAGTAAATAATGTGATTTGGTGATTAGGGAGCCTCTTACACATATCCTTAATGTGTACGACTAAGTGGTTTGATACAGATGCCACCTAAATCTTCCTCATAACTAAAACAAAGTCAACACAGACAATTGTGAAGCTAATTTTTGAGCTAAACTGCTGTTTCCCTAACAATTTTTTACCCTTTTTTGACTGAAACTATGTTTCTGAAATTCCTATTCTAGCTGCAGTTTAATTGCCTAGTTCAGGAAAGAACTGAGCTTATTAACCGAACTTTTCTATTTCCAGATTAACTGATGTGAGAGTGAAAGACTAAGTGAAACTGGAATATTGAGTGGAAAGTGACTGCAAATGCAAGTGACTGGTAAGTATAATTTTATTTTATTTTTTTTTAATTATATTGGTATTTTATTGTAAAAGCACCTACCTTCAGAAGTCTAAATGCTGTGATAGTATTGAGATTATAATCTTGAAGAATCTAGGTATTTCTATGGGAATCTGTGACATTTTCTCATAATAGTTTTATTTTAGACTTCAAAATAAAGCTTCAAATTCCCTGCCTACTGTAGCCTTATCAGGGCAGCACTGCCAGGTTAACAACTGGTGTATACTGACTTTCTTGGATGTATACTGAATTAAGCCAGATAAATCTGTCTCGGATTTTCACAACACTGTAGGAGTGTCAAAGAACACCACAAAACATGAAAATTACAAATGTGAAAATTTGGACGTGGTTCCTATTCTATACGCTGTTTAGGTTTTTTTACTATGTGGTTTTTTATGTGGTGACAACAGGCTTATCTGCCTTTCTTTCTGGCTCTTCGACACCTTAAGGCCATACTGCTGGCACTGCAATCGCTGCATGATGATGTTTGAAGCCAAGCCAATAATAAGGAAATGTGTTACTGTGTTCTGTAGTAGTGAACTGAGGAAGGTCACCTCTTTAAAAGGAGCAACCTGATAGTCTCCAAAAGGAGAGAGGAGAAACCCCAGCCAAAGAACTGTCTCTCTTGGTCCTTCAGTATTTATGTTCTTGTATCCCTTTTTTTACAGGGGAAGGATTTTTGTTGGGGCTTCCTTTTATCCATATCTTCTTGTATTTCCAAAGGAAAGGCCGCTAGGTTTTCATTCACACAGGGGAGGCAGAACCTTTTGGAGTAGAACAGGCTACATTCCTGTGAAGAAAATAACATTATTAGCAGGATACACAAAATGGAACTGCTTAAATTCCAGTCTCATTAAACCACATTTATATTTAGAATTCTTCTAAATTAAATTATTAAAATATTCCAGCAATTTTGCTTCTTCCCATTCAATAATTCTAACATCTGGTTAGAGCTAACTGGGTGAAAAATAAAAACTGGGTCTGTTAACAATCACTAACCAAATCAACTACCATGTTGCTCCTTTTAAAGAAGTGACCTTCATCAGCTCCCTGCTACAGAGAACGGTAACACATTTCCTTACAATTGGCTAGTCCTTCAAGCATCATTCATGGTTCTCCTGGTGTGATCGCTAAATTGCAAACAGGATTTAATGGGTAAGCTGGAGCTGGCGTTGCTGATGGATTGTTCTGGCAGGGTTAAACATGAATAAGGGCATCAACATGGATGGATCAAGACATCTTCCTGGGTGTAATGGATTCCATGGGTTTTACCTAAATAGCAAAGTTTTCTTTAAAGCTAAATCTTCATTTAGCTCATGAAGATTTCTCCCTCCTGGGAGGATCTTGCAAGTTCCTGCACTGGCATGTGAGACTTGAAGTCTCAGAACGCTCTTCCTCACCAATCTCCACTAAAACCACCTAAAGGCCAACACAAGCACAAAGAATGTTGGCCAGGGGCTGCAGGGTCTCACAGACTTTAGCTGCATCTTTTTCCATAACTCCCCCAAAAAACTACTCTTCTTTCTATTAATCTGTATGTTTGTATTGTCCTAGGACAATACTAAAAAGTATAAATATTATATCAATATCAGAGGTGTCTAATAACCAGAATAGCTAAAAGAACTGAATTCAGCTGAGACAATTCAACTGAGATTTCATCCATTTAACCACCTTTACATTGAATAAATGTACTTGCTGATTAAAAACTAAAACCACACATGGTACCAAAGGTTGAGCTGATGTCTCTTCTCTGAATTCTTGATGGCAAAGAATAAAAGCTGTTGTGCACAAAGAAGGTACTTCCCTTGCTCTCGAAATGGAATGACACTATGATCTGACATGTTTCGTTCACAGTTGATTCAGTTAACAAGTGTTACAGACCCAGTATTTATTTTTCACCCAGTTAGCTCTAACCAGATGTTAGTTATTGACTATGAAGAAGTAAAACTGATGGAGTATTTGAATCTATTTGCAGTACAGAGTTTGGACAACTGGAAGAGAAGCTTATTAATGTATTATTCCTTTGCCCTGCGGCGAGACTGAAGCCCATGGTTCTCCTGGCATGCTGATCACTAAATTCCAAATAGGATTTAATGGGTAAGCTGGAGCTGGTGTTGCTGATGGATTATTCTTGGGGATTTAAGCATGAATAAAGACATCAGTTCAGATGGATCAGGACATCTTTTTGGGAGTAATGGATTCGATTCGTTTTACCTAAATAGCAAAGTTTTCCTCTTGCCGTGGTCATTTGTGGCTGGCCTTTCTCTGGGGGCTTGGATATTTCTGTGTTCTTGTTCTCGCTTTTGTTTCCCATGTCACTATCTGGACTTCAGCAGTAGATTCAGCAGACGATTATATCAGAATCACAATCGGCCTGCCTCTGTGTGACTTTCAAGCCCGAGGAACAACTTCTCTTCATCTATTGTCCTTTCTTGCACTGCCTGCCAGGCTCCTCCATATTCGGAGCTAGCGTGAGGCCTCGGTCTCTGCAAGGCCCTGAAACTGGATTTCAGTTGCACAACCCCCAGAGCCTATTGTTTTTTGTCTCTTGGTATCCTTAATACTTTAAGCTGCCAATTAAAAATGGAAGATTACAGTTTAAGTTTGCCCTGCTATTCTTGTTTGTATTGCAAAATGGCACAGAGCTCTCTCCCCCTCCCCCCACTGCAGCTCCCCCGCGCCTCCAGGTTAAGTTCATGGCTCCACAGTGACGGACATTGCACCACAGGCTGCTGCTGGGCAAAGGCAGAGGAGGGCAGAGGCTTTTCCCCCGTTCTGCAGATGGGGAACTCCAATATCAAGACATAGCTCCTCACAGATACACAGGTGCTCAACTTGCATTCTTTTAGCTGAAATGAGTTGCCAACTTTTGGTGATTTTGGTCAATGGGACTTACACCAATTAAGAGCAACTGCACATCTGAGCGCTGGGTCCACATACCCTTAGTCCTCCTCTCTGTCGTGGGATTATTCAGCCTAGCTCTTGTTTTAAAGCCCTACAAGTTACACTTCTTACATATAGTCAAGCCCTTCTTTGACCATTATCCTGACAGGGTTCTGGGTTTAATCACATAATTCCTTAATATGTTTTATCCCTTCAATGGCCAAGGCAGGAGAGGCCCATTTCAATTTCAAACTTAATAGTCAAATTCAGGCAAAACAGAGCTGCCAAAGCATACTGCCAGAGTTTATTTCTGTTTTCATGCAGATCGTGTCTGAAAGTAATACATACAGGGATATTATCTTTACCACACTTGTAAAGGAAACTCTATGTAAAGGAAAGGTTCTGCCTAACAATGTCCAGGATTGACCTCACATGACTGGAAGCTGAGTGGAAAGTAGCTGTAGTATTACGTTTATCACTTAATGCCTACAACCATGTCCAAGGTCAGTGTTTAGTCAGCTTCTGCTGGGGTGAGCAGTAAGGGATGAAACTTCTTGTTCCTTTTCTTCCCTTCTTCTCCAAAAGCCACCTCTTTTCCTATGTTTAGTAAGTGTTGCAATAAAAAAAGAAATAACTGTTTTAAATGACTAATATGGTCAGATTATGTAATTTCCTCTCCCCTCTCCTGAAAGGAAAACAGGGAGCAGGGCACTCAACCTTTCCAAGGACTTTTAGAAGCATTTTTATTATCTTCCTTTTTGTGGAGTTTTGCATGGTTTAAGATGTTACGGAAAATCATTGGAATTATTTTTGGTTGGACCACAAATACAGCGTGCTAAAAATTGGTTTGGTAGGGTGATGCATGCTGCAAGCTGACTGGAGTAAATTAACTGAGTGAGACTTAAGAGAATACTTGAAGAAGTGAGTTTATGAGCATTATACAGAACAGTTGCTAAGTCCTGACTTTCCTTGGCATAGGCACTATAAGGAAATACACTTCAGCTAGCACAGACTGTCTTATGAAAAGCCTAAAATCTGATCTGTGGCTAAACCTCCTTAGATACAAAAGCCAGCAAGTTAAATCCAATCCCTTTGTGAAATCTAAGATCAGAAGTCTTAATTTTGCCACAGGTTAGTTCTAGCACTATTTTGAATTAACAGAAAAATGAAAGCAACCTGTTGCTGAAAACTTTCCATCAAATTGGTCCAGGTCCTTTGCCAAAGAGAGCCAAGAAAGCATGATTTTTTTCAGCTTCTATTCTTATAATATTATGGAAACACTCGGTGTAGGGCTGAGTTGATCTACTTGGGTCAAGCACAAGCAGGAACCTAAATCAATCCACAGAGATGTTATCCTAACTTTGGCGCTCTCTGCTGCCTTGGATAAGTTTTTACTTCTCTGGACTTTTAATTTTCCCTACATGAAAGAGGAATAGTATGTGTTTACCTACTTTGTAGTGTGGGTGTTTAAAGCACTAATTATCATCTCTTTCAATGTTACCTAAGCAGTATTGCTAAATACATTTTGAAACCATAGTCATACATGTGATTCACTATCTGGCCTGGCCAGTTTGGTAAGAAATTTATTCTCCATTATTTACAATCAAGGTTTTGCTTTGAGTGATACCATCAAGGGAATCTTGAAGACTCAGATAACGACAAGTAAATGATTGACATATTTCCACAATAGCTACAAAAGGCAGAAATGTCAAAAAGATTAGAAAAGGCTTCTATTAGCTTACTGCTAATATCCTCTTACATTGTTATGCCCTAGATTAACTGAAACAATTATTAAATCTTTTAAAAGGAAAAGGCCCACCTTCTTTCAGAGACACACGCTGTGTGGAAAGATACTGAGAGGCTGAAACTCTGTATTTCTGCCAGATTTAACTGCCAGACTTGGAAATGCCCATTGAATCCTTCATAAATTCAAGACATTTCACTTGGGAATGAAAACAGCTAAATGTGCTCAAGTTTGCCCAAAATGTGCCTGAGTTGCTAATCCTCTGCTGTTAAAAAGGAGGAATAAACCTGACGTGTCAGGGCAGGAATCAAGCTCGTAAGCCCAAACTATCTGACTAGCTGCACTTCCCTCTTCCTCTGGCTGTGCGTGGGCGTGTGTCAACTACCAGCCAAGACAGGGACGTTGTCACTAGGAAGATCTGGCTCACATGTGAGCTTTGCCTCCACACAACTGCCTTGAGCTACTCGGCTCTGGAAACTTGAGCCCAGCTATCAAAGACATAACCAGAGAGCACTGGCACTTCATCTGACTCCTATGTAGACCTCGGGTAGTTCCAGCAAGGGGGGGGGGGGGGGAAGTTAAAAAAAAAAAAGAAGTTGCAATCTCTGGTCTGACCTTTTGGTGATTTTCATTCATTTAAATGACAGAAGAGACTTCAGAAATAGGAAACAAACCTAATCAGGAGAAAGGTGTTGATGCACACTCCTCTTAGGACAGTGGACCAAATCCATCTTTGGTGCTAAGTCCCTGCAAGTCAAACTAAACTTGTCCAAGTGTGCCAATTTCCTTTTGGCCGTGTCTGTCCAACCCTCTAAATTTTGTCAGTGTAATTTGACCCTTTGTTTGCTCAAGAGAATTTCCTCAAGCCTCCACACAGAAACTGTCTGGCATTGCCATATGAGCTGTCTCAGTTGCCCAGATTATCTCATCTCATGCTCTGAGGAGGCCAGAGGTGTGTCCCACCAGAACTATAACTGGCCACCAAACATCATGACAAAAAAAAACTTCTACATCTTCACAACGTCTTTAACAGGTTGGTTGTTTTAAAACTCCTGCTACTAGCTACTCTCAGTAAGGATGATGTCACTGGAGCTGGCCCCTAACCACTGCAATTAGAGAATGGGCTGAAAAGGTTGAATTTGAAAACTGCTAAACATGACACTTAAGAGCAAGGTGTGCTCTCACATGTGCTGTTAGCTGCACTCTAGAGTTAAGCACGTTACTCTAGGATAGCAAAAAACCACTTTGAAAGAGAAGGCCGGGATCTGGCTGCTACTAGGGCAATGGTGTCTGGTATAACAGAGACATGCTGTTGTCTGTGTGAACAATCAGGTGATGTCTACTCCTGGGTTGAGTCATGCATGAGTCCTGACTACTGCATGAGTCCCAAGTCTCTTTCAACCACAGAACTGGCTTGCTGAGAGAAAGGAGTGGAACCTAACTTTTCTCAAAGAAGCACAGTACAGCCTCCAGACACTGATAATTGTGTAATAACTTGTCTTCATTTTTGCTTTGAACTCACAGCAAACAAAGGGACTAGTTCTGCACTGAGGAGAAGGAATTAAGACAACTGTAATTTTACACCACCTTTCCGGACTGCACTCAGATTTCATAGCTTTAAGGTTGCCTACCAGCTGCTATTCAAATTTATTCTTCTTCAGAGAGCTATCACAGCATTGCACAACTCCCCTCCCTGCTCACTTTCTACATTAGCCTTTACAAATAGGCTGGCAGCTGTGTGCTGTGGATGCAAACCTAACAATCCGTGGATGTTTATATTCCCTTTACGGGGGAAAAAAAAACCCCTACTGTTGGTATAGTACGATCTAGTGAGCCTTAAAGGTCTTCAAGTGATTCTCCTTTGCATTTTCTTGTGCTGAGAAAGTGGAAAAGAGCATTTATTGTGTTTGTGAGGCTGGACTGTGCTCATCTGTAAATAGAACACTTAAAGTTGCTGATCATTTTCATTTAATACAAAGAGCTTTATCTGGGGGAATCAACAAGAACATACAATTAGCTTGCCTTAACTATAGGCTGTTTGGGTTTTTGCTGTTTGGTCTTTCTCTAACAGGTCACCAGGACTGGAACAAAAAGAAATGATTTAAGAAGCTTGTTTTGCTTGTTACTTACGGTACCAACACACACTGATCTGCTACACAAACTGCAGTGGGACCCAAGGATGAGGAATTTGTCCTTGTCGGGGCTGAAAGGATCCTTCATGACATAGCTTTCTTCCAAAAGCCTGTAAGAGAATAATTTCAGGCTTTTAAGGGTGGATTTCACAGTATGGGAGAGTTGAAATGGGGAATTGCGGAGGCTGAAAAGGTATCAGCCCTTTCTACTTGATTTGCTCGGCCTGGTGTTGTACATGAGGCAATGTAGCAGCTATACAGCTCCCTTCCTCTTCAAAACCAACATTGTGGCTCCTTTCAGTCCTATACTGCACTTTGTATCTGTCTTCCCACATTAGGGCAATTGGTGACCATCTCAGCGTTGTCTTACTCGGTTTTTCTTGGTGCTCTACCTTAAAGTATTTTTTATCTTCCATTTTTACAACAGGCACTCCTTTGCATGCCCAACTTCAATACCTTGTCAAGTTACCGTTTCAGCTGCACAGCTTTTAATTACAAGTTCTCTTCCAAAGCTGTGTGCATGTGAGTATAAAACAAAAGGGGTTTACTGCTCTTAGCTATGTCACTACTGGAAAGCTAAGGTTTCCACCTCTTGCAAGCAAGAGCTACTAACCCAGAACATTACAATGACCTGAAATATGCTTACTTTATGTCAGAGACTCTACTGTTTGCTTCAGGGTATTAAGGGAGTGCATTTATTAATAATTTGGCAACCTGCTTGGGAAAGACTAAGGCCTTATTATTCCTGGGAGCTTCTGGCAAAATATTACAGAAGTCAGTTGGGTGTCTGTCTGCACAGGGCACCCTGCAAGGCTGCCTTATTCCTGGACTTAAATCAAACTTGGATTCTGTAGTAATATGGAGTACAATACATATTTAAAAGGTATTCTGTGAACTCATACTGCCTTCTCCTTGTCTACATACACACACACACACATATGTGTGGATCTGTGAGTGTATTCCTTTTTCCTTTTCCTCTCAGACAAAACAAATGGTGTGGCTCAAGCCTTCTACTGTTAGGAAAGATCAGGCATCTTAACATGGCAGATCACCTTGTCAACAAGTCTCTTAGTGTACAGAGACTGGATTACCTTTACAAAGCTCCCCTTGCAAGATTCACAGTCTTAATGTAGTCATCACTAGTGCAGAGACCTGGACGTTGTACAAGCTTTCATGTCTGGCATATGTTTCCCGCAGCATTGCATTTAGGACACGTGAGCAGACCAGAAAGTAGGCTAATAGTGTGTAAAGCTATTTCATATATGCCTGTGCAGAAGTGTTATGCTTCAGCATTATTCTTTTGCTTTTTGAATCTCAACAATCCAAATAAAGCTGAGATGTTAACACTGAGTTTGGATAACCTAAAGTTAAGATTAATGTTCAGCTTTGATTCAGACTCCTTACGAATGGATCTGATCAAAGGTGGGCCATTGCTCTGCTGAGTAGAAGAGGGAAAACCAGTAGCAACATGGGATTTAGAATTATAAAAATATAGCTGATTTCAGCCCAAGCAGGTGGAGATCAACAGCTGTTTCCATTATATAAGAAACTGAGCGGTCTTAGTGAGGTGAAATGCTGAGTACATGTCTGACTTCCAGTTCCAGTGAGTTCCTGACCATGTTTGCCTGATGGGTTTGTTGACCGGGATGGCCTCAACAGAGCTACTTGTACATTTAAAGCTAAGAAGTGCTTTGTTTTATGGGGAGTTTAATGTCTGCAGAGTTGTAACTGCATAGTTTCTGGTCAAATTATCCCTACTTGGCAGACATGGAAAAGGCTTCAGTCTCCTACAATGTAAATATGTACTAAATTTCCACACACTTTAACGTTATACCATCTGCCAAAGAATTGTCTAATACATGCAAAAAAAATTGCTGTCCAAAATTCCACGTCATGTCAAACAGCTCTTAAAAAGTGTTTTTACCATATGTATTTAATTCATGCTGTGTTTACATGTTGCCCAGCTGACACAGCTGTGAGGAAAGGGCTATTCCCAGAAATGCTAGGCTGACAGTCAACAGTATTCTAGTAAAAATATTATGGTATAGGTAAATAGTAGGGTGGCCAGTGGGGTTAGGAAATAGGTTAAATAAAAATCTTTGCATGGTATTGAAGCAGGATGGGAAAGTTGATTTTTGTCTTTGCTATCAATGCTGACAATTTTTAACATTTCTTCCCTTTGGAAAAAGAAGGTCACTTTAAGTACCAAGCCTCACACTCAGGGGCAATATGTCATGTTATTGGGTTCATGCAGTACACATTGTTCCACAGTACAAGCCTTCTAATGCTCATAACATAAATATGTAATATGAAAGACTGCACTTACACAATAGACCGTGTGTTCGGTGGCTTCTGCCCATAGTATGTGTATGGAGCTGTTAAACTACATAGCTGACATGTGAACTCTCCTGTAGGCTGAGCTTCTTTGGGAGCATCCATCTTTAAGCTACCTACAAGAAACACAAATATTTTTTAGCTCCACTGGGAACATGCCTACAAGAAGATTAAACTGATGTGGGACATCTGGCTATGCAAATTAAAGTCCAATCGAAAACTGACTATTGCAAACCTTGATTAGTAAATATTTTCTCCCAAATCAAGTTGGTTTCCCATGTCCCAGTTAAATTTCCAAATTCCTTAGATAGGTTTAGAAATTGCAGGCTGGGAGCCTAACTATAAAGTTCACCTATTCATTTGGAACTTGATCTATAAACTAATTTAGGTAACAAAGTACATGGCTGTGATCTGGAGAATCCTTTGCTCAACTGAGGCCTACGGTCCCTAAGCGCTTCCCAGGAAACGACTCCCTGTCTGCTGTGCAGAATCCCAATCCAGTTCTGCAATACCCATCTCCTTCCACAAATGGCAAATGGAGCTGTGACAGGGTTTGAGACCCCGTTCAGGAAGCAGGTACCCAGAAAGCTGGGTGTTGCAATGATTTACTATGTCTTTTTTTCTTTGCTTCTGGTTCACCTTCCAATAGAGTTTTGGAAGCTTAACCCTGGCTCCCTGTTCTTATCTGGCTTCCTATGGAAATGAGGCTGATGTAATCACCCCAAGCCTCCATAGAGTGTTGGCCCATTCAAGCCACACAGGACAGGGGAGAAGGTACCTTTAAAAAATTTACGTCCTATAACTTTTATGAAAATAGGCAGAAGAGGGAGACTCTGCTTTATCCTCATGGAGGACGCCCATGTATTTCTATAAATCAGAGAATCTGCACGTAGGAAAGCTATTGTCCATCTGTCTGAAAGATTTCAGAAACATGTTACAAAGGTGTAGCTATCAGTCACGAGACATAAATCGTAGGAAGCCATGCTTCATCAGCTTTGGTGCTTGCAAGACGACTTGTTTAAAATCTTGCCCATTGATTTACATTTGGGAGCTTATACTTCTCTGATATCACTTCAGTTGAGAGTCACAGCCTGAGTTTTTCAAAAAGCATGGTGTGGCAAGTATGCTTTTAGGACTGATTTTGGTAGGTATGCACGATCAGATCAAACACATCTAACCACGTGCATGCCCAAAAATTGCACCAATCCATGAATGAAATGTGATTGTTTGTTTGCAAAGTAGATATCTTTGCTCACCTGCACAATTTTCTTGAATAGACACATTCACCTTGCAGTTAGCAAGAAAACTCAAGCTTTTAGCTAAAAGCCCTCATGCTTTTCATGGCATGCATTTTTCTGCTGCAAACCTGTAAGCTTTTTTAAGCGAAGCAGAGCTGGCATCAAGCTGTTAGGAAGGTGAGCACTAGGAACTTGGATTTGGGCAATATCTCAGCAGTTAGGTTGCGCGTGCTCACAGCTGAGCAGACATACAGCCTGCCAAAGGACAGCAGGTCATTCCCACTCTTCTAGTTTTGCAGCCATACCCTTCCCCTGCAGAGGTGATTCAGTTCACTAAGGCCATGTCTCTATTTATGTTTTAGCTCAGCTCAGGGGTTTTCTTTGGGAACAAATTGCCTGACTGTCCCCGCTTACCACACTTGGTTTGCATCATGGAGCAGTCTTTAAGCAGCAAACCAGACAGTTTCAGATAAAACTAAACTGAAAGATGTGCTCCAGAAGCTGAATATACCTAACACACTCCAACCTGAATGTCCAACTAATGGCCATTCGGTCTACAAACTAGGAGCAGAGGTATCCAGCATCAAACACCTTGGTCTATGGTTTCACTCTTAACTGCATCACACTAGTTACTAATGTGGTAACTACATTTTTTTTTTTAGTTCTTCCAACATCTTTTTTTCTCTTGGTTTAGGGAACTAAATTGGCTTGCAGAGGAATCCAACAACTGCTAACAGTAGTACAAGGTAAGAGGAACAAAACTGCACAGCCAGGAGAAAGGGGTCGCTGAGATGAGGGACCTGTATTTCCCTCTTTCAATGACAGTAAGCTGCTATTTCTGCTCACTCTGTGGTGAAACTGAATCCTTAGAGACATATGCTGCTAAGGTGAATTAGGGGCAAGGTGAAGCAGAGCTGTGACTACTTGTCTTCTAATGTTCCAGAAGAACAGGGAGCCCCAAGATCCTTAGAGGTTACAGAGGCTTCACAACAGACACCCAGTTCAGAAAACCCTAGCCTGTTAAATACTGAAACTCAATTTTGAGAATAATTTCCTCTACCCCATCATTCCTTCACCACCAGCCCTTCCACTGCCATTCCTGGCATTTCAGTAGTACAGGTTGTTCTTCAAATGTAACACAAATGGGGCTGGGTACTGGCTTAATAAATAAATCCAACTCATGAATACCTTAGGCAACTACATTTTTTTGAAAGTGATGCAATCCTTGGATATCATGCATTTTCCCTACCTCACAGGGATGCGTGAGAGAATTTAATTAACTACCGTGCTTTCAGATTTTTCAGTTAGATATGAGGCATGTATATGCTACCTGTTTCTCCCTCTATATTAAAACTGGGATTCTTCAAACTATACACAAACTCAACTAAGAAGTCTGCTTTTTGAACCCTGCATTTTAGGTTTACCAGATAAGTCCCCCAAACATGCTCAAATTTACCTTTTCTGTAGGTAGTCAGTAGCAGTACCAAGACACCCATCTGTCCGAATGAGATTCAGTCTGGAACATTGTATGCAATCTTTTGTAATCAAACTTTTTTAAAAGGGGAAAATAATTAGCCCCACAAAGGTAGAGTATGGAAAGTCACTTGAATCAAATATAGAAGACCATCATGGTGAACTTTTCTTTAAAATAAAGCAAAACACTACGAACAACAACAACAAAAAGGAGTATTTATGGCAGTGAGGATCATAGACTTTGGAATGAATGTGTCCTGATTCCAAGTCAAAATAACAGCCCTGGGTTCAGAGCTGAAGTACGTTAGATATAGAAACACCTGCTCTCTTATAGACCACTGGCATGTAGAACAGAATCTGTTCAGTGACTACCACTGGGAAGGAATGGTATCTATGTACAAACAGATTTTTGGCTATGCCAGTTGAAAAGCATATGATCCTGCCTGCAAGGCACAGATGAATTTATGATGCTTTCCATTTTACTCCCAGCTTACAAGTCACTGGTATCAGCTGCACCAAGTTTTATTTCACAGGCAACATTATTTGTCCTGAGAGTTTGTCTACGCAGCAGCACTTGGGAAAGTTAAGGTCAGTAACTCAAGGTGTGAAGTTAATACACATGCAGATTTCAGGGTGAATGCTCCCATTCAGAAGTAAAGTTTGCTATATAACAAAATAAAGCCATTTTCCTTCTGAAGAAAGAAATTTAATGGCAGATGTAATAACCTTTTAGTTTATGCATGTGCTTCACACCTTTAGTCTAAACCACAAAGCAGACAAATCCTAAGATGCACTCTCTCACAAAGCTTCTAATACTTCCAAAATGCTCGTCTGCAATTAAAGAACTGTATCTTTGTCAGATAACAAATACACAGAACCAATTTTGGGAGGAAACCACAGTTGAGACAGACATTGGTTTATCACACAGTAAGCTCATTGGTTTGGCCCTATACACCATCTCAGCAAGATGCCTGATACGACAACTATGACAAGGTGCCTGCCTCCCCTCCAAGCAGACATATGAAGCATGACTGAGAACTCGTTTCTCTCTAGCATACCAACAATGGGATGAAGGATCTCTCGAGGAGATAGAAGTCTAGGGCACTAATCCCTTCATAAACATGACAGGCAAATTTGTGACCTCAAGTGACTCAAGTCATCACCAGTGCTAACACTGGCTTTTTCTCTTTTCCTTGAAAATTTTTGAAGCAGCACCATGTCACAGTAACATGTCAAATACCTGTCTGGCTGGTATGTGCTGAAGAAGTCTTTTAGAACAGCTTGTTTAGAACTGAATTCTGCCCAAGCATTTGCCATTTTGGCTGGAAGCCGCAAGGTACTTAAACACATACTTACTCTAAGCACATGCATAGCTCTTCTGAAAAGAACACGGCTACCCACACATGCTTGATTACGAAGCAAACACTGAACTAGCATGCTCAGCAGAAACCTGCCAAGTCAAGCCCAGAATGCTGCAGGATGTGTGTGAGGTTGGCCCACGTGTCATGGCAAAAGGTAAAGCACACAGATTTGAATGCCATGCTAAGGAAATAATTGCAGCAAAAGAAAGGTGCAGGTTAGATAGCAGTGCTGTAAGAGTGTTTCTCCATCCTGTGACTGATACATGATACGGATGTGGGGAAATGGCTCTTGGTGCAGTTCTCTAGGGACTCCTAAAAACTTCAGGGCAGTTCTGCTCGGAGCATTCTGCTAACAGGCCTGGAAGGCATGCCAGAAATAATAAATCACCATTAAATTGTCAGGGGCAGTGGCAAAGTAGTGGCACAGATAAGTAATCTGATTTTCTTTGCTTCAAACCTCATTAGCACAAGTCTTCACAATGCATAGGTTAAGCCCCTCTTAATACTCCACAGAAGACTCATGCATTTCTAAGGTCACTGATAAACTAGAGAAACTATACAAGAAACAAACTGCCTACAAACAGATGTAGACTTTGATTTGAACGGGTGTCAGATAAAACCAACATTGACACACCTTTAATCCTCTCCAATTAAACCCTTGTTTCTCTTTCCTGCCAAGATTTTCCTGCAGTATCCACTGTTGATGACGATGACCTATTAAAATATTCACAGCTCGATTCTCTGTGGGTAGGAGCCACTGAGTTCATAGCCTGGTAAATGCCAAATTATTTTGCAGTGTTTGGTGTGATATAAATTTAAATACACTTCAGCACCAGGAATGCACTCGCCTCCTTCAGAAAAATCATCTGTTGCCTAATTGCTCAGGTAATACATGAAACAGAAGAACCTTCTTACTTGCTAGTTAATAGCCAAGTGAACAACTCTCTCCCTCCAGTTCCTTCACGTTATTGCCCTGAAGGCATGTTTAGGTCACCTGCTGGCTGCAGCCCTGCTCTTCCTTTGAGGTGACTTACCTTGGGTTCAGCGTAACAAATTAGCCCAGGAATGCAATTTCACCAAGTGTGGCCATTTGGAACTTTTACCCTTATTACTTCTCCCAAAGACCACTTGATTGAATTAAACCTTGACTTGTTGCAGCAATTTCTGCCTTCAGGCCAGGGGGATTGTGCTGGTATTGCTATGCTCTCTCTGCTCTGAAGGAATTGAGATTGCTGCAGCACACAGGTTTCCCTGTAGGTATGGGTCATGCAGCAGACCCCAAGCCCTGCTTTTTAACAACAGCTTGTGTGTACTCCCTGTGGCTGTATGATAAATGGCCTAGGAGATAGTAGATGGGAAAGCGAGCATGTCTTCTGAACGGTTGTAGGGAATGTGTGAACAGGCTGTGTCAGCAGAAAGAGAGGAGACAAGTACATCAAACCCCTTCCTTAGGTAAAAAGGCTTTATGAACACAAGATGAATCTCAAAAAGGCATCTATTGATGCATGATTTAACAAAGCTCAGAAACAAACACTTAAAAAAACCTAGCCCAAGTACTACTTACTTGAATATGGCAGGCAGCCAGCTCTGAATTAGCATTTAGTAAAGAAGAATCTCAAATTAGGTGAGAATTTAACAGCTTCACACAGGAATGCTGCAACAAGGCACTGATTAACCAGTATGTACCACTGTCCTCTAGTGGGCACATTGGACCTGTACAGCCCCGGTGACAAGCAGTATCACTCTTACTAGCTGTAGGGAATTTTCATTTCAGCACCTCAGCTGTTTCGAGTGACCCAGTTGTAAAAGCCCAGCTAAGTGGATCACATAGTAAGAGTGAATGGCAGAATAAAATAAAATGGCAGAATAAAATAAAAGCAAGCTGCCCATGGTAGAGGCCATCTGCACGTCCGGCTGCAGAGGCGCAGCGAATGGTAGATCTCCTTGCTGCGTAACAGAACAACCAACCCTGACAGAAGAGAGGGAACTACAGTGTCATTAGTTCTTCCTTTCCTTCACCCAAAAATTAATCTATGTTCATATCTGGTTTTCTGCTCGATCCCCCCTCATTCTTCTTTCTTCTCCTTATCTTCCAACAGGCTTTCCTAAGCTTATCACATCACCATCATCCATGATGCCATTCTAACATTCTGTATGTAAAAGGGCCTAAAAATTAAAGGAAAGCAATGCAAGCTTGTTGCCCTTCTCACAGCAAAGTTATAGGGACTTACTGGAGAGTAGGTAACACAGGAGATCCAAACACCAAAGTGTTCACTGAAGTGAACATCAGTTCTGGATTACAGCTATTCCTTGCCAAAATGGGGAAACCAGACCTGAGGTCTGACTTCATTAAATCTCCCTTCTGGTATAGCCACAATAAATAAGCATGCTATGGCCATAGGTTACCCCCTGCCCTGAACTGATTCTGTCTTCCTTCCAAACTGTAGCTCCCTATTACAGCTTTGTTAGATTAATATCCATAGTGGGGAAGAATAAAAGCCGGTAAGGGTCTACTAACATATAAGTGATGATGGTTCCTTTTAAGTTGTCCTTTAAGAAAAGTTACGGAGGGCCACACACGTACCATTGAAAGTATCGGCTTGGTTAAGCACAATCTAAACTTAGTGCAACACTTTCCAACAGAGTCTAAAAATAGGAACACCAAGATTTTGTGGAAATACACAAGGAGAGGCTAACACAGTGTTTCAGGCAATAAGATACTGCAACTTGACATAATCCTGAAAGAAATAAATATAGCTTCAGTGATTTATCTCCCTACAGAAAGCAAAGTTGGTACTGTAAGGAAATACTCAGGCCCCACTACGTGGGGTTGCATGTTACAATGTCCTTGCTGCGACAGCCAGTGCCCACTTTCCCTTGTGACCAGTGAGATGTTCAGCATTAATATACTTGGGGACAAGAATTCTTTCCAGTAAAATGTGACTGAGGCTCTCTGCTATGACTGAGCTCAAGCAGAGGACTGCATAATGAAGTAAAGCAAAACCTTCAAAGAGAAAACACAAAACTACTGGGGGAAAGTGTGTGTATGGGGTAAAGAGTGTCAGCTTCAAGAAAGCCTGAGAATAAAAAAAGGACCGGTACCTACCATACATACAACTTTCTCACGCACATAGCCCCACACACCTTCTTACCATTGCCTCTGAAAGACATTTTCCTCAAGTTTTGTTATCCTAGCTATTGTGAACAGTGAGCATGAGAAAACACCCCTTTCCAGCAAGTCTAGTAAAGCAAAGAAGTCAACTGTCACTCAACCCTTAGCAAGCTTTCTTTTCCAGGGCACTTGCTGGGAGTTTTGTTACAAAAAATTACAAACAGGTGCCTTGTTTCACACCTTCACACAGAGGTCATTTCAGTTTTGCCCCTCTGATTACAGTTTACAGTGGAAATAAGTCCTTCAGTCAGGGGCTAGCAGCTTCAAGACTCCCTGACTTAGACATAATGGTGAATTCCTGTTTTCTAGCCATGTAGCAATATGAAATAATGTGAATTCAGCCAGGCAAAAACATGGTGAATTTTTAACATGTTTTCAGGTTAGTTTGTCTGCTCCTCCCAGAAAGACTTTGCTTCCCAACCAGTACTTGGATTACTTTGCCTAAAAAATATGCAGGTACTAAGGCTGCACTTACTTCTTTCAACACCCGATACTCTCATCAAATAGGCATCAAGGCACATATACAAGAACCACTTCCATCATTTTCTGTAGGACACAGAGAAATGATACTTGTTCTTAGACAGCGGGAGACATGTTTTGCCACAGACAGCCCAGGCATTTCTTTTGTGTATGTTCTGTGGCCTGCACAGCCTATTCTCCAGCGCATGTGTGCTCATGCTCTTGCCTTCCAGAAGTTCTTTTGGACACATTTACTGCTCTGTTCATCACAGGTAAAACAGGAGGAAGGTGGGTTTTTCCACATGTGACAAATGTAATAATGGATGGAGATGTGTGGATCCTAGAATTCACTATAACCAGAGTGGACTGCTCCTACTGGGCCATATGCTAGGAGGGCAGACACACAAAATCTTTGCAGTTGTCTTTTTGCCCAAGAAGCTCAAAATTCAGTGAGAATTAGCAGCACTCTCAATGTGTCACACATACTTAAGTAACTTTCCTTTGGCTTCAGATCTCTGTCCAGCAAGCATAGATGGGTCTGACTAAGATTTCACCGAGGTCCAAGAGGAAAGTGTGGACTGCAGAGTGGAGCTAATTAAGCAGCAGTGTCGATGGGGTCTTGATAGAAATTTTATAAGTCATCTGTTTATGTCAGGAGTTTTTAAAAGTACTGGCTATGGCTATAGATAGATAAGGTTTGTGATGTTTGTTACAGATGTAAATGCAGGTTTCCTTTTTGCATGTATGCATACCTCTAAGTGTGATTAATTAGTAATAACTTTACTCAGCATTAGGAAAGTTATGACAAAATAAATGAACAAGCAGGGAGGAAGGCTTAGTGGAAAATTATCATGGTATGTAGTTAGGAGACTTTACAAGAAGCAGCATGGTTGATGTGTTAGCCAGCCAGTAAAAAAGAGAACAGAAAGAGCAGGTGAAAAATTCTTCCACTGGGCACTGAGAAAAGGAACATAACAAAACACTCACTGACCCTCTCTTGCTTTATCCTGGCCTAGAGCAAAAAACAAAGAACCTCAAACCATTGCAATCACATATAGATAACTAATACCTTTCTTAATCCAAATCTCAGGTTTGTGCTTACCTATTGGGAGTTTTGGGGCTCTTTATAGCTTTTTTTTGTTTATTGATTTTTATGCCAGTATAAGTACTGCTTTAGCAAACAGGCCAGTGCAAAGGTAACATACAGGCTACAAAGTTTAGCATTTCAACAGGCCTGAGGAGTAAATCTCCATTCCAAGTCAGGTTAACAGTGGAATCCAAGCCCTTTTCCTACCATTATCGTCAAATAGAAACTGTCTTTGGTCAGTGCACCTCCAGGCAGCCCCAGGTTGCTGCATCTGTGCAGAGTAAAACTGTCAGGGGACATCCACTGTTCTTGATGTAACCTTGTCGTATTTGTAGAGATCACAGATGTACATCTTGACTCTATTTGAGGCAAGACATAAAGTGAGACAAGATACAAAGTAATGCTCTTGTTATAACAGCTACTTTCCCTGATAAACTTCTCCCTTTACATAGGGAAATTAAGGCATGAGGAAAATATTTTTGGCATGGGATCTAGAAGCACAAAGGTCTTACGCTTTGTTTATATAAAACATACCATTTCAATTGTAAGGATAGAGTTAGTGTAACGTTTTCATGCTATAGTTACTTATGCTGACAAAAAAGGGTTCATATCAATACAATTTTTAAACTATACCAATTCAGGGAAATTAACTGATAAATTGTATCTTTGCACTGGTATACATCTAGTGGTCTCTCCAAGGTGGTATACTGGTAACATTACAGCAGGGGAAAAGCCCTAACTGAAAAAAAACCCCAACTTGTAACCAATGCACAAACCTGTGAGTACTGGCACACTCATACCTAAATCCAATTCTTTGATTTATAGATGCCTAGAGATGGAAAACAGCTCAAGAGATTATTTAGTCCATCACGCCCAAGGCACAACTGGCTTTATGTTGATGGCATTTGGCACCGTTTATAGACTCCTACCAGCAGAAGTGCCTTAGAGACAAGTAGTAGGTCAGCGAGCAAGTCTGGATTAAGTGTGAAGGCAAGCCACATGATTAATCTCTCTCCTTAAGCAGCGAGACCATTTCTAGCATCACTGAGATACAGAGATATTTATTTGGGTTCTCACAGCAGATTCAGAGAGAAACTGTGGTACTCCATCTCTCATATATCTTGCAAACCTCCTACCTCCCCCTTGTTTTTCAAGAGGAGTTGAGTACCCAGTTGTTTCCATGGCTCTACGGTTCTCTTAAGTCAAAAGATGTAATCCCAACACCACCTTGTTCAAAGTGCAACCTTGTATTAGAAATGCCTACATGTGACAGCAAACGAGAATTTCCCCTACGTTCCCTAGACTCCTTAAAGCTCCTTCTTTGTGTATGTCCAAAAGGAGTGCCCTCAAACAGTTCTGAACTTTCCTGGAGCCCTCTCCCCAGTCCCCTTTGATGCTGCATCCTGTAGCTCCAACCTCAACTCACAAAGTTCCTTAGGAAAAGCAATCTGTGGCCATGACATTCTATTAAAACCCTTGTGTAGGGAAAAAAAAAAAAAATTCAGAATCAAGCTTTGGCTCTAGATCCAGAATGATGAGTGTCTCTTGTTAAGCAGTCACCCTGGTCAGCACGCTACTCTCAGGAGGCTCATGCTCTCTCTTGACCTAGACTTCTAACAGTTGCTTCTGCAGTGTGAAGGGGAGGGTCCCTCCACTCTGTGTAACTTACACTCTAGTGAGTCAAGCACTCTGGAGGGGGGAAGTGCAAATTTGAAACTCCAGATTTTCCAGTACAGAAAATCCAGCACAGATTTTCCTACTCCAATCAAAGCAGGGGTCTGAACTCTGCTCTCCCACCTCTGCTGCAAGGCTTCGTCTACTCGCTGTCTTCTGTGACGGAGAAGGCCTGTTCTCTGCCTCCGCACCAACAGATGAGCCACCCTGGACCCTGTTCTAAGGAGGGCCGTGGCCACACGTCTTCCAGAGAGGGATCCCGGCTGGTAAGGAGAAAAGAAAAACCTTTTTTTCAGATCCCAGACACGCAGTCTGCTGAAGAGAGATTAAGGAGTCATTCCTTTTATTTTTAATAATATCAACTATTAGCGGGAACTGCTCCCGGGGACCTCGGGTTTCCCGCGCAGCCTGTGCACTGGGGCGCTGCTGCCAAGCGAGCCCAGCCCCCTTCCCCGGGGCAGAAAGGCCGCAGCCTGGTTCAGCCAGAGCCGCACACAGGCCGCGGCGCGGATTTCCCCCCACCCCCCCAATTTCTGCCCACCCGAACTGCGCGGCACCCACCCGAGCCGCCGCGGCCACCACCCACACGTGACAACAGGCCGCTTCCGGCTTCCTCACGCTGACGCTGCGGCGTCAGGGCCCAGCGTCGCTTCTCCTTAAAGGGCCAGCGCCGCAGGGTGCCGGCGGTAGGTGGCGCTGTGTGCCTGCGCGGGGTCCTGCTCGCCGCTTCCCTTGGGGCGTGCGCTCCTTCCCGGGGAGGTGAGGGGATGGCCCGGCCCGGCCCGGCCCGGCCCGGCGGGACTCCTCGGGAAACTGCTGGTCACCGGCCCCCACGGGCTCGCATGGCGGTGGGGGACCAGCCGATGCCGAAAGCACTTGGAGTTCCAAGGGGGAAGGCGTTTTGGCTTTGGAAACGGCAGGTCATGCCTGGCCGCGCCCAGTGCAGCGAGGAGCAAGTGACTGAGGGCAGGTGGGCGACACCATCCCGTCAGCCGTAACGCTCCCCATAAACTCATTGTGCTGCGAAGAGCATGCGAGATTTAAAACAAAAAAAAATTAGAAAATAAAATTCTGTGGTCAGTTTGTATTCAAAGCAAACTGCCTGGAGGATGCCCCCAGCTGTGTGGATAAGAAATAGGGGGTTTGACCAAGTTGACCAGTCTTCCCAGTTGACTTGGACAGTCTTCCCCTACAGGAGGTCACATAGTGACCAGCGTGCAGGTACAGTTTTACAGTACAGAAGTCTGTTAACCGCTGCCCAGGCTGTATAATGGGATTTCATAGTCCATGGTTAATGCCTTCCAAAGGGACACTGTAACTAAGTCTTCTGCATACAAATGCCATGCAGTATTGCGAAGATTTAGTTTTAATTGCTGGGTTGCACCCTGCTAACTCATCTTGTCTTTTTTTATTCTTTATGCTCTGAGTAGGAAGGATTTATCAGCGTTTTCAGATCTCAGGGCACTTTTGCTCCTATATTAGCGTGTGCTCAGCCAGAGGTAAGAGTCCTGCTCAGACTCCTGAGTTAACTTCTTACACATCACCTCTGTGAAATGGGCATCAGTTCCTGTGTGTACTGGCTCTGCCTGGCATGGAGTTAGTAATGCCATGAGATACAAGGTCGTGCTTAGCAAGAAAAGTGGAGCAAGGGAAGTTTTTTGAAAGTAAGTTTTACTCAGAGACTGGCAGGGCATTTGTCTGCAGGTGGTGAGTGACTGCTTTTGTATCATTTGTAGTTTTGGGTTTTTCACCCTTACCCTACTTAAACTGTCCTTATCTCGACCCGCAAGTTTTTTTCTCACTTTTTCCCTTCAATTCTCACCCCATGCTACTGGGAGGGGAGTGAGCGAGCAGCTGCGTGGGGGCTTACCTGCCAGCTGGGATCAACCCACTACACCATGACAGCCAAGTACCACTGAAATTGATGCAAAATAGTCTAGAGAAAATCTGAGCACAATCACTAGTAAGGGGTTAAATGTTAAAAAAAATTCTCAAAAGTAAATACGTTATTTATGATAATTTATTTGAAATATAAGTATTACGGAGTAAAGGTGGTCTTTAATACAAAATCTTTCCTTGCTCATATGACAAGATAAACCATTTTTTTTCCATTTATTTTTCTGTTCTTGAGCCCTAAATGTCGTCGATGTCTTCTCTCAGGCTGCCCGTAGAGTACACTATGAAAAAGATTGGTCTTGCTGGTTTTGGATGTTTTGCAGATCAGAAGATAAAATATCCTTCTGAGCCTTTGCAATACAAAAGTAACGGCTTGTGCTTCATCAGATGGTTCTTCATATACGGGCTGTTTCATATCTCCATAGGCAGACATAATAACAGCTTGGAAGAGATTGATCAAGACACAGATCATCACCAACATGAAAGAGGCTAGGAAAAGACCACCCAGGAACCTGTTGGATGAAAATGCGGTATCTCTGAAAGCTGAAACACAGTAAGAGAATATGGTCTGAGCTGAGTGAATCATGTTATTGTAATTCCATTCATGCTGCCCAAACACGAGGTAGCCAAAAGCCATAAATACAAAGAAGTACACCACCACCACGAGGGCCATTGAGGAGATTCCAGGAAGGGCTGCCGAGATCGATCTTTGTGCAAGGCGCACGTCATAAATGAATTGAGAATATTTTAGAGTTTTCAAAACTACAAGAAATGCTAAAAAACCCATAGTAATCCTTAAAATCTTATCCAAATGAGAAACTGCATGAAAAGGAATGAAATAATTTGGGTGAAGTAAGTAAAACTTCACTATATCTGCTCCCACCTTAAACTTTAGGACCTTTAAAAAAACAGAAAGGAGGAATGCTGATTTTAAGCTAAAGTTGATTATATTGGAAATGTTTTTAACATAATCTTTTTTTTCTTGGCCTATGGTGTGAAGCTCATCTGCAATGTAAATGAACAGAAAGGCAAGAACAATTACGAACACAAACATTTGAGCTTTAGTTTGCTGATGAAAAATGCGGAGTGCAAAAGAGTGTACCGACAAACTTGGTTTTATGATCCCAAAATGAGACATTTCAAATATGACTGAGATAGTGCAAAAGAGATCTGCATCTGAGTTAAATGTAGTTAGTTCAATGATCACAGCCCATGTCTTTTCATCAAGCCAGTTGCTCTGTTGTAGAGCTTCCAGCCTTGTTGTTGAATTAGCTCTTCCTTCTTCAGGGAAAAAGTAAAACGTGTATCCTGCTGGTCCATATGTGTGCAAATCTCCATATGAATAATACATCCATGGAGTCCTGTTTCGCTGGTAAGTGAACGCACCGTAACTTCTGGCATCCTTGGAAACAGACTGGTTGGCAACCTTTGTCCAAGCGCCAGCGTAGTCACCTTTCTCTGGGATGTCAGTGCCATATTTGTGAAGACAGTGGCTTTTACTGATCACAAAGTTATTTCCAAAGCTGTGAGGATGGAAACATTTTTTCTCAGTACCTTTAGCCCGCACTTGCCTCATCCTAGGCAAACCAGTGATTTTGGACCAGCTCTCGGGAAGAAAGGTTGGCTGAATGTCATTGTGGATCAAAGGCAAGAACAAGTCTTTCACCCACCCGTAGATATGTTCTAGCTTATCTACACTGGAGAGTCGCAGAGAGAATTGGTTATAGATGAATTGGTTGTAGTGGAAACTCTTGGCATTCTCAGTGGAATAGGCAAAATTTAATAGCAGTGTTAAAAAGACAAGGTGACTGATGAAACTTTTTGTGAAAATAAATGCCTTGACTTTAATTTTTGCCCTTTTCAGCATGTTTGCAATTTCATCAGCTTCTAAAGGCTTATACTGCTTCGTGCCTCTGACTTTAGCAAGTTTCAAGTGCACCTCTCTCATCTCATCAGCACTCATTGTTTCTTTAGCCAACTTAATCTCAGAATACTCTTCCTGAGTTAACCATGTGATGTTTTCACAGTATTTTGGACGAATTGTATTCATAGCTGAGAAAAAAATGATTTTTAGAATTGAAAGGAGAAACACGTTCTCAACAAAGGAGATTGCAGATGCTAAAAGCCACTCTAGTGAAGTCTGATAGCCATAAGATAAGCCATATAACACAATGAAAAATGATGATAGCCCTGTGACAGCTATAACTAGTACCCACGAGAGATAGACGCACCACCACCAAAAAACTATGTGCGGTCTCTTGCTAAAGGGCATGGAGATAATGCCTGGTGGTTTCCTTTCATTCTGAAAGTTGCCCCCTTTTTCTGCACAATTATTACTAAAATTGGAATTTGATGGTGGCCTTCTCTGGCAGGCCTTTGCCATCGGAGGGGAATTTGCGATTACTGTCTGCTCCTCTGTTCCAATTACATTTGCATCTCTTTCAGAAACTGTGCAATTACTCTGGTTTCGGGGAGCTCCCTTGCTTCTTGTCTTTCTGGAACACGGCGGGCTGTGGGAGTTGCTGGCGCCAGGAAGGTTCTCCAAGGGACTAATATTCCTCGATTGTGCTGAAGTTTCTGAAAGGTACAATTTTTGCAAATGTTCCTTCCAGTTCTTAAGATTTCCAGATGGGAGGGGTGAACTTACTTTTGGGTCCATCTGAGCTGCACCCCGAGTAGGTTCCTTCTGGGAATACTTAAATAAGGCAATTATAATCATTTCCACAGGTATGGTAACCAAAGCACATTCAATTCCTACTGTTATTGATCTCAAATACCTCAAGTGTATTGGAGATTCTTGATTCTTGTCAGCATTAAAGAACATAATGTTAACAAGCAAGTTTAGTAATAATATTGCTAAACACGAAGACAACCTTTGGAGCCTGCTGAAAGTGCCAGTAAGAACGTGAGCAAAAATCGAGAGCCACAGATGGCTCTCTCTCAGGCTTTTGGCAAGATTAATAAAAAAATAGTCGATTCTGGGCAGAGGTGTCTTGGGGTTTGTGACGGAAAATGTCCTTTCTATTAAGTGATCGCCCTTGTCAAGAGAAAGCCATTTCCTGCACATAAAGAACCAGGTCTTCCTGGTGGTCATATTCTCGACTTTGGCTCTGCTTAAGAACCAGCTCGGAGATGGGCCCTTGTTATTGTGCCAGACCCTGAAGGAACAAATGTCTCCCAAGTCTTTCTTAGTAGTTAACAGAAAGCAATCGGTGCTTCCTTGTTGGAAAGATGGAAAATATGGGTGCCATAAACAA
This sequence comes from Grus americana, assembly GCF_028858705.1. Classification (NCBI taxonomy): domain Eukaryota; kingdom Metazoa; phylum Chordata; class Aves; order Gruiformes; family Gruidae; genus Grus; species Grus americana. The sequence goes on from NC_072852.1 coordinate 80,224,425, forward strand.
TGGACATCACTCTTGCCATTCTGGCCAATGAGCTGAAGAAAGACATCTGCTTTGGTTCCAGCTCCCCAGCGACTGCCTGTGTATAAAGTGACCAAAAAGCTCACTTCATCAAAGGGGTCGTTGTCTGGCAGAACTATAATCTTGTCTTTGCTGTCCCTGTCAGCTCTGTCTTTTCTCATGGCCCAAAGGGACAAAAGAAAGTAGACGGCAAAAATAAAGAGCACTGTTAAGAGGGTCACTGGGTTTTTAGGTATATCTGCTATCAGTGTTTTCCCCAGATCTACTGTGTTGGGGGTAACTATTACTTTGGCTGCCAGGAACCTGATGTCAAATGTGGATGCAACTGATGCAGTGCGGACTGACAGACTTCTGCGACTCCGCTTCATATTGCAGATGCAGTGTACCCTCTGCCAGTTGGTCAAGGAGCCAAGCCTGCACATGTCTTCTCTCCACAGGCTTCGAACCCCATCCAGAAATAAGCACCGATCACTAAAAACGTGTATGCTCACCAGTGTCTGGGTTTGATACCTTACGACATAGGGTGTCAGCAAGACAATGGAGATGTTATGAGTGTCTGTACCACTTTCTTCAGCTGTGGCTGTCAGCAATGACTCTGGGAGACAGATAATATAGGGAGCCTTAATGTTACAGTCAGCACTAGCTGTCTCATTTTTGCTTGCAACGGTTGACATGTTGTGAAAAGCAGCAAACGAGGCTATGGGATGAGCATGAGTGATGTTGGCACCTGTAAATACTAGCACCTTGAAAGTAACTTTTAATTTTGTCAGGATCTGGATGTATATGCTCTTGGTATTTCTGTTGACTTCAAAACTAAATCCTCCAGTTGTGTAAGCTTGTGTTTTATCAGGTCCCATTGCTAACTGAAAAGTTGAAGACTCCTTATCTTTCCTAGCAATAGTAATTTCTGCTCCTTCAGGCACGATCCCTAGTAGATCCCCATTAGCCTTGGTCTCTGCCATTTTGAACCCCAAGACCATCGTTGCAATTTCTGATGTGTAACCTAACCAAGGGAAGGGGTTCTCATCAAACTCAAAAACAGCAGTGGAAATCACAGCATCATGGGGCAATCCTGAATAATTTCCCTTTTTCAGTGATGGATAAAAGCAATTCCTGCAGGTGTTTCTGATAGAGAAAGCATTTGCAATGTTCCAGGTTTCATCTCTCTTCAGAGTGATATTCCAGTGTTTGGTTTCCATTAGAGTTTCTGTTTCTCCAGGGACTTTGCCCTGGAAAACTATCTCCGTTAAATTTTCCATGATGGAGAAGACTTGTTTAACTCCACTTACATTGACATTCCTGCGATGCAGAAGAGCAGCTTTCAGGATGTTGGACAAACATCTTAGTATTCCACTGGTCTGAATTTCTGCTTCCTCAGACCAATGGCTCTCACTCCTCTGTATCTTCAGCACTCCTGTTACTTCTGTCAGTTTCCTAATGGCAAGGTCTTGAGATCTAATGTTCACTTCATCAGCTTCCTCGGTGACTTGAGAAAGAGAAGCAACTACTTGGTTGATTTCCATTGTGCTCTCAACTGAAATATTCAGCGCTGTTTTAATCAGGCTTTCCCGAAACTGAGCCTTAGAGAGCTGGAGAGTTGGTGCGGCTTTAATATAGTTTAAGACTGAGGCTGCCAGATAAGCCAAATAACCTGCACTAAAATAATCTCCAGTCTGGAGATAAGATGTCATTGGTGCGCTTAAACCGTTCACTGAGGCCAGCAGTTCATGAAAAACAACAGCTAGTGGTCGACTGTTAACTGGGTTCTGCACGCGGACATATAAACTCACTTGGGTAAACGCCCCAAGGGAATCACGGACTTGAACGTAAAGCGTCAAGGCGTACTTCTCAGAGGGCACTCCAACTGGGAGAAAAGATGGAGGAGTTTTAGGCTGATAACCAAAGTACAGGATTGTGCCAAATGTATTTTCCTCCACAGAAGTTATTTTGGTAGTTTTGGGTACATTGGAAGCTACTATCACTTTATATGTCAGAGGTAAATTGCTGTCAGAAAATCCACTGCATTGAACAACAAATTTTGTCAGAAAGGCTGTACCCCAGTGTGGATTGATGGTACACTTGCCAGCCCTAGGAGGAGAATTTACCTTAAATGCGTATCTGTAGATCGAGGACCTACCATCCCAGGTAGTTACTTTTAACCGAAGAATGTAGGATCGATAGGCAGTCTTTGTAAAAGTCAGAGCATGTATAGACAGATAAGCACCATACCTCCCTGTTGAGGTTCTGGAAGACCAGTCAAAGCTAATTTCTGTAGAGTTTTCTGAGAAAAGGGACCAGTAGTAGACTGGCTGGCTGTTCATTCTACAGTTTAGGCATTTTCCAGACAAGGTAAATCTCTCTGTTGGAATTAGAGTGCTACCACAGTTTTCAAGGCATGCCACATCCAGAAGGAGTGGGGAGCCAGGCTGCACATCTACAGTTTGGTCAGCATAACTCCTCCTTCTATCCTTTTGAATTACTAGACGAAAGTAGTATATGGCATTTCCTGGGAGGGATTCTGGTTGCATTACTTGAACTGGACCTGAGGGTGTTAACCATTTCAAATCCCTCTGGGATGGATGGCATCTCTTTCCTGGGCTGACTTCCCTGTTTTTATAGTCTGACACCTCTTTAGTGCAGTACCAAGTAAACGTGATTCCCTTTAGTCCTTCCTGTGAATCAGGATCGTAGGATGCAGAGCCATCGAGAGTCCAATTGTCAGAAAAACCCACTGTGCGGAACGTGCCTCCTGCAATATTTGCCACTAGATCGGTGCTCTCAATCTGAATATAAACTTTATCTGAGCCCCTGAGGACTGTTGTGGTCCTAATTGGTGTTATTGCAACAGTGAAATAAAACAGATACAACCCGTAATCTAAAGTAAAACTGGGAACAGTTAAGCGTATCATTTCTATGCCATACATCAAAGAAGAGTTTATTGGGTTTGACCAATCCGGAATAGTTGTTGTGTCCTGAACAAGATAGATTCGCCACAATGGCTTGATAGATATACCAATGTTGCAGTCTACTAGCAATCTGACAAAGAGGTAAAAAGATGTCCCCCTTTTCTGACGCAGGATAGAGGTATGAAGAACAGGTCTCTGAATCCACACAGTGTCTATGTAACAGGCTTCTTTCTGGCAAGCCACCGGTGCTTCTATGGTTTTTGCAGCATAGTTGTTGACCCTGACTCTTAAAAGAGCCGGTGTAAGTGCACTTCTGGTACAGTTCACTTTTGCCACAAACCCCGTGTATTTCTCTGGATCAAAGGGTAAAGCAGAGCGACGGACAAAACGTGTGGCATTTCTTATGTGATCATTGTATGTGTATGTGCTATTCTGGAGAAGGTGGTCTTTTTGTGTTCCAAAAAGCTGCAGATGGAAGGTCCACTCGCATTGTAGCATCGGATGTTGTACAGGGATAAACCACACTAAATAAGTAAAGCTTTGCAGAAAAGAAGGACGGCTGCTGCTGAAAACGTGGACTTCAAGGTCTCTTTCTGCCAGAGACCTAAACAAAGTCCTCTTCTGATTCATATAAAGGTACATATTGAACTTGTACCACTGGAAGGCCACAAACTCTATAGAGAGTAAGTAGGAGAGCTCCTTGTGTTGGTAGAACACAGTACGTGTGTTAGGGCCATCTGTGGAAATAGGGCTGTTGTTTTCATTGGTTGTGTAAAATGTTCTGTGGTTGTACCTGAAAATGTAAGTGCTACTGTTGGTCTTCCCTGGGTGAAGGCTGACATGCGTGGGAGTTTCTCTGCCTGCAGTTAGGCTCAGGGTACCATTGAGTAGATGTAGTTCTCCCGTTAATTCCTCAAACTTCTTTCCATCAACATGAAAGTAAATGCTGGCCACCACCATCTCACCCAGGCTTCGAGGTGTGGGAACGGCACAGAAGTTGCTCTGCAGAGTAAAGGAACTGTAGGAATGGAGCCAACCTCCTATGGCCTGCGTGTCCACCAGTTTGTAGGCCAGTGTCCTCGGGGTAAGGGGCTGAAGCCTCCAGGACAGGCTGAGAGGCTGTCGAGGAACACTAAGGAGCTTGGAACTGACACTGAGGACATGCAGCAAGTCAGGCTCTACTTTGAGAGAGAGGCTGAGGCTTATATGAGGCATCTGCTCAATGCTGACCGAAGCAACATGGAGCCCATGGTGCCTGTAACGCACAGTCAAGCGATAGCTGTAGTAGGTGTCACAGGTCTGTTGCAACTCAGCTGTTGGGTAGATAGCAGGTGGCAGCGTGTCTTGGTGCTCACTGCTGGGAAGGAGCAGGGTAGAGGGGCTGCCTCCCTGGCTGCTGAAGCGGTACTGCCAGCTGGCACTCTTGAGGCGTGCACACCAGCCCAGCTCTACTGGCTGCCACACATGGATCAGGTGTGTCTGCGGCCAAAGCACAAACAGCCGCATATCTTGCCCAGACATCTTAATGCTCACGTTGTGGTGAAAGCACTCGGGTGCAGCGCATGAAGCAGATGAGCACTGCACTGTAAGGAGGCTGGAGGCCATGGGTGGAGGAGCGCTTCCTGGTAGGAGGCCTGTCTGTAGCATGACCTGGCCTGACCAGCGCGAGGTGTTCTTCACCCAGGCCGAGTTCAGGTACCAGAAACAGTGAGGTGGGGGTGGTGGCCGCCTTTCTTTCCTCTCTGCCTCTGGTCTTGCTCCTGGGGCAGGCTGGTAACGCAGGTTCATGGTGCTGTTCCACAGGCATGAGACCCGGTGCTCCTTGTCCTGCTGTTGAGAGACTTGTCCGTGAAGGCCCCAGCAGGTGACCAGCAGGGGCGGTGGCTGGAGACGGGGAGAGGAGGCCCCCAAGCCTTGGGGGCAGCAGCTGAGCAGCTGAAGGAGGAGAAGATGGAGTGCCATCATTGTGCTATGAGGTGAAGGAGAGGAGGGAGCACAGCCGTTGGAGTGCAACCTAACAGAGGTTGACAGTTGAGGAGTCCCAACTGCTGGAGAAGGGCTCCAGGAGACCAGAACCAGCTCCCCGTCCTCCTCCCTGGCACAGCTGGTAAGAAAGGTATTTAACATCAGAAACAGCAGATCGTATGAGGATATACCCGATGCCACAAGAAATAAATATTTTGGGGCCGATAAGCTACACGAAACACATCCGTAGGCAGCACTGCGGCCCTCCTCCGTGACGCAGGGGCTCGGGACGCAGCCGCTGCCAACGGGCCTAACGGCGCCCAGCCCTCCCCGCAACGGCCGCCGGCGGCCCCGCCCTCTGCTGGCCTGGCCCCACTGCCGCCCCGGCCGCGGCCCCGGCCCCTCCTCCTGCGGGGGCGGGAAGCGCGGAGCGGCTGGACGACGGCACAGGAGCCCTTGTGGGGAATCATGGTGCCGCTGAGGGACTGCAAGGTGAGTACAGGTCTGAGGCGGAGCGCGACGGCGAGGCGCCTTGCCTGCCCCCGCCGCAGCGACCAACGCGGGGGCTGCGGCTGCTCTTGCCTGTGGCCCCTGAGCTTGCCGGGGGCCCAGGGTCGGCGGGTGTGTGCCCTTCGGGCGGGCGGTGTCCTCCCGTGTGGCTCTTGGGGAGGCTCCGGGCCCGCCCGAGAGCCGGGCTGGGAGGGGGGCCTGCTGGCGGGCGCTGGGTCTGTGGCGGGAGGGGAGCTGAGCCGAGCCGAGCCGAGCCGAGCCGGCTGAGGCCGAGGCCTCTGTTGACGCTCATCTCCCTTAACCTCGCAGTAACCTTACACTCGGGGAGGGTTGCAGGTGGGCTGAGGCTGCTGTTGGCATCTAAAAATGGGGACGAGTTGCTGTACGCGTACCCTTCCCTCCCACCGGGGAAGCAAACCCGTGTCTGAACGTTGCTGGGTCTCGTTCGTAGCGCAGACTGGTCCTATAGGCACTCACCTGCCCTTTCTATGGGCTTCAAAAGCGGACCAGGCCACCTTTTAACTCTAAACCAGCTTCAAGTCCAAGGGGTCAAAATCTGTCAGCAGGAGCTAGTTACTGATTAGTCATTTGTGTGCTTTCTTTCCCATGCGGTTTATTCTCTATGTTACTCCTTTCATCATTGTTTTTTGGTTAATTAGGCAGGGGGAGGTAAAAAAAGTCTTGAAGATCTTCTGAGAGAGTCATAGGCTCATGAGCGCCAGAGCTCTGGAGAGCTGCCACTCGAGTAAGAGCAGAAGCACTAACAGCAACCCGCAAAGAGCAGAGATTGCTCAGAGACGGCTGGGATTCTAGGAGGGACAAAAATACAAATAAATAGTCACCTGATCCTATGTCTAAACTTTCATCTTAAAACAGGAGAAGGGGCAAGGCTTTGGTCTTGCTAAGAGGCAGTGAGAAGAGCCAAGGCCATGGCGCTCTCCTCCAAGAAGCATCACAGAGAAGAGTCTCTTGTGGAGTTAGAGAGGAGGGTTGTGGGACATTAGCGTAACAGAATTCAAAGGCAGCCTCTGTGGACATGGGATGTGATAATTGTTTTGCAAACTCTCCAGGCTGATTTTTACCTAGTTGCACTCCCTCTCTCATGGATTTCTTCAGCCACAGCCTGATACCCGAGTACAGATAAACCCCGAGACATGAGTGTCTCATGTAGTCTGGGCAGGACCACCCAGAGGACAATGGGTGCTGGCTCTTCTGTGCTCCCTGTAGCTCTTTGGTTCTTGGTTAGCAACAGCAGATTAGGTTTAGGGTGGATCTGTTGTCTTTTAGGAGTCAGCAGCTGTTATGGGGTGGTTCCTCCCTGCAGTTTCTTGTCCTGGTCTGCTAACAGGAGGAGTAGTGGCATACATGATGTGATACAGCCTTGCTGCCATCCTCCTGTTGCCAGAGTGGGTGTCTTCCAGTGAGGGGTGAGCTACCTGGGCTGCAGCCTTGGCAGAACAAAGGCTTTCTAGAGTGGATGGAAACAGCGTGTACCTCAACTAGATCAGCAGTGTCCTTAGTGATGGATGCAGGCCTTTTCTTACTAACCCTGGTTCTGCTGTTTTTTCCTCATGCTTTCACACAGGCATTTTCATTCCAATGAATCTTAATATTAACAAATCTCAAAATGGGATGATGCTTTCTACTTGGCAAGTATCTTGAGCTGTTGTGCAAAACAGGCAGTGGCATAGACAGCTGCTTCAAACGCAGCTTGTTTTTGACAACTGGTGATGAAAGTGGTTTGTGGCCTATTTTGCAGGGCACCTTGAAAGGTAGCCTGTAAGTAGCAGGCCTAACTTTGCTACCCTCTTGACTTTTCTCTTTACGTTGTTTCTGGATATAGCATGGATTGTAAAGAAAATTTGTAATTTTACATTCCAGTCTAGTCTTTCAGGCTTGTAATTGAACACGCAAGTGCTTGAGCTGCTGGAAAGTGAGTCCTTAATCCAATCACAGTGGCAAAGCTTTAGGATACTATTAGCAAAGATTTCTTTGCCTTAGTACTTAAAATTTTTGACAGTTGGGTTATTAGAACCAGGAAATACCCTAAAGTGTGTAATTCAGTTCGTCTCATTCTTGCAGCATCCTCATGGACTAATCCCTCCATTAGGAGGAGTCTGAATTGGCTTGCCTCAGGTCCTCTTTTATGTCTGTACCATATGTTCTGTGTACTGGAATAGAAGTAATGCTGCAGGGATTGGGGCAGCTCCTCACGTGTATACTTAAGCAAGAATATATACGGTGTGCTGAATGTAAGTCTGTGCTTGAGAAGCCTATGGTCTTAGAGGCAGTGATGGGTGCAATATAAGAATGCTGAATGGAGAATGATTAGTAGAAATAAACTCAAGTGTTATTAAAAATATATGAATAGGTTGCCAAGGGAAGCATCTCAGCTTGTGAGATGACAAGCATTGTGGTTTTGCGGCCATCCTGTGTGGGGGAAAAGGTCTGCAAGCAACTAGAGATTGCATGCCTGTTTGCTGTAGGAACCCACATGAATAAGTTAGGTGCTTTGAAATAGGCATTGGATTTTTCATTTTGTTGCCTGAGTTACTTAAGAGAGCAGTCATGGAGACAACCATGAACCAGGGTGCTATAGCTGCTGCAGCAGCTTAATTCCACCATTGAGTAAGCCGTGCATCTGCCTGATAAACTCTCTTGATTCTCTAGCAGCTAGCCAGGAGATGTAGCACCTCAGTGAGTGTTATGTAGCTTGTTAAGAAACTATGGCAGCCTGATTTCTGTTTTGTGTTTTAGCTTTATTGAATGCCTACGTTCTTCCTTTTCATAAGGCTCATGTACAAGTCTGGTCCAAATTCTTTGCTGGTTAAACTCCAGTGACTTGGCAGAACAGCCTGACAGAGCAAATCCACCTACAAGTTACTTAAAGTATTGATTTCAGTTATTAAAAAACCAGGTGTTTATTTTGCTGTGTCTCTACTTCACATGAGGTGTGTCTGCAGCAGAGGGACTAGCAAAAAGTTGAGTTGTAATGAATTAAGAATGAGTGTCTCATTACGAGATGTGTAACCCACCAAGATCTTCTATTACACTTTACAAATTGTTGCTTCTTTATTCCCACTGTTAACCCCCATTTGTTGAGTCTTCAGATGTAACTACAACAGCACAAAAGGTTTGTGTATCTACTCACATCGTCCTTCCAGCTTTTCTCTTTTTTTAAAAAAAAAGCATGGTTGACAACAATATCAGAATACTATCAATTTGAAAATCTGTTGGCTTAGTCTGGAGAATGCACGTGTAAAATGAGCGGGTTTGTGTTTGTTTGTTGTGCAGGCCTGGCAGGATGCTGGACTTGTCCTGTCAACTACTAGCAATGAAGCCTGTAAACTATTTGATGCTGCGCTGACCCAGGTATGACCAAAAAGTGTAAGAAAATGTGATTTGAAGGGACTCGTGCATGAAACAGTCTTTGCTGTAGTTGATGTTTAAATTTCTTACCAGCTGGGAGAGCCTCACAATCAGGCTGCTGCAGGAGTTCAGCCATTAGCAGGCAGCAGAAAACCCTTGTAGCTGAGGGGTATGCCAGATGCTGCAGCTGTGGGGAAAACTTCAGCCAGTGTGCTCACCCTACTTGACAGGGGAGAATCAACCAGTTGACGTAAACCACGTAGAAATCCAAGGTTTATTAGTTCTGCTGGTGGCCAAACTACCTGAAAGAAAACAGTTTTTCTGTTTTCCTGCTACACTAACCCTATCTGAATCCAAAGTTTGTCTTTTACTCATTTGTCTTGCTTACTTTTGGATTTTATATGTGTGGGAGAATGAAAAGAAGCCAAATATTATTTGGGATTCCTCGACCCTCTCTCTGTCTCTCTTACAGTATGCCACCTGGGCCAATAATGAGAGCCTTGGAGGTATTGAGGGCTGTCTCTCAAAGTTAAAAGCAGCAGATCCAAATTTTAGTAAGTATAACCTTTAATTCTTAGCATGGAAGGTGCTGGATAATACTTCATGTCTCAGTGTGTAAGTTACTTTGTTTAGGCAAGTGGGAAGTGTTGGGTTATAGAATTCTGTAAAACTTATTCAGAGTCTAGAGCAGGCTGAAATGGTTTTGTGTGGTTTTTTTCCTTTTCATTTCAAGTCTTTTTAAATGGCTATCATGAAAAGCCTGTAAATACTTCAGGCTTACAAGTCTTCCCGGACCCCTGTGAGTACAAGTCTTGTTTCAAACAAACAGACAACACCCCCTTTGTTTATGTAGAGATGAATTACCTGCAATGCTGTACAGCTCAAGTTGTAATGTGCTGTTTTCTGTAGCAATGGGACATGTCATTGCTAATGGTTTGGAGCTGATTGGCACTGGAAGTTCAGTGCGGCTCAACAAAGAGCTGGACAGTGCCATGAGAACGATGATGACACTTTCAAAATCACAGCCACTGACTGAGCGGGAGAAGCTTCATGTATCAGCGCTGGACATGTTTGCCAGTGGGTAAGTCCACTGTCATCCCATTTAAAGAACCGTGAAGAGTTTTAGCCACCACAGGTGGAAGAGATAGTTGGTAGTGGTGTTGCCTGACACTAGCTGACATTGAGCAAAGGATCAGGGTGAGATGCCAGTGGTTGTTCTTGAATTTATCTCTCCAAACTGTAAGCACTGTGACTAGTTAGTGAGCAGCACCATAGGAGGGGAAGTGTTCTATTGCCACCGCTTCATATCATTAAGCATTCCGTGTTTTAAATCTGTCGTAGATCCATCAGTGGAATATATGGTTTAAAACTAGGAAACTAACTACAGTTAAGGTCCAATATAAGACAGACTTGGTTCCACATAAGCAAAGCTACAAACAGACTTTTCTTCTCTCTGTTGTCTCCTTGTGTCAAAAACTATTCCCTCTGTAAAATAGGGAGTCAGCAGAGTGTCAGAAGTGCTGATGAATTTATGTGCACTGCAGAAAGTACAGGCTAATGATTCATTTTCATTATTTGTTTGTCAAACAGGTGAGCATGCATTTACCTCACATATGTCTTAGCAAAGGTAAAGAGGAAGCTACTGAAGCCCTGTTACTATGGGTTTGATTCCCACTAGAGGAGAGGGAAGGTGTCTTTGCACATGTGAAGTTAGATTAATTATGGTAGGTCTCTGTAAAAACTGTTCAACCCTGTAGGAAAATCTTTAGATTTATGATTTAAGCTTGTTTCATTTTCCTTGTGTGTTACAGTGACTTGTAACCCAAGGACACTTCTTTCAAAAGATTTCCCAGAAGGTGCTCAGTGAAGATAATGACGTTATTACTTAAAAAAAAAAAAAGACTAAGAAATTCCTTCACAGAAAAAAAAAAGTAATTTGATGTTGAATTTTCTATTTTTCTGAACAGCGTGAGTTTAGAACTAACAGTAGAGGCAGGTACGTGTGCCTTTTCTCAGCAATCAAAATAATTTTTTTTATTTCTAGCCAGCTTCCAAAAGCTTGTGATCTATGGGAACAGATTCTGCAGAGCCACCCAACTGACCTGCTAGCCCTCAAATTTTCCCAGGACGCTTATTTCTACCTGGGACATCACATACAGATGCGAGATTCTGTTGCCCGGGTTTATCCTTTCTGGACATCTGATGTTCCACTGAGCAGGTGGGTCATGCTTCATTTTGAAAATTGCTCTTTATCTGGTGTGCATGTACTTTTTTTTTTAAGTTCAGACACATCTAAATAGCAGGATCTGTTGTAACAAACATGTAGACAAAGTCAAGGGCTTCGAAGTGAATCAAACCTGACCACAGCTTAGACCATCTCTCCTGTATCCCTGTTGATGAGGGTTTTTTCTTAAGTGAGCTGTGGCTCATTTACTAAATTGTGCTGTCAAATATGGCACATGGCATGTAACAAACAGGATAAGATCATGCCCTCACTGAGAGCTGTGGCAGAACTTCTTTGGGCTTTTATGGTTCCAGTTTTTGACTTGGGGCTTGCATTGTGGGTGATAGAGCACATCAGTGGAAAGAAGAAAGGAGTTGTAACTTGGAATACCAAAATGTAGTTCTGAAATAAAACTTGGGGATATGCTATAACAGCTGGTGCAGCAAAGACTAACAGGAAGGCAGAATTTTTTAAAATTTCTTTAGTTCAATTCTGAAAGTTTCGATTTCCCAAAGTTAATTCAAGATAATCTCAATCTATCGACAAATGAATAGTTAATAAAAACTAACTTAGGATAATTTTTGATTTTTTTAAGACCTGTTAAATTATTTGAAAGCTTTCAACTTTATATAAAAATAAACATTAAATTATAAGTCAAGACATACATTTAGAGATAGGTGAATAGGTGATCCACAGGCAACCATAACTTTCTGAATATTTTATGAATATTGCTGTAGACCCATGCACTGTATCTCTCTATCTAGCACAACCTTTTTTCTTCCACAAGCAGTGCAGAGAATACAGACTGAATGCTAACATAATAATGAAGCTAACTGAGGTACCCCACAATCTTATGGCACAGAGAGTAGTGTCAGGAGTCTCATTTTTCCAGCTGTGTAACTCAGAAAAATCTAAACCCCTTAGTTCTTTTCAACTAAAATATGCTGGTTTCATTTTTTGGGAAGTAAGATGACTTAGAAGTTTTGACTGCATTTTTATAAACTTTTCTAGACACAATGCTATAAAGTGTGGGTTGTCGTCCACTTAATTGTAAAGCAACAGGAAACACCCATATGGCAAGCATTTCTTGAAATATAAAAACCTGGCAAGTACCCTGTGTCCTCAGACCTACAGACATGTCGAATTACATGTGAATTGATACATTGGCTAAAAAAAATTTTAAAAAATCAAGTTTTATTTATCTTGATCCATGAAGTAAATCAGTTGCAACATAGCCCATGCGTTTTAGTAGTTCCTTTGCCTCAGGAGTTTAAAACTAAAACCCCAACAGATATTTTCAGAAGCAGAAACATATCCTGTTGTATTTTGCAATCTATGAACCTGCAAATGGAATAGCAGTTAATCATAGAATCATAGAATTGTTTAAGTTGAAAAAGGCCTTTAAGATCAAGTCCAACCATTAACCTAGGACAGCCAAATCCACTACCAAACCATGTCCCTAAGCACCACATCTACGCATCTTTTAAATACCTCCAGGGATGGTGACTCAACCGCTTCCCTGGGCAGCCTGTTCCAGTGCTCAAAAACCTTTTTGGTGAAGAAATTTTTCCTCATAAACCAATCTAAACCTCCTCTGGTGCAACTCAAGGCCATTTCCTCTTGTACTATCGCTTGTTAAATATTTCTTAAAATGACTGCGTCAGGTATGTGCATATAATATCCCTAATTTTCCTTTACATTGGGCCTTTATGGCTTAATGGGGATGCTTTACAACCAGTTTTACAGGGCCACTTCACATGAAAGTGCTCACCTATAGTTTTGTGGGCACTGGAGTAGGTACAGAAAGCTGTACTCAAGTGTTGCTTTTGAGATGTTGAGATAACTTTGGTGACAGCAGTGTCTTGCTTCAGGCCTTCTAATTCTGCATCTTGCAACTGTCATGGAGATCTGCAAATTGTTCTGTGCAGCTCTTTAATTCTAGCTTATCTAAAGATGTAAATATTGGTTCTCAAAACACTGGTGATGTGCATCTTGTTACTCTTTGCCATGCTGGTGTTTCTGGGCTTCTCATTTCCTATGAAAACTAGCTAGTTGTTCTGTATTCTGCAAGCTTGAACCCTCATTGTAACTTGCATTGTAAGGACTGGTTTGAGTTAAAGTCTATTTCTAATAGGTTTTTTGGTCCTAGCTTAAATCTAGTTCTAAATGGATGATGTACTGTTTTTTGCCCTTTTGCTTAGCTATGTGAAGGGCTACTACTCTTTTGGACTCATGGAAACAAACTTTTTTGATCGTGCTGAGGAGCTTGCCCGTGAGGTAAATTGCCTGTTATTGGTGCTAAAAAGTTTTAGAATTCTTAAACCTGGTCCCTGTCTCTGGGTGGTGGTTTGCACAAAAGCCGTGAACTGACTCTCTTCATCCCATTTGTTAGTAGAAGTAGCAAAGACATAAAGCTCAACATGGAAATGCTCACAGAGTTTCGTAAGAGACTACTGATAACTATTCCTTAGAAAGATTCCCACATCTATGTCATACCATGGCAGTTTCATCTTGAGTGTATTTCCTTCACTTGCTTATGAGCATGCCTTGTCAGATGGTGTCAGAACACCTGTGTAAAATCCATATATTATCCTGTCTGCTGTATAATCGGCTGTTTACTCCTATTAAAGAATGTTGGATTGGTTTGATGTAATCCGCTCTTGAAAATCCATTCGGTTTGGGTTCCCTCTCCCTTTTTTTCCAGATGCCTGTTGCTTGATTATTGAACAGTTAACTCTGCAATGTTCCTGGGGATCAATATTAGCCAGCCTGTTCCCTTTTTATTAAGATAGTAATTATACTTGGCTTTCTCCAGTCCTCAGGATTATCCCTGTCCTCCAGGAGTCTCAAATACAATTAATTTCTAATGGCTGTTTTTGCCAAACTTCTGTTACATCAGATTGCTGAAAGTGACAACAAAGACTAAACATTAACATTCATCATTTACAAGGTTAATGACTAACCTTACAAAATGCCTAAAAACTAGTAGGAGTTGTTGGAGCAAGAAAGAGGAATTTGCTGAATACTCAGAGCTGGTCATGTTCTTGAAGAAGAAATGATTACATGCAAGGCACAATGTCATGGAATATATCATGCCTATGTGTGTGATTCTTTCATGGCCGATATTGATGCATGTCTGTGAAATAAAACATCATTTGATAAAATGCAGGATTTAATGAAGATTAAAGTGTTCTGTGGGTGTTCATCTCTGCAGTAGAAGCTGGGAAGTGAAGTCAGCCAATAGACATTTTCTTCCTTTTTTTGTCCAAATCACTTTCTGGCCATGGTTAGTTGGAACGGTCCAGGGATGTACTTAAGATGCAGCAAGTAAAAAGTAGTCTCTTGTTGCTATATCAGCAGTGATAAATACTGTTATTTGCAAGTGTGCAAACTTCATCACGTTTTCCCTTTTTTTCATTTATAGGCTTTGGTTGTAAATCGGACAGATGCATGGTCTGTTCATACTATAGCTCACGTAAATGAAATGAAAGCAGAGGTGAAGAAAGGATTAGAATTTATGAAGGAAACGGAAGCCAACTGGAAGGTAAACTTGTAGCATTTCTGAAAAAGCTCCTTCTAGGTCTTCTTTATCTCCTCCAGCCAAGTTCTTGATTCCTCTGCATGCAGTTCCTTCCTATCTGCAGGCATGTTACAAGCAATGAAAATTTTACGTATTAGAAGAAACTGTCACTTGAGGTGCTGGTACTATCCATGCTGGTTTTGAAGCAAGAGGTAGAGAAAAAAAATGGCATATTTTGAGGGATACATACTGTAGACAACTTTAAGCCATCATTACTACGACTGCTGACATTAGAAATGCCAAACAAGCCAGTAGGCTGGGATTCACACTGTCCTTTCACACTCCCTTACTTTAGCTAGGAATATTGTAATAAATACTGCTTTTCAACAAGTGTGTGGTTTGTACATGCATGTGTACAAACTCACCCACCCACCCCCTAGTATCTTTTTCCTGGTGGAGTTCATTAGGTATTTTCTTTGAGATGTGGTTGAGGAACGTGGCTAAACCTCTTCATGGGAACCTAAGATGACGTGTGAAATGACAGAGTCACATCAAATATTTTAGAAGACCCATAAAATATTTGTTTGATTCTGGATAGGGAAGGATTTTTAACGGCCAACTGTGAAGAAAAGCAAAATGATGCTTTTGTCTCTTTTCTAGTGTACTGAAGTTACTCTATATATGCAACAGATTTGAGCATCTCAGAGTACTGAACAGGTTAATTAGTCGTATGGTCCTTTGCTGTAAGTGAAGCTTAATTTTTATTCATGTTGGACAGCGTGTGTTTTCCCAATGATTGTGTCATATTCAGAGCAGAAGGCTATGAGGTTTGAATTTATTAGAACCTGCAAGAATCTATTTTAGAGTCATCTGAGCTGACCATTCCACCTCACCCAAAGAGCAGGGCTTGCTAATGAGGCTAGAAGGACTGTTTATTTTGCACTTGTTTTTTTTAAGTTAAGCATTCAGATACCGAGCTTGGAAGTGCAGGCAGAAAACCCTTGCTTGAGGTTCATATCTGTCATTTCTCAGAAAGCATTTTGTCCTTTCATCTGTTAGTTTTAATGAAAAAGTGATACAGGGTTTTGGCAGTTTGGGTAATCCATTAAAAAACCCCAATCACTGACTTTTGGATTGATTCTTTTTATTAAAATTCTCTTTATTAAAATAGTTGCATGCCTCTGTCATTTATACCCTTTATCCAACTAAAATAAAATAATAAAGTGCAAGATCAGTAAGTAGAATTGTCTGATGTACCCTCGTGCCTGACCCACTATGGTTAAGATTTGTGACAGCTGACATCGTCATAATGATAATATGTATAATCACTTCGTTTGTGCAATATTTTTCATCTTAGCCAGCATAAACACAGAGCTTTAAAATGTACACACATGAAAAAAAACCAGGTCTCTCTAAAGGCTTTATTAAAATTGCTTGTATTTTGTCTGCTGATTTGAAATTTTTAATATTTATTTAATGACCAGGAAAATCTATCTGTACTGCCACAATATTCAGGCTCCTTCTGTTGCTTTTAATTCATCTTTCTCCTGCCCAATAAGAGTGGCAAAGATTTGGTACAGGTTTTCTTTATAGAGTACTCTTGTTTGTGTTGTTGGGTTTTTTTATTTGTTTTGCAGGGGTTTTTTGTTTTGGTTTGGGTTTTTGTTGGGTATTTTTGTTGTGGTTTGGTTTGTTTCTCCACTCCCCAAAAAGAGCAGATGCCATTTGTTTTATGTGTGTATTTCAGCACAAAATCAAAAGGAGCAAGTTATTTTACCTGAGGAGACCTCTCTGCCAGTGCTGTTTATTATTAAATAGGACTGTGTTTTCTCGTGAGCTGTTAGAATGAGTTCACATAGCTGGCTTTTATTTATTTAGTAACCTGCAAGCCCATTTGTCCTTTAGCAATTTAATCACATTCAGAACTCAAAATCATAGCAGAAAAAGGGTTTTGTTTTATTCAGTGAGGTGATCCCATGTTCTTGTTTGTATGACATTTGGAATGGTAGTATGGTAGTAAACTTGGTATTATCAGGCTTCTACCAAGCACTTAACTACTTCAGTTGCTCAGGTTTGGTTTGTGATTTAATATTAAACAAGTAAAGATTACCAGAATGTTTATCTTAGCACTATAAAGTTGTGACATTCACTGGGAACTTTTGTGCTTCCTGAAAGTGGGTGTTACAGTTGTCACCATGAAAATGAAGATGCTTTTTGCACTTGTGAGAACATTAAGTTTAACCATAGCACTGGGAGAGAATGGGAGGAGAGGAACGAACGTTTCTGGTATTTTAATTTTCACAAAAGGATTATGGTATTATATTCGTGTTTGTCTATTCTCAGTGCACTCACAAAGGTGAACTGCAATGACATTGTCTTGAAGTGCAGGCTAGGGAAGAATATTTGAAGTTCTGGTGCCAGCTGAAACAGACAGTGCAAAGTTGGTAAAGTCCAGCAAATATTCACCTCATCTGATGAACTGTCAATGTGTTTGGTATCTACTGCAGCTTCTGTAGCGTATAGTAAAACGTATGTTTAAGAAGTGATTCCTCTCTGAGCTGGATATCTAGACGGGTGGGTGCATGGCCCACATAAGGTATCTCTCTCTCTACTATCTATCCAGGTTACTTTAGACAAGTTGCCTAAATTTTAGATGAGACAAATCTTACTCTTGTTATAGATGTGAATTTTTTTCCTAAGGAAAAAAAAAAAGTGCTGCAGAAGAGTGAATTCTGAGGCATCAAATTGAAATTCTTCTCTGGAAAATGGCGTAGGGGAAACCTTGTTTTTGAGGTGTCTCCCTGAATAGTTGCAAGGAGCAGACATATCAAATGAGAAGGTATCCCGGCCAGCTGATTTAAAATTTTTGTCTCTGCTGTCTCATGAAGTGCTCAGTTTTGCTGAAGAATGAAACAGAAATCAGACTAGATATGTTTAAATGGGAAGTTATTTTGTAAATAATATTTTCTCCTCTTCTTTTTTTTTTTCCAGAACAGTGATATGCTTGCTTGCCATAATTACTGGCACTGGGCTTTATACTTTATTGAAAAGGTATGAGATATTTTCATATAGGTGTTTTATGGTCCAGATCATCTAATGCTATTTAAAAGGGAAACCTAAAATTTATAGGCTTTTTTCCAGCTATTTAAAGGCATTTTTTTATAAAATAGCACAATGCCATTTTTACAAACTAGTCCTTTATTACAATTAGTTTGAGAAATTTTAATTACATTGGTCAAAGTTCCAGGAACTTTGTTAAAATGTTGAAAAATTGCTGTGAGATTATTGCACGCTTGAAGATCAAATAGCCTCACTAATTACACTTGGCAGTGTTATTTGATAGAAAGATGAACTTGGATCTCTAATTTCTCTAATTTTCAGACAAAAATTAGACAGAACTCTCTTAAAATTCAATACTAATTTACTGGCCCAAAAATTGGCTGACTTTAAGAAAGAGGCAGAGCGCTCTAAATTTGGTCACCAATGTCATTAACTATTAATGTTACTAATTCTTATTCTTGAAACACTTTAAAAATGGTTGCAATTTTACCCAACCTGTCAGGTTGCAATGCAGAATTTCCTTGGATTTAATAATGCTTAGCCCTTGTGGGGTTCAATTCGGGAGGGAGACTAATGTGACATCATTGAGAAAGCAGTGTACTTGAAAACAGAGCAACTTGTGTTCAGTATTAACATAGAAGGAGCATAATTCTCGATACTAGTCTAATAGCTTGTTTATTTTGCCACCTTCTATCTATACATCTTTTTTGTAGCCTGCTTAAAATTATTTTCTTTCCTACCTCTTTGCATACACTCTGGGATGTGCTAATTTTTGCAAAAATCCCTGAAAGGAACATTAGAATGAGAGGTAATACCTTGTCTTTTTCCTTCATGTGTAACTTACACCAGTATCGGTATCTATTATTAAATGAAGCCTAAACATACTGATGATTTTGCCTAGTAAATCCTGATTTATCTTAGACTTCATTCTTTCTTTTAATACCTCAAGGTTTCTTTGACTTGGTTTGTTTTGATCAAGTTATGAGGCAGTTGTGAAGTAATATTATGACATCTATTAATTGTATGTATGCCTTTGGTTACTACCAGTCACTTTTGGTTACTGTATCTGAATGTTAATTATGCAGTCCTCGTTTGCTTTTACAGGGTGAATATGAGGCTGCTTTGACAATTTATGACAATCATGTGAGTAGGGGCCTTTTTTATCCTTTACCGAGAACGTGCTTAAGACAGTGATACGTGCTTTCTTCCTTCTGTATGAGATTGAAACCTATCACAGTATGCCATAGATATATATATATTCTTTACATCTGTTGTTAGAGTTTTTTAGGGAAGCTGTTTCTCAACTGGTAAAATGCCCAAAAGACTTGTGCGTTTTATAGTTCAGATGTTTCTTACGCTTGTGCTTGAAAGAACTACAGTGGTACTGTTTTCCATTCTGTCTATGTTTCTTATTCATGCTCGGTGGGTCTAAATGCTTCTGCTGAAAAAAGCTTTTTAAAAGGATATAAAATAATTTTCCTATAAAGTCAAGTTACCTTCATGAAGAACTGATTTTGCATGTTAGCTACTAACTCAACAACAGCATGTCTCTTCATTTCTAGTTGAATTATTATAGTTCTCTACTGTCTGGACTTCAAAACAATCTTTATAAATAAACAATATCAAATTAGGATAACATATCTTTGTAAGGATGATAAAAATAAAGCAAGCATTAAGAAGGCTGCTGGGCAGACTCCTATCTACTAACCCTGGCAAAGTGAAGTAATATTTATGGCACTATTTTGGAAAAAAATAAAATACCTTGGTGACTCTCCATACTTACTGAGTTTAATGTCATAATGGGGAAAAACAACACAAATGAAGCAATGTAAGTGTCATTGCAAAGTGCTGTATTCAGGAAAGCTGCAATTAGGGCTATTGCAAAATGGGTCCTTTTGAATGAATAAAAAGATAAAATTAATTCTGTACTGTGAAAATAAGTTTGATTATCTGAGTAAGTTCCCACTAGCACATCAGCTTATGAATACCTGTGATTACAGATTGCTCCCCGGTGTCTGTTAAGTGGAAGCATGCTGGATGTAGTAGATAACTGTTCGATGCTGTACAGGCTTCATCTGGAAGGTAGGATATCCACCTGCCATTCTTTAAACTGTAAGGAGAGCAGTTTTTGGCTCCCCGCTTCGCCTGTTTTGCATGTTTGAGAATAAAGTACATAAGCCTCTCAAAAGCTGTGGAGCTTCCTTGAAGTAAACTTCAAGTTAGATATGTAACATTCTATTTTGATACTGATTGAAATAGCTAGTACACCTATATTAGCCTCTGACTTTTGTGCGCTCTCCTACATAAGTGCAAGCTAGTATTTAGACACTACAGTTCATGAAGGGGGGAGAATGTTACTTTCACAGTATTCTGCTGAAACTCTAATGATGCATTGGGTTTATTTATGAAATTCATCTTATCACTCTGTATAATTTGATTGCTACAGGCAGTTCATTATGAACATCATCTCCAAGAAGACATGACCAATCTCATAATAAAGCCAGAACCTCACATAATGCAATTTAGAATATCGGTTATAAATTATGGACAGTCAATAAAACTCTTTGCCCAAATACGGCAGGCTGCAGCTGGGCATTAACCTATACATTTTGCCACATTAGGAAATGTTTTCTTGAATTTAGTAGGAATGCTATTTATGCTGGGTGGCTGAAAGTATATTGCAAAGTCGTGCTTTTGCATGTGGAATTTTTATTGAGAAAAATATTTTTTACTCGTAGGTGTAAAGCTTGGAGACAGGTGGAACAATGTTCTCAAGCTTACAAAGAAGCACACCAAAGATCACATTCTTCTGTTCAATGACGTACACATCTTGATGTCCTCACTTGGAGCCAAAGACCACAAAACTACTGATGAGCTTTTAACAACTCTTCAGGAACTTGCCAAGTAAGCCAGTGAATTAAAGTATTGTATTCAATAAATATTTTGTCCTCTGAACTTCAGGGTGATAATGCTGTTGGATTGCTGAGGCACTATAACACACTCTTCTCTGCTTTAGCACGTCACTGGGACGTCTGGCTTCAGTAGAGCAGTCTCCAGTTAGGAGATCTCTATAATTATTTATTTTTCGAGTTACTGTCTAGAGGGGTTTCTAATCTTGTTAAGCAGAAATCTTTTATGTTTGAGGTCATGGACACTAACGGAACAGTTGCTGCCTGTTTCTTTTCAAAGGGTTCACACTAAGCTATGTTACATACAACAAATAAAGTATTTTACCTGGAAGGTTGCCTGTAAGGGCATTCTACAATATATGTCAGCTATCTATTTTTGCTCTGGTTTAAAAGGTTCTTAAATAATAGAGCAGTAGTTGGTAGTGATACTCTAATAGCTGCTGTTTGATGTGTTGTGAAATACCCCTGCAGGAAACTGAATTTCAAGTACTGCTAAAGTAATAATAGCAAATATTTTGCTTTCAAATTAAATTATTTGAAAAATTTGAATATTTAAGTATTTCAACTAAACAATGGGTTTTTTCATGTTCCTTTATGTATTAAATAACTGTAAATTGCCTTAATTTTTTGAAGCTGTTTATATATAGATGCTTTAAATGCACTTTCTCCCCACACACACTCTGTTTTTTCCTCTGTTTCATCATCTATTGCTTCCCTTGCTTTAAAAAAGAAGGAATGAGAACCTGAAATTGTCACTATTTGTTCCTATAATACCCATCAATCAAAAATAATAAAAATAAATGTAACTTTTAAGAATACTTACAAAAACAAATAATGAAACAACCCTAAGCATGTCTGATTTGACTAAAGTAGGAAATGGCAAATATCTTTTCTGTAAGTGTATAAATATATGTCAGTATATATAAAGTATATAAAACTGCACATGCATACCACTTCAGGGAAGCTTTAATGAACATACGTTACTTATCCTTTCACCCAGTGCTTCCTTTTGCCTATGTGGTCAGCCTTTTGCAGTAATACAGCTGTACATTTTTAGCTGTAGTTAAGTATTATAAAGCTTAGTTTTATTATTTAAGAAAACAGACTGTGAGATGAAGGGATTTATGATTGGATTAATGGATTAATTTGTGTATCACAAATATGTAATAGCTAAATGATATCTAAGATGTGTTTTGTATGTGTTAAAAAAGCAGTCATAAAACTTTGGCATGAACTATAGTCATTCTTGGCTTTTCATTAATATTTTTCTCTAGCCTTTGCAATTTAAAGTTGACAAGAATTTTTGTTATAAAGCATTCTGTGGCACACTCTGGTGGTTGGTCTCACATGCTTATTTTCATGGATAGAAACGTTAGTTTATGCAGGGGATATGGTGTTCTTCATGAATCAATACTTCAGCTCAGTTGCAAGAAAAAGCAAAAAAAAATAAAAATCAGATTTCCATCTCTGTGCGTTTTCCCAGAGCTGGAATATATGTTTAAATGAAGAATTGTTTCATCATTTTCATCACTAACTATCTCAAACTACTTAAAATGCACATCTGTTGTGCACTTTTAACTTCCCAGGATGCCATATTTTGTTTGAGGAGTGCTAAACACATAGAGCAATACCGCACACTGAAAAATCAACATTGACCTAGTGGAAGAACTGGGAAATTTGTAGCACTGACTCAAGGAGAGCGCAGAGTATGCTCTGTGTTTGGTAAACTTAAGGTACTAGTGTTGGAGTGTGACTCTCAGCTGTCGTTGCAAGCACTCAAAACAGAAGCCAGTGACTAAGGTTCCTCAATGTTAAAGATTTAACTGGAAAATTCACAGAAAAATCTTTTCTAAACAACAGATGGAATCTATGGCATTGAACTGTGCACTGTATTCTCAGGAGTAATTTATATTGCTTGGGATAGAAAGCCCTCTTCTCCTCATATTGCTAGCCGACCTTCTGGCACTGAAATGGCTCTACCTCCTGGGCCTGGTCGCTGTCAGCTGCTTCTGTAGCAGTGGAAAAACACAATTCCACATTATCCCATGCAGGTATTGCCTATAGACCAAAGAGCTACAGTTTGCTAACTTGTATTTTTACCTTTTTTTTTTTTTTCCTAATATTGGCAAGGATGCCTGCTAGAATATATATGTTCTTCTGCAGACATATTGTCATACTCTATGCCTCTGCCACTCTTAGGTGGGTTAGGATACAAGCACTAAAAAAGAAAAGAAAAAAACAACCAAAACAACTTGAGCTATCTAAAATCCATTGCTATTTGTGGGCCTAAAAGCAGACTTTGAGAGCTATCATTGGGAATACAGTGTTTATTACAAAGAGGGTGAGGCACTGGGCTGCGCGGCGAGCTATTTTGCAAGATTATTATTTGGACCTGTTTGCAAGGGACTGATTGCCACCACTTTTGGCATAGATGAGGACAGTCAGATAACTAACAGTGGGCTGTTCTGGTGAGATCATCAGAAGAGAAACGGTGTGGTTTTCTCACTTTTCTAGCCCAAACTGTTTATTGCAAAGGCAGGAGGGCTTGGGCTTGTGCCTTTTGTGGATGTATTCAAAAGAACGAGTAACACAAAGGTAAAAGTAACATAACCACACCAAAAGTGTGGTATCTAAATAAAGTACCTGAAACATCAGGCTCTGTACAGTAAAAAAAAAAAAAAAATTAAAAATTCTGTTTGCATGCAGTGACAGACTGGCACTGAAATACACATATTTATAATTTGACTTACGGGAAGTAACCACTTTCTCATTCTACAGAGCACCTCATGAAGACCATGAGCTTTCCCTGGCTCCCAGGTTGGGGTTGCCACTGTGCCAGGCTTTTGTAGAGTTTGAAAATGGAAATTGTGACAAGGCTGTAGACCTGCTGTACCCAATCCGTTACCAACTAATCCAACTAGGAGGCAGTAATGCTCAGGTAAAGGAGATCAATAAAAGATTTTTTTGATGTGACTTAATCCTCTTTTAGCAGCCTTCATTAGGCACTTGGATTATTAACAACACCTCATTCTTAGAAAGTGAAAAGCTCAGCTGTGCTTGTGACTGAATCCTGTTTGCAAACACTTATTAGCAGTGTTAGCTATTTAATTTTTCTTGTTGATATGTTTCCTTCCTCAGGTTTTAATAATTTGGTAAACAAGCCAATACTTTATAAGTTACTTATTATCTTGTAATTTTTGCTGCCTTTTTTTCAGAGAGATGTTTTCAGCCAGTTATTGATTCATGCTGCTTTAAATTCTAAATCACAAGCCAAACAAAACCTTGCAAGGTGAGTATTTTTCCTGATAAATATTTGTGGGAGTAGTACTGTTACTAAAAATAAGAGGTAATGAGTATACTCAAAACCAATAAGTTGAGGCTAAAATTTATATGCAAGCATTTATGTTAAATGTAGCAACATGTAACTAGGATAAAAAGTACACAGTAGCTCCCAATTCCAAAAGTACACTCTTGTGGTCTGGATGAATGATCTGTATTTGTTCAAGGGCAGTTGATTTTTCACATGGTTCTGCCTTAAAATGTGGCTTCCTGCCTGTTGATCACTGTACTTAATGGACCACTCAACTTCTGTGAGCTGCTGAAAATCAACTCTGTCCTAATGCTGATATCTGCTTTCTTGGGAAATAAGATTTGTAGAGTCTGATATGAGTGCTTGCCTTCGTACAAATCACAAGAGCCTAGCTTGGTAGAAATTGTAGATGTTGCTCATTGATCCATATTGGGTTCTGTTGAAATGTATTGACTGGGTCTGCCTGCACACTTTAAAGAATGGAGCCCTGGGACAATAGGACACTTTGCCTGTTCCCCTCCTGAGGTGTCTTTGAAATATAAAAATTAGATAAAATATCAGAATTATTCTTCTGTGCACTCTGATCTCTCGGTGCTCATTTTCGGTCTCTGTCAGTGCTGAAAACAACACTGTTCTGCCTAAACTTAATGCCAAGGCCAAATGTTTCCAATAAAAGAAATTTGCACCTCAAGGGCAGGTCTTTAGGTACCATTTTCCTCGTCTTAGAAGGATACTGCTGGTGATCTTACGGCAATACTGAGGTTGTACTCCTGACCTTCCTCCCCTTTCTCTCCTACCTCTCCTCCTTTCTCAGGTGCCTTCTGAGAGAACGTGATGTGATGAGACCAAATTCACCAATGACGGAGCGACTTATTAGGAAGGCAGCAGCTGTTCATTCAATGGCTTAAGTCTTTCCTCTGTGCTTCAGCTGAAATTGCAATAAGCTTACCAATCAAAGCCTGGGTCCAGGGTGCGGAGGGGTGATACGATTTAAACCATGCTAGAGATTCACCGTAGGTAAGAGTACCCTGTGAACTAGAGACCTGATGATGATTTCCTTAAAAAAAAAAAAAAAAAAAAATAGTGTTGCATTTCAGGAGGTTGTACCTTAGATGATTCCACAAAGAAAGAAGATAACCTGCTGATAATGCTCAGCTCTCTGAAGCATCGCAGGACACTGCTTTTCTGGTATATTTTCCTGACAGTTCCCTGTGAGCTTGATTATATACAGTCCAGTAACAGTGCCTGGATTTCAGTCATCCATTGGCCCAATTTGTTACTTTGTTACTATGTTAAATAATCAGTAAACTGCTCAGGTAATTCAAATGAACCTTTTAAACATAGCTAATAGGAAATTATGGGGCCAGAGCCAATTCAGGCATAAACTGAATTTCCCTGGCATTACAGATCTGTTTGCATTCAGCATCTCTTTCCCGGTGCATATTTTTAAACTCCCTCTCATAAAATGTGAAACTTTTTCCTTTCGATATAGCACCTTGGAGCTTTCTGAAATTATTCTGTGAATGAAATCAGACAAGAGGAATAATAGCTGACTGTGACTATTCTAACATGGGTACTTCCTTGGCACTTTTAAGTCTTTCAGGTGTAGTTCCCTGTTCTTTAGCTTCGTCACTGCTTTATCTGTCCAGCCATGACTAGATTTTCACTATTATTTTTAATTGGTGCATTTCAAGCAATGCAGATTAAAGATAATTTTTTACTCAAGGAATATAACATATCTTATTGGGGAACAATAGCTTGAGAAAACTGCTGGCTGTTCATGAAGTGTGTAGTTTATGTGAGCCATTGCTATACAAATTTAAGAATGACACTTGTAGTATTTTTGGTATAATATGATTGAGAATTTTATCTGCTTTACATCAATAAATTCAAAGATATGCTCAGTTGAGCAGCAAGTATATGACTTCTTTGTATGTATGTATGAAGCTTTTAAATGTGTTACTGAGTCTAGTTTCACACTTGAAACAGTATGAATCCTCTTTGCTTCCATGAACATGACCAGAAGTGTTGTCACTCAACTAGTGCTACACATTTTGCCCATAAATGAGAACTGGTTTTCTGCCTTATTTCCCCCTTATTTTTATCTAAAGTACTCCAATCATTCTGTCTTCACCATGCTGTGCTGAATTGTTTTCAATTACCATTATGGAAAATAATTAACAAGCAGGCAGCTCAGTGGGAAGAACAATAGGAGAGGAAGAACAAGCAGAGGGAGAGCATGACCAAAGATCATGCTGACTCCTAAAAGCTCACCTTTTTATATCTAAGCAGAGCAGCTGAAAAGCAGTTGATACAAACTTTATATAAACAGCTGCTCCTTACAAAAGAGATACTGCTTTTGCATGGGTTATGCAAACACAAACACATCCCCATCCTTGCTTTTGTTCTATCTTTGCCACACCTGTTAAAGTTTGCAGGCCATCCCTCCCAGCTTCTGTGGCACTTCTTTCTCTGAATTAAGGGAGCAGAGGTAATAGTCCTTTCTGCTGGGCATCAGAAGTTGAGCCTGGGCAGTAAGTGCCCTGCCAGCATTACATCAGGAAACATCTACTGGTAACTTTGATGATATTTTTCATGATGCCCAGAGTGGCTGCAATGGCAATACCCCCACTTCACCAGCCTTTTCTGAACTGCTTTTTTAGTCATCTGTGCTGAGACCACGTGCACCATCATCAGCTCAGTTACCACTATTGCTTCTTCAGCATTGGCCATTTCTTGTAGCTCAGTGCAATGAAAAGGGGAGCTGGTGATGTTCTGTTGGACTTCTCTACTGTCAGAGCTGCTACTGCAGTATTTGTAACAATTCTGTTCACATCAAGCAAGCTGAGCCAAAGGGTTAGTTAGAAAGTCTTTGTTACAGTGGGTATAGCTTTTAGGACCCGTTAAAAGAATCATTAAAGACCTCACTGGTTTAGACCGTTAGTGCTGTTAAGCTGTACCAAAACCTACAGTGACGATTTGTGGTAGGTACAGGAGACTGCTGTGAGAGTGTATCTGTCACCCATTGTCTACGGCCTTGCCTAGGCTCCTGCCACTCAGCCCCAAAGCCCTGCAGTACTACAGCTTCTTGGTTCTGTTGGTGAAGAAAGCATCAGTGCTATCATGATCAGGTACACCGGTTTTGAATCGTCTTTTTGTTTGCAAATCAAGACCAGATTTATTAACCCAGGGCAAAGCATGTTTGGTTTTTTTTTTAAAAAAGTTTTCCACCTGTGCTTTCCTGATAAAAGCATACGTACAGATCTTTTCAAATAGAAAATAAAGGCTTCAGTCAGCTACAGGAATCTCTGCAAGCAACAGCTTCTTGAACTTCTTTGTATGCATAGCTGCTGACCAAGGCCTTTCAAAAGGATATTGTGCTTACCTGTGTACAGCCACTGTGCAGTCCAACAGGTCACGACAACTTGACATCAGTGAATGAGCCTGTTCCAAGGCCTCAAGTCTTTTTTTTTCCTGAAAAATGGCATTGCACTTGTCTTGCAGACTCCCACTTGCAGCTGCCTTGTCCTTGAGATGTGAAAACCCAAAGAGCAGCTGTACCAGAGGGCTGCACATTCACAGCTTTCACTTCTTCAGAGCTGTCACCAATGTAGCATCTCTTTTTTTTTTTTTTGGCGGAGGCTTGAACCTGCCAGGAAGCAAAGCCAAGCCCCAGAGCCTGGCAGGGACTAGGAAACTCTGCTCACGCCATGCCATGTCACAGATACCTCAAAACACTCTCCCGCTTAATACTTGAAGGGTTTTGGGCGGAGCGGAGGGAGGAGACACAACAGAGCTGCTGACTGCTGGGATTGCATATGCTGCTTTGTCAGCAAACTAGCTGGTTGGCACCCCAGCTCACAAGGGTAGACTGGAAAAAAATTATATTCAGAGGTAAAATGCAAAAAAAACTTACTAAGATTTTGTTTTCAAATCACACATTTACAGTAGTGCTGCTCATAACACATTCTGTGATGCTGTTTTCTAAAGTCTGTGTCTTGAAACATCAGTAGCAGTTATTCCCTCAGTTTAAAGACAGGAACAAAAAGAAGGCATCCATAAGTCAAGAGCAGCAATATCTGTGCTCATGAAGGGCCCCTACAATGCTGTGCCTAAAAAAAAGGTGAAGTTACTGGACTGAACACAGAGCGTGCCCTCAGCAAATGCATTTTCAGGCTTTTCTGAACAAGCTTGTTCTGCACCTATTGACCTCCCTGAAAGCCATTAATCAGCTGATAATATAAGGCTAGTGAATGCGGCAGATACAGCAGGGCAGTCAATAACCTGCTTTTAGCCAATCCAGAAACGCAAGGAAAGCATCAGCAGTGACAAATCCAAGTGCTTTTATCACACATAGGATATTTCAGACAAAAACACAACCCACAAGTGGCAGTGCTAGGATTGCCAGAAAACAAATACGGTTTCTGCTTAGTCACTAGGAATGAAAACAAAACAAAACAAAAACAAACCTTACTTCCAAAATTCTCTTGGTTATCACGAAAACACACCTTGATTTGGTCCTACCTTGAAGCTGGTTTGTTGCAGCAACTGGAACCAGAATTCAGCCCCATGGCTACCCAGCTGCCACATGAGGCATTCTTCCTTCACTCTTGCACATGGCCTTTTACCAAAATCAAAGAGCAAAGGATTGCCATCAGCCTGTGGCTGGCGTGGCATCTCTCTTGCAAGGTGTTTTTATTGGTGTCAGTTAAGAAGAGGCTGAGGTGCCAGTAAGCGGGAGAACCATTTTTTCTTTATGCTCTATCCTCCTGCAGTCAGTGTATGTTTTTTCTAGCTGTCTTCCCTCTCCAGCTCAGCTACCCAGACTGAAGTTGTCTTACTTCCTTCCCCAGCGCAGCTCTCATCTATACTCCAACCCCACCACCAATTAAATAGCCAACACCCTGCACACTAGAGAGCTGGACCCCCACCTGGCAGTGTTTCCTGCCAGACCTGTGGAAGTGCAGCTTTGACAACGTGAAGGCCAGCACTGGAGTTGCAGTTTCTTCCCTTGTCCTTCCTCTAGATTTTGTGATTTGGACCAATTTTAAGTTGTCAGCATCTCACTGGCATTCTCCATATATTTGCCTGTCTCATAGCTTACAGGGCTGGGAGGAAGTGCACCACTGTCTATTATAGGTGCTTAGGTCAGATTCTTTAAAAGTTACTCACCTAGATACTCAAAAAAGTACATCCTTAGAGTAAGTCAATACCTGACTAATTCTACATATTGAAACCAGTAGTTCTGCTACTACTTTACCTTATTCTTTCCCCTTTTTTTAGGGCTTTAACAACTGCTCAGAGCAGCTGTTTAATTCTGTGGAATCCAACCAAACTACCACAGCACTTATTATTAAGGGTATCTTAGGAAGTTCATTTACAGAACTATTCTCCATGAACCAGACTGTATTCTTTCCTTCATACTTAGCTAAGCATCTACACTAAAATGCAAAACTACATCCACACAGTTCCCCAGTTTAGAAACATAGATGAAAGGAAGACACTGAGCACATGTATCAAGTGGCTAGTTCATGAGGTCTGTTTGGGTATGCCGTAAGTTTACGTATGGAGACAAACTGCACACTAAAAGGAAAAAGTGAGCGAAAACACGTTTTATTTGCAAATATGGCAAAACTCAATGATTCAGGAACTCGACAGGCAAACAAAAGTGAGAGCGATCTTAAAAAGTGGTAAAATCTTCCTCTTTTAATGCATTGATGACACATGTTTTCATTTAGTTCTAAGACAGTAACTTTAATAAGATTTTCTAGTTTTATCTATTTCCCCATCCTCTTGGTAACTTGCAAACTTTGAGTAGTACATGTGGTTGACAGATTTCTATCAAAGATGCAAATAACTGGGAGGCTATTTGGCTGACTGTAAAGCTTATCCAAAAGAAGAAATTACTGCTACTGCTCCTCTGTCCTCAGCAAGTTTCCCTCTTAGCAGCTAGACTGCCTAAATAACACGTCTTTGTACAGAGGGTCTTCAGTTCGATTAACTTACAAACTCCATATTAAGATTCAGTAGAAACTCTATACACGTTTCTAAATTTTCTTTTTGGGACAATAAAAGCATGTAACAATAAAAAAAGGGCTTAACCACCCTTAGTACGGTTGTACGTCACTGGCAAAGACAAAGCAAAGTGTATCAAAAAAAGAGATGCAGGGAAGCAGTATCCAGGATCACCCACAGCGACCTGAGAACACGGAGAGGAGCTACATTTGTCAGTGAGTTCTCAGCGAGCTGCCCAATGCAATGTGGGCAATAAAACAAACATGTACACGAAGCGTCTTAGGACAGCAGTTCTACCACTGGCCTCCAGAGAACGTAATTGTTCTCTTCCAGTCATGTCACATCTCTGGAAAACTGAGAATTAACATATAGAAATAGGACAGAAAATAGCAATGCTTCTTAAGATGTTTTTTCCTGTCCTATAGCATTTGCTAAGCAAATGTTCGTATTGAGAAAATACACGGCCACATTCACTTGAAAGCCCGACTCATTGTGACACAGCCCGTATATACTTATGGCCACTAGTTCCAGCCAAACCACCAAATGTTAGTACCGGCTTATTCATAGGTTGTGACTTTCACAGTTTCACTTGAGCTCTATTTTTGTATAGGTCACAAAGCAAGCTACTGCAGATTTGCAAAAAGAATTTGATCCAACAATTTTCTGATCCAAACAGTAGCTGCCATCGTATAGCTGAAACTTCTCCACTTGAGTACTTACAACATGGATTTAAAATAAGCTTTTTGGTTTCTTGTTTTACCATTTCAAACTTGAAACTACTATCAGGATTAACAAGCAGCACTTTGAAAACTAAGTCAAGTCATTCTTACGTACACTGACTTGTTTAGAATTGTGATAGACAAGAGGATCAAGAACAGCCGTATTCTGTGCTGAAAAGAATCTTTGACTACTAAAAACCTGAGAGTTTGCTTAAGAACTACTGCGCTGTTGATTTTCCTCTTAACTGAATTGTTTGCAAACAGAAATCCTCTCTACTCTAAGAAAAATCATTTACAATTATTTGCCCACAGAAGTCATAACACTCTATTTCCTATCCCATGATTCTGTTTTTTCTGCTATGGTTATCCAGATGTCTGTGCTTCATTCAAGAAGAGAAGAGGAGAAGACAAGGCAATTAGTCTCAACAAACCTAACATCTGTTTTGCCAGCCCTCCTCGATACAGAAATTCTTTGGATTAACATTCCAAGGGACTGTATTAGAAGTCACCAAGTATGAGGACTCTGCAATATGGAAGATAAGATGAGTGATATAAAGAGCTCTGATTCTTCTAAGATACAACACAGGTTTTTCCTTCCGCCTTATACTCTATTATATACTCTGGGTAAATCTGGTGTTTTTCAAAGACAACAAAAACGGAGGGATTTAACTCATCGTCCACACAGCTGTCATAAAACCGAAGCCCGTCACCAGACTTGACTGGGGGGCGAACGTAGGCTGCATTGCCTTTAACATACTCTCCAACCAATACACGAGCAACGAACATGATGTTTGTTTTCACCACATGCTGACAGTATTCATGGGAATAGGAGGCGTCTCTAGCAAAGTAACTTCCTAGAAAATGATATAAAAAACATGGTTATAAGTGACAGTGAAAACGGAGCATCCCATTATCTTTTAGGAGGTATTTGACCCAACTTTCAGGTCTTCTCTCAGTCAGTTTACATAATACCAAAGAAATTTTTACAAGAGAAAGGATTTCACCACAGAATTTCCATTCAGAATTTGCTATTTTAGGAATATTTTTTAAAAAACTGAAGCATATAAAACCACTACAGGTTCATGTGTTATGATGAGAGGGATAGACAAGAAAAAATGAGGACCTTCCATGATCACACTGAGGGAGTGCACACCCTTCTTGCTCCCTGCCATGGAGACTAGCGGCCATTTCTCTAGCAAGTTCAAATTATGACCTGGAGCCTTCAGAAGACCCCACCTACAGCAAAAGAGGCTTTTTCAAATCCCTACATTAATTCTCTTAACACCTCGTGAAAAGACTTACCCCTGCACAAAGCAAATCCTTGTCCTCTCCAGAGGAAAGGAATATCACAATACCAATTCCTACCTCTCTTTTTCCACCCTTCATAGGTACAGACTTCAAAACTTTGATTGCTCTAGTATCAGGGGAGTCTAAGTAGACATCTAACACGCAGAGTCGCATCCTACGTACCCTTTCCATAATTAGTTCCGTTGTTTCCACAAATTCTCCAGTCAAAGTTGTGAAGGCAGATGGCTTCCATGAGGGAGATCTTGGTTCCATAGAACAGGAGCTTTTCATTTACTTCCTTCCCTCCGTTTTCCTTTTTCATGTGCTCCTTTTGCCTAACAGAAAAATGCAGGGGAGGAAACTGTGAGCCACAGAAGAAAAGGGAGAAAGGTTGTTGTTTTGGTTTTTTTTTTAAAAAAAAGAAGGTATATGATGTACATGTAAATATTAGCTGGATGACATTTCCAGTCTGCTTTCTCCTCTCAGCTTGGAAGAGGAGACACACTGGCAGTATGATGAACAACTACAAGATGAGCAATATACTGATACCACTGCCCCACAATTCTAGATAATTCTGTCTGTCTTCAGTGAATTTAAGTAAGCATTCACTGACACTATTACAGTCCCCACCATACCAACCTTTTGCTTCTCCATAAGGTCCTATTAGTTCTGCTTTAATGTCTCTTGCCCCTTCCTATCCCAGACTCTGTGTGGAGCAGAGGCTGTACTAACCACAGAGCCTCCCTGCTCCAGCTGTGCGTGAAAGCTTGAGGCAGCTTGTTCTTCATTCCCCTAGGGGACTCAAACTGCCACACGCCTGATCGCTGAGATCAGTGCAGCTGAGGAGGCAGAGCCAGGAGAGGAACTGAGCCTTCTTTCACCACTGAAGACCTTACCGATATAGGCCAGAGTCAGACTGAGCTATGAGCAGTATCAGAAAGAGGAATCACAATGGAAGGCTCAGCTAGTATCTCCCATCGCTATTTCACAGCATCCAGACATCCCACAGGTTTTCTGAAGCTGTTGAAGTGGACAAGACAGTACTATTCTTCAGGAAATGATCAGCTACAAAGTTGGGAGAGGGAAGAATCCTTCCAACTTGTAAACTGCATAAATGAAAAGTTAAGAGCAATGGACTGAAATTTGTTCATTGAGAACTTGGCAATGTTAAACTCTACTGGCTAGCTGAATTATCTCATTGGAGGAGGATAAAAAGTATGTACTAATACATGTTTTGAAGTGTTTAAGTTTTGCTAGACGAAAAGGTTTTATGAAATTATTAGCTGATTACTTCCTGGGTTCAGTCACTTTGCAGGTGAGAGTACTTATTTGAGCAGTACTTCTCCATTACCATTCCATACAGTCCTTGAATACTTTTATTAAGTATCTGTGCTCTTGTTTTAAATTAGACAACTGTTCTATGCAGCAGCTTAATCTGCTACCAAATTAACTTGAACACGGTCATTTATTGTCACTAGCAGCAGCTCAGATCCCTTGGTACCTAGCTTGGTGTAAGTACCCACAGTTCAGTATCACCAATGCAGATGTTGAAAACCAGAAAGGAGGTCTGGAACTCAGAGACCATTAAGTTAAAGCACAAGGATTCTTTCTCAATGAATACTTACGTCATTCAACAAAGGTACTCAAACTCTTGACAAAGCCTTAAATAAATCTGACTAGGAAAAAAAGACCCAAGCACCCTTTAGCCTTGCCCACTTTTTTTTTTTTTGCAAGTATTTCATATACTATAATAGATAAACATTTGTAACAGACAGAACACATGTGCAGCGGGCAGTTACTGTTCAGTCCCTGAGACAATACACTATTACACATCACCGCGGGAATCCTCATCCAAATTTTGCATCACTTGCATCCTTCTGTCCGTACCCCTCCCTGCATCCTCCAAGGAGCGGTGCAAAGGGCACTTCCCCCTGGGAGCATGGCATTCTCTGGAAGGCCTTAGACACTTAATTTCACTCCTGAAACTGCTCCTAAGAAGGAAATACCAGTCATGTTAAAGCACAGATGGCAACGTCTTTTCTTTCCTAGGAAGCAGATAGAGGACACCAGCTCTTGGAGACTCCCTCGCCATAAGGATGAGGAAACAAATACTAACCACTGAAACACTTTCCAGAGGGATGGACTCTGAATCCTCTGTATTTTAAGGACACTGTAGTTTTTCATAGTCTGAAGAAACATCAGCTTTATTTTGTTGTATTCAGGGGTTGTATTACTGATCTCCACTGCCTATAAAATATAAACCAAATCAAAAGAAGACGTGAGGCTTCAGTTAGCTCGTAACATGCAGAAGTGTAATTACAGCAGATACCCTTTCAGAAGGGTCCCCAAACTATACTTATGAAGGTTAATTGAATGCTTTCAATTGTGACTGTGAATAATTAGGACAGACACTTAATGTGTCAATCAGTACGTCACTCCTGCTTTGCAAGGCCACCTCGGCTCCCTTCAGGAAGGATGCTGAAAGCAAAAAGATCAGTTAAATGTTTATCATCTCCAAGAGTTGACACTTGTAACTTTAAATCTCAGTGAAACACAAACTTCAAAAAGAAAACTTGACTGATATTCCAGATGATATTAGTTTTAGATATAAAGCTGATGAAGAACAAAAGACGTTAAATAAGAGTATCATTTGTAACCAGACATTTAAGGGAGCTTTGTCTATGAAAGATGAATCAAAATACAAACCAGCATCATAGCTCCTTGACTTTTGAAAGTTAAAACTTGGAAATCTGCACTTAAATATAGACTTAAGAAAAAAGGCTGTATTTCTAAATATAAAAGAACAATTAAGATTCTAATAGGAATTTTACATGAAATATATGCTTAAGCGAATACACCTCTGCCTTTCCTAAAGGAAACAAAGTATATTTATCTGTATTTTTTCATGTTTAAAAATCCATCAAGAAATGCATATTTTTCCCAAAGAAAAGTTAATGCAAAACACAATTAAAACACAATTTGAGTTCTTCTGCTTGCTTATGCCATGCATAATTTTTCCATTTTTTTCTCCAAAGTAATCTGTCTTTAATCTTCTAGAATAAACTCTTATCTTCCATAAACTTGACTGAAAATGCATAACGCTGGCAGACTGATGTCACTTGGTAACACTTTCCATTTTACCGCTGCCTAAGCCAAGTGGGTACTCAAGATGACTTACAGTGCCCAACATCCCACCTATTGAAGCTGTGGTCATTCTAGGAGATAATATGAAATCAACATCTTAACCTGTCAGGCAAAAGCTCCACGTTTTAGAAGGCTAAGTGTAGAGAGGGGATAAAATAGGACTTCTATTTCACAGCTGCATAGAAATAAAGAAGTGTTTTTCTGGACACCACGTCCAGTTTGTGCATTAAGTACTTACTGACGAAGAGGCCTGTCATAGGAAAGTCTTCTAAGCATTAAGAATAAAGTCAGCTGCACAGGAAGAATTGTTTCTTTGAATTTATTAAAAAGCTTTTACAAGGTTGAATAAAATTTTCTATGTCTTTATACAAGAGTATTTTCCAAAGCTTCTTTACAACACAACACGTAAACCAGTTTGGATGGGTGAGTATTTACTATCTGCATGCTCTGTGACACCACAGCTCAAGCTGCTCACCATCACCTACAAGATGAAAACTATGCCACTCCATCTTTTATTTATACATAAACAATTCTTATTTAGACTACAAATATGCTTTTGCTATGTTGCATCTTTTACTAAGGAACTGTAAGGTTTCTGGGTAAAACACAGGGTCAGCCACATGGTACAAGGCCTAATCCTGTAAGAAAGGTACTTTGATTATTTTATCATATGACGGCCTCCAAGCAACAAAGCATGAAAACTTCGTGGGATTGGGTAACACTACATTGCTATTGCAGGCTGATAATTCATAACAACATAACTTCTTTAGCTCTTTTCATCTTCAGACCTAAAAAGGAAAATCCTAGAGAACAGAAACATTTGCTAACCCACTATCAAGGAGCTGAGTTTCTGAGGCAGAGAAAGAATTGTTGCCTGATAATAATTTCTATTAGCATATGACTGTACAAGAACAGTATTCTGTGATATCAAACCTTGATTTCTGGTTAACTAGGTTTTGGAAGCAGCAGAATTTGTATTAGTGACAGTGACCCCACTAGAACTAGCGTCTATAAAGTACGCAGGTAGACTCTTCACGTCACATCAGCTCCCATTCCTGTTACAGCACAGAAATCTTTGGCAGGCGCATCAGGATTCAGCAACATAGCAGTCACACAAAGACATCCTCTAACATAAAACCACATGTTTGTTGCACACGTTTCTCAGTTGTACATTAAAGATACAATTTAAAACCCAGCATGATGTTTCAAGACAGTATAAATTCCCTTTTTTGCCTTTAAAAAGTTTACCAACTACTAATTCCACCTTGTTAACCAAAGACAAAAGAGATCCACACCAACTTTCCAATCTGTGTTACCAATTTCCGTTGTGCATTTCATACACTCTACTTTCTATAGAACTATGACTCTAAATGATTGACAGATTAAGACACCACAACACTCAAAAAATAAGCAATGTTACCAAAACAAAGCTGCTCTTTTTAAACAAAGGTGACTTTCTCCCTATCTCAAATAGGTGTTCCTTTTTAAAATGTATCATTTCCAGCGCAGCAAATTTTGTGAGGATTATTTGTCAAGGTCTGAAGAGAAGGGAATTCATCAAGCCGTAATGTCAGATGTTACGATGGTCACCACATGCATGCAGAATCCCAGCCAGGCCCAATATTACCTACTGCAAAAAAACAAGCTTAGGGTCCCACCAAAGTATTTAATCTAGCCCAGACTTTCACTTTTAGCACCAACAGGTACTGTGGGCTTCGTCACTTTTTAGGTACAGAATTAACTTTTCCTTTCCTAGGAAAGGCACTCGGTTTACAAGCGAAGAGATGGTTTTCTTAGGTGCCAACTCAGCAAGCAAACCGAGCGCTGGGAAAGAAGATGATCCTTTTATTTCATGCATCCCCACAAGTACCACCAGCCATACCATGGATCTGCACACCACAATCCAAAGCCTCTCACGTCACCCCAGTAACTCCAGAAACACCCCAACAAATGGGCTCAACTAAAACTCAGACTGAAATTTTCAGTGTAAATAAGGGAAGCAGTTAAGTACATCCAACTCAGAGACCTAGAAGCAACTGAGCTATGTGTCTTCCTGACATTCTTTTGAAAAATTCAGGCTTATGTTAATCAATTAAGCTGCTGATAAGCAAAGAGCTGATGAGCTATATCCTTTATTATTTTGACAGATCTCAAAATACCACAGGCCCAAATCTTCAAAAGGTCTGGCTGCCAGATTCCCACACAAAATCATTATCAGTTCATTCAGCAAGTGCTGAACACCTGACACTTTTATAATCTTGAAAAATTAGGAGGTTTTGCTACTTGTTAAAAACAGCTATTTGAAGGGAGTTAATGTACAGAGCAGCTGACTTAAATTTTACCCATTAATTTTTCATCAGAAGTATATTTAGATGAATTTGCTATATACACACATGGCCAGGTACGGGTATTACATTGAGGAAGGCATAAACCAACATAAGAGGGTAGTCAGGGTAAAATGAAACATTCAGCACAAAGCAGAATAACAGAAACCTGCCCACAGATGCTAAGAAACAGGATACTTCTGGTTCTCATGCCACTGCCAATGCAACTACACTAGGGAACATAAAACACAGAGAGTGAGAATGGCAATGGAGCTCTCTGTCAACTGAAAGCAGCCAGAAAGAATTCTGGAAATGTGGTATTACTTCTGTCCTGCCCCTAGCCATCAAGGTACCTGTGCCAATGCAACGTAGTCAGTGTCACACAAGGTTTTATAACACAGTCAACAAGGAAAACCTCTTATGCTCCACATTATGTTCCTTACTCAGGGTCAAAACCACTACAAAAAAAGGACCAGTGTAACACTGAAAAGCCTTTTTTGTAGCATACTGTAGTACTTCCACTGTCTGTGTTGCTCTTCCAGAAGGACTGCTTCTTAATACCATTAGAACTAGTAATTTAAAAAAATACCTGCACATTTTTGGTCTTAGTAGACCAAATAGAAACATAGACTTTGGGCTGGCAGGGGGTTGGGTTGGTTTGTTGAAGAGATAACTGCCAATGTTTTTAGATATCATTGGCTCTAACTATTTCTACCATTCTTTGAGGCCGTGGTCTGTGCTCAGGTCTGTGATGTATGTGACAGTACTGCAGGACTTGAAAAGAGCACATAGAGATTTCCTTTCCTAGGTCTCCAACCCAGACTTTATCCACCAACAACCAATATGGTATTGCTATTGGATGGCTTTTTAATGGCCTACACAGAAAGGGTTTGGTCTCAGCCCAACACCTAGTGAAGAAATACACACTTTATGGAAGCCTCTTGCTTAACTGGTCCACCAAGTCACCAAGGTAAGCTATTAGTACATTTTTAACAGTGAATCTTTTTGTCTTGAATTTGGTGAGTTTTGTTTTTGCATCTATATGGATGCCTAAAATGCAGATGAAGTTCATGGGAATTTGGGAGCTTTTTCAGGAGCTCTTGGGAGATCACCTACATCCTTAGCACACCCACCCAAGGGATCGCTCCTGTCTCTTTTTTAGCATCTACCCAGTTACAAATGCTTCAGTATCCTCCTTTGAATCGTGCCTTTCCATCAGAATTACAAGAGAGGAAAAGAAAAACAACATAAAAAATACCTTGTATCCCAAGTCAGGTAGTGCAGATGGATCCCAGTGGCTAGGACAGGCTTGATTTGGAATAGAAGAATCCCTCTGGCTGTTTGCAAACAGAGAGAAAACAAGGTGTTAGTAACTCTAGTCCTGCTCTGACCATTCAAATTGGCAGCATCCCCTTTGGCCAATTCCTACATTTAAAAATAAAGAAAAAAAACCAACAAAGAAAGTGTGAAATGGCCTCAGTCTGTGAACTGGGCTTTACATACTGCCATTCAATTATCACAGTCTTTAAGAAACAACTGTCCATCACTAGTCCTGTGGATGTGGTACCTGGAGTAACACATACCCCAGAAACCAGGTGATGCACCAAGCCGGCAGTTTGTGATATAGCTTCTGTTCAGTCAAACGGATATGTTTTCTTCTAGCAACAGCTGCGTTCTTTGCACAATTGCTGCCAGCACTGGCAACCATTTTGCCTTATAATTACTTTTGAAATATGAAAACCCAACAACTTAAAAGAGCATCATTTACCCTGTCTTTATCTTCTGCACGTCTTCAGAAGACACAAACTTTGGTCGCCTGCAGACCCGTCTTCGAGTTTTAAGAGAGGTGTTTGTCTGGGTCATTTCTTGAGGAGAAGACAGAAGGAAAAAAATTCATGAATAAGTCTGCAAGATGGGGTCATTAATTAATGACAGTCATTCAATAATGAGAAGTGCATATTCACTGTCAACTCTATCTGCTGAAGAATAATTGCACAAAGCCTATCTAAGCTTCTTGTCCCTCCTGTAACTCTGTTATTTAACCTGTGCCTATCTTGCTTGCTCCCTTAAGTCATTCATGCTCTTTACATGTTGCTCCAGCAGCACTGAAAGATGTTGATTTTTCATTTTTACCATCCGCAGGGTTAACTCACTTTACTTAAGGTTTACTACGACTTTATGTGAAGACTACGAATCTTTTTATTTCTGGTCCAGTGTGAGTCTGGATAGTGTCAAGGAATAAGGGGAAAGGTTACTTTTATAAAGAATTTCCTCTGGGCCATCGCTACCTCACTTCCCCTTCCAATGAGTAAATCTGGTAACGTTAGTAAAAGAAGTCACAGCTTCTAAAATCTAGGATAGTTTGCAAGTTAGTCTTTGTAAAGCACTGCATAGTTGTAAATGAGAACCTTTAAAATGAGTACCTTTAAAATTGAGATCGTAGTGATACAAGCCAGCCTGGAAAGGTATGGTGGCATCTGGATCTGCTAGATA
The DNA here is from genome assembly GCF_028858705.1 of Grus americana. Taxonomy (NCBI): domain Eukaryota; kingdom Metazoa; phylum Chordata; class Aves; order Gruiformes; family Gruidae; genus Grus; species Grus americana. The sequence continues at coordinate 80,264,198 of NC_072852.1, forward strand.
CAAATTCTCAATAATATCAGAAGATGGTGAGTTCACACTACACCCTTGTCCCTTTGTGAAAGAAAAAAAAAAAGAGAGAAAAGTAATGAGTAAACACAGTCAGGACTAAACCCTGACTAACTAGTTTGGGTAGAGGGAAAGAAGAGGCAAAGAGTAGGATGAAGAAGAGTCTACCAAGAACTATGGTGGTCTAAAGCGTGATTACCAATCCACACAAATATATAATTAGTAATGATGGACACACATGTATCCCATTTAAATTCCTGTAACAAGTTGTACTGGTTTGGCCTGAGACAGAGTTAATTTTCTACATAGTAGCTGGCATGGGGCAATGCTTTGGATTTGTGCTGACAACAGTGTTGATATCACAGGGATGTTTTCATTGCTGCTGAGCAGTGCTCACACAGAGCCAAGGCCTTTTCTGCTTCTCACACCATCCCACCAGCGAGGAGGCTGGGGGTGCACAAGGAGTTGGGAGGGGACACAGCTGAGACAGCTGACCAAAGGGATATTCCGTAAGATACGACGTCATGCTCAGCAAGAAAAGCTGGGGGAAGGAGGAGAAAGAGAGAGACATTCAGAGTTATGGCATTTGTCTTCCCAAGCAACCATTTCATGCAATGGAGCCCTGCTTTCCTAGAGATGGCTGAACACCTGCCTACCATGGGAAGTGGGGAATGAATTCCTTGGTTTGCTTTGCTTGTGCACGCGGCTTTTGCTTTACCTATTAAACTGTCTTTATCTCAACCCATGAGTTTTCTCACTTTTACCCTTTTGATTCTCTCCCCCATCCTGCTGGGGAGGAGTGAGCGAGCAGCTGCGTGGGGCTCAGTTGCTGGCCTGGTTTGACAGATGCATTCGACCTCTCGACCAAAGTAGTGGTAGTTTGGTTCAGGCTCCAAAGGCAGTGAAGTCCTAGGCCATGACCGGGCCATGAACTTCTCTAGTTCCAACCTGTTCTCTGAAACCCCACACAGGAACAGGGTGACATGGTGAGCACTGATGCATATAAGCTTGGAAACTGGCACACCGATCATGCGATTAACACATGAATAGCTGGTAGTTCTTCCAAAACTAATTTGCCAAGGAACAAAGAAAATTGTGGGTACAAGCAGTCTCATGCTTACCTTTCCATCCCATGTAGTTTGACTACAAGCCAACCACTTTATTCCATAAATCTCTCTCTGCTAAGCAGCAAGCTGCAGAGTGGTGATCTCTCCTTGAGCTGGAACACCTCTCAAGGTTACTCCTTGAGGCCAAGAGACCCCTTACCCACTGCAGGTCTTTGGTAAGTGACCGGTATCGCGCATAACTTTGTATTACAGTGTACTAAGATTTTGTATTGGTAACTTTGAATTATTATTATATCCTCTGTGCAGTAAGTAATAGAGTGAACCTTAACATTGGACTTTGTTAAGCCTCACTTTTACAACATCCTACTTCAATAAAACTACTTTTGCTGCTACTTTGGCAGTGGTTCTTTAAACAGTCTAAAATCTCCCCCGCAACAAACTGGCACGGTCAGATTCTAAATCTGCTCTGCGACACTGGGGTTAAACCATGATGCAAGTATAATTCTCTAATGTAGAAACCAATGTAAAATATGAGGGTATGCTGATAGAGACGCTTTCCATTTAAGCTGCCTACTGAAATCAAGACCCACCATTGCCAGAGCAACTATATCCACCATCTTTCCCTGCATCCCTTTCCGTGTGCCTGGATCACCTTTGTGTTCTGCCATTTGTGCAGTTATACTGTAAACCAGATGGGGAAAGCTCATTTGCCCTGGGGGAAGGAGAGACTCCTTATTTATTTCTTTTCCTACATTTTTCAGCTAGATCACTCTCTCAAAGAAGATTTGGCCACTCAAGGAAAAAGGTAGTATTTGGTCTGAGAGAGCAGAGCAATCCTCGCATGTCCAAGGAAGCAGGACAGTGCTGAGAGGAGAGGCAAGACTACTTCCTGCATAATTTAAAAGGCAATATATCTCAAGGACAGTGTATACATGTTAAATCTGCGTAGAAGCCACGGACAACTCCAAAAGGGAATCTGACTAGAAAAGCCAGCGTGCATCATCAAAAACAGTCTGATCAACACTAGCTGAAAAAAGGAATTTTGCTTCCCTGCATTTGCCAACAAGGTCTTTGTCAGGAAAGTAGTTATAACAAATCATCCAGACACAACAGACAATCGTTCATACTGAACCTCACTGCAAGGAGATAAGGCCTGTTCCCTCCCCTCCAGCCTATCATCATTTTATCACGTCTTTTATGAACATCTGTAGCTTCACTGCCTTACTTGACACTGCAAAATCCAAGCACAAGTATTCAATTAACCTTGCTGAGTAAAGGGGGATGGGGGGAAGAGGCTTCACACATTTCTTCAGAAGTGATTCAAAGCCCAGGACATGGACCCACCTGTTCTCCGTATTCAATCCACTGGCCTTGGTCATTCTTCCAATACCAAATCCACTGCGTGGTCAATACAAATAAGGGTTTTGTGACTGAAGATGGTGTAGAGAGGCGTCGAAGCGAAGAAGAACGGCAGGTCATTGTCTGGAAATTAATGTTCTCACTGGCTAGACTGTAAGGACAAATTCAGGTTTATTATAGTTAACACTGTACATTTTATCCTCTAACCCCCGGTTTAAGCTGGTGCTATTTTCTGTAATATAATGTGACTGCCTGAACTTAATTAGGCCTGAAATAAGAGTATTTCCCACAGCATGGATGGCAGCTCTGAAAACTGTTTCCATTCTTCAGAAGCGAACTATGGCCTGCGAGACACTGGACGCCGTCTCAGTCGCTAGCCAGATGTTGCACTGCCAGCTTTACAGGCAGTCTGGGGCTACGTGTACAATGTGGCACAAGGTATTTCTTCAATCAATAAGCATGGTTACAGTTTTTCTCAGTATGAAAATAGAAGTTAGTAAGTATGTGACTAGGTTTGCCAGCAAACACCTGCAGCTTATCAACTTTGTTCTTTTTCTGTGGTTACAGAGGATGCAATCACAGCTGTGAGTTCTGTAAAGAGCATTCATCACTGGAGCCACCTGGGCTCTTAGTCTTGGGAGGCTTGAAAAATTAACTCTCAGGCAGAAAGACTTTGAAAGCAGCTTCCTCTTGGGAATCTTGCTCGGGATTTGCACCATCCAACAGCCTAGTCAAGCTGCAAATCAAAATCATCTGCTGTCTGAAGAGGCATGGGCCAAAATCACTATACCATTTTATTGAGGCAAAACTTGGGGTCCCCCATGAATCCAGGTGGCTTACAGTGGGCCTTTCAGAAAGGAGTTAAGAGGAAGATGCACTCTCTTAAAAGAAAAAAAAAAGAAATAAAAAAGATAGGCTGCTTATACAAAGGGCACTTCATAAAGTTTCTCTAGGCACATTATAGATATATTATTATTATAGATACTAGCTGTATTAGGAAAGGAATAGCCATTGAGAAGGACCAGCTCTAAACTGTTGTTAAAAGGCCCAACTTAATTATTATAAATAATGATTCCTTAACTGAAATACTAATATTCTAAGCACTAAATTCCACCCACTTCTTTTTACCCTGTATAGAGTTTTAAATGCAAGATATTGTTGTGTTATTTTTAGAAGACAAAAATGGGGTGCTATTTCCACACAGTCACTTTTACTTTTTTTTTTTTTAAAAGAAAAATTCTCATTTGTACATCTTCCCAAATTCTAAGAAGCTCAGTAATCAGAAGTTATGGAAGTCAGACATCTTTAGGAAGAAAACAAAGAGTTTCTCCTCAGGGGCTCAACCACAGTACTCTAAGCAAGCAGTCCAGCATCACTATACCTGCTGGTTGCTGGGTCACAATATGCCTTTTCAATTTCTTCCATCATGGCAAGGTCATTCCAGGTGATCCCATTATATATCTGCCATCGATATGGCAAACTGTAATGAACAAATCTGCATTTATCTGGAATGAGATCAGACATAGTTGAGAACTCTCCAATCATAACACAGAGCGCAAGACAAGGGGGGGGCAAAAATAAGAACAAGCATTTTTTAAACTCTGGTTTTATCTCCTGGGCTTTGGTATGAACAATAAACGCAGAATGCTGACAACAGAAATATGTTTGAACAATAAGGGAGTGTGTTTCTTCAGTCTGATCTAGAAAAGCAACATAAGGTCTCATACTGCCAAATACATTTCAAAGAAACCACAACCTTCCCTTTGCTGAGACACGACATTGGCAGCCGGGAGAGCAGTGCCACAGACTGGAAGAGTGTGTCTATGTGTCACACCACCATGTTTCTCAGCTGTAAAAAGTCTAGTCTACACATCACATAAGCACTCCGATATATTTGGTTTTCTCTTTCCCTTAGCCCCTTAGAGCTTATGGGATGGTTACCAAGGCCTGAATGTTTTTTTAGGCCCAGCCCAACAAATGAGGCAGCATAAAGGACTGCAATACTCCACAGATCATTCCCCAAGAGGGACCCTACACTCACCCCTGAACAGGTAGCGGAAGACTTAGATGATTTAAAAAAATAAAACAATGTTTTCAGTGCATGTATGTCCACATGTTTGAATTCAGACCTGCTTAACAGCCCTGCGTGTGTGCATGCTGATGGATACAGGCAGAGGCTGACCTCCAGGTCTCCCTGCTGGGGGAAGCTGATGTACGCTCCACATTTTAGTATGGACCAATCCTGTTATTTACAATTTTTGAGCCAAACATGGCATGGCAAAGTACACTAAGTCTCCAACCGTTATTTGGGTTTTGGTGGTCACAGTATAGCTACTTTGAGCCTGACCTCCATAGCTAGCACATGGGTACACCATTCACGTTATGCAGGACCAGAAGTTCATAAACTTAAGCCTCAAGACTGGTCCTCAAGAAACAGAGAGCCTGAGAAATGCTGGAGTAGCTGCTGCACAGATGGAGTCAAAAAAGAGTTCCACCATTCCTGACCCCTGATGTATCTGACCACAGAACATATGGAAACTAACCCGTTATGAAGACACAAGTGTCATTCACTCCTTTCTTCCTTCTTTTTCTTAACAGGGCTGGAATGTACCCTGTCTTGAAAGCGCTATGCTTAAGTTAACTTGAAAAGCTGTAGATAAAAGTCACACTTGGTCTCTCTTAGCCAGATTTCTATTTTCTATGATCCATAAAATACCCATAAACGAGATTATTTTTTAAAGTACTGTTTCTCTTCAAAGTAATGGTGAAGAAGAGGTATTATAAAGCCCTAAAGTAACTTGCTCATCTACCTCTCAGAAAAGGAGCTTTTGACAGGAGAACTGCATCTTTACCAGAGCACAAGCCCACTACAGAAATGCTACATACACGCAAACACCTCAAACAGAACAGTTATCAGGCAACTTACTGTCCACATCCTCAGTGAAAGCAAACACAGTCTGATCTAATTTAAGTAGATCTTTTACCGAGACCAGGAGGTCAGAAAAGAAGTAATCCTTTAGAAAGTGACTGACAAGTTCACTGAAACAAAATCTCATGGTACCTCCTCTCATAACCAAGGAAGAGCCTAACTTGGCGGTTAGGCGACTGTCAGGGATAGGCCCTAAATACAATCGTTTATACTTATATTTTCCTCCAGACCTCCGTTATTGGCCACTGCCAGATAGACGACGGACTAGATTTATCTTTAGCTTAGCTGGTACAACTACTGTGTTTTCTTAAGACGTTGTAACACCTCAAATCACTTCTTAAAGGACTTAATAGGGGACAATATGGCTATTATCTGATGTACATAGGATACAGCAGGAATAAAGGGTGACATATTGTTACCAATTGTCAATAACGACAACATAAGGCCAGCTCTTAAATCGATCTAATAGTTATACAAAGTGTAACATTTAACACTTGGTTTTTGCCACAGAAACATACCCTAAGCCTGCTCCCACCAACAAGGCTGAAATAGGCCACAGATGGATCATCTAGAAGAGAAAGGGTTTAAGTGCATCCACTTGATTTTCCTCTGATTATGTCAACAATTCTGACAGTGTTTATTGATGGCCTGAAAGCAAAGCGAATGAGTGAGAAGGCACAATTGCCACTGCCACTCCGCATGCATCCACTAGTCCGAGCCATTGAGCAGGGAGTGCCTCTGCAGACATTGCTCTTGGAAGAAAACATCCATTTTTATAAAGCTTACCTTTATGTTTGCAGGAATTTGAGACATAGAACACGCATATCTCATCACACTTCTCTTCTTTGTCGTCATTTGAAGCTTTAGCAGAGGAATCATCTTTTTTACCTACAGGAAAAAAGACATCAGTCCTTATTTGCCCTACCAAAATACAACTCTGAGAAAGACATTGCATTTGGTATTTCATCCCAGAAATAACAAGGAGTTTACTGCAGTAGCCAAGTCAAGCACTTTCAGGATCTGACTATCTGCTGTACAGCCCTCTGCATGAGTTAGGGCTTTGTGACTGACCAATAAACCCCTACAATGGAAGAAGGCTCAGTGGAGATGGCCAAGGGTGATGCCATGAAGCTCAGAGAATAACACAGGGTGTGACTGACCACAGCTGTTGCAAAGAAGCTGACTTTGTCTCCATAGAAAAGGGATCAGAGGGCAGCCTCTGTTCTACATAAATGGCTATGTGGTAGTATAAATGTTTCTCCCCAAGTTAGACAGACCAGCATGGCAGGGGAGTGAATACAGGGCTCAGCCCAACGCAGGAATATAAAAACTAAGCAACAAAACAATTTTGAAGAGAGCAACAGGCTTGAGCTGGCTTCACCCCATGTATTCCTTCCCACAGACTGGGGATATCCAGCATTGTGACGGTAAGTGTATTATACAGACTGGCAATGGGAATCCCATTGGTATTGTGATTGAATTGCGTATTGCAATTGCTGTATTTTGGTTGGTGTAAGTTAACATTTGTATTTTGTTTTCAGTGTATTTTGCATCACTCTGCTACATCAGAAATCTCATTGTACTGGGCCTCGCTAGGATAAATGTAATTTTCTTCATAGCACCTCATATGATGCTGGGGTTTAGATTTTTGACCAAAACAATGCTGGTAAGACACTGATGCTCTGGCTTTTGCTGAACAGTGTTTGCACAGCATCAAGGCCTTCACTGTGTCTCACCCTGCCCCCCCAGCGAACAGACTGGGGGGTGCACAATAGGTTGGGAGGGGATACAACCAGGCAGAGGGCCCAATCTAACCAAAGAAATATTGCATACCATATAACATTACGCTCAGCAATAAAAGCAAAAAGAGGGCGTTTCAGGAGGCTTAGCTATCTTTTGCTTAGAAACCAGCTGGGCATCAGCCTATCCATGGGAGGTGGTGCTGAGCGAGCGCCTTTGCATCAGTTGTTTTGCTTTGTTTTCTTCTTTTTTCTTCCACGTACCCTTTGCTTCCCCCCCCACCCTCACCCCCCATCTTGACCTTCAAGTTCTCTTGCTTTTATTCTTTCTTTTCTTTTTCCCTGTCCCACTGGGGGTCAGGAGGAAGTGAGTGGCCGTGTGGTGCCCAGCTGCCCACTGAGGTTAACCCACAACACCCATGTAACATCAACTATCTTCAAATAAGTAAATTTGATATTAAACGTTACACCCTCCATGCACGGAATATCTAAAAGAACCTGTTCAGAGAGTACTGGACTCTGACAGGCTCTAAAGCCAAGGCCCTTCTGCCCAGGAGGACGGGAGATTTAGGAGTTCCCTGTTCACTCCCTGGAAGGTATATCAAGACAACCATGCTACTGACAAAGTGGGGACAGAAGGCAAGGAAAGATATCACATGCACAGATATGACTCTGTCTCCTTCCCAGGAAGGAAGCAATTTGTCCAGAACAGTACAGAGATCAATCCCAGACTACTCCCCCTTATGCTGCACAATGCTTGGGCAGAAATCTCAACACTCCTCTGCAGGCCATCCAGTACTATGGCTCTCAGTATATGGTAGGATAAGCACATAAGCACTCCGACTACCATAGGAAGCTGTAGGGCTGCGTGAAACCAAATCCCAATGAGAACCACTGACCTCAAGACTGGAGGATTAGAAACAATCCATACCTTCGTCTTTACCTCCAGCTCCTGTTGGCAACTGGTCTTGGCTCTGAGCAAGTACATCACTACTGGGACCTGCATGAGAAGACTGAATGAACAGCACTGCTGGACCAGAACCCCAGATAGCTGGCATCATCCCAATTTGTGTGTTGAGGATTATGTCCACCACACATATAATTTTCCACCGGCACTCCACTACTGATACAACAGATCAGCAATAACAGTTACAAATCCTAGCTAGTCACAGTTATCGGCAGCCACTCGATAGCAATTTTACATGCAGTATTTTAGGCAATAGTAATGCAGCTCTCCCTCCCACGTGACTTGGCCATGATGTACTCCATTCCTGAAAGCAGATCAATGGCAGAAGATAAAAAAATACGTACATGTTATAAGAGGGGAGATAGGGAAGCTGATTCCACATGGAAGCAGTTAGCACTTACCTAGATATTTACCTTCTGAAGGTGGCACATTCAGTGTAGAGTCCACTGTTTGCGGAGGTATCCTCAGTTCTTCACTCCTGGTAACTGCCATTTTTTTCAACAAATTTTCTCTTGGTTTGTAGTTGTGTACTGAGAGCACAGAAAGGACGATGGGGTTTAGCTGTGAGGTAAGGCAGGAACGGCTTCTACCTCTATCAAACTCAGAATCCTATTTAAACCCAGTGTTTCTTACAACTTACTTTTCCCCTTCTTCAGTTCCTTGTTGAATTCCACATGCCTGTGATTGCATATAGTCTGGATGTTTGAAGCTATGTTCATATCAATGCCTCCAGTTTCCAACAATGTCAATGTACGGGTATCCAAGAGGTGATGGGACCTCTTACATGACAAAAATCTACATTCCCCTTGGAGAAAGTATCGACAAATATGAAGCTTGTTGCAGTTGTTTTGCTGGTTGCAGGTACTATCCTTTCTGTTGTAAAAATGACAGACCTAGACGTGGGGAAGATAGATACAATATGAAATGGAAAAGCACATTAGAATCAGTAATTTTTCTTCCCTGTTCTACAGACATGCAGCTTTAGCAGCAGAAAAACGGTGACTAAGAGACTCATGTTCATTGTGACTTCTCTAACCTCGACAGATTTCTTGCATAGAAGAGCAGGCATTTTCAGCTGACTCATGCATTTTCAGTTTTGAACTTGTGCAGAGGTGGCTTTTTCCCCCAAGAAAAAGAAAAGCCAATTCAATAAGCATTCCTTTTTGGCACTCCTTAGCAAGACAGTTGCATAACTATTGACTGTTTTACAGTTATTCTATTAAAACAAAAAACCCCAAACCAAAACCATAACAAAGAACAAATGTCTCCATAAGTATACAGTGTCAAATGAGGCATTATTTCACGGAGCTGAAACTGCATTTGCACTTCCTATTTGTAAATCTTATTCTGCATTGACGATCTGGGCGTCTAAAAATGGTAAGAAGAAAGCTTTGAGATTAAAGTACATATGGAAAAAGCAACGTACTTCTTTATTCCTCTGCTCACCAAAAGAAGAGATATGCAGTGAATTGGACCCAGGGAACAAATCACACATCAAAAACTCCGTCATATTGCCCACCAAGCACCACAGCAATACTTCAGCTCCTGCAGCACAGACGAGCGGCCCATAACAAGAAAGCTGCTTTGAGGAAGACACACAGCTCTCTGGTAGGCAGCCCCAAGATCATGCCAGAACTGTCACAGATCTCCTCCCAACCCTTGTTCTAAGCGTGGCAAGGTGCTGGCAGCAGGGGTGGCCTCTGTGAGAGGAGGCCAGAGGCTGCCCCGTGCTGGCCACAGCTGAGACCATCAGCCAAGCTGGTGGCACCTCTGGGAAAACATATTTAGGAAAGTGCAAAACACTGCATGGTAGTGAGGGGGGTGGAGGGGAAAGTGTGAGAAAGTCCTGCAGACCCCAAGGTGAGGATGAAGGGGAGCAGGTGCGCCAGGTGCCTGAGCAGAGACTTCCCCGCAGGGCCACCTACAGCCGGTTAGCTGTGTACAGATAGGTTTTGAGGATCTCTTTTGAATATCTCCAAGGGGGAAGACTCCACAACCCCTCTGGGCAACCTGTGCCAGTGCTCAGTCACTCTCACAGTAAAAAAAGCATTTCCTGATGTTCAGAGGAAACCTCCTGTGTTTCAGTTTGTGCCCATCACCTCTGGTCCTGGTCACCACTGAGGAGAACCTGGCTCTGTCCTCTTTACACCCTTCCCTTCAGGTGTTTGTAAACATTGATGAGATTCCCCTGAGCCTTCACTTCTCCAGGCTATACAGACCCAGCTCTCTCAGCCTGCCCTCATGTGAGAGATGCTCCAGTCCCTTCATCATCTTAGTGGTGCTTCACTGAACTCCTCTTCCAGTAGCTCCATCACTCCCTCATACTGGGAAAATAAATTTTGGAAAATGAATTTTGGACCTATTTTCAGCTAAAGTAGCAGGCCACTGTCAAATCTAGGCAGTTTACCTGCAGGCCTTGGTTGCAAAGGCCCGTACGTGATCATTAGTGACAGCCACATAATAAGAGCACATACCATGCCATTAGCATGGATTGCCTTTAATGACGCAACCTGCAGGTACTGTTTGTAAGAGCTTGTTCCTAACAGAGATGCATAAGAGCATAATGTTCTCAGCGAACGTCAGCGTACCATCCAGAACATTCAGTTTTATACGGAGAGAAGACCAATAGCTTTGGATTATTCCCCCTGCCCTGAAAAATACTATAAAGATGTGAAGAACAGCAAGAGAGCTGGACCTCACCACGGATGGGAATTCTGCACAGCAAGCCATGACCCTACCAGAGAGGTCTGTCTGATGCTGTATTGTTGTTGGTTCCCACAGCATCAGAAGGGACACAGAAGATTTCTTCTCATTATAACCTTTAGTAGTAACCAGCTATTTATCTTAAGCATCATGTGCCTTTCTTAATGAGATCCAAAAGTACCAGCACCTGCCAATGCAAAGCAATTATTCACCTACTCCAGAATTTTGGGTAAATCACTTCATTTTTCTCTCCTTCATTTTCCTGACTTTGTCGGGGGGAATGCAGATAGGCTTATCATCTACAGAGCATTCTAAGATCTATGTATCAAGAACATATGCAAGTGCTAGGTAATAACAAACAGTCTTGTGGGAGATGCTTTGCAACTTCAATCACTAAAGAACTCAAATCTTACACCATTTTCAAGGTATGGTCTTCCTCAGCTGAAGAATGTTACTCTATTTTGGGATCCTGATACCACTCAGTGTTACCTTCATCTAAAACATACATGCCTCATCTGAGTGCCTACCTAACAAGAAAAATAAGTTAAGGCTTTAAATATACAGTTTGTTTTTCCACCCCTCCAAGCAGAGATAACTGTTCAAGTTACTGAGCTGGAAACAGTTAATCCAACGCTCACCAGAAACAGATAATCAAGCACAAACTAAGTGTTGTAATATAAACTTATACAGTAACTCCTTGGTTCAAAGAGGTAATATAGCTCTCTGGATGTTCCTAGAAAAACTTAAAATCACTGCTTTCTTAATAGGTCTTTCCTCACCCCAATCTTTCCCCCTTAACTTCAGTATCCTCTCCTTTCCAGAAACTTTCTCCTCCAGGAATACCGCTAAGCAAAACCAGAAGCAGAGAGCGCAGTTTGTCACTCAGCCTGAAGCTGGCTTAAGAACTACCAAAAAAAAGCATGTCTTATGTCAGACACTGGGTTTGGGGGCCAGAGCACAGGAAGCGCTTTCATGCTTGCATCTTCCTGGTCACAAGAGTAGGGGAAAAAAGCAACTAAAATACAGAATCAAGTAAAAGCTGAGAGAGTACTAAAAATACAAACATTTTGTATGGAGCATCCATTACACAAAATATCACTTTAGGGTAGTGGAGATACCAGCCACAAAGCAAAGCTCCCAGAGATTTAAAGATACTGAATCCAGCTGAGGGTGATTTTGTAGGGCATGTAGAGGAAGATGCATTAAAGATGATGTCAGTACGCCAGATGAAATTTTTACACAGGAGCATCAGAATAAACTACCAAACCAGAATAAAATGTTGCCTCAGCTAAATAGGGAATTCACTATTTAGCTACAGATAGAAGTTACAGTGCTCAATTAGAGGTAATTAATGATACCTGCCTGTGGTGAGGGCTAAATAAATCTATAGATAAGAGCTTAAAAGTAATACCAATGGCAATATAGAACAAACTTGTTTCATAATTTGGCATTTTAAAATACAGATTGTCTATAAATCCTTGGTTTATGGATGGTTCAGTGACAGCTGTTGTGGTTTAACCTCGGCTGGTAACTAAACACCAGGCAGCCGCTTGCTCGCCCTTGCTCCCCCACAGCGGGATGGGGAGGAGAATGGAAAAAAAGCCTCACAGGTTGAGATAAAGACAGTTTAATAGGATAACAAAGGAAGAGAATAATAATAGTAACAATAATATAAACCAAGTGATGCACAAATGCAACTGCTCACCACCTGCAAAATAAAACCCTGATGCCCACTCTGTTTCCAAGCAGCAATTCCACATCCCAGCTCACTTCCCCAGTTCTATAGGGAGCCTGATGCTATATGGCAGGGAACATCCCTTTGGCCAGTCTGGGTCAGCTGTCCTGCCTGTGCTCTCCCAGCTTCTTGTGCACCTGGCAGGGCGTGAGAAGCTGAAAAGTCCTTGACTTTGTGTAGATGCTACAACTACCTAGCAACAACTGAAAACATCAGTCTGTTATCAACATTATTCTCATACTAAATCCAAAACACAGCACTGTACTAGCTACTAGAAAGAGAATTTATTCTACCCCAGCTGAAACCAGGAGACCATTCAATGATGATTGCTACTATGTGCTCATTACTGGGACTAATTAAACAAGAAACACTTAAGTTTTAGATGCAGCTGAGCATGACAAAGATGATATTAATCCTCCTTGCTCATCACCACCATGTTCCTTGAATCTGCCAGCATAGCATATTTTAAAACACTACCAAAAAAAAAAAAAAAACCCACCCGAAAACCAAAATCTATTTTGTAAAAGCCCAGCACTGTCACAGCAGGGAATAAGAAAACAATGGAACTGTTATGCCAACAGATTTGTGGAGATTATAACCTCCAAAAGACAAGGGTAACAGGCAGTACTCTGGTAATTTCTTAACCAAGCATAGCTGCAGCCAGAACAGGATATTCTTAGCTTTGAAACAGCCATACCTTGAAGATAGCACTGCCCTTATACACACAGGCAGAATCAGAATGGATTGTTCAGCCAAATTTCACAAAATCAATGACTTGCATACAAACTGGACAAAGGTTGCTTTGGAGAAAATTGATGTACAAAATCTCAGTGCACTTTGGAAGGGGCAGATTTTACACAAAACTGACTGCAGTCATTTGGTCATTTTCTCATAGATTTTTCTCACTCCCCCATACCCTCAAGCACCAATATGTAGGCTGGAAAAGGACAGGGGTCCTCGCTTCCTAGTCTCCATCATCTCTCAGAGAACAGCCAACAAAGTAGTTTTGGTCAGGCCTGTTATCCTGTAAGCACGTACAATTAATGTGATCTATCACCTCTGCCTTGCTTACCTCACCATCTGTAAATCTCTGGTGAAGTTGCTGACATTGTTGCTTGCTTGCTTGTTTCGAGTAACTTTATGGCTATCTTGTTGGGATAACAGGAATGACACACAAAACAGGCAGCAGCCTTGCTGTCCACTTCCTGCTGTCAGAGGGCAGGTCTTCTGCTGACAAGTCATAGATGACATGGCCTTATCCAGGAACAAGCCTTCTGGTAGTTATGTAAGCAGCACACTCCTTGGTGTTTAACAATTTTATTGCTGTTACTTTTTTTTGTTTGTAAGTACGTGGCACTTTCACTACCCTTGCTCTATATTGTTTTTTCTGGTGCTTTCACACATAGCCATTCCCATTCATACTTCACTCAGACTAATCTTAATATTTCTGTTACATATCTTAACAGCTTGAAATTGAGATCAGACCTGCACCTTCTCTCTTGCCCTCTCCCATTCCTAACTAACAAAAGCTTCTCTTAAGAAATCAGTACAACTCACATCAGGGAGGAGGAAAGGGTCATTCTGGAGAAGCAGGACTCTCAGCTCATTCTCATCGAGGCCAGACAACTCATAAGTCTTTAGAACTTTTTTGTTCTCAGCATTGATGATGTTGTGTGAGTACTTACAAGATCTGCAAGAAAATACACAGAAATATCAATGTTTACTTCTTCAGTCAAGTTGATTTAAAGAAGAACCTCACATGACGTGCAACTTGGGAAAAACCATGGAGAGAAAAGCAGTTTGGCAAAAGTCTGTGTGAACATTTAAATGGTCTCTGTAACTAGCTAGAGAATGGACCAAACAGCATAATAACTCTGTGAAATACAGTAGCATTATTATCCCCATTTTAAACAGCAATGTGGCCAGACCACATCTTCTTCCAAGAAAGCTAGCAGCACAAACCTTAAGCCAAGTATGTCTACCCTACACTTTCTTCCCCTCCAATAAGAGGCAAGTCAAATCACATGACTTGAACAGCTGGAGGGAAAGCAAATTTTAAAGGAATACATCAACGACTGTGGAAGTTGCAACACCATTGATTTTGTGAACGTAAAAGCTTGTTGTCCCAGGGGTGGCACATAAAGAAGGATGCAAGAGTCTGAGAGGGCAAAACAAAGAGATAATGAAGCTGCAAACAACTTCCTGTCTGGGAAGTTAAAAAAAAAAAAAATCCAAGAAAGTTCATTAACTTCTGAGTTTTGGATATAGAAGCAATTAAAGGACAATAACGAAGATGCTGGTGCCACTTACAAACCCAAGAGAAACGTCTGAAGTGAGTATGAACTACAGAGAGGGAAGGACCGCCTTTTTTCTTGCATCTGTCTGAAAGATACTGCAAATCAATAATAAGAGGAGAAACAGTCAACCTGTGCATTAATTCAATGCAGTAAAATACAGCTTCCTTATGTCTTGCTCTTCAAAAGCATGATTTGACACAGCCTTAAGACTAGACATACTCAACCAATAAAAGTACCTGTTAATCTAGGAGACCCAAGTCTCTGTTCCCTTTATCCTTTCAGCCTCTAGTTAACTCCTGAAACTCTCCTTGCGAAAGTTTTTTTACCTCATGCTTTGCATGATCCAGTCCTTCTGTAGAGGCCCTTGTGCAGACATTTCACCCCTGACCTCCACTACCTGCTAGACACATTGCTTTGTAGCAAATAAACAAGAATGCAAAGTCTAAAGGGCAGAAGTGTGCCATCTTTGGTCCCGAGAAATTACCTTCTAAGGATACCAGATTCTGTAGACACTGGATTAAAAGCTATGAAGGTAGGAGAGCTACAGAGTATTGGACGTGGGAGCCATCACCAGTTAACTCCAGATTCCACCGACAGTCATACAGTAATCTATATCACTTGAGTACGATATTTCTAACTCAAAGGTTGAAACAGTCCACAAATACAGTGATAACTACTCAACTAAGTTTAATAACACATTTAGAAAAAAGCAGTGAAAAGTTACCTGCCAGATACAAGTTAAAAATGGTTTTAACTGGACTAAAATCATGATTCCACGAAATAGGAAGACTCCAGTAACTGGCACAGACATTTTTCTTTCCAGAGACTTTAAAACAAAGAGGATGCAAGATCTGGAAGCAAGGCTAGATTTTACCTTATTGGTAAAAAAATATTCTCCATCTTGATGCACGTGGTCCACCTAGCAGTATTTCTGTCCCCTTTTTTTAATCAAAAGCCTTAGCATCCTAATACTCTGCTAGTACCATTCAGAGATAGACATGGCCTTTCCTCTCCATGCTCTTCAGATCTGAGTGCACAGCGAGCTATTTTGCTAGGGCGAAAGAGGAAGAATCTGGTGCAGTATCAGCATATTACTAACACTGCAACAGCACAGGACCTGGGACTTGGAGGCTTAAACTACAAATTCTTCCACCAGAGCTCACTCTTGCCATTGACTGTGTCGTGGTTCAGCCCCAGCCAGCTGCTGAGCATCACGCAGCTGCTCGCTCACCTGTCCCCCAAGTGGGAGGGGGAAGAGAATGGGAAGACCAAGGCAAAACTCGTGGGTTTAGTGGGACAGCAGAGGGAGAGGAAAATAACAACAATACTTAGAATATACAAAGCAGGTGATACACAATGTAGTTTGCTCCCCGCCAGGAACTCGATGCCCAGCCCGTCCCGGAGCAGTGACCCCTCCTCCTCGGCCAGCCCCTCGCCTTATATATGTGACGTCATGGTACAGCATACCCCTTTGGCTCGTTTGGGTCAACTGCCCTGGCTGTGTTGCCTCCCAGCTTCTTGTGAACAGTAACTCTATCCCACCCACAAACCAGGACAGGCTGTCACAGAAAAGCTTCTGGGTTGCACTTCTGCATTTGTTTTTGTTTCCTTTATCGTTATTTTTTTTCAACTAGGTACCACCTTTGACCTGCCCCCCAGAGGCTGCTGGGCCTACCCTTCCTCCGAGTCCTCCCTGCATCCAGAAAACAGGGACCGATGGACACGGGAAATCAAACGCTGCCTCTCGCAGAGATGGCTGTCAGCAGAGCAGTGCCTTACAGCAAAATTAAGCGTTCCTAACTTTCTAGGTTAAAACCAGACAGCATGCTAGCAGTTTGGTTTTTTTCTTATTGGAGAAACATTTGTAAACTATTTCATCCAGATGCCAGGGGCTGTAGCAAGCAGCTTTAACAAAAAAAAAACCCCAAAAACCGTCACTTTGGGCTTTTACCAGCGAGAACAACAAACTTCCCGAGCAAGAAACGTCCCGTACGAAGCTGTAC
Organism: Grus americana; assembly: GCF_028858705.1. Taxonomy (NCBI): domain Eukaryota; kingdom Metazoa; phylum Chordata; class Aves; order Gruiformes; family Gruidae; genus Grus; species Grus americana. The sequence goes on from NC_072852.1 coordinate 80,281,003, forward strand.
CCGGGGGCGGTGGGGGTTGGACCTCTCCTCCTGCAGGGAGCCGGGGCAGAAGGGGCCGGGGCAGGAGCGGTACCCCCGGCAGAGCGGGCCGGCCGGCGCAGCCGAGGCATGGGAGCGGCCACAGGCTGCCGCCGAGCCGCTCCGGGCCAGTCCCGACGGCGGACGGTTCCGGGGAGAAGCCCGCGGGGGTCGGGGGTATGAGGGTGTGGGCGCCCCCCCCGCCTCTCCTCCAGGGCGGCCGGCGCCAACAGCTGCCCGCGCCCCGTCGCCCCTTCCCCCCGGCGCTCACCTGGGCCCCAGGTTGCACTTGCCCATGAGGTGGCGCTTGCAGAGGTGCAGCCGCTCGCAGCCCGCGCACTCCTTGCGGACGCAGACCCGCACGGCCGACACGGCCAGGACCTCCGCGCCGCCGCCATCCCGCAGCACCAGGAACCGCTGGGGACCCGCCGCCAACAGCGTCTCCTCCAGCTGCTGCGGCGAGAGATCGATGTGCTGCCGGAGCTCCGACAGGCTCAGCCGCCCGCCCTGGGTGCACAAGATCTTGGTGAGGAAGCAGCACACCGCCGGGTCGCTCATGGTTCCCCTCTCGCCTCGACCAGCCGCGGCGAAGTGAGAGGAAACTGGGGGCGGGGCGGGGCGAGACTCCGCGGCCGCCACCCGGCCGGGATGGCGAAGAATCGAAAGCGAAGGCACGGGACGGGCTCGGCGGCGGGCGGGGCCTGCGGCTGAGGGAGCGCTGAGGGGGGAGGCGGAAAGTCGGCCGGACGTCGCCAGGCCCAGCCGCCAGCGCCCAGCACTGTGAGGGAAGCCTGCGGGCTTCCTTGGCTGAAAACCACCCAGGAGACAAATAATGCGAGAAGGGATTGAAAAGGATGTGGGGTTTTCTTTTTCTTTCTTTTTTCTTTTTTTTTTTTATTTTTTAGTGATGGATTCTTTGCTGTTTCTGATGTCTGGATCTGGCGGTGAGCTGCCGCCTGGATGAAATTCCATATAAAGTTGTCCTGGTTTTCGGCTGTTATAGAGTTAATTTTCCCAAGAAGCTGGGAGGGGACACCCCCACACTAGGGGAAGCTGTCCCAGTAACCTGTCCTTATCCCAACCCACCAGTTTTACCTTTTTCTTCCCATTCTCCTCCCCATCCCACCCGGGGGGGGAGTGAAGCGAGCGAGCGGCTGTGTGATGCTTAGCTGCCAGCTGGGGCTAAACCACGACAGTAGTATCTTTATCGGTCCCTATATATCAAGTGTGGATCCAGGCTAGTCCCTCCCAGAGCGTGTACATAGAGCAGAGCACCAGCGTCCACTGAAGGATTTCCTCGCCTCCCTGCTAACTTCTGCTCTCTCTACCTATACACTACACCAACACAAATGTAGTGCAGAGCATTAAGCCTATAATGTAGGAAAAAACCTGAGCATACCCAAATAATTCCAGTATTTATGTAGCAATGCCATTACTTTTCTTTCTTCCAGACTGGCAGTCAGCTGCTGATCAATGCTGGTTGCAGCAGTGGGTGGGAAGCAGAGAAGTGACGGGTTCCTGTTAATGCTGAAGTAGGGTTTGGAAGTGGGATGAGTAGTAAATTCACTTGAGATGATCTTTCATACTCAAACTCTTTGGCAATACAAGCTTAAGGAACAGCGAGTTTTGACTGCTCCTTCTGGATCAGGAAGTTAACCTCGAAAATAAAGTGAATGCCAGCCTGTGTTGCTTGGTGCTAACGCCTGATTTGAAAGGCATGTGAAACTACACAGTCACAGTCACGTTCGCTGTTTGGGTCATGAAACAGAACCACCTCAAGGCATGGGACCAAGGTGGTACAGTCTGTGGTTTTACTCTTTCTTTGTTGAAGGGAAGGTTATGCAAGGAGCTTTTCATTTGGCCTATTTCCCCGTATTTGCCTTCTTGCTATGATACTTGAACAAATGAAGTAATTTTTTAAAAGCAATAGAAAAGGAGAGGTAGAAGGAGGAGTTTGCTCCACCGTTCTAGCTTTAAAAAAGTAAATTGATAGTTCTGGGCTGGTTTGTGTTCTAGGCATGCATACATGCGTTCTCAGGTTGTCAACAGGTTGTAAAGGGTGATAAAACTCAGATCCATGCTTGATGTAATATCGAGACTGATAAGGTAGAAAATTATTCAAACAGTGAGTCAGCAATGTATTGCCAGCTTCAAACAGTAGATAATATAATAATGAGTCAGGCAAATCTTTCAGTCATTTGCTTGTATTTATTTCTCTCCTGTTTTTCAGCCAGTTCCAGTGAAAACATGCATTTGTGCATTAATCCACTCAGACATCTGAACTGGATACTTTGTTGGAATAGTATTAACAGCACGGAGCAGGAAAGTAAAGTGAAGCACTGCAAGCAGAAAGAAGCTGCAAATACAGTCTTGGCAAATGTGTTCTATTCTACACTTAAATACAGTTAAGAAGGGTTTTGGATCAGTCCTGAGTGAAAGCAAACAAAGAAACATTACTGGATTTATTCTGGATTTTGGTATAATGTTTTGCAAATACAAATGCCCCAAATATTTGACTTCCTTACCAACTTCAAACAGTACCAGTTTATGTGAAACAACAAAGCTGGGTGAGGCAGAAGGGACCACTATATCAAGGAGTCCCAAATCAGTATTATTTTCACAGGGCAGTGAGTGATTCTAGCCTTAAATATCAAGCCATTTGCTTAAAGTTAGAAACCACTGAAAAAGTGGCTGGGTTGATGTAACCTCTTGCTGCTGCTAAAAATGTAACCCCTGTACATCTCTCTCTCTGGTGTCCTCTGCTTCCAGCTGTAATGTCTCCTTGTTTGCCCTGGCTCTGGTATTCACCTGACTAAGCCAAATCAGCTTTCAGAAACTTGAAACTGAAATATCAATTGGTATGAGTGACATATGAATGGAAATGGGTGTGTGTAAGCACCAGAATAAACAGCAGAACAAAGACTGAAGGAATGGCCTGTGTTGATAACCAAAGATGCAGTTTAAGGCAGTAAAATTGAGAAATACGTTGTTTCTCTCAAACCAGGAAGACCTGCACTCTGCAGCATAGACAACTTGTCTGCAGAAGATGCTACTGTCTGACAGCTGGACATGGCAGGAAGATACGACATGTCACAAATACCATTTCTTTTCCTTTCAGTCCAACTGGAAGCAGACCATAGCCTCAGAAACTCAAAATGAGGAAACACTGAAAATAGGCAAACGAGTTGCCTGAAGTGTGTGGAGGCAGAAGTAGCCGGACTGTGAAGCACAAGGATGCCACCGTAGTAACTGCTGGGTCCCACTAGCTTTCATACCCACCGCTGGGCATCAAAGACCTGTTCCAAGGCAGTTTGCCGCTGGCAGTGAAGAATAACACAAGAGATGCCATTAGGGTGTGATGGTCAGTGCCCTTCTTTCCTTACATTGCATGCAACATAGATCCTGGCCAGACCCGTTGAGCACATGCACCTCGGTGCTTCTGAGTGTGGGGTTTGACAGTGTGAATGAAGTTGAATAAATTGACTGAATGTGAATGAAAGTAGGGGACCTGAGTGAAATGTGTGCATACCGAAATGTAACTTCTGCAGCTTAACTGGAGGCAGATGGATTTTGAAAAAAAAAAAAATTGCCTTGCCTGATGTATCTGCAGTACGAACACGCAGCGTGTTGTTATGCTCAGTCCCATGGAACCGCTCTGCTGTGTGTGAAGAAGAGGATATGCCTGCTCTAAACAGCCTGCACAGCCTGGCTTGCCTGGTAGCTCTGACCACATCAGCAGTTCTGTCCCTCTGGGGATGGCTGAAGTATGTGGAAACACCCTGGGAATGATGCTGCCAAACCAACTTCCCCTCTTTTACATCATGTGACTAGTTCAGTTTCTCTCATCATCAGCCCATGCTACTTCTTGAGACCCCTCTTTCAGGTCTCGGCTTTGGCTGACCCTATAGTTATTCTGTCCCATGCAACCAACTATTATTCTTCTTGTCTTTTCCCCAGAATGTTTCAAATAGAGTTTTGCAGCACATGCTGGGACCTTTGCTTTCTTGTCCCTCCCCCATTTCTTACACAACCCTCCCACAGTTCTGTTCTACCTGCTTAATTAGCTAATGGCTGGGTATACATTTGCCTGAGGATTTCAAAATCATTTTGAGTTTTTTGTTCTGTGGAAAATGTTAGGTTATGTGATAAAAGTTCATCCAGTGGGAGGTGGGAGCTCTCTTCCCACCTGACGTGCCTGTCCCACACACACTCAATAACTGAAATCAGTTCAGACCAGCTTTGTCCCCAGCACAGGGACTCCCTTTTTGGAGTTGGTCGTAGTGTGGGGCTGGCTGGGCAGGGACACCCCTCCCAGGCACCTGTCTGTGGGGGAGGAAAAGGAGCAGGATGGAAAAGGGGTGGGATGCAGGGGAAAAGCAGTTTGAGATCACATGAGAGATTATGAGGTGATGATGAGATGTTTAGAGGAGGAACAAGTGTGGGAAAATAAAGGAGTGGCCAGCGACTGGAGTGAGTGCGGATGTGCGAGTGAGTGTGTGATGGACCAGCCGGTGCATGGGTGAAGTGGCCTGGGAGCTGGGGTGAGTGGATCTCTAGGGACCAGCTCTGGGTGTGAGGGGACCTGTTTGTCTCTAGGGGTGAGAGCACAGGGCGGTCACCTATGGGACATGGAAAGTGTGTGTGTGCGCTCGTGTGTGTTTGTGACGGTCCGTATTGGCAGCTGGAGTAGGGCTGTGCCTTGGGGGCTTGTAGGTCCAGGTGCCAGCAACTGGGGAGACTGGGATCCAGGGGAAGCTACTGGGCAGATTGTCTGAGTCCCATTGCTGGAGGGATTCACCTTGTACGTATGTGCATGTGTGTGTATATATATATATATTCCCACTAGTGAACATGCATCCTGCTCAGCCAGAGAGGGGAGCAGGATGAGGCTGTTGGTGCTAGGTTCACGTGAGTGCTCTGAGTGTCTGTGATTTGTGTGGCCAGCCACATATATGTGTACGTATGTGGTGTATGCATGTCCCCTGTGCGCGTGTGCCTGCTGGGAACACATCTTCAGCCTCGCTACTAGTTGTACCTGGAGACAGGGAGCTGCAGCAGCCTCGCCTCTCTCAGGTTGTGGCCTCCAGCATGAAATGTTTTCCTCTACTGGAAACAGTTCCACTGGTTTCATCTTCCGGAGATTACTGCAGAGGTTTCTGTGGGGTTTAAATCTGTGCTGGGGAAATGACTTTCCTTAGAACCAGAATGGCACTCTGATGTTTTACTTCATAACGTGAATGTATTCCTAGCAGATTTTTTTTCCTGAGAAGTTACTTCTCTACAGAAAAAACAGAAGGTCTATGCATAAGGCTGTCTGTGACTCTGTGTTAAAGCTGTAACAGCGTAGGGATTTTAAACAGAAATATGCAGATTGATACGAGTGCAGCATGAATGGAAATATGTGTGTGTGAAAGGACCAGAAGACACAGCAGAATAGCCTGTATTGACAATGGAGAGTGGTGTTCCTAAGGCACAGCTCCTCTAACTGTCCTGGGACAGACAATCCTGTCCGGTTTAGCTCCGTAGAGTATGGGCTCCTATAGCAAGCCCCTGGTCTTTGTTTTCTTCATTAGCAAAAGGGTCTTTCCTGAAGCCCAAACCCTCTTTCTCCCTCTGTTCTGCTCCCCAGCTGTCTTCCCTTAGCCACGGCAAAGGGATCAATGGCTACAAAGACAGAATAGAAAGTCATCTAGGACAGTAGCCGGAAACTAAACAGAAGGCAAATCCTAGTCCTGCTCATCCTGGCTGACATGGAAACCCTCTTCCAAATATGCCTAAAGTGGTAAAGGTGGTTGTGACTTTGTAAACAATTGCTGGTTTTCCTGAAGTTACATAGCTATAAGGATATCAACAAATAAATATAAATAAGTGTGTCACTTGTGCACTTCATGCAGTCACCTGCAGGTGTCAGGAAAATGTATGTTTTGCCCACTGCACAATTAGCTGAATGTATTGTGTTAGGTCTCATTTTTCCATCTTCTTCAGAAGCATCAGTGTATGGCAGCAACTACACCTCAAGGTTACCATAACCTGAAGAGAAGTGAGGGCACGAGGGTCAGAGTGAGTGTGCAGAAGCAGCACAGTTTGGGGCTCAGCTCTGGTGCCTGTACACAAGCACACCCAGCATGGGGAGCAAACAGGAAGAGTCAGAAGTCCACACGTAGTTGCAGAGTTGACCTCAGTGGGATTACCAAGACATGGTGGGATAGCTCTCCTGACTGGAGTGCTGCAACCAGTGGGTAGAAGCTTTTTCGAAAAGACAGGGTAGGAAGCTGAAGAGCAGGCCATACACCTGCTGTACACCAACACAGAATAAATGGTTGAAGATGTGAAGGTTAAGAGCAGCCTTTTCTGCACCAAACAGGAGACTGTGGAGTTCAAGATCCTGGGAGGAATGAGCAATAGAAACAGCAAAATTACAACCCTGGACTTCCCAAGAGCAGATTTTGGCCTGTTCAGGGACCTGCTTGGCAGAATCCCATGTGAAACTGCCCTGGAGGGCAAAGAGGCCCAGGAGAACTGGTTGATCATCAAGGACAACTTCCTCAGAGCCCAAGGATGGTCCATTACAGCGTGCAGAAAGTCTAGCAGGCATGGCAGAAGGCCATTGTGAGTGAATGTGGAGCTCCAGACTGAGCCAAAACACAAAAAGGAGCACACAGAGGTGGAAGCGGGGACAGGTTATTTGGGAGTAATACAAGGATGTGGTTATGAATGCCAAAGCTCAGCTGGAGCTGGAACTAGCAAGGGAGGAGAAGGCCAGCAGGAAGGGTAAAGACACTGGTAGTGTGATAACCTGACTACTCTGAGGGGTTACACATTGGTAAAGGTTCAGACTGCTGAGGAGACAAATCTGTGTTGCCTTCTAGTGAGGTGATTATAAGCTCAGTGCAATGCCCAGATTCCTCATTGACTGTCCTACTTCTGCCCAGCTGTGCAAAGTAGGTATACATACAATACCAAACTAATGTCCACAAAATTGCGTTTGAAAATAGAAGGTAAAAGAATAGTACCTGCTGGGTTCCAGTAAGTAAAGAATTAAACCAGTCAAACATCAGGATTGCCAATAAATGTATGTTTATTAAGTGTCTAAATATTCACTAATAGTTGCTATGTTAGATCTAACCTTATACAGATACTCACGGATAAAAGTTTGTAAAGTCTTGATGGTAATAAAAACGGTAATAACACAAATAACAGTCACAATTGCAATTAAGGCGACTGACGGTGTCATACAATGTCACTGTGCTAGTGGCATTCTCAGCTAGCTCTGCTGTAAGGTCAGCTTTTATAGAGCTGCTTCACCTATGTGCAATTACTTGTGACTTGTCATCCAAAATCAGACAAGTACAGACTTACAGAGATCAAATCACAAACCACCACGTGTAAGGTGCTTTTTCTGCTTTTTCACTCTGAGCACTTCTTGCGGTTTCGTGTACCAGTGTGCATCCTGTTGATACACATCATGCAGGAGCTCTTCTAAGAAAAAAAAGGAGGGAGGGGTGTCGGTCACCACAGGTAGCAAAAGGAAGGCCAAGAAGAGTATGCACACACTGGTCAATGCGGAAGGAGACCTAATGAAAAGTGATAGGGAAAAGGTGGAGGTTCACAGTGCCTTTTTTTTGGCCTCAGTTTGCACTGGTAGGCTTTGCCCCCAACCTCCCAGGTCCCTGAGCCTCCTAGCACAGTCCATGGGCATGAAGCAGTACCCACAGCAGAGGAATCTGAAGTTAGGGATCATTGAACCTGCCTGGACTCCATGGAGCAGAGTGGATGGGTCCAAGGGTGCTGAAGGAGCAGCCCAACGTAATTGTGAGGCTGCTCTCTGTCCTCTTGAAAGGTCACGGCAGTCAGTGGAGATTCCTGATCACTGGAAAAAGGCAAATACCACACCCTTCTGCAAGAAGGTGGCAAGGAGGACAGTCCAGGTCAATCAGACTGTGAGAATTGAATGTAAGAAGTTAAAAACACTGGTGTCCGCTTATCTTTTGTGCAAACATTGTGGATGGAGATCTGCAAGGTCGGCACGAGATGCAGCCGAAGGAGGGAGACTTGTGGTGGCAGGATGGTCCTGATTTGGCTAAAGAATGTAGAATAAGCAGATAAATGGTTTCAACACAGAATCTTGAAGGCCACGGTGCCCGGAGTGAGACCTTTTGCTCAATTATCTGTGAAATGAATATTAAAGTTAACGTCCCTGAATATGATAATGACCTTAAAGAAGTACAGGCTAAACATATATGTCTATAATACTCGACTCTCCACCCAAATCATGTTAAATGTCATCCCAGGGAGGGGAAGAGCTAAGATTAGGGTATAAAGGATATTGACCCCCTGGGGGGAGAGAAGAGATTAAAGACCTGGAACAGGCAGTCAACAGGCTGTGTTCCTTCTCCTCCACCCAAGATAGGGACACCTTGTTTTGGTGAAGAATACCTGGGATAGCATTTTGCTAGCACTATCATCATATATTAGCGCTACGTAAGTGTATTTATCAATAGCAATTCCAAAGTTTTTATATCTGTTGCCTTAATAAATTACCTTTTTCAACTTTGCGAAACTGTCTCAGTGAAAGTCCTCAGTGAAAGGCTCTGACAGGCGAACATTGATTCTGATAAGTGGCTACATACATAATCCTTTAGACATGAACCACTGATCAAGTTTGGGACTAAGATTGAACCTACCTGCATCTAGACTCCTCTCTGAGAAGTTGTTTAGAAAGCAAGGGAGTCCTTTCTGAACTTTGTTACTCAAGGGGAGGGCCTCCCTCAGCCACACATCAGACTCATACCCTTTTACATGACACAGCCTCACCTTGGTCTTTGGAAAGGTCATGGAGCAAATCCTCACAGAAGCCATTTCCAGGCATGAGAAGGGCAAGAAGGTGACTGGGAGCAGTCAGCATGGATTTACCAAGGACAAAGGACAATGACCAACCTCATTGCCTTCTCTGACAAGGTGACTGACCCTATGGACAAGGGGAGGCCAACGGCTTTAGCAAGGCCTTTGACATAGTTTCCTATAGTTTCCATATAAACAAATATGGGCTGGATAAGTAGATGATAAGATGGGTGGAAACTTGGCTGGCCTTCTGATGTCAGAGGTGTGATCAGTGGTGCAAAGTCCAGCTGGCAGCCAGCATATTAGTGGAGTCCCTTGGGTACTGTGACTGACCAATAAACCCCTACAATGGAAGAAGGCTCAGTGATGGCGGCCAAGGGTGATGCCATGAAGCTCAGAGAATAACACAGGGTGTGACTGACCACAGCTGTTGCAAAGAAGCTGACTTTGTCTCCATACAAAAGGGATCAGAGGGCAGCCTCTGTTCTACATAAACGGCTACGTGGGTCATCCTGGTGGTATAAATGTTTCTCCCCAAGTTAGACAGACCAGCATGGCGGGGGAGGGGGGGGGAGTGAATACAGGGCTCAGCCCAACACAGGAGTATAAAAACTAAACAACAAAAGAATTTTGAAGAGAGCAAGATGCTTGAGCTGGCTTCAACCCACGTATTCCTTCCTGGGGATTTGGGATGCACAGCGTTATGATGGTGATCATATTACAGAGACTGGTAATGGGAATCACATTGGCATTGTGATTGAACTGTGTATTGCAATTGCTGTATTTTGCTAAATGTAACTTGCATTTGTATTGTATTGTGTTTTCACACACACCATTGTTTTCACAATTGTATTGAGTTTTTGTATCTCCCTGCTAAATGAGAAGTCCTGTGTAACATCAACTATCTTCAAATAAGTAAATTTGATATTAAACATTACACCCTCCACGCATGGAATATCTAAAAGAACCTGATCAGAGAGAATTGGACTCTGACAGGGATAAGTATTGGGATTGTAGTGTTTAAACTCTTCGTTAAAAACCCTGATGACAGGACAAAGTACACTCACAGCAAGACTGCAGATGGCACAAACTGGGAAGTGGTGGTCAGTATGCTGAAGGGCATGGCTGCTATTCAGAGGGACCTAGACAAGCTGGAGAAGTGGGCTGACAGGAACTTCATGAAGTTCCACAAACACAAATGCAAAGTCCTGCACCGGCAATGGAATAACCCCATGCAACAATACAGGCTGTGGCAGACTGTCTAGGAAGAAGCTCTGCAGAAAAAGACCTGGGGGTCCTGGTGGACAACCAGTTGACCATGAGCTAAAAATGTGCTCTTGTGGCAAAGAAGCCCATCAGTGTCCTGACACGAGTGTAACATGAGAACATGGCTGAGATGGAGTTCATTTTCCCCACAGCAGCCCTCACAGCGCTGTGCTGTGTATCGGCAGCCAGCAAGGTGTTGGTAACACACCGGTGTTTTGGCTACTGCTGAGCAGAGCTGGCACAGCACCAAGGCTGTCTCTACAACATTTCCTTTGCTTTTGCTTTCTTAAACTGCCTTTATCCTGACCTACAAGGCTTTATCCATCTTATTTTCTCCCCCCCTCCTCCCCATTCTGCTGAGGAGGGGAGTGGTAGAGCAGCTTGATGGGCACCTGGTGTCCAGCCAGGGTCAACCCACCACAGACACCAAGCTGGCTGAGGCACTGGTATAAGATGTACAAGGAAAAGCTGAGAGAACTGGGTCTGTCCAGCCTGGAGAAGAGAAGGCAAAGGGAAGACCTTATTGCTCTTTGCAACTACCTGTTTGCAGGATGCAGAGAACACAGAGCCAGACTTTTCTCCAAGGTGCACAGGGAAAGGATGAACAGCAAAAGGCACAAGTTGGAATATAAGAAATTCCATTTAGATATTAGGACAAAGTGGCCTGGAAAGGTTATGGGATCTTCACCCTTGCAGGTGTTCAAGGCTCAGCTGGACACAACCCTGGGCAGCCTGTCCTAATTAGACCTGCTCTGAGCAGAAGGTTGGACTAGATACCTCTGGAGGTCCCTTCCAGCCTAAATTATTCTGTGATGCTATGATTTTTTTAAGTAAAGCATCTTCTTTCCTAGAAGCATTACAATACACTGCATTGACTGTCAGGTTTGGGGAGAGGTCAGGAAAGAGGAGAGAGAGGAATTTGCCCTCCCAGGTTAGTTTCTCTGACATCTTAGATATTTGTTTGCTTGTGTGTCTTGAGGGGATTTGCTTTTGTCCACAGCCTGTCGTACAATTCTCGTGGCCATGTCTCTTGTTCACTACCGATAGCAGGCAGCAGGCATTGAGTTAAGACTCCATCAGCTTAACTAAAATTTCTGTGCTGAATATTTTGGTGAAAGTTAATAGTCTCAGCACAACAAAAGGTGAGACTTGTACACTGTGAGATGAGGCTAAAAAGACTGGTTAGTTGTTTGTTTCAGTAACTAATATCCACATGCACAATATTCATTTTTGTAAGGACCATTGTATTTATACTTGCAGAATAAAATAATGAGATACAAGCTTAACATGGTTTCTAATCATCATGAAAGCTTTCATGAAAAACCAAACCCTTAGCAGATTTTCTAAAAGTGCTCTGTCAGACTTGGCAAATGTAATTGATAGGCTGTACGCTGGAGCTTTCTTCTAAGGAAGGGAGATTCCCTCTTTAAGCATGTTTTATGTATGTGCATTTGTAAACCAAATCCAGCAGCTAGTTCCTTCACAGTAGACTTCTAAATCTTTTTCTGTGGGAACACAGTAACATAGGAGCATTGCACTTCAGTTATTACATCACTAGAGGCATGGTGTTGTCAAAGACCAAACTTTCAGATATCTTGGAAAACGCACCCTATTGTGCTATTGCCTTTGAAGAACACTTCATGTTAAAACATCTCCAGAACCTATTGTACAAGGTCAACTGCTCTGATTGCTCCATTAATAGGGACCGTATAACCTTTCTTACCTTAAACCATTATACACTTACTTTGCTCTCAGTTCAGCACCCAGCTATACAACTTAACAACGGTGACTTGTCGACTGTCAACCTCTGCAGATCCTTCAGCTCAACCTTTCTCAGACAAAACCAGTTTCTGTTTGCATAGACTTTAGTAAGTGGTATAGGCAAGAGTATCTTAATGCGTTCCCTAGACTAGGAGATCTAACCATGCCCTCCATTACGCAGTACTCTTCCTGCAGCCGTGACTGCAGGGTTAAAAGTGACTGCCAAGGCCCTGGCGGTGTTCACCCCCCCCACCCCAGGAAGCCCGGCTGCCAGGACTCTGGGACAACGCTGATGAGCAGCTGCCTGGCCTTGAACAGAGCTCTCTGAGACAAAGCTGGCAGGTGTTTCTGTGGGGGCTGCCCTCGCTTCTCTTGGGAACTGTGTTTAAGCCAAAGATCTCGTCCCTCACCCCCACCCGTGCTGGGCTGCAGCTGTATCGCAGCTGTGCCTGTGCCTGGCCGCTGGCAAGTGGCAGGCAGTGGTGGCTACTCATGTGGCTACTGTTACTCTCCCTCTCCAGCTGCAGGCATCAGGGAGCCATGGGAATGGGAGCTGGCAGCGCGGCGTGGTAGCAAGGCAAGCCAGGCCCAAGTGACCCCACAGACAGGGACCCCCGACGCAGAGCAGCAAGTCTGGGTCAGAATCGGAGCTGGAGACAGCAGTCAAGGTCAGACACAGCTCAGGGGAAGTGATGGGGCAGGTCCAAGGTCAAGCTGGGAGGCAGAGCCACTGGGTCCGGGTCAGGCCAGACCAGTGAAGATCTGAGGCTGAGCACGGCCATAGCTGCTGCCCAGCTGCAGTGTAGCACTGGCGGGGGCTGGCGGTAAAGCTTCAGCTTAAAAGCAGTTCTGAAGGGAGAGGAGGGGCAGACCTTCACTTCCAGCTTTATTCACAATAGCTCTGGTCAGCAGAGGAGTTGGCCTTGGACTCAGCCAGCTAAACTCTTTCATGTGGCCAACTAAACACCTAAAAGGAGAATGTGCTCCGGGCCCTGACATCAAGATGCTGTGGCTAGTGACTTCATCTATAGCAGTTCTGTGCCAGGAGTCTGTGTCGCTGTTGTGAGAGATTTGTTTGTGCTCTTTCTTACATGGAGGAGAAGGAAGGTTATGAACAACGGGGCGAAGCAACAGTTCCCCCCATTCACATATAGTATGGCCTCACACTAGTCCATGACATGAGAATCTCTGTTGCTGCCACTTGTTTCTTACTCCAAAGCTACTTTCACTCCTTTGGCACTGCTCATGGCTTATGTTTGCCTGGAGGTTTTGGTTAACCTTGCCTGGATTTTCTTGAATAGCTTTCCAGAAAGCCCAGATCCACCTTCTTTCGGTAGTCGCTGACATTACCAAGCTTCAAGCCTGAAGCAACCCAACTGTCACTCTTGTTGCGCATGTTGTAATGTGGTGGTTTGTGGGAGTGAGAACAGGACATGTCTGGCTGTTCTGCCTCAGAACAATACAAGGGCATGGTATTCTTAGTCATTGCAGTTTTTATGGGTCGGTCCCAACAGTTAGCAACTAAAATAAACCACAGTGCTAGGACTGGTGGATCACCATTGAGTCATTCAGGGAGATTCATCCATTGTGAAGACCAAACCTATCCTGCCGACAGCTCCCAGGCTGGACTTGGTCCATGGGTACCTCCATCAAATCCACTCCCTTTTTTTCTTGAGAAAGCTTCCTACTCCCTCTCTCCCATGCTTTGGGACATCTCCTGTACCTGTCACTGTGCCGGTGCTAGGCTTCTAGAGCTAGGAGCCATCATGTCCACCATGGCTATTCAGTGCATCCCCAGTAAGAGAAATAAGAAAGTTGTACCGCATGCAAAATAAAGTCCCAATGAAAAATCCACCAAAAGAGGAAAATGTAACCATATGGCCCCAACGTACCAGGCTGATCAGATGCTGTGGTGGTTTTTAATAGAAGACAGGACTTCTTTTCAGCAATCTCAACTTTTCACAAAAGTAAGCATACTGTCATGCAAAGCATACGCTTTGTGAAAAGGTTAGCAGAGTCAGCAACCACCAAATCCAATTTTGACATAGGTTTCAGCCACCCCCCTGGTTGTACTAGCAGGAAGTCCCAGGTTAGAAGCTTCTTTTGCAGACCAGCCAAGTCTGGCACTAAATCACTCTAGCCTTTCCCTAGTGGGTGGGGGATTACCCTTACTCAGGGTTAATTATAAAATCCTATCCCTTTGCCACAGGGACCAGTCCTACAACCTCTGCAGAATCCAGAGTCACTGTAGCTAAAACTCTGCTTCATCAGCAAAGACTGTGCAAATTTAAGCCTACGATTCATGGGGAAGTCTGTTCAGAAATCTCTGGCTTGCTTTTGAACTATTTCCAGTCACTGTTTTTGTTGGCTTCACGGTGGAAGAGAATTTTAATAGCTGTCTTTAGAGACCTTTATTTTGTGCATTGCATACCAATCGGTCTTTTCATTCATCTGTTCAGTTCTCTTTGGACTATCAGTTCTCTACAAGTTTTCCTAGTTCATAAAGTGTTTGGGTTTCCCCCCCCGGCCCCCGTTTATTGCCATTTATAAAATCTGAATTCCTTTGCAATCACTAATGATGAAAACTTCTCTTTTCTCTATTACTGCCCCCTATGATGAGTACTTGCATTGGAGAAGCTTTTCCAGAAGAACTCATGATGTCCAGGAGATGTATTAATTACACAGGCAATGGACTTTCTACAGCTTCAACTGATGTTCTGCTCATAGGTTTGACAGGGGATGACAGACAATGCCACAGCTTATAAACATGGGTCCTTTTCTTCTTGTCAGCTGTGTGCTATTCCATAGGTGAGCCAGTTACGGGCAGAGCTATCAACCATCAATACTTCAAACAAGCAGACATTTAAGGAGATATTCACACCATCTAAGGTAAAGCATCTTTCTTACACAGTGCTTCAGCTGGACACGCAAGGGACTACACAAGGAGCCTGGGAGAGCTGACTGAAGCCCCCTGTTCTGTGTAGTTAGGCAGATAAAATAGTTTGATTAGTATTCCGCTGTAATGAGCTGTTGGATGAAGTTCCCTCCTCATCTCTTCAGCCTCTGCCATCACTGTTTCACTGTATTTGGATTCTCATGCTTTTATTTTGGGGTTTTCACTTCCCTCTTTCAGCCAAAGATAGAGCCGCAGAAGGCCAGCAGCAATGTACATCGCCACATTTACTAATGGCATGCTAACATTCATGGCCTGACTGCTGCTTGGGACGCCTTCTTAGAAGGTCGATGCAACTGGGCTAATCCTTGCTGCGACAGTTATCTCAGGGAGGAAGTGCTCAGTTCAAATTATTTAAATAAAAATCTGGATCAAAGGGGTTTATAAATTAATTGAGGCACATATTTAACTAACTAATCCTTGCTGTGACAGTTATCTCAGGGAGGAAGCGCTCAGTTCAAATTATTTAAATAAAAATCTGGATCAAAGGGGTTTATAAATTAATTGAGGCACATATTTAACTGGCAATCAGTGATCTATACATTCAGGATCAATACTGCTGATACAACAGATGACTACAATGCTCTAGGCACTTAGGAAATCTCAGTAACTACCTACACATTTCTAAAGATCCTTCTATTACTAATTTCAAGAAATTCTAATTGCACAGACCCCGTGTTACACAGGTATATGCACAAACCTGTTCTCTCACAGGACAAGCACCCCCTGCCCCATCCTTCTAGAAGTAAGGGTTCCCCTACTTGCACTTATGTTTCTCCAGCTTTATGGGTACCGGTGCCACCCCCACCATCCTCTGGTCCACACGCCGGTGAGAAAGCATCCCACAGGCTCACATACATGGCCCCCGGTGCCGGTCCCTACTGGCAGCACCATGCTGTGACTCTGCTAGCTGGGTGCAGGCTCCTCACAGCACCCGACAGGGAGATTGATCTGTATGGCCTAAGCAGGAGTCAGGATGCTGGCAGGGTGACTTCTGGCAGTGTCAAACCAGGTTTTGGCTCCTGCTGTTTCCAGTCCAAGGTCTCTCCTCTCTTATTACAAATCTTTGTGCTTCTCTTTTAATTCACACAGAATCACACAGAATAGTAGGGGTTGGAAGGGACCTCTGGAGATCATCTAGTCCAACTTCCTTGCCAAAACAGGATCACCTACAGCAGGTTGTGCAGGATGGCATCCAGGCGGGTTTTGAATATCTCCAGAGAAGGAGACTCCACAGCCTCTCTGGGCAGCCTGTTCCAGTGCTCGGTCAATCTCGAAGTGAAGAAGTTTTTCCTCATGTTCAGGTGGAACTTCCGGTGTTCCAGTTTGTGCCTGTTGCCCCTTGTCCTGTCGCTGGGCACCATTGAGAAGAGTCTGGCCCCATCCTCTAGATGCCCGCCCTTTAGAAATGTATTAGTATTGATAATATCCCCTCTCACTCTTCTCTTCTCCAGGCTAAACAGAACCAGCTCTCTCAGCCTTTCCTTATGAGAGATGCTCCAGTCCTCTAATCATCTCTGTAGCCCTCCGCTGGACTCTTTCCAGTAGTTCCCCATCTTTCTTGAACTGGGGAGCCCAGAGCTGGACACCTTTTTCCAGATGTGGCCTCACCAGGGCAGGGTAGAGGGGGAGGACAACCTCCCTCAGCCTGCTGGCCACACTCTTTTTAATACACCCCAGGATACCATTGGCCTTCTTGGCCATGAGGGCACATTGCTGGCTCATGCATTTCTTTTCATGCTGCTCCTTTGACTCAAAAAACCTCCTTGAAATTCCCTGATTACTGTTTGATTTGGGTGATGGTCACATTCCCCTTTAACATGATTGGTTTGGGGCACCTGCCTTCCCAATAATTTAAATATTTGATCCATACACTCTCTGTGTGCACTCATATTTTTGTTCTAACGGGCAAGCTTCTTCAGGTCATTTGCCAAGGCTGGGACATGAGCACCCAAAACCTGTCTTGCTGTTGTAGTTACGACTGCAAATCCTGTAGGTAAGCTTATGTCAGCCAAAGGAGACTTTGTGCCAGTAGAGCCAAACCAAAAAGCAGTTTTTCCAATACATGTGGCATTCTCATGGTTGGTGGTAGTAGGAAATAGGGGGAAAATTTTCAGCTCTTGATCACATTTTTCTCTACCCTTCTAAGCAAAGAGATACTAGGGAAAACTGAATAATGCAAACCTTTAAATGAAGCAACATTGAAAGACTCCGCATGTGGAAATAACCTCAGTTCTAGCAGCAGTCTCCTAGAAGATTATGGAACAAAACCCTCCTGGAAATTCATTTAACATCATGTTTAACATCTTGTTAAATGATGAGCGCACCCTTATCAAGCTCACAGATCGTATGAAACTGGGAGGAGCAGTTGCTACACTGAGAAGTAGGCCTGCCACTCAGAGGGATCTTGACAGGCTGGAGAAATGGGCTGTCAGGAACCTTGTGAAGTATAAGAGCAAATGCAAAATTCTGCACCTGGAAGGGAGTAACCCCATGCAAGCACACAGGCTGGGACTGACTGACTAGGAAGCAGATCTGCAGAAAAGAACCTGAGGACCACGAGCCAGTGATGTGATCTTGTGGCAAAGAAGCCCATCAGCATCTTGGGCTGTGTTAGTAAGAGTGTACTAGCAGACCCAGGGGAGTGATCCTTCCCCTCTGCTTGGCATACGTGAGACCACGCTTGGAGTACTGGGCTCCCCAGTACAAGAAGGGTAATGACATACTGGCATGTGAGTAATGGGAGACCTCCAAGTTAGTTGAGGCTCTGGGACATGACATGTGAGGAAAGGCTGAAAGAGCTAGGTCTGTCCAGTCTGGAACAGAGAAGGTGAAACCTTACTGTGTATTCTCCTGTGAAAAGCACGGAGGAAGATGGTTACACAGAAGAAGGATCCAGACTGTCAAGATGCACAGGGAAAGGACAAGAGGCAACAGACACAAACAAGAGATTTTCCAATTAGCTATGAGCAAAAAGTCTTCCCGGTGAGGGTAGTCAAACACTGGGACAGGTGCCCAGAGAGCCCATTGGATCTCCATCCTTGGAGTTATCCAAAGCTTGACTAAGCAAGGTTCTGAGCAAAATCCACCTAACCTTGAGGATGGCTCTGCTGTGAATAGGAGGCTGGATGAGCAGACTTCTGGAGGTCCTGTCCAACCTGAATTATTCTGTTATTCTGTAAGGAGGGGAGGAAGAGTGATAGCAACTTCCATCCTCCATTAAAGATTTCAGCTTGAAACCTCAGATAGTCAGGACTGCAATCCTGCAATCATACGAACACGGGTGCATAGAGAACAGAACAGTGTGGAAAGGACGTGTTGTTCTTACCAGCCCCATCTGGTCTAGCATGTTCTGCATTTTGTTACAGGGACTAATCCGTCTAGCACTGCCTATTGCCTCCTCCAACACCACTTCAACGCCTGGGCCCTGCTGTGCTGCCTTGCCTCAGGCCTCCTTGTTGCTTTTTATGACCTGCCTTGTTGCAGATACCCCTTTTTCTGGGCTTTCAGGTTCTCTTGCTTGAAAAAGTCCTTTTTTCAAGGCCAGCTGACCTTGTCTCCTGCTTCTTTCTTTCCTTCTATCACGGAATTTCTGAAGGATAGACACTGTCCTTTGTATTCCAGTATTCTCATTAACCTGGTCCTTTTTGTCTGCATTGTCCAAGATTATGATTTGCTCCTAGCACTCAACTTCTGCGCAGGCCTAAACCTTCCAGCCATGAGCTAAAGGTGCTTGTTACAGTGCCCAGCATGCTCTGCTACAGTCATTTTAACCAGTCATTTGTTTGCTCTATTAGCAGTGTTTACAAGCATTACCTAATATTTGCCAGTTGTTAGCATAAGCCTGAATTCACAAGAGTTAATAGTACAGTGAAGACAGCACGGCGGGTCTCTCACGCACCTCAGTCTCTCCTCAGTCATCCCCCTTGCTGTGAGATAGTGGGATGCTGAAAATCTGCAGGAGTTGCTTGCAGCTCTTTGGGCTAGATGAAAGATTACTATGATTTAGATCCTGTGGAGTCAGCTAATAGTAGAGGAAAATGATAAGAATTTAAAGAGAAGGATAAATGAAGCTAATGAAAATGAAGCTAAGCTCCAACCCAGACCAAATGTTTATATTGTTAAAAAAAAAAAAAAAGAAAAAGAAAAAGAAAATCCACGAAATTTCCAGTCATAAACGATGGAAAATGAATGAAAAAAAACCCATCAGGAACAACGGGGCAATTTGCAGGCTGGATTGTTCTCCACTTAATATCAGACCCACCAAATCTCATGCTGTCAGTGCAAAGCACAAGAATTTGTCACTTGGGTCTTACTAATCTCCTTTCCCACCTGCAGTGCCAGCATCTCGCACTGCTGTGGTACCAGGCTGGAGTTTCTCTCCTCCTGTGATACTTCCCGGCCCAGGAGCACCGAGAGTAGGAACAAAACTAAAAGAGTAGCTGGTAGGCAGAAGACCAGTGGATGTCAATGACTTAGAAAGGCAAAGGGTAAAAGACTGGTCAGAAATCAAGGGATCAAATCTGTGGTAGTGACATAGTAAATATGTGTTATGTCACTGCTGCCCCGCTCGTTCTGGGTCCTGGGAGAGAGGCATGGGATAAAAGCAGCCCGTTTGAGAGACACAGCTGCTGGTGAGTCCATAACCACTAGATGGAACCCAAACACTTTGCATTAACTCACTCATCGGCTGCAGGGAGTTAATCCTGATTTCAGGTGAGGCTGTGGTTCTGGGAGCTGAGTGTCAACACCTCTGCGCAGTATCATAAGGCTTGTGTGGAAATACAGCAAGAGCTCCCAAAATGCGAGTGAATAATTCATTCACTCCGGTGAGCAGGGACACTGAATATTTTATGTCTAAGCCATGGAAATGTTATTGGTTCCTACTGCATGGCGCAAAACCCTCTGATGACTTGAAGAGCGCTGGGATGCACCCTCAGACAGACCACCAGCACATGATTCTGGGTAAATCATTTAACCTGACTGCAGCTTGGTTCCCCCATTGCTGAAAGGAGTTTTGAAACTATGTGTTGAAGTGTGCTGAGTGTCCAAGACATTATTCTTGTAATGATTTAATACTCTTATGTGGGGGTACATCATGCCAATTCACAGTGACAGACAAAAATGCAGTTGTCTAGAAACTGCTGCCCTACCACAAATCCTGCGCTCTGCTGTCCTCCAGGTTTCAAGGCAGCAGGAAGAGGAGACTCCAGGCTTATTTTTTTACAGCCCACTAAATAAAACAAACTAAAGGAGAGTTACCACTCATTTTGAAAAGGCTTAGAATGTTTAATTATTATGAAAGATTAGCCAGTATTACAAAGCCTAGAGGCCCCAGGCAAGATCAGGTCTGTGTTGTACCGTGTCTTGCACAAACACAAAGTAAGAGGAATTCCTTCCCTTAAGCAGGTTACAGTCTTCATAGAAAAAAACATACCTGGGGACAAAGAAAGCAAGCAGTGCCCTAGCAAATGCAAACAAGCCATCACTTTACATAAGGGAATTCAGCAGGGAAAAGAGTAGCTCAGCAGCTGGTGTAAAGCTGACATATCTCCACTGATGCTGTGAGTTTGCAGCAACTTATACCAGCTGAGGATATGCCTAAGGTAGGTGAAGTGTCTGTCTTAATGTCATATTCAAAGCCTAGCCTGGAGTTGAACCAGATCTTCAGAATCCTAATCACAAGGCTTTCCTTTTCATGCGCTTGCTTTCCCACCAGCCAGCTCCTGGAAGAGCAGCTTGCTTGTCTCAGATTGTGGTCCTCAAGGACTCAGCTGAAACATCATTGCATGCAGTTTGTAGGAACCTAGCTGGGATTTTAGATGGGTGCGCAGTAATGTGAAGAAAGACTAGTTCAGATCTGAAAGAGACTGGTTTTAATTCATGGTTTTAAAGGAGTGTCAGGTGGAAGGGAAGTAGAATTATTGCTATTACCAAGCAAATTTAAAAAATAATTCATATGCTAAGTGATGCTTGATGATTAAATGTTGTCTTTTCTCACTGAACACTGTGATATATTGCTGTCTAACCTTTTATCAGGTAATTGAAGTTGGGTATTAATTGAATATATTGCTCCAGATGAATTAGCAGCCCGTAAAAGTCTTAAAAGATTATTTTTCCTTACCTGCATTGGGGTGATGTTGTGACTATATTAATAGCAGCCATGCAGCACAGTGCGATATGGAGATATTTGATTTCTCAAGACACTATACTAGCTGGTACAGTGCTATGTTTTGGATTTAGTATGAGAATAATGTTGATAACAGACTGATGTTTTCAGTTGTAGCATCTACACAAAGTCAAGGACTTTTCAGCTTCTCACACCCTGCCAGGTGCACAAGAAGCTGGGAGAGCACAGGCAGGACAGCTGACCCAGACTGGCCAAAGGGATGTTCCCTGCCATATAGCATCAGGCTCCCTATAGAACTGGGGAAGCGAGCTGGGAGGCAGGATTGGTGCTTAGAAACAGACTGAGCATTGGGGGTTTCTTTCACCACAGGTGGTGAGCAGTTGCATTTGTGCATTATTATTATTCTCTTCCTTTGTTATGCTATTAAACAGTCTTTATCTCAATCCATGAGGTTTGTTTTTCCATTTTCCTCCCCATCCCCTTGAGGGGAGAGGAGTGAGTGAACTCTTGCGTGGTTAAACCATGACAATCAGTCAAATGAGGTATTTGGATTGACAGTAGGTCTAACAATGTTTGGTTTTTTTGTTTTGGTTTGGTTTGGTTTTTTTTAATTGAAAGCTTGCTCTGCACATGAATTCTGAATTTCCTGGCTTTGGTCAGTGCTACTTTCCTTGTGTTTCACAAACACTAACAACTAAACAACTCCATCCTCTGGCTCTTGGAAAAAAGCAGTTTGCCTCAGAGACCTTCTGCAGTATTCTTGGAAATAAGGACAGAAATGAAATTAAGAAAGCAAATGGCTTGTGAAAAGGGAGTACCAAGGTGGTTGTAGTAGTCTCTGCATATGAAAGAGACTGTGCTTGTAATGATAAATGTTCTTAATCTGATATAAAGTGGCAAAACTTTAAAACAGTAATATTTTAATGACTCATCAATGATCCTCCTAAGAGAGTAAATAATAAATGTCCATTCAGCCCTTTCTTCACTTTCATAAAACTGTGTTTTACACTGACCACACAGAAATATTGTCTTCCAGATTGAGACTACTGACACGCATTCACAACTTGTCCTTAATTATAAAATCCCTGTGGTCTTGGCTGGAGACAGTTTTCCTAGACTTTAGGCTTGATTATCGTGTGTGATATGCAGGCATCTGTTTATTGGAGAACACAAGTACCTATTAAGAAAGCCTGTTAACGATGTGCAACATTCACAAGTGGTTAAGGCTTTACATTTATTTTAATCCTGTTCCATCTATTCTGGAATAGTTCTGCCTCCAGGAAAGGGCAGCTAACTGATTTTGGCTTTCCAAATAGTAGTTTAACGAACACCAACAGGTAAAAAGATATAGGATCATGTGTTTCTCCAAGTGGACCGTACACTCACGCTTGAGAAGAAAATGGAAATTGCGTGGAGGTTACATACTGCTACAGTGTGATCTTACCAGCTCCAGGGTGCTTTCAGTTCCAGCTCTGAACACCTGCAGAGACAAAGTGCAAAGACGGTGAGTGCTGGGATCAGAAATAGAAGGGAGAATAAGATGAGTTAGTTTTGGTGATTTCAACAACAAAGTGTGGGTTTTTTCTCTTTAACTATAATGTGTGATTATAAGCCAGAATTAACAACACTGGTTGACACAGGCCTTTTGCATATCGTGCAGCTCCATCTAGAGTAGGACCAGTGACAAGGCTTTGTAGGTGGGACTGAGTTCAAGGAGGTGTGCATGACGTCTGTGCTCTCTTGGTCTCTGTAGTCAATACAGTTCTAGATGATACAACTGAAGGATCCCAGAGGGTGACCCAGCTCATCAGGCATGAAGTGTCTGCTTTAGTGTGAGCTGAACTGATCTCTAGGCTGCCTTGACCGTATTGACTAGGAGTGCAATTCAGTTTCTCAATCCCAGGGGCACCTAGGGCCATCTGAGATGTCATGCCATATCTGCCAGCTTTCCAGCCAACGCTACAGAAGGTCACTGACTCTCCCAAAGACTTTGTGCTCTATTCACCAGTCCCAGGCAGATGTCTTCAATACCCTGTTAGCTCAGGCTAGTTAGGTCATACATACAGACTGGCAGACACTTAGAAATGGGTGGCTTTTTCTGGAGGCAAATTTCCACCCTCTTCTGCATTCATGATGAGGCCAACAACGTCTTGAAAGTCCAATCTTTGCATGTAGAGCAGTAAGCTTCAAGTCAAAAGTAAGGCCACAAAGTGACAGTATCACAGAGGAGCCCAGTACTTCCATAAAGGTTGAATGAACAGAAAGATGAATAGAAAGAACTACCTTAGACCACTGACTCAAAACCAAAAAACCCTTAAACGTCTAAATATTTCTCTCATAAAATATGAAGTATGGCTGACTAACAAAGCAAAACCGGAAGCTTTGGTCGGAGTTGGATATCATCAAAAAATAAAAGGTAGCACATGAGTTTTACTATGCTGTGGTGACTGATGGAGAACAGGAGCATGGTAATTGTTTGCAAACCAGTCCTGGAAACATCTTCACTGTTCTGAGATGCAGAAACTGGATCTGAAGATGATGCAGCAGTAATCAGTATTTTACCCAAAAAATATTACCAACACTCGCTTCTTTGGAGGCTGAAATGATAGGAAATATAAATGTGGCAAATCAATGTAGGAGCATATGTTAGAATGGACAAAAAGTTGAAAGAGGAAAATATTGAGATGATGGCAGCATTCACTCTGGATTAAAAGGCAGCGATGTTTTTCAGGCATGTAGGAAGTCACTGAGCCAGTGTAGCGTAGGACAGATTAAGGTTGTGGCACAAAATTGGAATTGGCATTTGAAGTTTTTAGTTTTCCCACAATTTTCCTTTACCATCACTTGGATGGATTTCTACACACACGTGTGTGTATATATATATATGCACACACACATACATGTAAATCTAAAGATGCACTTAGTATTGGTTTCAAGAGCTTTTAGATTTTTACAAAGTTTACATAGCACCTTCCAGCAGCTGTAATCATCTGGTGGCTATGTGGAAAGGTGTCCTTGCTTTTTGTTTGTCTTGTGTGGTGACATTCAGGATCAGAGGCTCAGCGGTTACGTCGGTTCAGGGCCTATTAGCACTACAAAGACCAGCCACCGTGGCTGTACCCATACTAGCAATTTAAACAGTGCCAGGGAACATCCCCAGCTATGGGAACACACTCACCCACTCCGTTCAGTTATTAGAATGGTCCTTGGTGTCACCTTTTCATTTGTACCATGTGGCATGCTCTGGAGCAATGCGTGGGCATGGTTCAGGAGTTTTAGTTCAGGGCAGGGACCATTCCTCAAAGGAGGTTTGGGTGCAATTAGGCTGATTTGGAGGGGTGAGCTTAACAGTGTGGTTGTTGGTTGTCCCAAGCCAGTTGACAGCAGGGCCAAAAAACTGTCTCAGGGACACTATGTTTACTAGTATACACTTTGCCTGAGAGTACCAGATACAGTCTGGATGCACTGGGTAATTAACCTTGCTGGGAAAGAGAAACTGTCCCAGATAAATCACCACACTAACAAGGTTGCAGTGCCTCCATTACCTGCAGTGCCCTGGGCATCTCTAGATGTCCCATCATGACAGGCGCTGTCCAGACACAGATTGTTTCTGCCTGTCAGTGGGCAGCAAGGCTTTGCATCCAGCAGTTTCCCTCATGGCTGGCGCTGTGTGCCAAGGTAGGAGATTTTTTTTAAAGCTTCCCATCTGTGGACAAACATAGACTTTTGCGGCACTGAATGTGTATGATGTGAGCAACTAGATTTCTAAGTGAATATTTGCATGAATGAAGGAAAAAAACCCCACAACTTTCTCCTGTCCCATAAGCTATATCACTCTTAAGCTCCTAGTGATGCTTGCCAGCTTTCTCTGCTCTCAGACAGAATGCACCAGGCTTTCTCCTAGGTTCAGACTTTCTCCTAGGTTCAGACTTTCTCCTATTCTGTAGACAGGCCAGCAAATTAGCCCCTAGACATCTCTCTTGGCTTCCAGCCCTTTCCAGCTTAGGAGAAACTAACAGATGTGCCCTTTTGCTGTTCTGCTCTGAGCTCATTACAGGTTTCCAGGCAGGGGAAATTAGCAAAGCCTCCTTAGCATCTGCCTTTTCCAGCCAAGGAGGAGTCACGTGCAGACAAGCTCCTCAGCCCTGGCTGTCTGATCTTATTTGGGGACAGATCCCTGTAAGTTCACCGCCCAAACTGTCCTTCTTCTTTGTCACTTGTGCCAGCCCCAGCTGGTCCTCCCAGGTGCGGGTACCTTTTTTCTCACAGGGGAAATGAACTTGCTGTGCTTGAAGAGGTCAGTGCCTTCGTGGCGTTGCTCCGGAGAATTTGCAATTGGTTTAGATGAGAAGTCAGAAAACAAACAAAAAAGCCCACACCCTCTAAGGCTTTAGTTATATTTCTTCAACCGTGGTAAAAGAAGCCATGGATCTGTTGTCAATCAGTTGCCATGGTTATTTATTTTTCTTAAAGCCTCAGGTCTTACAGCCCAGTAATTACCTGAGAAACACAGTTCTTGCTTTAAAAGAAATTATAATAACAGCTGTGGATAAAGGCATGGAAATACTCATTCTAACAGGCAAGACAAGAAAGTTAAAAACAAAACAACCAGGAGCAGATGTATGGATGTGAAATGGGGGGGGTGGGGATGGGGATAACAGCTGACTGGGCCACATCC
Organism: Grus americana; assembly: GCF_028858705.1. Lineage (NCBI taxonomy): Eukaryota > Metazoa > Chordata > Aves > Gruiformes > Gruidae > Grus > Grus americana. The sequence continues at coordinate 80,306,650 of NC_072852.1, forward strand.
TGGGTGGCATGTCCCCACACCGGATCATCTGATAAGGAACCACCTCAGTGTCAATTCATGCGACCAGGGCCCATGCCAGACCCAGTCATAAGATGAGGAAGGGAAATGCTGTCCTCTCTGCCAGGCCATGTGCCAAAGGCCAGGCCATCCAGTTGCACAAAGAGGAAGGTCTCTTCCTCCTCCTCCTCTCCCGGCTGCATCACCTCATCTGTCTCCAGTGCAGGCAAAGGCAGGCTGTCACGTTGGGCTTTGAACTGGAGAGTTATGAGTACGTAGAGCAGGCAGCAGGAGGCAGGGACGGGCAGGTTCATCACAGATCCCTAATTTGGCAAAGCAACATCATGAAGTAAATTTTGTTGGTGATGTTTTAGAGCTTGCTGGTTTTAAATAAGTGTCTACACAGGGAGCAAACCCTTCATCATTGATCAACCATTATAATGATTGATAATCACGGGGATTGTTAACATTGTTAAACCCATCGTGGCAGTGCCTTAGCAAAAAATATATCCTGTAATGTGAGACAATGCCTTTGCAATTCTTGTTTACTTGTTGCAACTTCTATATTAACAATGAATTCTAGCAAAAACTTTGTGCCTGTTTCTTTCACCAGCAGAATGTTACTGGGAATCAAGATGATACTGTTATGGTTTCTAATACTGGGGCAATGAGCTATAGGAAACTCCTAACTAGGATGTGGAAGAGCTAACTCACACTGGGGAGGCTTTGAACCAAGAAGGGATATTCATTTTCTGAAGAAGTTGGTCTTACTGAGCCTCAAACTGTTGGAGCTTGGTGCAGGAGTTATCAAGGGAAATCTATACATCCTGTCAACTGCATTGGGATGGAAAAGACAATCGCAACAAAGGTGGAGTTGATGAAGTTATTGGAGTTTACTCCAGTTTTATTCAGGTATAAGTCCTTCTGTGCTAAGCCATTGGCCTTATTACAATAGATGCCATGATCCTGTAATGGTTTGCACCTCATAGGGAGCCAGGCAGCACCGCTGCCTCTGCTGGATATGTTTTTAGCCTTGGAGCTGTGAGGTCCATCTTGCAGTAACACGAAGCAAAGGCAAATACACTGCAAGCACAAATGGGACAGCCTGGAATATATGTTTGCATGACATTAGCTAATTGCCTTAAACTCCTGCTATAGTTAATGCAGACAAAGAGGTAATTCACCTGTTCCTCTGACTCATTTCAGATGTCTGCAGTAGGATGAGATGAACTTCCAGTCACTAAAGCAAGATCTGTTCCTCTCAATGCCACAAAGTGATGGGGGAACAACTGCTTTGGACCTTCAGCTCTATTGATTGCAATGAATGTTTTTTTTTTTTTTTCTTGGTGTCCATCAGTAAAGGTGACAGCTGAATTAAACTTCCATTTGAGGAAGGAAAGGGCATCTCAATTTGGCATGGGTTTTTTTCTACTTTGAATTCTGCTTGGCCATATCAAGAACTGACCAGTACTGAATGAGTCAATACAGTTAGGAAACTTAGGAAATATCCAGGTATCAGAACAAATAGATAAGAATATTAATATGGGAATTAACCATTCAGATCATGTGACTGTGAAATTATATAAATTGAAATCTGGAAAGACAACATTAATGGGGTAAATTTGACATTACAACAGTGATCTCTGTACTGGGTGAGTGGCTGTTTCATGCGCTGTGTCAATGGCCACTCCATATGGGGTACTTTTGAAATACTAAACAAAAGATTTTGGCCTTTTTGTGGCAAATGGAAAAAAATATCCAACAAATTGTAACTAAGCAAATTATATGATGGTCAAAACAAAGAAAAGATGAAACTCTCCCATTTAAAATTAAATCAAATGCCTTGTAATATGACACAGATAAATACTTCACAATTACGGGATGCAACATTAGTGCCCGTAGGGAAATACAGAACAATATATTTCTAATGCCAGACACTTGAGAGACTATTTATTTAAATTGCATGAAGATTTACACTCCAGTAATCTCATTATGAGCCATACATAGGAAACATGGGTTGAAGCACATTATACGATAAATTTGAACCTTAAAAGATTATCACATTCATAAGGATCTTCTTCTAAATAAAGGTAGCAAGATACTTTATATTTTGCAACACCTGGCTCCAGAAAGTAATGCTGTTAGAAAACATTAATGCTGTTAGACTAGTTTAACGAGCAATTTCTCTTCCAGGATTTCTTTTTCAATTGAAAGCCATCATTAACACCTGTCAGATCCATATAAACACGTTCACCTTTCAGATAATGTGGCCTAGTTTATTATAGCTTATGTGTGTTCTGAATTTGTGTCTCTGAGGGTGGTAAATTAAGTGACAAAATAAACCTTTTCTCCTACGCAATGATAATATCTAGCTCCTGCGCTGTCTTTTTCCTCTGTGCGTGCTCAGCTGCTTTACCACTATTCTCATTTATGTTTTATGAGAAAGCTGTAACAGAGAGGTGAACTCACACGAGCAAATTCCTCCAGCAAGGTACTAAATCCCAAGCTTTTGTGTTCTCTGGGACCCCAGAGGTAAGGATGGCACTGTAGTACCACACTGCTGATGACACCGTGACAGTTGTATGATCTGGCACTCTGGGGTTGACCAGTGCCTGCAGGCACATTGGACAAATTTATGATCAGCAGTGGGCAAAGTGGCAGCTTTGATTTAAAATCGTGTGCCTATTTGAAAGGACCGAGGAACCATTCTCACCTATTTTATCAGCTGTTGTGTTGCTTTTGGCTGGGATAGAGTTAATTTTCTTCATAGTAGCTAGCTATGCTACAGGGCTATGCTTTGGATTTGTGCTGAAAACAGTGTTGATAACACAAGGATGTTTTCATTGTTGCTAAGCAGTGCTTACACAGAGCCAAGGCCTTTTCTGCTCCTCACCTCACCCCACCAATGAGGAGGCTGGGGGTGCACAAGAAGCTGGGAGGGGACACAGCCAGGACAGCTGACCCCAACTGACGAAAGGGATATTCCATCCTTTATGAAGTCATGTTCAGCATATAAAGCTGGAGGAAGAAGGGGACATTTCGGAGTGATGGTGTTTGTCTTCCCAAGTCACTGCTACACATGATGGCACCCTGCTTTCCTAGAGACAGCTGCTGATGGGAAGTGGTGAATGAATTCCTTGTCTTGCTCTGCTTGCGTGCGCGGCTTTTGCTTTACCTATTAAACTGTCTTTTTCTCAACCCATGAGTTTTCTCACTTTTACTCTTCTGATTCTCTCCCCTATCCTACTGGGGGGGGGGAGTGAACGAGCAGCTGTGTGGTGCTTAGTTGCCTGCTGGGGTTAAACCATGAGAGCCGTCCATCGCCATTTAGAGGACAGTTGCCCAATTGGGCACTTCACTGACTGTGGCTCACGGTATCCAGGTAATAATGATATTTTTTTTATAGAACTGTCAGACACGTGGATCTGTCTATCCTCATCACGCTGCATCAGCACGTGCTCTGCACAGGCATCTCAAAGTGCTTCAGCTCCAGAAGCTTAGATCAAAGATTTGTGCTTTCTACCTGGTGCAAAGAGGCCAAGGAGGTCCTCCCACAGATAGGCATGTTTCAGCATAAACACTGCTGGAACATGAAACATGCACATGCCTGATCTATCTCCTAATTATCTTATCTATGGAATCAGGGTATGTGTACATTCATCATGTTGCAATTCAGTTTGGGCTTCTGTAAATACCAAAGTAAGTGTTGGGAGAGCTACAGCAATTAATTCAAAGTTCTGGGCTGGTTCAAGGACAGAGACCTGCTAAGTCTCACAAGATGAGTGTGAAATTCATGCCCCTGTTTTATCAGACCCTCTTGCAGCCTTTGCTGCTGTTTCTCTGCTTCTGTGGCAAATGCACCCCATTGTAACTGGCCCAGAGTGTCCATGCATCCTTGGTATCCTCAGGAGAGGGTATTTCAAGGACCCAAAAGGGTACCGGTGGGCTTTGGCATAGCTGCCTTGGAGTCAGACGAAATTAAACAGCTGTCTACTGTTCCTGGTCTCTCGGAGGACCCTTCTGTTATGGGGTTGCTGAGGGTTGAAGAACAGGTGCCAGTTGCTACTACAATGGGGCATTGGTGGCAATATTGCACCAACCAAAACTCTCTGATTCCCATCCATAAGTTGATTTGTCAGCTGGAGAGCCAGGGAGTGATCAGCAGAACCCGCTTGCCCTTTAACAGCCCCATATGGCCAGTGCAGAAGTCCAATGGAGAGTGGAGGCTGACAGTAGACTATTGTGGCCTGAATGAAGTCACGGCACCCGTGAGTGCTGCTGTGCCAGACACTCTAGAACTTCAATACAAACTGGAGTCAAAGATAGACAAGTGGTATGCCACAGTTGATATCGTGAATGCATTTTTCTCAGTCCCTTTGACAGCAGAGTGCAGGCCACAGTTTGCTTTCACTTGGAGGGGTGTCCAGTACACCTGGAATCGACTGCCCCAGGGGTGGGAACACAGCCCCACCATTTGCCATGGACTGATCCAGACTGCACAGGAACAGAGTGAAGCTCCAGAACGCCTGCAATACATAGATGACATCGTTGTATGGGGCAACACAGCAGAAGAAGTTTCTGAGAAAGGGAAGAAAATAGTCCAGATTCTTCTGAAAGGCCATTTTGCCATAAAACAAAGTAAGGTCAAGGGACCTGCACAGGAGATCCAGTCTTTAGGAATAAAATGGCAAGATGGGTGTCATCAGATCCCAATGGATGTGACCAACAAAATAGCAGCTATGTGTCCAGCAACTAACAAAGAGGAAACAAGCTTTCTTAGGCATTGTGGCTTTCTGGAGAATGCATATCCCAAATTGCAATATGATCGTAAGCCCTCTTTATGAAGTGATGCGGAGGAGGAAAGATTTCAAATGGGGCCCTGAGCACCGACAAGCCTTTGAACAAATCAAACAGGGAATATTTCATGCAGTAGCCCTTGGGCCAGTCCAGGCAGGACCAGATGTAAGAAACGTGCCCTACACCGCAGCCGGGAAGAACGGCCCTACCTGGAGTCTCTGGCAGAAAGCACCAGGGGAGACTTGAGCCCGACCCCGGGGGTTTTGGAGCTGGGCATACAGAGGATCTGAGGCCCGCCACAGTCCGACTGAAAAAGAGATTGGCAGCATATGAAGGGGTTTGAGCTGCTTCGGAGGTGGTTGGCACTGAAGCACAGCTCCTCCTGGCACCCCGACTGGCAGTGCTGGGCTGGATATTCAAAGGGAGGGTCCCCTCTACACGTTGTGTAACTGATCACACAGTGGGCTCAAATAAGGAAACCCCAGTCGCCCAGGAACTCTGGAAGTGATCATGGACTGGCCAGAAGGCAAAGATTGCAGAATATCGCCAGCAGAGGAGGTGACACGTGCTGCAGAGACCCCACTGTATAATAAACTGCGGGAAAATGAGAAGCCATATGCCCTGTTCACTGGTGGGTCCTGTCGCGTTGTGGGAAAGCATCGGAGGTGGAAGGCTGCTGTATGGAGTCCTACATGATGAGCTGCAGAAGCTGCTGAAAGAGAAGGTGAATGGAGCCAGTCTGCGGAAGTGAAAGCCAATCCAGCTGGCTTTAGACGCTGCTGAAAGAGAAAAGTGGCCGATGCTCGACCTCTGTACTGCCTCATGGATGGTGGCCAATGCCCTGTGGGGCGGTTACAGCAATGGAAGCAGAGCAACTGGCAGCGCAGAGGCAAACCCATCTGGGCTGCCCCACTGTGGCAAGATATTGCTGCCTGGCTAGAGAAGCTACTGAGGCTTCTGAGTAGTCAGGGCACTGAGGAACATCAAAACAACCACCAGGTAGATCAGGCTGCTCAGATTGAAGTGGCTTAGGTAGACCTGGCAACATAAGGGTGAATTATTTATAGCTGTCACTGAACCATCCATAAATCAAGGATTTATAGACAGTCTGTATTTTAAAATGCCAAATTATGAAACAAGCTGATTCCATATTGCCATAGAGACCTGCTTGTTGCAGCAGCCTGTATATACAGTTAATGTTATTTCTCCCTAGGAGTCCAATAGGACTCTGCTGGTCTTGGTGCCAGTCATTTAGCCTCTGGAGGAAGTTGAAGTGTTACTTCATAAAAGAGCAGCTAAATTTTATTCCAATATTCTTATTTTTTTGAAAATATTGGCAAGTTTTTCCCAACTGATTTAGATCACTTGATGTCTTTAGTTAAATCAATAAATATTTTCAAGTTTGGGCTTTTTGCATCCACTTTTTTTCCTTTCATCTTTTTTTGTTTGGGAGAAGAGTTGATAAATTTCATAAAGTCAGCTTCCAATTTTTATTTTCATTTGGAATGAAACTTTTTTTCCTCACGAGCACACACACATATCCATAAAAATAAATTTTCTTAAACAAACTGCAGAAAGTCTTGTCACTCATCAAGCACTCATGGCACTGACCTCTAGAGCTTCAGATGATTTGAGTGCTGTCTCACACAAACTAGGAAGCAACCTTTCAATCAGCTTCTTTTTTGTATAATAATGTGGCACTTGGCATCAAACAAGGCATTTTAAATAGAGCCAGCTGGTGGCAAGTGTTTTCAGGGAGGAAGCCTGGACTTGTGATTTTCCTCACTTTCCTCATTACAGATTTGGTATCTTCAAACTGTAATACTTAGCGATTTTCCCCATCCTTTTCTCTATGCTGCATTAGACTTGCTGGCTGGTGGGCAGCTAGAAGGATTTGGGCCTCAATAAACGATATAGGATTTGGAATCTTTGGAGACAAAGGTATTGTAGAAAATACACAAGCTGCTGGGGAAAAAACCCAAAACACCGTGTTATTTCTGTTGTAATTCTGAAGTTTTCCAGCTTGTAATGAAGTTTGAGAAAGGACTCTCTATGTCTTAGGAGATTCATCTGTGGGAAGGTATATCAAGGAGGGACATCCAGGACATGCCCTCTTCACCTCTGCTGTCTGAGCAGGTTTTGATGGGAGAGACATCCATCTGTGAAGCACAAGGATGTGTCATTCAGCCTTATACATGTTTTTACCCACTCAGCTAGTGAGAGACAGAGCAAGAGGATCCAACCCCTTATCTTGGTTACAAATAGGTGGTGTGATTTCCATCAAATATAATGAATGAAATAGAACATCTGTTTCTCAAAAGGAACACGCATCATCTGAGAAAATAAGCTGCAGCATGGGAAATCTTTTACTGATGAACTTAATATTCTTCACTGAATGATTAAATTGTGGATTTATTTTATTTTATTTTATTTTATTTTATTTTAGGCATCATATGATCAACATTAGAAAACGGCGTAAGCAGCAGTGTCCCCAAAGTCAAACCATGGCATAGAGAGCCAACAGCTTTACTTGCCATAAATATTATCACCTGAATACACACATTTGCTGTTGGTCCCCAGAGAGGAACCAAAGGTAAAACACAATCTTTGTGGAAAGTTCCTTCACTTTTGAGATTCATTTCTTTTTACAGCCCATGACAAGCCAGTTTTGGCCATTGAAAAACATGATGCAAGATGCCTCAACTTGCCATGGCTTCCTGGGGAAGTAGCCAGGATCTCTCTCGTGGGTGGAGGTGAAAAAGGGAAAGACGAATTCTGGTGTGTCAAGAGCTGCCACTTTGAAAGTTGTTTGTTTTTAACTTTGTGAAGCACATTTCCATAGCAAAATGGTGGGCACAGTAGATGTGGTGTTTTCTGTTTGTTTTTGTTCTTTAAATAAATGAGTACTTGGTTATGGACAGGAGAGTAGATGAGAGGAAAAGAAGGGGTCATTTATTTTTGAGAAGTGTAGAGATGCTACTGGACTTTTCTCTTTTTTTCAAAGGGAAAAAATTTGTGAGCTTTGGCATTCAGATATGGATAGAGATTAATTTATATCTATGAACTTAAGCAATTTTTAATGTTAGCCTAGCATACAAAATTTAGACATCTATACAAGGGCCCTGCTCTAGAAGAGGAGGAAAGAGAAATGGATTTTTAAAGAAATAAATGATTTATATGTGTTACAGGTGGCCAGAGTCTCTGTGCTCCTTGTGGAGCGACCCAAACTTATAAAAAGTGAGCCTGATGTTGATCTCCAGTATATCCACATGCACCTGTTGGAAACTATGGACCTACTTGGATATATATTGTTATATGTAAGATAACATATATATGCTACAGTGGCCTTGGTACAGTGGATAGCAACTGTGCATAAAACTATGATTGCATTTGGATAGGTTTGCTTCCTACAGTGCAAGTGGCTGCCCAGTGTGGAAGTGACAATACATGACGAGCTGGTGTTTGTGTTTATGTCTCTTCAGCTCAGCAAGCTTTTGTAATGAGACCTGCTTCTGGCAGACTGGGATGCTGAAGTATCTCTGGTGTCCCTGGAAAGGGAAGAAGGATATAATCAAGGTCTATACAAACCATGAATGCTGTGGACAGAGTGAATAAAGCTACACTTCACCACCTTTTCCATTACAAGGGACAGGGGCCATCAGATGATGCTTTTAGGAGGCAAGCTGGAAACAAACAAATGCAGGTCATGCGGGTGTTGGTAAACCTGTGGCACTCCTTGCTAAAGCATGTGGTGCATGCAAAAGCCTTACAGGAGCTCAAGAAGCAATTAGCCAACTACTTGGAAGAAAAATCCATTGAGGGTTACTGACAAATGACATGAGGTTCAGGAGATGCCCTGAGCTAAAAATAGTCAAAGCCTAGGAAGTAACTTGGGAGAAGCATCAAATGTGCTTCACCTGTTACTACTCTTTCCTAGGTGTCTGCTTATGGGCCCTGTTGGAAATAAGATGCTGCACTAGATGGATCCTTGGTCCGAGCCAGTATAGTCATTCCTATGTTTTAATATTCCTCTTGAGGAAGACTTGGAGTGCCACACTACCTGCAAGCATGGTGTCTGAATGTGACCAACTGGAAATTGGCTGCTTGGGAACTTTTGTTTTCTGACTTTCCCAGGCCTAGAAGGGGGAGAATGTAACAAACCAGTCCCCATTTCCATTGAATGCCGGGCCCACAGGACTACACAGACGGTCTCTAAACGAAGAGATTCTTGATCAGTGAGAACTCATGGTACTAGCAACCCCAGAACTGGTCTTTTTTTTTGCCAGCTGTTTGAATCAGACCCATTTCTGGTGTGGAATTCAGGGTGGGAAACACAGAACATTTCCCTTTACCAAGGACATCTCAACTGCTACAAAATGAGACACTGTTCATAAGATACAATGGACCTCTAAACAGTCCTCCCACTTTGAACCTAAGAAATGAAATTGCATTGCCGCTACTCAGGGGTTGTCTACACATAGAAATTGTAGGTCTTTAACTACCTGGACGCTGGGACAGTAGTTTAACCTTGTAAAACAGATTTACAAACATGTATAAAAATACTAATGCCTATATAGCTATTATCAGGCAAAAAAAATAGACCATACGCTATGGATAGACTTCCATCGGAACATCAGTGTCCACACAAAGAGTTGTACCATAATATTATTGCGTCAAGAGAAAAACCCCCACACTTCCAGCATGAATTGCTCTACCAATAGAAAAATCTACATACAGGCTTAAATGATCTACCGGGGCAGCTAAATTCTTAATTGATTGAAATGGCCATTTCCGGCATCTTACTGAACCAGGTTCTTTACAGGGTCACACAGACGTGAGCCTGAATGCTTCCACTTGGCTCCCACCTGTATGCTGCTGTCACAAACCTAATAGCATCTTCAGAAAGATTTTTAGAGAACAGATGAGGAGTTTGGGTGAAGTCCCAATGAGCCTACACAGTCGAAGCCCTCCTTGTAGCCTTACCCACAACGCTTGTAGGAAAGAGTGTGCCAACCTGTCACCTGTAAGCAGAGGAAACGATAAAGAACAATGGATGTTTTCACTGCTTCTTCAAACAGGACATGGCCAGAGTGATCCTCCATTACTCCTAAAGAGCTATAAAGCTGGTATGATTCTGCAGGAAAGCATTTTGTCACTTATGCCCCTCACACTTGTCCTGTAACAGTTGAAAAAACCCCATGGTTTGCTTGCCACAAAAAAAAAGCATCATGCTGGAATGTGCTGTTTGAATTTTGAAGCCACCTTTTTGCTTATGAGACTTTTATCTCTATGCCTGTTTTCATTGCATACTTTCTTGCACAAAATATGAAAAGTTGGGATTTTTTTCAGCAAAGTAAGTTCAGTCTGCTGACGTAGTAGCAGTATGTGAAACAGCTTTCATATTCCAAGTACTTTGGGCTTTGGTCTCAAATTCTTTTTTACTCTTTCAGACCTTCCCACCCATTAACTTCTTGCTTCTCCTTGGACAATGAGCTAGTGGTTTCGGTTCAAATTCTAATGGGCAGAAGGTGCCCCCACTGACAGATATCTCTGCAGGAGTATCAACATTGGTAGTGTCAGTACAGAATGATGTGGACAAACTGTTATGCAACTTGGCATTTTTATATCCTCATGCTCATGCAATCAAAACCATTCATGAATTCATCATGGCATCATCCATGTGCAAAAGCTAAGGTGCACAATCTTGGTTTTACACCTGTGCAGCTGAGATTCTGAAAGATAAAGTGTCTTGCTCAGGGTACCATGGGAAATGCCATTCTAACACTTTAATCTCAAAATGACGCAGGACCATCTCATCGCACAAAGCACATTCTCAAAGTAGGAATCAGCCACCACTAACGCCAATGGTGGGTCCTTACAAGAAGTCATGAGGAGATGAACCCACTGGCCACATGCGCTGGACCAGCGAAGGACCAGCTCATTTGGAAGTGCCAACCTTTGCATCCTTCACCCAGATGAAGTCTCTTTACAAAAGCAAGCGGCCAAAACATGTGTTGCGTAGAGCTGCATCAGAAGGTGTAAAACCCTGTCTCTCATCAGAAGGTGTAAATCCCTGTCTCTTTTTGCTGGGTACACTGAAAGGCAGCATTTATCTCACAGAGAAGGTGTACGAGGACGACTGAGTTCAGGGCACTCCTGCAGATGGAGGACTGTGGTGCTGACGGTGGCCAGAGGGTGGTAGCACTGCACAGCTGAAGTGCCACGGCCCTCTGCACCAGGAGGAAGGAGGGCTGGGGTGAGGGAGACTCTGATGCTCCCAGTAGCTGAGGAGAAGAGGTGATGAAGTTGGAATAAATGGTGGAAACTTTAATACCAAAAGACTGTTACTAAAAATAGGCTTTATCTTTTACACTGCTCTTTCCTAATTCCTTAAGCATACGTGTTACACTGGTTTCCTCCTCTTACTTTATACTGGATGATGCTTCTCTGCCTTCCTCAAGGAAAAAATAGCTGTGGCTTCTTCATTTCTTGTGAGGAAAAGGAGGAAGAAGAGATGAGTAAAGGTGGGTTTTGAAATAAAGAGGAACTTTTCCGAAAGCATCTCACTTTCTTAGGCCCTAAAAACCTTGTGCTACCTCAGATAGTGCAATCCACCAGCAACACTGGTGGCTATTTTCTGTGCTTCTACTTTTTTGGATGACACTCTTTCTGGTGTGGCAGCCACAGGCTGTCACACATACGGTTTCTGCTCTGTGGCGCATAATGGCCACAAACAAATGACCCCACCAGGACGGCAGTCACGTGCAGCTTCCAGACAAGGATCTCAAAGCACTTTGGGAACCTACTTGGTGTTGTGAAAGTCTTCTGGAGTATAGGTGTGTCTCTATTTTGTAGGTAAGAATTGTTACCTTCATTTTGCTGAAAAGAGGAAAACTGAGGAAATAATTTGTCTAAGGGCACAGACCACACCAACACCAGCGCAGGGCTATTGTGTGCATGCCTGTGTGTGCGCGTGTGCGTATATTGGTGTGTCTGCCTGTTAGTATTCCTTAGCTTGCAGTTTAAAGCACAGAGGATCCAAATCTCACAGCCTCCACCTGTCATTTTACTCGGCATTATGTATTCCAGAGCTATAAAAAATAGATTTGGGCTGCTGACATCAGCCATCTCTTCTCTTTTTCTCTGCTATGCCACTGAGAACTGTGTCTCTGTCTGTCCCACTCCTATATCAAGTTGCATTTATCGTAATAGGTTAAACTGGGATAATGTTTTGGCCTTGCTGCGTGACCATAGGCAAGCGGCTTTGCTGCTCCAAGCCTCGGCTCTCCCATAGGTGAAATGAAGGCAGTGATGCTTACCCCACTCCGAGATCTCCAGTTGCTGTGCAAGAGACAATAGCATGGTTGTATCTGCCCAGGCGCGTAAGGCCCCACGCTCAGTGGCATTTCTTTGTCTGCCTCCTAATGCAACAGCTTTCAAACACCACCGTGCACACACTCGCTGGATTTTTTTTCTCCCTCCCCATCCCCTTCTCGTTGCTCTTTCCTCTCATGCTGCCTCTCCTCCTCTCCCCTAGGCCTCTCTCAAGAAAATCTACCTTCTCTATTGACCCATTTTCCTCCCTTGGTTTGTCAGCTGCCTTCCCTTTGAGGCCACTCACATTGCCACCATCCCCCTTCCCGCTCCCCTCCTCTGAAATTCTCCCTCAGCTCTGACACTTTCTCTAGAAAGAGCCACAGGCTATTTCTAACCTCCCTTCTCTCATCAAAGTGCTTGAGAAATCAGCTCGCTTTCATCTCTCAGCAGGAAGGCTGCCACGCCGCCGCCGCCATGGTTCACGGCCCGGGCTGGGAACAGGGAGCTCCTGGTTGGTGATGGCGGCACCGCCACTGACTCACCGCCTGGCCCTTGGCAAGCCGCTCGGCCTCTCTCCTCTCCTAGCTTTAAACAGGAGTGATAATTACACACTTACCTCACATGGGTGTTGTAAAAATTTAATTACCACTTGTAAGATGCTATCTAAGAGTTAAATGTGTCTTTATCTCTAGCGTTGGTAGCTGTGACCACTGCAATCTGCGCTTCGCTCAGGCCCTGGCATATAAAACTGTCTTCCCTGGGCGGCCAAAGCCTTCCCTCCTGGCCACAAAGGTCCCCGTGCCATAGTCCTCTGACACAGAGGAGTGTCCCTGGCCGCGGGCATTCCCCTGGATAACAGGCAGGGAGGCTGAATTCCCCTCCGGTCAAGGTCACCTATCCAGCCACTCTTCCATCACTCTGTCCCTCTCTCTCCCTGTGAAATTGCCAGCGAGGCCTCTCCTGAGCCAAGATCCTGGTCCTCCTTTCCTCTTGACTGCCTTTTCCATCCTCACCCACTGCCTCACTTCCCTGTCCCTCTGCTATGGCTGACAGGACCTCCCCAAGCCACTCTCCCTGCTCTTACAACTCCTTCCTGGCTGCCCCCTCAGCCTGTCTCAACTGGTACAGCCCAAGACTCAGCCTCAGCTTTCCTCAGACAGTGGCCACAAAGATGGGTCTGTCTGGTGAGATGCTGTCCACCTGTGAGGGTGAGAAGGGGCAGTGGACCACGTGCCAGGCGGGCAGCAGCAGCAATGCTGTCATCCCACCACTGTTGGAGTGATGAACCATAGGTTGTGAGGACAGCGTTAAGGCAGTGAGCAACAGTCCAGAGGCCAACGCCTCTGTCCTTTCGTGCATGCACATGGTGGCTCCACAGTCCAGTCCTTCAGCACCACTCATGCCCAACATTAAGTAGGAGCAGAAGCATCCTCAGATACTGCCCCTGCTCATTGCACACAAAAAGGACACAACCCCCACTAGGACTGATGTTGCCAAGAACAGTGCTCAAGCTGAAATCAAGAGAAAGGGGCTGGGGACCCTCTGTATCCACCAGAGACCTGTGCAGAGTTGGGTCCAGTAAGGTCAGGCCTTGGCACCCAGGTCCACCCACCTCTGTGCCTCTTCTCAGTCACCTCCCAAGCTAATATTGGGGTCAGCTCAAATTTCCCATCTTAATTACGCCACTCCCTACAGGCACCAAAAAAAATCATCAGCAACTTGGGCTGATTACCACCTCTTTCCTGTGCGAAGGCGATCTGTTTTCTGTGATGGAGATTGCAGAATATGCAGCACCTGAAGAAACTGTTGTTAGCCCTTCTGGATGCTGACCTGCTTTTGGAAATGGAAGACAACAGAAATAAAGGTCACTTTAGATCAGGGCAATCTGAATGACTTGTAATTCAATGGAAATAGAAAAGTTGTTTATTTTTTGTATTCTTGGCCAAAATCTTTGTCTTTGGAGTGTATTTGGCAGTTTTTGAGCTAAAGTTAAAAAAGGGCATGAGAATGGAGTAAGACCTGTGAGTGGAAACTGTTTGCTGCTCAGCTATGGAGAGGCTACTGCCTATCCATAATGCATGCACTCTAAACTATATCCATAAACGTCAGGCATGATTTAATAGGCTATAAAATCCTACATCATGATGCCACTGGAACTATTCAAAATAAAAGCAGATAAATCACAATTCTGTGCAACAAGCTGGACTCACGCTGCTTTTTTTTTTTTTTTTCATTTACTGGGGTTTCACTCTGCCATTTGCTGAGCACGCACTACTCTCACTCCATTTCCTTTTCCTTTTCCATTTCCAAGCTTGAATTTCCATGTCAGCCCACTGGCTTTGCAGCTGTGTGGTCAGGCTGCTGTAAGCCCCTGCCCTGGAGGGTGCAGAACTGGACAGAGAGGTGCTGAGCTTCCACAGGCTTGGAGCAGCAGTACCCATTTTTTTTTTCCCCAGCAATACAGGGCAATCATTGTAAGCAGATTGAATGCTGTTGCTCATACGATATTATTCATCACATTAGATTATGAGCATTAAATCTACTAGACAATGTTTATCTGGCAGGAAAACAATTTGTGTCACTCTTTTACTGCCAGCAAGATATAGAGTTACAATGGCATGGATGACAGAGTGTGCACCACAACTCCGAACGGGCACGACAGCTGTAATCCTGTCACCCCACGGAGAAAATGATGCTGAAAAAGGGGGGGGGGGGCAAGCCTGTGAAAATATTACTAATAGGGAGGACTGGGTTTTGAGAAAAGTTTGATTCACCTCTGCAGCTGAGGTGAGTGGACAGGAGAAGTAAAAACCAGTCATCGTACATACAAAATGTAAATCAATTTGGACTTTCCTGACACAGAATTTGAACTCTGTCCCTTCAGCTTCTATTTTTTGTTTATTTTTGTTTAGAATGCTTTGCAGTAATAGAATATAGCATGATTTTTTTTTTTTTTTACTTTTACCTTGAGTTTCATCAGATATCTTATTATTCCTTAATTTTCCTGGTCTGAATCATGTAATTATATATGAAATATTAAGACAGGTGGGAAGGCAAGAAGGGAGGGAGGGAGAGATGAAGAGAGGAAAAGAAAAAAGAAAAGAAGAAAAGAAGGAAGAAAAGGTTTTCTAGCATTCAGAATTTGGGGGAAAAGTTTGAGAACTTGTACTTTACAAGACAAAATCCAGAGGGAAGATAAAATGCAGACACACACAATTTACAGAATTTTCCAAAAATATTTTTCCCCTCAAAATCTTGTGATTTTGAGGTGATAGGCAACTAACTCATTATTTTGAATTCCTCAGGTTGTCAATGTTGGCGTACACTTCACCGTTCTGGACTAGGCAAGAACAAAGCATGAAGGTATAGCTTATGTCTGAAATTGGTAGCTGGGGATCTAGCACTTCATAAACTTGTCTTCCAAAAAATCTTATTTTTTGTAACCTTTTGCACTTTTCCCTCATTTACTGTGGTTTTGCACACCCTGCAGAGCCCTGCCTGCTCAAGAAATGAGCCCATGTCCATGGCAAACTCTCTGTGGCATCAAGGACCTCGGTCCTGGCTCTAGCTGCACATGTGCTTGACGCATGTAGCCCTGTCCCTGTCACTGCACATCTTCGGGTGATGCTGGGAAGTTCCTCGCATATCTGTGGAGATTTAAATTCCATTTAAACAACCACCCCTGCTAAAATAGGTCGAGCGGGGAGGTTTCACCTGGTGCGCGCCAGCCTCTTACTGCAACTCCTCTGCAGCTCCCTGCTACTGATTTTCCCTCAGCAGACTTCCCTCCATTCCTCTCAGCCCTCCCAGGCTCAGGATCTGCTCTCCCTCCTCTGGAGAGCCCCCAGTACAGCCTGCCTGGCCTTGTCCAGATCCGGCCACAGGCAGAGGTCCCCTACTTTTAGTCCTTGGCCCTTCCACACATTCTGTTGGGGCAAGATTTTGTAGGGTTGGGGCAAGGAGCGGTGCCTTGCCAAGCCTCTCATCTCTTTGGTAGTGAGCAAGAGGGCTACTAGCATGAGCTGAGGGGAGAAGCTGCATCTGTGGCTTTGAGGGACCACAAACTTCCAGTTTAAGGTATCCCTGCCAGTCTCCATCTGCTTGCACCACAGAAAGGGGAACTGAGCTGGCTTTAAACACAGGCATGGACACACACAGACACATGGATGATATATTCTTTCTCACAGTGCTAAAGGCAGCTGCTGGCACAGCTGAGGGAGGGTGTGCTGTCACCTGTGCAGTGCAGCAGTGTGGGATGAAGCACTTTTACAGGGTGCTAGCCCTTGAAAATTTGCTTTGTGGCACCATGCTCTAACGAGAACATCAGAAGAGGTAGACAAAGACTTGGTTGTAACAGCCTCATGGTGCCACAGTGGCTCCACAGTGGTATGAAAGGGGTCCACGGTCCCACCAGGTTTAGCCCAACCTGATAGTCGGGTTTAGCTATTGCTAGGTTGGTGTCACTGGAGTTAATGCTCTCAGGAGCTCTGTCAGGGCCACTCACGGCCTCATTTTATGTGCTGCAACATCAAAGCATGTACCAGGAGTAGCACTGTCAACAAGTGTCTAAGCAGTGACTTGTGCAATGAAGTCCGCTTCTCAAACGTGACTATAAACTTGTCTCTCAGAAGACGCTGCATTGCTTTGAACAATGAAGAGGAGTACATCAGTACAGTCCTCAATCCCCCTTCCCCTTTCTCCTAACAGAAGAGTCACAATTACAGCAGTAGAAAAATGTTTCTCTTATTTACAGAAGCAATATACTAGATGATTCAAAATAATCCAGTATATGATGATGTGTGAGGATGACATAGCTTAGAGCATCAAGCATGTTCAGGGTTATTTTTTTACATATATTTGCTGCTGGATGACTGGGTGTCATACCAGGATTTTTGCATTTCCATTTTGACTGTGGGTTTCTGAAATGGGAAAGCTATGCGAGTGCCTATGTAAATTGTATAAGCATCTTTATATCAAAATGCCTACAGCTTTAGGGAATGCACTAGTATTGCTATTTTGATTTAAAAAAACCCAACCCAACCTTTTACCAAAATCATTATACTGGTGCAAATCCTATTCAAAGAGCCAGCCCTGAGCATTTAGAAGATCATTGAATCTCAAAGAAGATTAGGCTCTTAGGTGAACAAACAAGAATGCAAATAATATAGATATAGCATTTCTCACTCTAACACCTCAGACTGGATTTCACATATATTCCTAAAAAGCCAAGGATTTGGGACTTCTACCACAAGAAGATTAACCTGGCTGAATCATGGAAAAAGAACTTGCCTGAGAATATGAAGTGAAAGCTAATCTTACTGCTAATGATGAGAAGCAGCATGACTGATGCACACTAGGGCCGTAAAATGCAATTCTGTTTCAGAAACCAATTTGGTAAGGGAAAAAGAGTTGTAGTGCTAAATGTGCAACTAGGATCACTACCACAGCACCTCTGTGGACCAGCTCTCATGGATTTCCTTGTGTGTCCTCAGGACCAAAAACTCTGTTGCATGCTAACATCAACGTATCCTTGCATGTTCTTGGAATTTACTACTGTCTCCTACTGTGTTTTGTTCCTTAAGAGCGTGATCCTGTCCCTCAATCTGGAAGAGTCTATCGAGGCTCAGTAATGTCAGCAGACCCATCAAGTGACATCAAGTGCTCAAACACTGGAAGACAAAAATAAAACTAGTAATACAAATTAAGCAAAGAAGCCAGCACTAAATAAATGAGTCAGTTAAGTTGTGCTGGGGAAAGATAAAGGGAAGGAAAAGATAACAGCGGAGAAACAGTAAAATGGGTTAATGACAACTGGGCACTGGGAACTAATGAGTGCCTTTGCAAATATAAAGAGGAAAGAAAAAATACTACCATGAACAAAGTCTCCTTAATAAAAGCAAAGTGAGGTCAATGATTACTGCAAACGTCTGAGGTACTGCTCTACACTGCTGAAACCAGAAAGCCAGTACACAAACAAGAAATGAGAACCTTGGCTTTCGCCTGGATGTAGGTTCCCAAAAGTCTAACTCCTTTGGGAAAAAGGCTCCAACATCCTTTAGGGACATACAAAAAAACCTAGCCTGTTGAGAAAGTGCCTGTAAGAAGACATTGAGAGCCTCACAGCTGTAAAAGAGGCCCAGGTGACAGAGAACCAGTGGAAGCTGGTATGCAGAAAATGAAAAGTCCCAATGAAAGTCTGGTTTGCCTCTTTTTTCTTCAGGGCTTGCTCTGCTTTCAGGGACAAACTCTAGACCAGAAAATACAAGCATCCAAAGCCAGATTTTCAGGGCACTATGAGGAGAAAGAACATACTTCTGTCTATGGCTTTTCTCATCCTTTTCCTGTTCCCAAACGTGTCACCCACCTCCCTTTCCTGGGAGAGCCCTAAGGATGGCAGGAACTTGGCTTCACTTCACAGGCCAGAGTACGGTTACCTTTTGCCCAAATTAGTGTTATCACCACTTATCTGAGCAAAAAGTTAGGGGATTTCTGGCAAGGGTGTCGATGAAAGGTGGCTCTGTGGGATCATTAATCCTGCTTTTAACTAAAGGGTCCTCCCTGGAGATAAGCTAAGCAGTAGCTTCTAGGTGAGAGGGAAGGAAACTAACTGGGAGCCTGTTCAAGGTTTAATACAAGCTAATGCACTTCCTTTCTGCTCTGTGCAATCTCCACACGGAGCAGAGCTAAAGGGGAGCTGACAGCTGGAGAAGCTTTCTCCTCAGATTTCCAGAGCAACTGCCCTGCAACCACAGACCATCCTGCTCACCAGGAGATTTGGTAGTGTTTTCCATCTCCTGCAAGAATGGCAGCTAGGACCATATAGTCTGAGGTCTCAAGAGGTGTAACTAATGAGAGGAACTGTGGGAAATCAGGTCAGAGAAACAAGGGCAGAACAAAAAGCTAACGCAGTACAAGGAGTATGGCCCTCCTCGCTCAAAGATGTTCTCCAGTCACTGCGCTAGCATCTGCCTAGCACGGTTGAAGGCGTATTTGCTTCCGGAGGTACATGCAGACCACAGGGTGGTGTAGTGGGTGTTTTGTCCAGTACGTTTCCTTTCCCAGCTTTCTTGCAGCAGCTTCAATGGGATTGACTTCTGACTGGAAAGGTGCTGTGCTCACAGCTGTGTCCTTCTCTACATATTCACCATTTCTCTCCCTGCCTTTTCTGGTTACCATCCATTGCACTCACATTTAGTGGAATAGTGGAAAAAAAACCCAGGAGCTAGAAGAGAACAGCTCTAAACCAGGTTGTGATCTTGGACAGACACTTCCAACCATTCATATTGGTTGAGAGGTCTGCCAAGGTGGATCAAGGCCTGTATTTGTAAGGGCCATTAATCAAAGTAGGAGGAACAGCAGATATCAGTGACCCCAGAGAGAACAGATGTCAAAACTCCAGGCAGAAAAATGAGACTCAGGACACATAACTTCACCGCAGTCTCTGGACAAAAGCAGATCGCAGTTGCACTGCAAGAGGGAACACTGAGAAGCAACAGGACCAGATCTGATTCAGGGCGATGGCAGGTGACAAATTTTGTACAAGCTTCTGAGGTGACTTGGAGTCAAACTAAACCGTGATGGAGTTTTGGCTGCATTCACAATGGATCAGGCAGACACTTGTCCCTAAATGCGGGCATCCGTGGGCTGAGGAGGTGATAACCAATTGAGTGGGAATCAGAGAAGACCAACAACAATGATAAAGTGGCTGCAGGGACTGATTAATGAAAGGAGAGAAAAAGAATGAATGGCAATGGCTAGAAAAAGAAGTGATACCTGGGTGCAAGGCACAAACAGCCAGAGAGGAGAAAAATTGTTTAGGGGAGTACAATACATGGTTATAATCAGGAGTAATTGCATGAAACTGGACAAATGAAAATATAGGCCAAATATCTTCCTGACCATGGGACTTACTGGACTGTGAAATAGTCTCCAACAGAAAGAGGTGGAAGCCCCAATACCTGAGGCATTTAAAATGAAAGTGGACAGATCAATCAAGCATGTGCTGTAAATCCTCTACCAGCAGGGGAGCAGAGTGGATGACCTAACAGGTCTTTTCCATCTCTAATTTCTACATTTAGTATAAGGAGTCACAAAAACCCCCAACTTGCCATGAAATACAGAATAATGACTCAGCACTTGGGGAAAGCCAGCGGTAGTCATGCAGGTGGAAAGGGAAAATGTCATAGTGATGAAGCAGAGAGCATAATAGAGGAGAGAGTGGCAACAGAGATGCAACGACTCTACTTCAGCAGTTCAGCCATGCTGAGGGAAGACAGGTAAATATGAATCCTTTATTTTTGAGTTGGCCCTGTATTTAAAAGGGTCGTTGGTTGCTAGGCTGAGATGGAATAGTACCTTCCCTCCTTCTCATTTATATTCAGGAACTGGCCAAAACGATGCTGTAAGAGGCTTCAGGGAGTTGGTCCTGGTTTGCAAAACAGCCTGTGGTAGCCCACCAAGGGATGCTTACCAGGAGATCCCAGCAGTCTCGCCGCTGGGCCATGCAGGTGAAGCAGCACTGCGTTTGATGCAAGCGTGCCACGGTTAAGCAGACGCCACATAACGTGAGCTAAGTCTTGCTTTAAAACACCGTGGTAGGATTCTCTCTCGTTTGCTATTTTCGGGAGCACTGAGTCACTTATTAGGAGCCTACTCTATCCCAACGCACAGCATCCTTACAGCAGACATAGGTACAAGCAGGGCTGTGCTCTCAGGCACGTTCGGGACTCGCAATGAAGCGGGTGCACTCAAAAACCAGACAGGACACCAAATTCTGCCTTTAAAATCACAAAGAGAGATTTAGACTACGAGATGGCCGAGTTATTTTTCACCTTTCCCCCCTTTTTTCACTTCCATGAAGGCTAGGGCTGTACCCAGTCCTGCGACTCCAGAAGCTGGAGGGTGAAGGGAAACACCATTGCAACTGGAAATAATGCACGTTGTAATACGTATGCCATGCATTGCGGGTGACACAACACCCTCATGAACCTCTGTGCTGAGCTACGCGCGACCCGCTCCCGGGTCTAAACACAAGCAGAGTCCCGGGGGCTTCCCACGGCGGCGGGCAGTTGGTTTCCCCCGGGGCGGCCGTCCTCTGGTGGGGCAGGGGCTGGGGGCGCCCGGCCACGCGGGGGCGGCGACCCCTCCCCCCGGTCCCTTTGGCTTTGCAGTCACAGGCGGGGGTGGGGGCGTGTCTGTGGGGCGGCAGGACTGAGCCGCGCGTGGGGTGAGGAAGGGGAACAAGGGCCAGCAGTGCCACCCCCCCTCCGCCCCGGACTTCCCGTGCCCCGCGGTAACCCGAGCCTCATTTCCTGGTCGGGGCTCTTAAAGGGGCAGCCCCGCCGGCGGAACAAAGGCCATTGTGCTGCCCGCGGACCGGTGCTCCACCCGCTGCCGTCCGTCCGTCCCCCATCCCCCCCCCAGCCATGTTCGCCCATCGCGCTGCCCGGCCCGGCGCTGAAGGCCGGTACCGTACCGACGCGCGGCATTTAAAGGGCCCGCGCAACACCCGCCGCCGCCGCACGCCGCGAAGTCAAATGACACTAAACACCACGCCGCGACCCGGCTGCCCCCGCTCCGCTTTGGCCGGCCCGCATCGGCACCCGAGGACGCCGGCGGCTCGCCACAATCCCGCCGCGGCTGTGGGGCACCGCCGCCCCGCCTTCGCCTCTCCCCTCCGGCGGCGGCGGCCGTTCATGCCGGCGGCCGTCTCCTGCCGGCGCGGCCCCTTTAAGGGGCGGTGCGGGGTGCCGGGAACCCACGTCAGTTTCGGCCCCGAAACTCCGGATCAATGAGCGGCGCGGGGCGGGGCGCAGCGCCCGGCCAGGCCTGGCCCGGCCCCCGCCGCCTTTCGGTTTCTCTCTTCCAGGAAGGAAAACACCGGCGGGGAGCGGGGCCGCGGCGGCAGCCCCCGCCCCTCCCGCCGCCTCGCGCCGGAGCCCCCGCCCATCCCCCCGAGACCCCCCCCCCCCATCCCGCGCCCCGTGCCGCGCGCGCGCACCGGCTCACACACGGACTCCACGGGCAGAGAGCGCGCAGTCACACACATACACACGCACACACACGCACACAGAGCCACAGGCGTGCGGGGGGCGGGAGCGATCGCGCGCCCCCAGAGGAGCGGCGGCGGCGCTGAGGAGGGGACTCCGGCGGCGGAGCGCCTCCCCCGGGCAGCTCCGCGGGCCGCGCCGCGCCCGCCGCCGGGCGATGGTGGCGGCAGTAACTTCCCCTTGAGGGGACGGGCCGGGTCGGGCCGCGCCGCGCCGGGAGAAGAGCGGAAAGTGGGGAAAGCCCGAGAACTTCCCGTCCGCCCGCCCCGCCAGGCTTCGCCGTTTCCCTCCTGAGAGATGTCTGAGGCTCCTGCTCAGTGTTGCATCAAGGTAAAGCCCCGTCCCTCTGTCCGTCCCTGTCTGTCCGTCCCCTGTCAGCGCGGGACGCGCCCGCCGGTAGCTCAGGGCGGTGGGTGCTGTGTTTTGCCCCGGGTTATTTGGGTGAAAATAACTGTTTCTTTCTCTTCTTCTTTTTCCTCGCGTGAAGGGCGGTCGCGGGGCGGGGGTGGTGGGTGTCGGGGTCCCCTCACGTTTGCGGGGCGCGCAGCCCCCAGCCGTGGAAGTCAGGAGCGCGGTGCTCCTCATGCTGGGGGGGGAAGCGGGAGGCGGACGCGGCGACGCGGCTCCCGTCGGTTGTCAGCGCCGTGCGCCTGCCCCGGGGGGACACGCACAGCAAAGCCGCCGCGGCCGGGATTTCGCGGCGTGGCTCTTCACGGCAGGAGCCGGCGGCGCGCTGGGCGCTTTAAAAGGAGCCCGGAGCCCGGCCCGGCCTGGCCTGGCCTGGCTGCCCGCGGTCCCCCACCAGCAACTTCGCAGAAAGTTTCCTGCCGTCAGGGAGATGCAGCCGCTGCTGCTCCCACCAACAGTGGGTTGTGGGGCTGGCGTTTTATTTTTTGCTTTTAATTTTTTCTTTCTTGTGATATCCATATTATTTATTTTTATTCGCTGTGTTTACTGGCATCACTTGCCTGTCAGCAGGTAGGGGAGCCAGCGCTGCACAGCCTGGGCTCACTCTGCCAGGGCCCAGGGGATGTGTTTCTCTGTGGCTTGGCCTGTGGAAGAAGGGGTTGCCCCATGAAGTTTCTCGTTTTAAGTGTAGGTGATATGTGAAGCTGAGACAATGGAAAAAAAAATTAACTTTTTTGTCCAGACCCTTCCTATCTATAGCCTGCTAGAAATAGTGCTTTCCTCTCTCCTTCCCTCACCCTTCGGTTTTGTTTTAATCATGCGTTTTCTTCAGGAGTCGCTTTGCCTTGTTGCCAGCCAGGAATCTCCCTTCTGCTTGCGACTAGCTCTGTCCGAGTAAGAGTGCTTTAGCGGTTGTCTCTCCCTGCCTGGAAGGAAAAGGTGACTTCCAGACTCTCTCTAAAGGGAAGAGCCTAGAATAAACACACACTCAGTTTAAAAGCATGACTACTTTTGTTTGCCTGTCCGGTGTGTGCGTGTATGTTTATGGTGGGAGTCTTGTCTTTTATACGGTGTCACCACAATTTGAAAACTTCTGGGTGTATTTTCTCTTGCTGAGTTCGGGCCTGTCCCCCATGAAGTCTCGTGGCTTAGAGACTCTAGTTTGACTTTTCATAACACAGACGGACAAATTGGATAATGGTGTATTGTATGCGCTTTACAGTATGGCAAAATGCTAATGCAGGCAAAATGTATTCAATTAATTAGGCAGATCCCTATATATATATAAACTGGAATATAACTACTGTTTTTTCTAGTAAAACCTGTGGAAAGGTAGGATGCGTTGTCTGGACAGAACAACATGAATGTCACGATCAAGTAGTGTCATATGAGTTGTGTTTCCTTGTTTTCGACGTGTCGTTTTGAAAATAGGCTTACACATGCTCTTACTGAAGTCAGCAGCAAATTTACTGTTGATTTCAGGAAGAGTAAAGCTGGTCCTTCCCTAATTTCACTGAGGTATGTTACAGAGTCATACTGTAAGGGATCAGCTACATAGCAGGAGAGATACAAGCAAACTTACCTTTCAGTCTTGAAATGACTAAATGCCAAATATTCATTACATTTAGAGAGATAATGGGAAGCTGATTTTTTTTTTTTAAGTGACTAATTCTAAATGCCGTGGTCTGAACTTCTTATTTTTTAATGTGTAATTTGTTTACATGTTGACCCTTGCAGTTATCTGTGTTGGAAGACAGACACTACTGTTGCTGGCTTCTCTATTGGTGATTATTTTAATAGTTTCAAATACAGAAAGTACATATTTTCAGACAAAAATATGAATTTCAAATGATAGCACGTCTTCACCAGTCAAACCATTCTGGGTAGCTTTCTCTTCAGTTTTTGACTCTTCTGTTGTTTTTTGGATGCTTGTTTCAATAACACAGAGTTAAAGGTGGTTGCAATCAGCACCTGGATTTAAGAGGAGTTGTTTAAATGATAGTGTGATTATACAAGTGCGATTGACTATTTCTTCAGCGTGCCAGTCCAGCTTGCGGCACGGAGCGTGAGGTCAAAGCAGAGGGGCAAGCTCCGCACCGTACTCCAACTTCTCTGCTAAGCTGCTGTGTTGTTCAGAAAAGTGGCCAAGTATTGTGCTGCAAAGGTGTTGCAGAATTTCATTAGGAGCCTGTGAACTGGAAGTGGTGGTGCTAGTGGATGTATTTTGTATTTATTTTTTTTTTCCCCTTCCTCCTCCAACACGGGGCAAGGGTGCATGCAGTAAATGCCACAGCAACTGGGGTGATGAACCACGGAAAGCTTCAGCAGAGGGAGTGAAGGATAGTGCTTTATTTATGCCCGAGCTGCTCAGTGCACAGTCTCCCTATCTCACCTTATTGGAGAAGCATGCTAATAAGATTTAGGAAAACTTTGAGGAGGTGAAGTTTTGGTATATATTTAACTAATGGTAATCAATATAAACTTGCAGTAATATCTCGGTTCATGTCAAGTACTTATCAGTATGTACGTGTGATTGTATATTGATATGTGTTTGCTTTGTGGCAAGTATGTGTGCTTACTTACATTAACTCTTTCTCCAAGACAGGAGAAACATAATGCCTAACATCCTGATCTTGCCAACGCTTGGGTGTGTGCTTGCCTGGCTGATGGCAAGCAGACCCATTGTGGTAAGGAATTTAAGTGTATGCGTAAAGAGCTTAAAGCTGCAGAGAGAAGTCATCGCTGAGGTTCAGAAAATAAGATCTCAAGGGTCAGAGATGAGTGTGAAGGTTGGATGCTCAGTATTCAGTACAACTTTGGGCATCAGCGTACTCTCTGAACTGATAGGCTTCAAGCTTGTGGCAGACTCCAGCCTGAGATGGCCTGAGGGCTTTGACTCTGAGGTGGGTTGGGAAGGGACATCTGGTGTGGTTGTCATATTCTGACACTTTTTCTCATCCCGGCTGTTGGGATGTCTACGTTGGTAGTAAACCAGTTCCTCTGCTCGAGCCATAGTAGTTAGCCGATATATTATCATAAATAGTGCCACGACATTGGCACTCCCTCCTTACAGTATTGGCAAATGATCCTTACGGCCTCACCTCTCCTCCCCCAGATGGGAGAACTGAGGCACAAGGAGAGTATAAACATCCTGGCAAAGGCTTACACGAGAACAAAAACACAAAGGGAGACAGGACTAGAAGTATAGACACAGGTGATGATTTTTGTGATTAAATAAGGTTCATGTGGTGATGAATTCTGTTTAAAACCTCACCTGAAGCTTTCTGACTGTGAGGATCTCCCCTTTTTTTTCCTGAAATTGAAATACCTTGAGAATATCACTGTGGTGTCCTATGAAGGCTCAAAATTCAGCAGGCATATAGAAGAATCCCAAAGGGCACAGTTTAATTTGGTTTTTTATATTTTTATTTTTATAAATCTGGCATTTGCACTTGCTTAGTCTGATGTACCATGCGACCACACAAACAACTGTGGTGGCACAAATGTGGAGTTGCGGGGGAACTAAAACTGGGAATATTAGGGGGAAATCAGCTGCTTCGGATCTCCCAGACCAGGGCTTCTCCGAGCCCAGGCTCCTTTTGCACGCTCCTGGCTGATGCTTGAGCCGAGAGTGTTTTCTGCGGGCAGCACTGAATGCATGGAACCTTCTTGCGAGTCAGGTTTCACAACTGACTCCAGTGGAGATTTTATGCAGCTGTACACTGGTGGACGTGAGCGCTTTCTCTTGCAGTGAGCTGTACGTGGTGGCCCTTGTGATTGCATGGGCACCACAGGAGTTGGCACAGAACCCTGTAGCTCGAGGACTTATCTCACTGGTGCTCATTCCTCGTTTCAGATTTGAGGATGTACTTTGTAATCGTTTTAAAAAAAAAAAGAGGAAAAAAGACTGCTCATGCAAGCCGAAGGGCAAAAAATCAGCATAGTGTTTGAGCTTTCAATCTTAACTGGCTTCCCCAGATTTACTGATTTTTTAAGTAGTGCTTTATGTCTCCTAATACTTCATTGATGCTATTTTTGCAAAGAGCTCTCTCCCACCACAGGCTTCCCATGCTGAGGGACTGTTCGGCACCATGCAGCCAGAATCCTGTTACCTTTAAACAAGGCTGTTAGTACAGAGTATGTTCCTTAATGTTTATTGGCGATCTTGTGTACTAGGAGGAGGATCCTTCTTCTGTGTCAATGACAAAACTCCCATTAAGTTCAGTGGGTGTAGGATTGAATGGGAGAAGACTAGAGTTTAGAAGTGCATACTATTTAACACCTGATTAATCACTTAACTCCTTGGCACCAGCTAAATTTAATCCCTCTGAAGCAAAATTTTACTAACACTGCCCCAATTAAACACTGGTCGTTACTATTCACTGTGTCATTACAGGTGAAGTCAGTTTCCTGGGAGGCAACCCATTAAAACAGCAGCCCCAATCTGAAATGCCCCAATTAAACAGAGGATACTTTAATGATAATTTACATGCATATTACACCTTGCATCTCAAAGTGCCTTTTGGAGGGAGGCAGCTAAGCAGTGCTCTGCTGATAGAAATGATGATAAGCAGGAGGTGAAGTCTTGTACAGTTACACAGAAGTGAGGTTTCTGCCTTTTTTGGGTCCTTGAGTTCTTACTGGTGATAGCTTGCCTTCTGAAGTCTTCTGACAAAAGCTTTCCTAATAACATGCTTACTGTGTGAAAGGAGAGCTAAGGCAACCTGTGTTTTTTTGCCAGTAGTGTGGTTCTGACCTACAATCCAGAAATCGGCTAATTTGTTGGGTTTTTTTGGATGTGTTTGTTTTGGAGTATTTGTGGTTCAGTGCCTTCAACTGGGCATCCCCAGAGTGATAGCAATTCAAAAGCAGGTGCTTCTGAAAATGTTCTCTCTGGCCTTTGCTTTCCCTATCTGAAACAGGCATAAAATAATAACAAACATACCTCTGCAGGGCAGTAGTGAGGCTTAGTATTTGTAATACAACATGGAAAAAATATTGTATTTATTACAGAAATCAGTGACAGAGTGATCTGATTTGTTCCTGGCTTTTATTTCACAGGGTGTTTGGGGTCAGGGGGGTGTTTGTTGTTTGGCTGTTGGCTTTTTCAGTAGGGGCCACTTATATCTTGCTCTCTCCAACTGCTCAGCAGAGGTTACTGCTTCATCATATCCCTACGGCTGGATCAGCCACGTGCGGGCAGGGTGGCGTTTCTGTGCCCACAGCCCACACTGAACTTGGCTTTGGGAGAGGCAGGCACGTGAGGCAGGCGTAGCTGTTCTGCCGCAATCCTGCTCCTGGCCCAGGGCTGGAGCACTTGGGAGAGATGGCAGCCAGATGCGGCTGCCAGAGCAATCCCCGCTGCCTTCCCCTGACCACTGTCTTTCCCAGGGCTCCCTGAAGCTGAATGCAGAGCAAGCTGCATACTCAGTTGTCCCAGGTGTTATTTTTTTCCTGGGGGTAGGAGGGCATCCCTCTCTGTTAGATCAGATACACCTTCATCATGTGACGAGGGAGAACTCCATGGCAAAGGCAGTGGCTGGTGGTCAGCTGCTAGCGTTATCACAACAATTCATTTTTAGGTCACAATGTGTCCCTGTGCCTCCTGAGGGAAGGAGGCCAACCAGGACAGCCCAAGGGTGGGAGGTTCCTCTAGGCAATCATGAAGAGGCCAAACTGAGCCCCGGCACGTGCTCGGGTTCAGCCTGAACAGAGAGACCAAACAGGCCACCAAAACTCCTGTGCTTTTAACAGCAGAGTTGTGGCAATTGATTCCTGCTATTGTGGGTTATTTTTTTTAGGTCTGCAACCCAAGCCAAATTTAGACCATGCTGGTTCTGGTGGTGTTGAGTTGTCTTCAGGCAGTGTTTTGTTGGAGCACAGAGGACAGCTACTCTCTTTATCTACTTCTTTAGTAACATATGGAACTCAAGCCTAGATTATACTGATTTTAATTTTTTTTTTTACCCCAAAATGCCACTGCTGGCAGGAAAATAAATGCAGAAAACTCTAGCTGAAGTTCAACTTGTTTATGGAATGCCTGGAGCAGTGGTAAATAAAGGATTTTGAAAGGAGTTAAGCTTTTCACTGATAGATGGTATTGCTTCTCTTCTGTGATGCTATTGAGCTCCAAAGTGAACTGGTTATAACAGTTAAGGAAAGCTATAAATGATTCTTCATCTAAATGATTTTCCAAAGGTTATTGCTTGTTAAGCCATGTGCACTTTCTTTGCTTCAGTATTGTTCTTGTACAGTTTGCAAATACTATCCTAGTTAAGAGAGTCTGGAGAGAAAATGAGTATGAAAGAGAAAGAGATTCTCACTGTGGTATTTATGCTGTGTTCTATGGAATGTTTGCACATGGAAATAAATAGCATTGTAAATCATTTTAAAGATGTGTATTATGTCAATAGTAGTATTGGGTGTGACTGCAAGAGTTAAGTATTAGTACAACTCCACAAGAATACTGTGAATGTAACAACTGGGCTTTACATGTTAAACTATTAACAGCTGGCTAATATTAAATCCAGAGTTTGAATGTTTAATATTAAAATAAAATTAAATGTGGTTATAAATAGTAATGATGAGTGATTTCTTGATATTTTTTTTCTTTGTGGTTGGGGTTTTTTGTCTGGTTTTGTTGTAGGATTTTTTCTTTTTTTTTTTTTTTTTTTCTAGTTCACTGAGGTAGAGTCTGATCAAGCTTGGAAATTATTTGTTTTGAAAAGTCTTGAGAGTTTAATCTGGAGGAAACCAACAGAGGAGGCATCCAGTAAAGAGTATCCTTAAAACTGATGGAATGCAGGAAAGAGTGAGATTCTTTATATAGTTTGAATTTCAATGGAGTATGGCTGAAGTGATTTTTCCATTATGTCTTCAGTGGGATCCTCCAAAGCATCTATTAACAGAAACTAGGAATGTTTTCTAAATAGTACAGGATTCTGTGGAAATCCAGGAGCTTGGAGTTCTCCCAGATAAATGAAATGTTAACAAAAGTGCCAGGGATAGTAGTACTAGTATTCAGAGATTTATCCAGTTATTAGGGCCACAACAAGGCATTCAGTATCTGCAAACCACGTTTTCCTTTTCTCTGTCTTGTTTTTTCCTAAAAAGGACTTCACATAAAAGTGGTTTCCATCATTGACTGGAGCACTGTGAAGCTCTGCTGATCTACTTGGAGGTCAAATGGAGCAAACCCAGCATTTCAGCAGTATTGGGAAGCTCCTTCCCGGTTTCTAGGAACTCAGCTGAGGTCTGTGTTGGGACTTCCCCACCATGACAGAAGTAATCCTTTTTTCTTCTGGTAGATTATCATAGAATGATAGAATCATAGAATGGTTTGGGTTGGAAGGGACCTCAAAGATCATCTAGTTCCAACCCCCCTGCCATGGGCAGGGACACCCTCCACTAGACCACGTTGCCCAAAGCCCCATCCAACCTGGCCTTAAATACTTCCAGGGAGGGGGCCTCCACAACCTCTCTGGGCAACCTGTTCCAGTACCTCACCAACCTCACAGTAAAGAATTTCTTTCTAACATCTAATCTAAATCGACCCTCCTTCAGCTTCAACCCATTACCCCTTGTCCTGTCACTACACTCCCTGATAAACAGTCCCTGACCATCTTTTCTGCAGGCCCCCTTCAGATACTGGGAAGCCGCAATTAGATCTCCCCAGAGCCTTCTCTTCTCCAGGCTGAACAATCCCAACTCTCTCAGCCTGTCCTCATAGGAGAGGTGCTCCAGCCCTCTGATCAGCTTCGTGGCCTTCCTCTGGACTCGCTCCAACAGCTCCATGTCTCTCCTGTACTGGGGCCCCCAGAGCTGGATGCAGTACTCCAGGTGGGGTCTCACCAGAATGGAGTAGAGGGGCAGGATCACCTCCCTCAACCTGCTGGTCACGCCTCTTTTGATGCAGCCCAGGACACGGTCGGCTTTCTGGGCTGCAGGCGCACACTGCCGGCTCATGTTGAGCTTCTCATCAATCAATACCCCCAAGTCCTTCTCCTCGGGGCTGCTTTCAATCCATTCCTTGCCCAGCCTATAGTTGTGCTTGGGATTGCGCCGACCCACTTGCAGGACCTTGCACTTGGCCTTGTTGAACTTCATGGGGTTCGCATGGGCCCACCTCTCCGGCCTGTCAAGGTCCCTCTGGATGGCATCCCTTCCCTCCAGCGTGTTGACCACACCACACAGCTTGGTGTCATTGGCAAACTTGCTGAGAATCATAGAATGTCCTGAGATTGAAGGGACCCATAAGGATCATCGAATCCAACTCCTGGCTCCACACAGGACCAGCTGAATCAGAGCATATGACTGAGAGCATTATCCAGATGCTTCTTGAACTCAGTCAAGCTCTATGCTGTGACCACTTCCCTGGGGAGCCTGTTCCAGGGCCCAACCACCCTCTC
Organism: Grus americana; assembly: GCF_028858705.1. NCBI lineage: Eukaryota > Metazoa > Chordata > Aves > Gruiformes > Gruidae > Grus > Grus americana. The sequence goes on from NC_072852.1 coordinate 80,337,626, forward strand.
AGTGAATAACCTTTTCCTAATATCTGACCTAAACCTCCCCTGTTGCAGCTTCATTCCATTCCCAGGGGTTCTATCACTGGTCACCAGAGGGAGGAGATCAGCGCCTGCCCCTTTGCTCCCCCTTGTGAGGAAGCCGTAGGCTGCGATGAGGTCTCCCCTCAGCCTTCTCTAGGCTGAACAAACCAAGGGACTTCAGCCTCTCCTCATACGTCTTCCCTTCTAGACCCTTCACCATCTTTGTTGCCCTCCTTTGGACACTCTCCAACAGTTTTATGTCCTTTTTGTACTGTGGCGCCCAAAACTGCACACAGTACTTGAGGTGAGGCCGCACCAGCGCAGTGTAGAGTGGGACAATCACTTCCCTAGACCGGCTAGCAGTGCTGTGCTTGATGCACCCCAGGATACGGTTAGCCTTCCTGGCAGCCTGGGCACACTGTTGACTCATATTCAACTTGCTGTCGACCAAGACCCTCAAGTCCCTTTCAGCATGGCTGGTCTCTAACGTCTCATCGCCCAGTCTGTATGTATAGCCAGGGTTGCCCCTTCCCAGGTGCAGAATCCGGCACTTCCCTTGTTAAACCTCATGCGGTTAGTGATTGCCCAGTTCTCCAATTTGTCCAGATCTCTCTGCAAGGCCTCTCCACCCTCGATGGAATCAACAGCTCCTCCCAGTTTGGTGTCATCTGCAAACTTGCTCACACCACCTTCTAGTCCTACATCCAAGTCGTTTATGAAAACATTAAAGAGAACTGGCCCTAAAATGGAGCCGTGGGGAACCCCACTAGTGACTGGCCGCCAGCCTGATGTAACCCTGTTTACCATAACTCTTTGGGCCTGACCCATCAGCCAGTTGCTCACCCATCGCACTATGTTTTTATCAAGCTGTATGCTGGACATTTTGTCCAGCAGGATACCGTGAGGGACAGTATTGAAAGCTTTACTGAAATCTAAAAAAATGACATCAGCTGGCTTGCCGTGGTCAACTAGATGGGTGACCTTGTCATAAAAGGAAACTAAGTTTGCTAGACAGGCCCTTCCTCTCACGAACCCATGTTGGCTGTGACCAATGACTGCATTGTCCTTCAGGTGTTTTTCGATAACTCCCAGTATAATTTTCTCCATAATTTTATCAGGCACTGAAGTGAGACTGACAGGCCTGTAGTTACCAGGGTCTTCTTTCTTGCCCTTCTTGAAGGGCAAGAGGACTCGAGATTGTTGTTTCACCATGTTCCCTCTTGAATGGTGAGTTCTTACCTTCCTGCCTGCCCTGTGCTTTAAAACACAGGCAAAGCTAAGCCTTTTCAGACCTGTCCAGAAGTTGAGGTTAGAGGTGGTAGGGTGCAAGGAGCTAGAGCCTCTGGGGTGAGGGTGTTGGTCCCAGTTATCACTGGAGGCTACTGGAAAAAAATATTCCCTGGCAGACGGGTCCTCCCTGCCACATCTGTGAGAAGCTACTTGTATGTTTCCAGTGCACACCACTGAGTGAGACTGGCTGCAACTTGAAACTTGCAGAGCAGTGGGGGTAGCACTGATGGGCTGTGTTCAGCTATGCCGCTGCCTTTCTACCGTGGCAGCTCTGGTCCCAGCAGCCTCACCACAGCTCCAGAGGACCAGCTCTCAGCAGTTTAGAGTAGCACTGTGCTGGGTCGGGCAGCCTGATGTAGGCACATGTAGGTGCCAGATGCCTGAATGGGGCTGTGCTGTGACTGGAGTGACAGACACACCATCTCCCTAGAGGTGAGGAAATGAAGGGCTGAACTCTTTTCACAGAGGGGTGAGGATGCACTCATTCCTGGTAAATCCCAGGGTACTAGGAAGGGCACCTGGATTGCAGGAACAGGAGTGCTGATGGGTGTAAAAGATATTTCTCAGTTGGCAGTCTGAGTGATTGTGTCACCATCAAATGGCTTGAGCAAATGGCTTCTCTGGAAGAGGACTTGGGGAAGACTGTGGGAGTGGCTTCCAGGGGAAGAAGGTTATGGGCTGTAAAATATTTCATGGCATGTGGCCTGAGATATGTATCGCACATTGCACAATAAACACTGGGCTCAAACACACTGGAGATAGTGTCTTAGCAGGCTACCTCACACCAGCTGAGTCATCAGAGCCATCCGTGACTGACCGTGTGCTGGCTTTTATTACCTCCCAACTGGGACAAATTACAACTTCTTTTAAACCTCAAAGTAAGAAGAGTGAATTAATAGCATATGCACAGCCAATTAGCACAGCCAACTGAACCATGTTGACGGACTGAGTTTTGCAGGCTTGGAGAAGTGGGTAGAAAGTGTAGTCATTTTTTTTTTTTTCCCTTGGTAGTTTTGAGTGAAGTGCACTGATGCCTCTTCCGCTTAACAGAAACAGCAAGGTCTCCTTGAGCTCTGTTCAGTCCTGTTTGCTGATAGACCTCCCATAACTGGTCTGGCAGCTGGGGTCGTATTTTAGGAAATTATTGGGTTGGTGAATAAAAGAGAAAACTGAGCTCAGTTTTCAGTTTGGGGTCAAATAGGCAAATAAAACTGTAGGGGGAAAAGAGCATGGAGTAAAATAGAAATTATCTGTATATTGCAGTTTGAATCCATGCTGCGTATCGGTTCTGATTACAGCATGTTTTCCTGACTACTAGGAAGGTTTGTAGTGGCACCAAAAAAGATACAGAAATGAGCAGTGAAGTTGCCTGAGGAAACTTCCATAGGAAGAGAAGCTACATTGCCTAGAACTCCTCAACTTAGAAAGGAGACTGTTGAGGGAGGTATAATAGAAATCTATAAAATTGCACAGTAGTGTAGTATGGGGAGCAATTATTTCTGATAGTACAAAACTAGAGCAGGCAATGAAATTACCAGCCAGCAAGATTAAAATGAGTACTTCTTCCATCTGTGTTAAATTATGGAACTCACTGCCGCAGGATGCTGTGGAGGCTAAAAGTGCAAATGGTTTTAAAAAAGAGGGTAGAATACGGGGAAGATATTAAGCCTAACAGCCTGTACAGGGGGAAAAAAAACCCCTATAATTACCCAGGGGAAGGATTGCTTTTTCTGTCTGTTAAGCCTTTCCTGAAACAGAGACTTCTTGTCTTTTGGGGACAAGATCCCAAGCAAGATAGGCTTGGTCTGATGATGTATAGGCATTCAGATGCTTCAATGTAAAATTTTGCACCCTGGAAAGCTGGTCTCAAGTGCTTGTTAGTCTCCTCTGGATTGTTTCCTAAGTTTCAGCCCCAGCAGTCTTCATTTCAAGAACACTAGTTAATTGGAAGTGGGAAGAAAGCTAAGGAAGAATTTGTGTCTGTGACTGAGAGAGATTTGTGAAGTCTGGATTGCTAGGACTAGCAAGAGATTGGCTTTGTTGCTTTAATTACCCAGATTCAAATGAAAGAGAGGAAAACCTTCAGGGAATACATGGAAGAGGAATTACAGATCAGCATTTGAAAAAGGGAAGTTTTCTGGTTATGGGGAAGAGATGTTGCTTCTAGGAGCCAAATGTGGGTTGACCTGTGCTTTTCCAAAGGTCTCCCAGTTCCCATTATCACCCATGTGAAATGTGTTCCTGAAGCATTAACTCTTTTTCACATATGTGACAAATGGTGTCCTAACCGGAGCTTGCAGCCACGGGCGTAAGAGTTGCTGCTTTCACTGCCTGGCCAAATGTTGCAAGCAGTCACTGAACTCACTCGCTAAGAAATGCTGTCATTTGTACAGACCTTGCATCGTGCTTTGACTGTGATGACTTCTGTTTGCCACTTAATGATAATACACAGATATACAAAATAAATTCTGATATTGTTTTGCATGTGTACTTTTTAGTTATTTTTCCTAAAGGGAGAGTGATTCACAGTGTTGGATAGCCATTAAAACATATTGATGTGCAGCTTTTAACCTAAATTTAGTTCTTCGTTCTGCTAATCTATATAATGTCCACAAGTATCTGTTTAAGTAATGGGATAGCCTTATACAGATTTGGTTAGGTTTTTATTTTGGAAAATAAGAAATTACTTTATTTGCTAGATGATTGATTTTAATTTTTTTTTTAATTTTACATGTTGTTTATGATAGACTGCACTTGGCTTGGCAGTGAAATGTAATCCCAAGTGCAGTCTCTCCCATCAAAAACCTGAGTATTAAAAGTAGTTCTTAAAAAAAAAAAAAATGATAATTGTACACAAAAAGGAAGTATCTGGTACATTTTGAGGTAATATTACTTAATAAATAACAAGCTTTTTTATTAAGCAAATGAAATATCTTTTTTTTAATTGCACTGATTGTTTTTTGTCATGCTGATATAGTATTAGTAGATTTTGCTCCCTCACTCCTCATTTTTATTTGTTGACTGGAGGAAGAAAACAAGCTTCTTGTTTCTGCAACTCCGAAGCGTTTTCCAACTTTGGGTAAACTGGTCGTTGTAATGAACTAATTGACTAAACTGAAGGAAGGAAATATTCACTCTATACCTGTTGCCAAAAGCTGGCTTGGCTCTTTGGCAGGCTCAGGCACTAGGTGTATAATAATGGGTCCCACTCGTTCGAACGGTAGGACTTTCTTTTATGCTTTGATGCAAAGTTTTGTACTTGGAATTTACCTTTAAAATTGTTTTCTGCTGTTATAGTTATGACTGGATCTTAATACACTTTAGTTTCACATTTCTTCAGTTTTTTTAAATTAAAAAAAACAAACCACCAACCTTAAAATGGAAATTTTAAAATTAGAAAAATTATACACATTTAGACATAATGCCTTGGCAGATCTTGAATATAGCGCTCATCAGAACTTCTTTCTGTCCTCTGCATGTTATCTTCTATACTGAATTTTCATTTAATGCTTTAGTGGTGAGACCCATCTTCTTTAGCCACAGAGGGCTGAAGCAATGGAAAATCAGCTGACATGAAAGGTATTTCTCCAATTTAGTTTGAAGGTTTAGCTTTGCAAATAAGGGAAGCCATTGTAGATGCAGAACAAGCCTCCCGGTTCCAGTTGAAACCAAAACCCTTATGGTATTAGTGCTCCTGGAAAGAAAAGGCTCTGGAAAAACAGGTTTTAACTCGTGTTCTGTAGTAGAGGTGTCTGTATGCTTTCTAAGATACTCAGAAGTTTCCATTAGCTCAATGTTTAAATACGTTTGTTGTCACAGCCAGTTCCCTGTGAGGTAGGGAACTAGGATTGCCCTCCTTCATACATGGGGAGCGGAGTGGCTTCATGTAGTCTCTTGGTACCTATAGCTGCAGCAAAATAATGCTGTGCTCTACCAATGTGGTCTCCTTGGGCCCTTTGCCTGCTGCCTACCTGGAACTCCCACTCACTATTTGGTTCACAGATGACAGTGTGCTTAGGCTGGCCTGTCCCATCACTTGTGCTTGCTCTTCCTGCTTGCTGGGGTGAGAACCTCAGGGTCCTACTGCATGTCCCTAGGAGGTGAAGAGTTATGTCACCATCACTTCAGCTAGTCCAGTTATAAGGTGAACTTAACTACTGATAACAGAGAGGGCTAGTTTCCTTCAGCCTAGACTTGAGTTTTCCTAATTCCTCGTCCATTTTCCATCAGTGATCGACAGAGCATTGTGTCATATGACAGAATACTCATTCAGCTGTATGGGCCTTGGCCTCCTTTTTGTTGAAAAAGAGGAAAAAAAACCTTCCCCAAACAACAGCCGAGGTTCTGCCACTTTCTTAACCTCATTTAAAAAATAAACATAGGTAGACCCAGGTTGTCAGCAGGTGGTTGGTACAGCCGTGAAGAAAGTGTGAAAGCTGTGGATTGAAGACATTGAAATAGCTCCTTCAGTGATTTATGTACAAAGGACACTGAGCAGCTGGCCTGGAGTAGGGCTTGGTTTTAGAGCATGTTTAAATTGAAGCATTATAGTGAGCACATGCATATTTAAATTTTCATCTTCTAAAGAGAAAAAAACCACCCAACAAACAACAAAACCCAAAATGAATTAAGGGAGTTAATTAGTAGAGGTAGTTAGAATGATAACTTTCGGGGATGGAGGAAGTTCGATTTTTGGGTTGCTTTCCATGTAACACCTGAGAAACAGAGCCAGCCTGAACAGTTTTGAGTGGTTAGCAAAATTTTTCTTGCCCACCGTTCAAATTACTTGCTCACAAAAATGAATGGCTTGGTTGGGTATCTGTGCTTCTGGAAATAAAACGATTCCATACACTTGAAAAATAGACTTTTTTAAATTAAGAATTTGTCCTTGTGGTTTTTCTGAGACAACTTTTTATCATAGTCTTGAAAGCTACAACAAACTAATCACATGTAGGTTTTTCTAGACACGTGCTGGTGGTGATAAGAGTCTGGGTGAGCAGTCCTGCACTTCAGGGTTGGAGCTTCTGTCTTGATTTCCATCAGAGCTCCCAGAGTATGCTGCTCTCAGCCCATCCACCTTCACAGCCAGACACGCAGAAGTTTAAAGATACTCAGCATTGCCACCAAGATGTGAGCTTTGACATGGGGTGGTTCTCCATGCATATGTAGATAGGGAGCTGTTCGAACCAAACAGAGATCTGGTATCTGTATTTCTATACACCTACTCTAAGCTGTGAGACTGGAGGTTAGTGGAGGAAAGAAAACAGGAGCCAGAGAAATAGGGTGGGATTGAGAATGAAGGAATTAAGAAGTGAGGGGGAGGACTTTGCTATGGCATCAACTGTAAGCAGCTGGGCTGATTGCAGACTCCTGTGGAAATCAAAAAAATTCGCTTTAGAAGGTCAGGAGAGGCAGAGGCAGGGAGAAGCTGAATTGGGGAGGGTTATTTCCCATTGTATGGGAATGGGGAGTATCACATGGAAGCATCTGTTGGTTTTAAACAGGGGGAAGTGTGTTTTCACACAACATACAGTGAGGTTACCGAACTTGCTGCCAGGAGTTGTAGGCCCAAACAGGCAAATGGTTTCAAAAGACAGTTCATACTAGATGCATCTATTTGGGACTATTAATTGCAAAGATACATCTGCAGTCCTTGGCTCAGAAAGCCTCTAACCCGTGGGTTGCTGGGGCAGTGTGCAAGGGAGAGTTTATTCCTTGTGCTCTTACCCTGAGTGTTTCCTGCTGGGTGTTGCTGGAGATGTAGTAGTAGCTTAGACAGACCTTTGGGCTGACCAGAACTACTGTGTTTTTCCATTTTCATTTAGGGTTTTCATACTTTGGTGCTGGACTTTGTTTTACAAATGCCTCTGACAAGTGGAAAAATAACAGTTGAGAGAACCTCTCATGTGAATCAGACCTTCTGCTCTGTTTCTTGATCTTCTTGTGATGCTTCCTCAGCAGAGGCAACCTGACCATCTGAAATTCATGAGATGAATGTACTTCAGGTTATGAAGGACTTCTCAGTGAATTTTGTTCAGGAAAACTCTTGGGGATTTTCCTGTCCTTGACTCTCCTTTAGGGCTGTGATGCCATTTATTGCCATAAAGTGCCCTGACCTATTTTATTTCTCTCGGTTTTTCCCAAGATTTGGCTGACAGAGGGTGGAAAAGATAATTAGATTCTTAGATAATTCAAATGCTACGTGCTGTATCAGCCGCACCTCTTCTGATGGCTGATAAGAGACAAGTGAACACAGTTCCTTGCAAGACGAGGATGCATTTGTTTGGATGGCACAAACACGTAACCGCATGACTGTGTGGCTGATGAACAGGTGTTATACAATACAGGGACAATTCCAGCACTTCCATTAATTTGTTCCATCAGCATGCCTGAAACCTGCTTTGGAGTGACTATCTTGATTTGATAGTTCAATCTCTTTGCCTTTCAATCCCTGACTCTTCTTTTCAAGTTCCTAATAGCTGAGAAAATTGAGGAGGAAGTGTTGTTTACTGAGTGCCTGGACTTCATTTTTCTACACATAACAATTAAGAAATGAGTAAGCTGGCAGACAGGACCTTCTTGTGGGACCCAGTGTGCACCAAATGTTTTCCTTCAATGCAAGTTGAGCTATTTCTCAAACCATGCTTGTCCCGTGCTAATGCAGTTAGAGGGCAATTGGAACTAGAAAGGTGAGCTGGCTAAAAGGAAAAAAAAAACCCAAAACCCAACCTGCAAATGCTTGTGTGTCCTTTACCAAGCCCACATCTAGAATGGTATCCTACAGCAGGCAGATACTATAGCAGCTTGCTCTCACGAAGTACATGCTTTCCTGTCTTTAGGTTGAACTTAGTTGTGGTATCTGTACTGCACAACCTGCTCGCCTTTAACTGTTTCCTGAGGTCCTTCCCACCGCACCAGCTTGGATGGTCCCTCTGCGGAAAGGCTCTTCCTACGCTGTTCCCAAGTGCTGGCTATAGAGCCTGAATGTCAGAAGACATTATACCCACTACCAACACGGTAAAACAGAAACAGAAATTCCCAAAAGGTGCTGATGGCTGAAGGAATTCTGTTTTCTCAGTGTTAAACACAAGGAAGTTAATTTTATCATTCCATACAAAAGTGAATGAAAGTATGTCCGTGTACCACATGCAGAGTCTGGACATGCGCTTTCCTAACCCACTGTGCAAGCACAGCAGTAACACGATCCTGTGACCAAGGACTGTATTATTTGCCCAGGTTTTGTAGATCATCTTTAATTTCTTACTTACTGATATCCTAGCTGTTTGCACTCAACTGCTTAACTCCTGAATTTCCCACTCAGGCTTTGGGTATCTGTATGGTTCGTGGTGCTGCAGGAGTGGGTGCTGGAATGCCGTCTGTGGACAAATGAACAGTTAACAATGTGCTCCAGAATTCAGCCCTCGTTTTAGGCTGGTGAAGCAGGGATAAATTTTCTCATGCCTGCCTTTTCCAGTGCTCAGCCTGCCCCTTTCTCACATTTCCAAATGGATAGCCTATGCGTTCATGCACAGTCACCATGCTGTGTTTTCCTTCAGGTTTGTGCCTCAAGTTTTACCTCACCTTTCACATGTTTGAAGCCACAGTCCTTAAAAGTGGTGATGACAAGGCTACTGGGAAAACACAGCCCTTGGAGACATCAAATTCCGTTTATTCTTCAAGTCACTTGAAATAGGAGCTAAATGATATGCCTGGTTTTAGAAAGCAGCAGTATTCTATCTGATCTTGTCCTTCCAGTGGAAAGAAAGACAAGGGTTTGATAATCTGTATGGCAGTACAGTGGTAAACTTGGAGTGATTTAGACCATTAATGGAAAGTACTTTAACTTTGATTTCTTAACAGTGTGTCAGATGAAAGGAGAATCTTAGCCTGTCTAATTTCCCATTGCTGCTGGCTTGCATAGCATCTGCCTAAAATGAAAAGGCAGCGCGCAGAACCCAGTGTGCAAAAGTAGCAGGCTGCTCATGTGGCCAGGTCGTTAACTTCCTTCCCTCCATTTCTCCATCTCACGTCTTGCTGCTGTCCATTGTTAATTATTCTGGCTGTGGGCTCATTAAGAAGCCCTGAAAGCCAAGCATTTTTCCAGGCACAAGTCATTTGTGCCGAGATGTTTGTTTTTCCCGTGGCCAGCTAGTGTCTAGCCTCCTGCTGTTCTGCCTTTTACTTGTACACTCCCTCATTTCTCTTTTCACAGGCTAAGGGTATTCTCCCTAAACTCTGCCCTGTTTGTTGCTGTAAAGTACACGTAGGAGGTCGCGGACTATATTGTCAGGCTATGCTATAACTTGTTTTCTTTTGAAGTACAGTTGGATTTGGTGTCATAAGAGGTGAGGCTCTTTAAGCATGATAGGATGAAGGGTCCTGCTCAAGATATGATGAGGCAAGTGCGTATTGTGACTTGAGCAGGGGTCCTGGGTCTTCATCCTAGGTTGAGCCTGCTAGTTCCTGAATTCTTCTATGGTGTGGCTTTACGATACTGTCATACCATCCTTCCCTGCCTCCCCCCAATGTCTCTGTGAAGGAGTATTTGCCCATATCCAACATTGGGCTGATGTGAAGCTGGTTACTTCTCCGCAGGTTTTTAACCATTCTTTAAAGGCACTATGAAAGTGCACCATTGTTATTTTGCTGAAGAAGTAGTTTGATGAGGCTCTTAATTCAAAATAAGGTGGTAGCACCCTGAAAGATCTTGTCCCATCCTTCCCCTTCCTCCTCCCATGGGCCGACATAAATGTTTGGGTGGGCATGCGCTTGATAGGGCAGCAGATCTGGATTAAAATGGGCAGCTTGTGTTAGCACAAGGCAGAGCATGGTGTGGAGGTGGGAGTGAGCTGCTGGGAACATGAGGAGGGCAGGGCACGTTTTTTCAATGGTGGTGCCAGTTGATCTGGGATTAAAGCGTTGATGAAACTCAGAATGAAGCTTTGGCCACGTCTGTGTTACCTGACATTAGAACCAAAGCTTTTAAAGATTCACGCCTACTTTCTTTACAAGAACTGTCCCTTTAGGCTAGATAGAGCTACAGGAAAAAGCGGTCACTGGTTCAGGAAAACATGGTGGTAGTTCTGCTGAGAAGCCATGTCTCCTTTTCTTATGCCAGCAGACACCAAGGGTCTGAAGCAACATGGTTTGCTCTTCTAGTGTGAAGGGTAGAGCTGTTGCCTGGAGGTATGAATGAGCCTTCTGGTATCAGTGTGAGGCCCTGCTGCTGTCATCTGCGGACTTCCAACCATACTATGGCTTGCTTTGCATATCTGAACACACCTTGGGCTGTGCCGTTTATGTTTAATTGTAGGAGAATGCTGCTTTAATAAAAGGAGGCACTTGTACATGTTAAGTCTTCTGAGATAGACTAAGAACACTGAATGCTAAACCCCCTGCTTTCATTGCAAATTTATGCTGTTCTGTACCGCAGACGCTGACAGACGGTCTGGACCTGTTTAACTATGCAGCAAAGTGTGAAGCCTCTCTGGGTCAGGGGAGGAAGTTTGTCCCACGTGCCTAATCTAGAGGTCATTTCAGAGTTTCAATTATCTATTAAAATTGTGTCCTCAAAACATGCAAACACAGAAATGATATGTTCAGTCCATAAATGCTAGCTCTTATGAGCCACACTCACCACATCTTTCCTCAGAACTTGGTATATATGCCTTGCATTGGATTTGGTGTGAAAGGTATTTGTGGCATCCTTTCTATAGAAAACTAGGCCAGCTCATAAATCTTGCTTTATTTTTCTAACATCTTCTATGCTGGCCTTGCAACATGGTTATAAAAATATACCAGCCTGGTGCATATGGTTATCCTGGACAGGGAGGATAGGCTTGGGTTAAAGGTACTATATGGAGATACAGAAGCAGCTACCTTCTCTGTGACCTTGAAGTCATTTAATGTGATTGCCTTTCCAGAAGGTGTTAATGCCTAGCAAAATGGAGTCACATCACGGTGGAAGCTGCTTGTGCCTCTGTAGTACAAATAATTAATAATGATCTTGCCCTAACCCCTTGCTGGGATGATTAATATTGCAGGATTAGTGGCAGTAGGGCCAATGGTTTAACACTACTGGGGTATGATTTTGTGTAGTTCAGTTTTGTGTTTTTTTTTTTTTTAAAATCTTCTATTTTGAGCTCTATCTGAAGAACTCCTAAGGATACCACTGTGTTGGTTGATGCATAAAAAGAGGCCTGAACCATAGCTTGGATAACGAACTTAAAATTTAATGAAAGTTAATATTAAAATCTGCACAGTGTAGAACTCCTGATCTATCAGTTTGGTATTATCCCAACGTTAGCAATTTGGGTAGATTTTAGTGAAATGGTTCCTTCCAGCTGATAGCAGCTTAGATGATCCTTGTGGTCAAAACGACTTGAGAAATTCTCCTCCTTCCTCCAAAGTTACTTGAAAAACTAAAGAAACTCTTGCAGCTAAAGGAGGAAAGAAGTCACTCTTCAAGACCTAAGTATTTACCAGAGATTATAAGAAAATTGTGTTTTATTGGACCTGATCTCTGTGCTCCACTAAGTTCAAGAGGATTTGTCTGAAGCCTATAGCGATAACTGAGCAAGAGATAACTGATAAAGGAAAACTCATTATTAGTCAGTGGCACTGGCCATAATGAAAGCTAGTCAAGAGACAGATTTTGTCACACAGGTAACATCACTACTTTGAATTCAGTCTCTGAAAGTTCAAACATGAGGGAAAAAGAATGTCTTTGACTTAAAAAAACCCAACAAACAATAAACCCTTAGAAGTCTGGTCAGATTCCTAGGGATTTGTTAACAGGAAGGTCAGTTTGTCTCTCTTTTTTTTTAATTACTATTATTTTTTATTTTGATATATTCTCATACAAAGCAGAATGATTCAGCATTTCAGAACTCCATTCTTCAATATTTTTTTCCTGACTCATCTTGGAGAAGTTTACTGATAAACACCACCTTTTTCTCAGAATATTAACAACATGTTTTCTAATAATAATTTCTGATTAGCAGATGATGGCACCAACAGCAACAAAAATAGGAAATGATGGTACAAAGTAGTACTGGTTTTTGGGGTTTTTTTGACAGAGGGGCTGGCAAGAAGCCATGAGCAGAGTCCATTGCATCTCTTTGACCAGTGTTTTACATCTTACGCATGAAACCTGCATGGCAGGCAGACGACAAGCCCTCCAGAGTTTTTTTGTTCTTGACCCACACAGCTGCCTGTCCATATCCCACATCCAGTCTCAAGTAACACTGGTGACTGCCTGAAACTGTGCAGATGCTCTATCTCTTGAGCTTGTGCAATGTCTCTGACAGCCTGGTCGGGGAGGGAGGCGACTCACTCAGCATTCTTGCTCCCAGACAGTGGGTAGCACTGATGCTGTTGCTTCTCTGCAGCTGCAAGAGGTGACTTGCTGTCTGATTACCTGTCTCGTCCCCTGCACTAGCTCAAGACTTTGCAACTTGAGGCTCAACAGATTTTAAGGCTGACCTTGCCCAGATGAGTCATCTCTTTGATGTGTATACACTATTGATGGGAGAGAAAGGAGGCAGGGATGCTTGTTGGCTGCGATACAAGATTGTTTTCCTCTCCCCTGTCTCTGCATCAGGTGGAGGCATCTTTTCCTCCCAAGCCTCTGCATTGCCTGCAAGTTGGAAAACTAACTGGGATCACATACTGAGGAAGGGTTTGTATTCCCCCCACCCCCTGCAAAATGTAAAACATTCAGAACGTCTCTGACAAGTATGAAATTGGTGCAGGAGCTACTTCATTTGTTTGGTTCACTGCTATCCACCTGTCTCCCATTCCTTTGGCTGTTATTTTATGATCATTTTCTTGTGTGTACTGTGATTGGAAGAAATCTCCATTTGTTGTTAAATCTCTTTCAGATTTGTTTAAAATGCTTGTCTGTCATGGTTTTGTCTCTTGTCTAATCTCAGAGATATGCTTTCCTCTTTCTTCTACCACCCCTTGCCAAACACTTTGCACCATACAAAGGTACCTAGGTGCAAAGGTAGACTAGTAGTATACTCTAGACCTGTTCAGCATGGACTGAATGATATCAGACAGTGAAGAGATGCAATGCTGTATGCTTTTATTTTGTTTAATTTAAAAAAGGAAAGAAGCCTTAGCTAGAACACTTTCCTATGAATAGATGGCCATTAGCTCTTGGAGCATTGTAATTACCAGAGAGAACTCCTAAATATCTGAAAGATATTTTTAATTTTTTGGGGGATGAAAACAAATTACATAAGAATTGAAATCCTTGATTTAGAAATGTAGCTTCCACAGTAGTCCTGCTGAATGGCTGTGCATTGCCCTCCCTACTTCTCTGAAATAAGTCCTGCCAGCGCTGCTGCGTCACTGGTAGTGTGGACTCTCAGCTCTGTTCAGGTATAGTGGCTCTGGCCTGACAGTTGGCTCCCAGGGATTACTCCCTTCCTTTTCCTTTTCTAGGCTGAAGTGGTCAATGTTTGCCACCTTGTTTGAGAACAGGCACTTTCCCAGCTGCAGCAGCTGTTCGTACAGAATCTGCATCCCTCTTAGGTTATTTGAGCAGCTGGACAGAGGATTTTGGAGCTGCCCCTGCTGGGTTTACTTAAGTTTCTGAGAGTAATTTCTGTTGAATCCATCCTTGAATTAGATCAGCTCAGGCAGTGTTATTGAGCAATTTTTACTTGGGACCAGTACAGCAGAAAGGAAAGGTGTGTGTATGTGTGTGGGAAGATGTTTTCATGCCTGTAAATAATAATCTCAAACCCTTCTTTCTTTCCTCTCCCCTTACTCCCAAAGATCGTTCCTGCATGTTTTACTCATGAGATGAGGTTTCCTTTGCAAGTTAGGTGCCAATTTGAGCTTCACTCGGATTTACAAAAAGGTGGTTGAAGTGCTGGGGGAGGGAGCTCCTTTTGAGCATCTGCCCTTGCCTGCAGGGTATCCCTGTGAAGAACTGCTGGTTCTTAAATGCCTTGAGAAAGGGCAGGGGGATAGGTTGCTGGAAGAGTTTTCTTTCCCAGGGGGACCCCTGAGGAATTTTGCTTGCACTTGTAGCCACTTTTGCGGTGAGTACAAACGCATCTCGCTCTGCGCTTCTTGGAACTGGGGCTCGCTCACCACTTACATCTCAAATAGTGCTGCTGTGTGTTTTTGTGTACCCCTCCTGACTCCACAGTCCTGTGGTTGTGGTGGATTTTTGGCCACCTGTGGTTTGAAGCTGAGTTGCTGAGGACTCTGTGTGTGTGTATAGGAATAGCGGATTAGAAAATGAGAGGCTCAGACAGCTTCCTGAAAGTGTGGGAGTACAGGCCAGAGAAAGGAAGAGAGATCTTTTTGAAGCTATATTAATGCTTTACATGGACAAGAATAGCAGACAGAGCATATCGACAGAGCAGTCTGAGGATAAATGTGGCCGTGTAGCAAAGCGCTAGTGCTGTAAAAATCGCTGCTGTCCACCAGTGAAACAAATTCTTCCAGCACAAGTACAGTTTTACCAGTATGGCTGGGTGCACAGTGGGTATGTCTGCTGGCATGGTTAGGCTACTCAGAGCTGATGGGCATCAGCAAGTCTGCACGCATCTGTAGTGTACATGCAGCCCTTCTAAAAATTACAGAGGAGGTGAGGGGGACAACTCAGGTCACATCTTGTGACATATTCTGCCCCTGGGAGGAGAGGCAAGATAGCCGGCTGTTCTCCTATTGCAGATCTATAATGTGTAAGGTTCATGCCAGGTATTGGTGCATTGGTGCTTGGATTCTTCCCTCAGCTCGTATAAGGTACTTCCTGAGAAGGTTTAAACTCTGTGCCTTAAAGCCTGTAGTGCTGGGTATTGGGCATGTAATGGATTGATGTGAACAGTGGGACTTGCTTCCAGTCATTGTAGCAACCAGTGCCCTAACTTGCAAGGCTTCATTTACCTTGCTCTGCTTCTGAGTTGCCTTCTCAAAGAGTGTTCCTGCCCTTTTCTCATCTGCAGCTTACAGCTCACGGTTGTTCCTCAAAAGGTGTTAAAATACTAATGGGTCAAACTCTGGTTTTTTTCTGTATTACCCTTTCCCAAGACTAAGCCTTCTTGCCCCTTTGCATCCTTATCTCCTGGATGGCCCAGCAATACTCTGTAGTCTGCTTGAGTGAGCTCCTGCTCCTTTGTGATGAAGCACATGTTTCTGTGTAACGCCGTAACAAAACTGTCTTTGCATATGATGCAGTCAGAGGGGGGCAGCCCTTCCTTACCCCTTAAATACCCAAGTAACAGCTGAATAGACAGAGGTCCACCAGCTTTTTCCTCCAGATTGTTTGGAAAATACCTTGACTTCTGGTCAGGCTCTAAGGGAAGCAATCCACTGGGCAGTAACTAGGCCTTAGGTGGTCCTTGTGGAGCAAGGCCCAGCTTTTGTTTCATGTTTCAGCTACTGCTTCCAAGGCTTTACAAAGCAAATCAGTGTAATTGTCTCTGTTTTTTGAATGAGGAAACTGAGGCAGAGAGGAGCAGTGGTGAAAAGGGAACAGCTTATTTGGCATCTGCCATCCTAAGATAGGAATAGCAACCTGTTTTGTTCTAGTGCTTTGGGCACTTGTTCAACAACACATTTTAAGCACATGCTTAATGATAAGCATGGCAATAGCTCCCTTACCGTTCCTTCTTTTCAGAGCATCATGAACACTACTGCTCACTGAACCTGAACTGCAGGGCTGTTTCCACTTAGGCCAAACCATTAGCATCACCCAAGCTGTCAGCCAGAAGAAAGCTGTATTTGCTGGTGTAAAGGATGTCAACATCTGCCTGTAGAACCTGTCTTATCATTAAGGATGCAGGAGATGGAGCAGAGAGTCATCTTTACAGTGAGGAAGTGTTACCAGTTGGGTCACAGGAGTTGGAGGCAAACAAACTTGTCATGACAGTTGGATCTTGAATGGAGTTGACTTCAAAAGAAACCTCCAGGTGGGCTCAGAACAGTCCCACAGAGGCAGCACAGGGTCACCAAGCAAACACTTTCATACGACACTGCAGTGACCCCTGTTAGTCATGCCTTGAGCATTTAAATGATGTAGTGCCTCTGTTTAAAAAATAACAACCTAAAATAACAACAAACCCCAAACCAAACGAGTGATGACTGTTCTAATACATCCGCTTGCCTGTCTTCAAAGAGAGCTGCAGTCTTCACAGTGGTCCTGGCATAAAATGTTTCATGATTATGCTAAGAGGCAGACTTAGGTCAGCATTGGAAGCTGCTTTAATGAACCCCAAGTTTTGACAGACAACCTAGCTTTTGTAAGAGCAGCAATTTATTGTTGCCAAGAAAATTACCTTTTCCAGGATCTCAACTCATGAGCTGTTTGCAGGGTGGTGGGATTACAGCGCTTAGAAAGTGTTACAACTCCATTTGCTGCTTGAGTTCTTCTCATATATCATGTGAGACACTGTTCATTTTTTTTCCTGTGTAGGCCAACCTCAGTTCAGTATATCCCTCTGGGCATCTTGGGGTCTTTGCCACTGATTTCAGAAGGATATGATTCAGAACTTTCACCTGGGTTGGATTTTCTCAGTGAGATTGTTTATGAGAGAACGAGTTTCAGGATCTTGTCTCAGGAATTTCTGTACTTTTGTTTCTTTCCATCTATAGATTCAGGATTTTTTTGAGTGTTACAATCTTAGCATCAGGTTTTAATCCATTCCGATTAGAACCAATGGGAGTTTCCATTACTAATTGCCACTGACATAAATTCCAGCTCATAAATTTGGGATCAAAATGTATGTTGTGTATGTTATATATTGCACTTAATGTAGCATGTAGCAGTAATATATATCATAATGTTATGTGCAGTCCATGCTGTTGCCTGTTACATTTACTTTTAAGTAGTGTTATTTTCTAAAATTAGAGACTACTGTATCCTCTCTAAAGAGTTAATCTGAAGTGGATTTTTTGTCCAATCCTGCAGACAGCTGGATTTTGTTATGGGTGACTCTTTGAGCTCCCTGTGTGCTCCTTGTCTGTGCCTCAGTATCCCCTGCATTTAAGAAAAAATAAAATTAAAAAAAAAATGCTGCTCTATTGCCGTGTAGTGCTGGGAGGCTTTAATTGTGCTGCTGTCTGTATAGCATACAGCAATCCTGAAACATCTTGTTCCACAGTACGTAAGCATGAGCTACTAGCAATGATGGACTGATGTTGTCTGTGATGTCTGAAACTTGTAGAAGGATTAAAGGGAGTGAACTGATGTCTAAAGATGAGTGAAAGGGGAAAGATAAGACTGATACATGGCAGGAGAAGAGAACTTGGTCACTGCCATAAAGTTACTACCAAATTGGGAAGCATTGGGTTAGCATCTAATTCCATAGCCAGAAGGGTTAAGAATTATTTGAGTAACATCTACATAGTGAATTGTTAAATTATTTATTAAAAGGTTAAATTAAATTTATTAAATGGTTAGTAGAAAGCTAGAGCCGTAATCCGAAGGCATATTTTCTCATTTTTCTCTTTTGTTTTGGTAGATGGAACTGATGGTTCAGAAAGGGATTGGTCATCTCTGCAACATCTCAGAAGGTCAGGATTAGCAACTAACAGAGCCCAGCTGAAGAAAGAGAAAGGAACAGACTCCTCCTCTTAGAAACTTGCAATTTGTCATGCAAATTGAGGGGAGGCACATATACCAATTTTGAAACTTGTCCTTAGCTCACCCAGGTAATTGCCATACATGAGATTCGCATCAAAAATTTTGCTAAACTCCCATAACCAAGTTAGCAGAATTGTGCAAAACTTCTGTGATCTAAAGTTTTGTGATCTAGGCCTGGGTCCTGTAACCATCTACTGAGATTTTCTGGAACTGCCTTAGTTTTGGCCAAATACAGGTTGAGCATCTTGATGGTTTGAGGGTGAAATAATTGAAAACTTCTATGCTTACGGTGATGATCATGGCTAAAAGACTAAAACAACAGCTCTTGATATGAACATTCCCAAATTTGGAAGTCTGAAATCCCCATCTGGTTAGAATTTTTAGTTGGAAAGATTTTATCCCTGAAAAAAAAAAAAAAAATCACTGATGCTTAAACTTAAACAACCACAAAATAAATCCCTCAGGAAAGATGAAACATCGTATGAAGTGAATTTTTTTGCAAGGAATTGATTGCAGTGCTTGTCACCTTGATGTCCTTAATTCACACTACTAATTTCATATTGCTCAAGTTAAAAAAGGGGACGGTAAATTAAAGCAAGGTGTATATTATGGTTGAACATACTTTGAGACTTTCTCTTTGACTGCTTTTCAGTGAGAAAGTTAAGGGTTAATAATTTTCTCTGTCTGCTCTTGATGTATTGATGTAGTCTTCACACACCAAGGACACAGTTCTACAAATGCACGTGGGTCCCACTGGGTTTGGTGGGATTACTCATGTGTCTGAATGCCTGCAGGCTTGCTGCTCAGTTTTATGTGATTTTTTTTTTTTTTTTTTAGAATCCTTTTTAAAAATACACAGGAATTAAGCAATTTCCTTTACACAGTGCCTCAGCCAAAGCCCACTGAAGTCACTGGGAAGACTCCCACTGGTTTTTAGCTGGCATTTGGATCTATCCCGTATTCCTTATGGCCTAGTCTACTGGGTGTGTGTGTGGGGCTGTATAACCATCTTACTTCTAGAATGGCTATCCTGCTGTAATTTGGTTACCATGGAATAGATTGCCCACGTTACTAGCAGCATAATTATTCTGGAACAAAAATACTTTGATTCCTGCATTTTGTCCGTATGGGGAGCTACTGTGGAATAAAAATCAGGCAATGGCTTCACCTGCAATAGCTGTGCTACTTGGTTGCTTTCTGTAGGCAAAGTATTTTAAACAGAGGTGAACGGCAGTAATGTGAATCTCTTTTTACATCAGCGCAGCCTGTCTGCTGTGAATTTTTGCCGAGTTGTAGTTATCCTAGTTTATAAAACAAAACACCTAAACCCCCAAAACCCAAGTGTAGACAAGCCCTTACTATGGACTCCAGCCAAACTCTCGATCCCGGAATCAGATCTGTGTAGGTGGACCTCCGTGCCTATGACTTCAGTGGGACTCTCTGTATGTGCCGATACCCACTTATGCAGATCTGATGGCAGGATTGTGGCCCCACACTAGTAACAGAGCACAAGTGTTGCCCTTTGTTTAGGGATAAGCGCACGGGAATGTGTGATGTGACCCAAGCAGTTCAAAACATTGGAAGTATGCTATCTTTGAGATCCCTGAGCAAAGCTACTCACTCTTACATTTTAATGGGAGCCTTATTTATGGAGATGTTGATAAGCAATCTGGAGGAAAAGCTTTATCTGTCATTGCCTTTTTGCACTAGTACAGATGAAGCAAAACACTCAGTAAATTAACTCTTTTTGCAATGTGTGTATGGATCCTATGAATGGACTTGGAGGAGACTCCAAGGCTGAGATTTTACAGTTTCCACGTTTGGTGTCTGAACCCATGGATCTGACAAGATGTGTAGGCCCAGGCATCTTAGGCTCATTTTCAAAGCTGCTACATTACTCTTGTCTATTTAGCTGTCCCTTTAACACCCTGACTTTTCTATTAATTTGAGTACTTGCTAATACACTGCACATACACAATATTAATTCCAGACATTTCATGAAACAGTTTTTAGAAATTCACCCACATGATGATGTGTTAACTTTAAAGCATCCACTTCAGAAATAAAGCAGGAGTTTAAAAAAGGGGTTAAAGAGACACTTAGTCAGTCCCTTTCTTTGTAGTATATAAATTCATGCACAAATATGGAATTTGCAGGAGGACATGAGTGAATGCTTCTTTACCTTTTTTTTTTTAATTAACCACATACTTTGGATGTGGTGCATGTTCTTATATCAGTGTAGCATGTTTGTTACATAGAAAGAGAATTGGTATTAAGTGGCATTTCCCATGAAAAATATCAGAAGAAATGATTTTTCCTTTGTAATGAGAAAAAAGTTTTTATATCCATTTTCAGAAGAAATAAATTTTTCCATAAATATAAGGACTTGTTTTGTTAACCACAAACACAAAATCAGCCACTTCTCTGTGTTACTTCCGATCTTGAGATCTCTGCTGTGAATGTCTGTCCTAAAAACTGTTGAGTGTCCTCAGCTCTCATCAGTTGAAATAGATACAGAAGCTTATCAGCATGTCACTGAATTGGACTAGGAGAAATTGGGTTGAAGACCTGGTCACACATGATGTTCTGGCTGCAGTTAATCCAGACTGAAGAGGTGCTGTCTCAAGTATTTATCACCATATTATTTGTCCCTTCCACCTCCAACCCACCTGCCTACAAAAGGCTCTTAACTGGGTTGCCTCTATAGTTGATTCCTAATCCAATTCTATCAAAATTACCTGTTTGGGTTTCTGGGTTTTTTCCACTAGTGTATTCTAGATAGCAGATTTATTTTCTTATTTTTAGTTAGAAAGTTGTCAGTTTCTTTAAGTGGTGAAATTGGGAAGTTGAGATTGCTGTTTCAGTGGGATTTACCTCCCACTGGTCCTGGGGTCTGTTGTGGTTTCCTGAGCCAGATTTTTCCTGTATCTGAAGCCTATTTTGTTAGTGGCATCTACATATTGAGGTAAAGATGTTGATTAAAAAGCAAAGAAGCTAAGACTGCAAACTAATTCTGTTTTAAAAATAGCGGAGAATCTATTTTTCCATTATAGGGAAATATGGAAAGCAGATGGTAGGAATTTTTGGCAGTGGGAGTTACTTTATTTGTTGGTGGAAAAGGGCTTGTTCTGGAGAGCGTACAGGGGGAGGGGGACTTGATTCGCATACTCCAGTGCTGTGGAGCCATCCCAGATGCATCTTGACCTACACTGCAGCCAAAACTTAAAGTGGTTCAGTGAGGCTGCCTAGATGAGGTGTGCTGGGCAGCAGCCTGCCTTCTTGGGTCAGGCTTGTCTAAGCAAAAGCCAGCCCAGACCTCGCTCTCTGTGGAGCCTCCATCTCTTTGTACTTCCTTCAGAAGCAGTGGCCCCTTCACTGTGTGGCTCCTTGGGCTGCAGCACCTTGGAGCAGTGACTGTCCCTGCTGCAGGCTGGGAGCATACCCCCTCTTCCCAAACACACCCGCCATGCTTGGTCATGCAGGGGTGATGGTGAGAGGGAGCTGGGCCACTTTCCTTGGCTCTGCTGGCCAGAGAGGCGAATTTGGAAATAAGTTTCGCTTGTTAGTGTGCTAATAAGGTGGGTGTAAGATGTGGGTCTCCTTTGAAAGGCACCACATGGAGGAGAAGGCAATGCTGCTGACATGATGCATTGTGACTGGCTGTGTGTGTGTGCCTGAAAATCTGCCCAGGACTGTCAAAACCTAATTGATATAAAAGGGATATTTTGCTGAGAGCCCTCACTTTCTCAGAGCCATAGAGGAAAGGAAAGCATGCAGGCTGAAGCCAGTGTAACAAGCACAGGTGCCAGTTGTCCTTCCATTGGCTGGGCATGCGGGGCACTTCCATGTGCCCGGCCTTGTCCCACCCTGGGCCTTGCTGGGGCAGCAGTGCTGTGTCTCAGCATTTCTAGTGCAGGCTTTGCCCTGTGGCAGAGTCCCCTTGTTCTGTGGGTAGGTGGGGACAAAGATACTCCTCTCCCTCATAGCCTAAACTGTCTACAAACTTACTTACCGCTGGCACATGGCTCATTTTTTGCTCTACAGCTGAGCTGCCATTCCTGTCTGCCTGTAGGTTGGGTTTCAGGTTCAGGTAATTGAAATTATCCCCCAGCAGCTTTAATCAGCAGGTAGTTCGTTGCCACGATGCATTTTGTGATCCCAGCATTGCTTAGCCTGACCTGCTAGCTTGATTGGGCAGAGTTACTGCTCAGGGTGGGGAGGTCTTCCCTTTAAACCCAGGCTCCTCTGCCTTTCCAGCTATTATGCATGTATTCTGTATGTTAATGTTCATCACCCTCTATCACGAGCCTTGAAACATCTGCTCAGCTCAGTTTTTGTCTCCCTGCTAGCTAGTGAGGAAGTGACTGTGCTTTCCAAAAGGGGCAGGGGAAGGAAGGGAGGAAAAGAGCTAAAGCGAACGGGCTTGTGAGCCTGGTGGTGCAAAGCGTCCCTTCTTTCAGGCCCTCTCTTTTGTACTAAATTTAACTGTAGTTGAGAATGAGCAGGCTTGCGCTCGGCAGCAGCATGTAGTCTGTAAACCGTCTCTGTTTCCTGCTGATTTCATGTTTTGCTAGGAAGGACACAGCACAGGACTTGAGATAGGATTAAGCAATGAGCATGGGCGTTAGTGGAATGGCCGTAGTGAGAGACAGGCTTGTTCTCTCTCTCTCAGCTCTGTCCAAAGGGAGGTGACCTATCATGTAACAACAGGCTTTTCCTTCAGTGCTGGAGCTGTTCTCTTGTGCCACAGTTTATTTGCCTCCCAAAGTTGCCTGGCACTGAACATTTATTAAGGGCTCCATGATCAGATGTTTGCGGTTTGACAGAAGCAGCTGACACTGGTTTAAAAGCAGATATGTTGTAATATTTCCTCCATAGAGCCACTGATGAGAAACTTTGGACAACACTTACTTGACAAAATTCTGCTTTGACATAGTTGAGAGAGGCAGGAGATTTCTCCCATGGCTTTTCATTACAAATGATGTCACCAGGAGAGCAGTGTCTTTTGCGTCTTGAGAATCTGTCTGCCCCTGCTGCTAATTCCTCACCTGAAATCTTAACTTACCATGGGTGACATTAGGCACACTTCAGTAGCAGCAAGCTGTGAAAGGAAGTGTGAACAGCTATGCCCATGGTAAGGAGATTAAGAAGAGTCAAAGTTTATTTAATCTATGGTTCAAGTACTTTTAAAGGGATGAAACCATTTCCAAGTTGTCTGGAAGCCTGTTTTCTGCATGAAACTTGAAGAAAATGAGGCCAAAGTTCAGGTAGGCTTCAGGAGTTTACAGTGGTGGAGGAGATCTGTTGCATCAGTGTAAGTAAAATTTAACTGAAGAAATAATTTCTTTTTTTTTCTCCCCTGTAATGTTTCCCGCCCCTCCCTCCATTGGCTTCAGAGGTCTTTGAATAAAGATTTCTATTTCCAAATTCTAGCTGAATGACAGCAATGAAACAGTGTATAACATCTACTGTTTTTACAGTCATCCTTAAAGTGCTCATATATCACATGGAATAATGAGGTATGAATTTTTTTTATATAGACCTGAAGTTTTCTGAAGACTGAGATGGCATTTTGGCCAAAGTTTGTATAGGTGCAGCAGAGAATCATAACCTCAAGTGCAGTGCAAGAGCAAAGGGGATCCCTATAGCCTTACCCCTTTTGCTCTCAAAGATCAGTCAGGCCCTGCTCCTCAGGCATCAAAGCTTATTCAGGCTTTTGCTGTCTACACCAGGGTGGCAAATAATATTTAGCATGGACAACAGCAGCCTTATGTATACATTTAGAAAGTAGGCCCGGCACTCTGGGTGCTGATGATTTATGTACTCTTGGCCTAGATTTGGTGTCAGTATGTGTAAGTGAACAAAGCTTCCTCCCCTCCCCCCGCTCTCTGAAACAATGGTCTCTGAAATTGATAGAAGAAGGTACAAAAAAAAAGATAGGAAATGGTCATGTGGATGCTAATGTTCTTTAATGATACAAATTGCCTGTGTAAATCTGTGTCCTTGCACCTAGGGTTACCCTCATCTCTGTACAAATTGTCTGCCAGGAGTTTAGGAATATTCTGTGGATATGAAGAAGGGGGAGGTAGATATTTTAAATGAATATGTAATATGTGAAAACACCAATTGTATCACTTGTGCTAGATTTTTTTGAGTTGAGGAGTGTGGTGTGGGGTTTTGTTGTTGTTGTTTTTGAATAGTGCTGTAAATTGTATGCCTTAAATAGCATCCTTTAGTAGAAAAAACCCCGAACATCTTGAAAGATTGACCACTAAAGGTTGTCCTTACTGCTCTGGCAGTACACCTTGTAACTCCAGTTTCCCCACTACTCTCTCTCCTGTTTATATGCACATCCTTACCTCCGCTAGAGTGTTGCTTTCTCCTGGAGCTTAAGTGGTTCAAACTCCTTGTCGACAAAACTCAAGTTACGAAAACAGTAGAGAGTGAGCAATCCTAGTTACATTAACTCTGCAGCTGCTGATGCAGCCACTGTGTGTAGCTAATCAAATGCCTCTTGTTTAACCTGAGGGTCACTTTTGCTTGGGTTTGAGCCCCCACCAGCTTCAGGTAAGCCCCTGGACTTGGCTCTGGAGCGGATAGAGAGCAATCATGCATTTCTTTCTGCCTAGTCTGCTTCGGAATTGTAACTCCTGGTGGCAGGGTGGTAAGGAATGGCAATTAAATCCCCGCAATTGTTTACTAAACGCTGAGCTTTGACACAACAGGAATTTGTGGTCCAGTATAAATTGAAATGAAGAGATTACAATTGACTCCCATTAACTAACACAGCTGTAAATTTACTAGCCAACTTTTGCTTCAGGATGCTTCGGGTGACTTTCCTCAGCTGATACACCACTTTTGAGACTTATGGCATGTTGTATGTTTGGTGCAGGATCTGTGTAGTGTCTGTTTTCTTGCATACTGAGATAAGTTAGTTTGAATTAATACAGGACAAAAAACCCCTCTAGATGACTCTAGCATAGCAATGAGTTTTATTGCAAGATTAGCATTGTGTCTCTATAAAGAATGGAGGACCCTTTGTCTAAGTAATGTTTCAGCTGGTGTTAATGGATCCACACTGACCAAAAGAAATCTCCCAATTTTGGTTTAATCAGAAAGACTAATTTTGCTAGGGTGTGAGGGTGGAATAAAATGGTTTTCTTTTAGAAAAAAAAGACTGCTTTCTTTGTATTAATTAGGCACCTATGGGTATTCTGAATAGTGAACACACACATACTTTGACTGTTTTCTAGGACTTGCTGAGGTATTTGGATTTGCAGTTGTTGTGTCTGAAGTCAGCACATCTAGTGCCCTTAGAACTTTGTTTTTCCATAGATGGGGGAAAAAACCTCACTATCTTTAATAAAAAAGATGCCTATGCTTTTTCTGACTTTCATAGCTTTTGTAGTTAAACCTTGAAGGTAAGAGCCTTTGCTGCTTCTACAGACCAGGGAACTCATGGTGTTTCCTCCCACTCACTCTCATGGGTGTCTTGTTTCCTCTCCATCCTCATCAGCGAGATCAGATTCTTTTCTGTGTTCTCTGCTATATCTGAGGCTGTCAATGTTTCCCATTTTTCTTTTCTCCCATGCGCTAGAGAATTTGTGCCCCTAAATTCTCACCTGTCTCTTAGTAACAGGCTTCCTCATTCTCTCCTCAAACTAGGAGCCCTGCGTACATCTAATAATCATTTTTGTTGTGCCAAGGGTGCTATATGCATCTCCCAACAGGGTTGATGCATTTTTTTCAGCTGTTCTGTAATTACAGGCTTAGCAATGGCAAGGGGTATTGTCATGCTGCAATGTATCACAGGCTATGTCACCAGCTAGCTGTTGCAAGTAACAGGAGCGGGTAGTTCTGCTTACTAAAGATACCAGTATCTCCATTTCCCACTTTTGCAATTGCCAATGTTCAGCAAAACCTGTAGTTCCCTGTGTCAGTAGGAATGTGCATGCTTGCTCACAGATTTTTTTTTTTTTTTAAGATCAGTTCATGCAACAGCAAAGATTAGCACCTTGCATTTACTTTTACACCCTTGCAGGTTGGGATGAGTTCCAGCACAGGTTCCTGATTATTACTATAAATTTTGACATTAAGGTTAAAGTTGCAATGGCAATATGTAATGATAGGCATATATAACAACAGTGTATCTGTGCACATGTGCACATGTGTTGAAAGGTAGCAGAGCTTTGCCTGAGAGCCTGTCCACTCTTCCACCTACTTCAGCTAATCCAACAAAAAGTTTTAGGTTTCTGTACAAGCCAGGCTACTCTGCTTTTAAATGTGTTAGTAGCTTTAGCATTTCCAATCTGGATCATTGTGTTTTTATTGCTAGGATTCCAGTCTGGATGGGAATAGGAAGAGGAGAAGCTTTTTGGGGTAAATAAATAGTTTTCTGTCACAGCTCACAAAGTTATGTAATTTTAGCACTAGATTAGCAGGCAGGTTGTGGTTGCTGGTTGCATGATGAATGCAGGTTGTTGTGTGGATATCGTCCCATTGTGCATACAGCGTGCACGGTTCTGTCCAATTCAGATTGGATTCTACTGGTGCGAAGAACCACACTTGCCATCAGTGGGATGTCTGTATGTCTAAGCCTGAAAGCAGCTTGAGGATGCATGCTGTAGAGGAGGAGTCTGTGTAGGATGGCTGCATTATGCCTGTGAAGTCTGATCCACACAAGTTATAAGCATACAGGCTGTTACGAGGGCTCCTTCTCACACTGCTATGTGATTATGTATGTAGATATTCCTATTGAACCCCTCCATGGTGGGCATGGAGGGAGCTGGGGCAGCTCAGACAGCTTACAGCTATAGGGGATGGTGTTTCTGTGGGGCTTGCAGTGTTGGGAGGGCTGGCTGTTCTCATTTAAGATGATTATAAGGGCCCCCAAACAGCTGACTTTCTGGTGTAACTGGAACCTGGTGAATGATTTTTTTTTTTGCTTGCAGGTGTGTAAGCAGTGGTGCCCATTCACTTGTTGTGCAGTGAGCTTGTAAATCCCTCATAAATTGTTTGTAAATCGCTTTGGGATCCTTCTGGCTGACAGGCAGATCCTGTATAAGCTCATCACCCAGCCCTGCTGAGGCAGCCCTGCAAAGCCCAAGCCTTTGGGAGCAAAACCAGTTGCCAAAGCAGCAGGTGTGTCAGTTGAAAGTGGCCCATGAGGAGCAGCTGTAAGCTCGAACTTTGCCCATTTATTTGCTCAAGGTTTTATCTCATCCTTTATTATACAGCTCAGTGAAAATGAATATTTACTGTGTCAGTTAAACTGGGGCCATCTGAGTGGCAGGCTCCGTGTGTGCTAGGTGGCCTCACGGGTGAGAGAGCAGAGCGATACGCAAGTGTCGGAGGGGAAGGCCGTGCTTTCTGTGCCATCGGAGAAGATAGGGACACCTGAGTAAACAGTGGGCACCCGGGGCTGTGTGGGTAGGATGACTGGTTTGGTACACTGGATTGATTTTTTTTTTTCTGTTTTTTTTTTCTTGTTTTTTTTTTCTCACGTCCATAGCATTTTCATTCTGTGGGGAAATTCTGACATTAAAGCAAGACAAGAGCACTCTGAATGGAAAGCTAAACTTGCACGTTATTTTTCATTTTGCTTCAGGATTTTGGATGTGAATAGCAAAATTAATATTGAAACAGAAATTTCTTTTTAATCGAAGACCAAATGTTCCACTTGGAAAGTTTAGCAGCACAGTGCGCTGCTAGGCTTGAGATAAGTTATTCTGAAAAAAACCCCAACAAACCTCAACCTTTAAAAAAACCACCCTATGTAGTAATTGAAAGGACTATTTTTGGTGCAATGTTTTGATTTTTAGCAAGATTGTGTATATTGAGGGAAATGTTTACGATAAAATTTGTTACCACTTCTGATCTTTGGATCTCTGGCAGCGGTCTTACAGCCAGGCAGTTGCGATTGATTAATTATTTTTTGTTTAATGCGTTGTAGGAGGATAAAGCAGCATAATTTTCTAGGATTAGGAACTGTTTGGTGTTGGAGGTAAGGCATCCATACCCACATACAGTAGCCCAGCCTGGTTGGGAATTAGGCATGTGTACATGGGGGAATGGCATGACCTAATCTGCAGGGAGCCAGGTGGATGCTCAGAAGACCGGCTCTCTGTCCCTGGCTCTGGCTGACCTTCAGCAGTTCATTTGACTGTTCTGTGCCTCAGTTTCTCTTTTTATCTGCCGCATAACTTACCTATTTAGATGTTAAACAATTTGAAATGGGACTGCCTCTCACTATTCAAAACTGCTGTACTTCGACACAATCTTAATAATAAACATAAACAACTGTGATCTTTGGATATTCAAAATAAATTTAGGAAGATTCTGGTTAATTTTTGATTTTTCAGCTGCATTACCAAGAGTTGATCTTTGGACCTATATAATCAAACTTTTTCCTTACTTGCTTTCTGTTATTCTGCCTTTCGAAGGACTTTGTGGAAAAGAAAGCAGCATAAAAATCACACAACCGGTTTGGCAGGTCCTGCATAAACAGGAGAAATGCCAGGAAAAGTCTAACGTCTTTGTTGCCAGCTTTAAAAAAATCCAGTTAATTTTCCCCTAACAAAAACCTCAGCCATCGCTATGTATGAGCAGGACTGTGGGGAAAGGCATGTGGTAGATGGGGCTGGGGGATGCTTGCTAGAAGGGACATGTGTGTTCTCAAATGCTGGGAATGTTCCTATTCTTGGGCAATTGTCCCAGTCACCTTCTTGGCTGTAGGAACAGAAGAAGTGTTTTGTCATGCTTCTTGTAAGCAGGTTTGTGGTGGTTGGGTTTTTTTGGTTTGTTTTTTTCTTCCCCCGTCTCCTCTGACAGTCTCACAGCTCAGCTCAAGTGTTAAAACACACCCTGCTTGATTAGACAGGGGTGATTGATGCCCCCCTGTTTTGCTTTGCCTGTGCCAGCAGAAAGCTGTGCTAGTTTTTAAGGCCGTTTAGCCGTGAGTTGGGTTGGGTAAGGAGACCTGCCTTCCTAACTGGATCTGTGCCGTTGCGTAACTGTGGGAAGGGTTGGAGTGCCTCTGTCCTGATTCTTGTGGCAGAGGAGGGACGTGTTTCTGGAATGGATTCACAGCTTGCTTCTGATGCAGGCCATCTCTGCTACCACTTGTGAGTCCAAAGATTTCAGTCAATGCTTTGACAAGGAGGAGCATTAAAAATCAGAAGTGCTCATGGGGAGGGTATTTAAAATCAATGCTAAAATGCAAAGTGAAATGATGCCCTCTCAGAGCTTTTGCGCAATGTCCATGTCATTTTCCTTCTTTTGTAGTTCACACTTCTGTTTCCGGAGCAGCAACATAATCCCAGAAACACGGCCATGCAGTTAGAGGGTCAAACTGGTTTTGAGGCAGTTTGCTGCTCCTTCCTGCACTTCTGTTCCTAATTGTAAAATAGGATTCAAAAAGATCCTTCCTCTGGCGCTTCTCTATCTTGAATAATTTTGGCTTTGAGCTCTTCAGGGCTGTCCTCTGCTCAGTGTTTCTGTGGTGCCTTGGACAATGGCCCCATGGTTCAGTTTGCCTCTGAGTGCTATCACTATATAAATGTCAAGTCCTAACAGTTGGGTTCAGATCCTGATAGAGTTCTTAGGAGCGAATATTATTTTCTCAGGTGTCAATGTAGGTCTTTGCTCAGCCCCTGTGCTCCTGATGGGCTAACCACCTAACCTACGTAAGTTTTGGTCACTCTACTTGTAAAGGTAAGTGTAACAATGCTTCTCTTCACTGCAGGAAGGTGGTAAAGGTATTATAGGACATATTTAAAGAGTGTAATACTGAGGACCATGGACAGGCCTTCAGATTGAGTCAAAACAGGCCCAGGACTAGCACTTTTTCTTAAAGATGGCTGCAATTTACACCATTTCAGCTGGCTCAGTTCCCAAGCTTGTCACTAATGTAGTGAGGCAATATTTGCAGCTCATAAGCAGCCTTATGGTAAGGGTGGAGTGGCTCTCAGTACAGTGTCCGTTCAGTTGTGAACCAGCAATGCTTAGCTGTGAAAACAAGCCAAAGATAACCAGAGTGAAACTTCAGCGCTTCTCTTCTGCCAGGAGCAACATCATAACCAGTGCTTTGGGATTATGAGCTAAAACAAAATAATAATTTGAGGAAGAACAAAAAGCGATGCGAAGGTTGAAAGGAACAATTAAAACAATTGGGAACTTAACAAACAGGAAAAGCTATGGCAGAAGGAGAGCAGCTAAACTGAGATTTTTGTGCATAGCCATCCCAGGACTTGACAGACATGTGGGCTCAGCATTGTGCACTGTTGGCACAACCAAGGCAATGAGGGCTGCGGTAATGCCACAACTTGTTTTGGAGAGCCAGTAGCAGTCTGGGAACAGACTTCTGTCCTCACCATTTTTCTTCAAACCTCTTCTGTGGAGCTTGTTTTTTCCTGTGCTTTGTGATGTGGCATCTGCCGCCCAGCCCTGTACAGCAGCCTTGTTATGCCCTGTGTACAGGGGGTGATCCACTTCTTGTTCCCCTTCTGAGTGCTGGGAGTGCCGCTGGAATTTCCAGAGTGAAGGAATAAGGGCTGTGTGGGATGCACCCTGTCACATGGACAGGTTGTACCTGGAAGGCATCTCTTGTTTTCAGAGCAGTTGGGAAAGGATTGCTAATAGCTCTCCTTACACAACAGAATATCCACCCGCTTAGTTCATTACTTATTAGCTCCAGGCAGGGACATTGCAGATTTTTTAATGGTAATGGCCAAATCATTAGAGTGCAGCATTAATGGAGGAGAAAGCATTTCATAAAGAGCCATCACTCGACCCTGTCATTGTCCATGGAATACAGACCATGTTGTCGAATTCAGGCTCTGCTCTCCTTCTGTCACTTACCCCTTCTTAAAAGGGTGGGTTGCTCTGGAGCTTCATCTTTTTTTCAAACACATGCGAAAGCTCATCTTTTCTTCTTTTGAATCAGATATGCTGTACCATGCCCAGCTGTTTCTGTATGAACATATTTAAAAAGTCTCCTTAAAGTTCTACCAATCCCAATGGTTCTGTGCTGGAAGGACCATGTTTTAGAGGAAATAAAAGATTTTGCTGTGCCTCAAGCTATCTTCCAGGTGATTTGTTTACTTTTTCTAAGTAATATTTTGTGTCTAATGCATTGATGAGCAAAAAGTTCAGTTTCTTCTAGTTTGTATTCTCATACCCATAGACTGCTGACTGGAAAGACCTTCTAAAAGCTGATAAATAGTAGCTTGTTAAATAAATTGAAAAAAAAAAAAATCCGATTCTTCTACAGGTTGACCTGCCTGCAGATTTTATTTCTTTTGATGTAACTCAGCTTTCTTCAGTGGTCTTCCATTGCATCTTAATGTTTTAATCACAGCTTCTTATTAGCTCATCCTTCTACAATATGTCTTCCAGATTATCTTCCCTTTCCTCTGTTTTTATTTCCTTTTGGCTGTTGGGCTGTATCTGTCATATCTCTTTCTGTCTCTGTAGTTCCTTTATTCCTTCCTTATAAGCTAGACCTTCTGACTCCTGTAAAACTTGTCTGTCTTGCATATATAGGTGTCTGTGTATCTATGATGCAGAATGAAGAGCCTGCAAATGTGCAGGATGCAATATTCTAAGTGAAATCCTACCAGCTTTTTTTTATATACTCTTTGTCAGCTAGAGTTTCCTTTTTTAGTCACACTGATCTCATGTTGTTCATGTTAAAGTAAGTGGCTGGAGTAGGTGAAAGATAGTGGGAGAGGAAGATTGTAATTTGATGTTTCTTCCATATCCAGTTTCTGTACAGTAGGCAAGGTCAGTGCAAGTATGGTCCTTTTTAGGAACTCCTTCTGCATTTAATATGCTGGGAGTCAAATAATCTGAATCCTTCTGATATTTTATAATGACAAACATCCATCGCTGCTTGTTTCTGGACTAGCTTACTAAGACAGTCTTAGAGAATGGGTATTTTATTTGGCTGTCTTTAGCTGTGGATTCTGTTCAGTTTTTCTGAGCACCCAAATGGATCTGCCCATTTTTTCACCAGCAGCCTTTATTGTAGCTACCCTCTTCCTGGGCTGGCCTAGATTACCTCTGGAAATTTCCTTTACCTACTTAGAGGTGTTACTGAACAAAGGAATAAGCACACTCCCTGCCATGCTGTGTATGCTGGGTTACTTTTGCACCACTTGAACCTTTAGGAGCAGCAACTGTAAGGTGTAGGTTTAAACCTTGCCACAGCACCCCCATGTTTCTCTGTCTATTTGGTATGTCCTTTTTCATGGAAAGTCTGGCAGAAGTCTAAAGTGTGATGAAATGCTGTCATGAAAATGCGGTGGTGCTGTGTATGCCAATAGAGTTTTGTTTTGCTGGTGGAGGAAAGTTGTAAAGATGTCAGCCTTGCAGGGTTAAACTGTTGTTTCACAGGATAATGAGTAGGTACACCATTTCTCTGGTCTGAAATGGTCTTCCAATGCCAGAACCCAAGCCTGCAATCAGGGTTGTCTTCTCAGTGCCTCCAGCAGTGGACTTTTCTTTGTAGAGGGGAGACATTCTCATGCTTACCAGGGCAGGTAACTACGTGATCAAACATAAGCAACTTTTTTTCAGTTTGTTATAGTAGCTGATTTTTGGGTGTGCCTATATTTTCAAATGATAACAGATATAAGATAATTAAGGCATATCATGATGCAATTTGTTTCCAAACAGGCATATATACACACTGTTCACCCTCAGGTTCAAACTGATTTCATGTAGATAAGGAGAGAGAGTAAACTTAAGTGACTGAACTAGAGAAGATAAAGATTGAGACCTATATGTGGACTTTACTTCCACTAATGTAAATCAGGACCAGAGTCATTGTTTTAAAAAAATCGGTGGAGAATTTTGCAGGTATAGATGAGAGCAGAGTCCAGCTGTGTAATGGGACCAAGAAGGGTCATTTCTTGTATTTTCAAATGGTATTTTTAAAATCTGTATTTCACAGTGTTGTAGCTTCTCAGGAATTTTGTTTCCATCAGTGGCTGTGGATTAAAAGAAGCTATGACTTTTATGTGAGTTACTCTCCCATGATTTTTCCACTACTTAACCGATGGGCATGTAGATAATCCATGGTGGTGAATGAGTTGACCTCATCCATGTGACAGTTCTGACCTGTGGTTCATGCTATGGGAATATTTGATATCCCCTGTTGTGAAGGATCCTGTTCACAGTAATTGTAGCTCAGTAAAAATGTTCAGAAAACAACACTCATCCCTTGTAGAAAGACCAGAAGTTATGCTTGTCCTGGAAATGTGTTTGAATACATAGTAGCATTGCAGCTTGCCAGTATGTTGACAGCTCCATGTCCCAACGGACTGAAAACGCTTGTGTTGCCATGCCAGTCCTGAGATGCTGCAGAGTAGCTCCAGGATTCTCCTTTCCCACAACACGTGAGAGGGCAGCTCCCTGTACGCTATGTTTCCCCTTAGTTTTCCCATCTCAGTTTCACGGACTCCAGAAATTTTGCACTGAAATGACTGCATGACTCCAGTCATGGGTGTTCAGGGTGTGAACTCCCATGCATACAGGCAGGGTTGTACAACCACCATATGTTAACAGAGATCAGGCTCCGTAGCACTCCCTGTTTTAGAAAAGAGAACGTGAAAAAGATGCAGTGAAATACCTCTGACGCGCAGATATCCAAGCCTGGAAAGTCTTTCTGTATTGCCCTCCCTGCCTCCCTGCTGCTTCCTCACTGGCCACAGTACTTCAAAGCCTTATGTGGTTTTTTTTTCCTAGCTGTGCAATAAACTATCTCTTTTAGCCTTCTGTGGTGCTTTGTGTCAAGTGAGTGTGCTAACAAAATCATGATGTAGGTGCAAAAGCGGTTGCCCTGTGGATCAGAGCGGTGGTCCACCTTTCTCCTTAAACAGAGGTCAGTAGCAAGTTCTTTAAAGGAATGTTGCAGTGACAACACCATAATGTAAATTTTGGAGTTGCATGTGGAAAGGAGCTGGGGGCAGATAGTTTCTTAACATAAGGCAGTTGAATCCATGCTTGACTTATGCCTTGAAGTAGTAGGTCAGGTGGGCTAGGTCCCAGCTTTACTGCCTCTTCTTAGAGCCTCGCTGCAGAAGGGTGGGTGGAAGAGTCCCCCACTTCAAATTGATAAGGCTTTACTCTTGTTTTGGAGTACAACAATTCCACTTCCAAATTCTGAACCGGAATCTGCCTCCCATATATATTTTGTGCTGCCTAGCTGGGATATCTATGGATAACATTCTTTATTATTAATATAAATGACTAATCCTTTCTTGAATCTTAAGCTCCTTGCTTTAGTATTATCTTGTAGTTTTACCTGATGTTATCTTCCCACAACCTGTTTCTACTCTCTATTCCCCCATATTATCAGTGATCTCAGCAAATAAATACTTCTTGAGCATGTGGTACAGCTAGTTTTTTGCTACATTTATATTTGCTAATTTGAGATATTTTGCAGTGCTTAGACAATAATGCAACCATTTCATGGCATTTTCAACAACAGCGCTGACCTCCACAAGCTGCCTTTTCACAACACTTGAGTGCATCGATATTGCTGTCTGTACGGTTTTAATTTAATTAGAATAGTGGCTGTAATCATTTTGGGACAAGCATGAACTTCCCACTCTCTCCTATCCCCTTCCCTTTCATGATGAACTGTTGCACCTCTGTGGGTTTTTTTTATTTTCTTGAGTAAGGATTGAGATGTGAGAGGGTAGCCATCTCTTTGCCCCTCTGCCAGGAGGTTTGTCAGAGGCAGGCTGAAAGGAGGAGGCAGAGAGGAACTGAACTTCACAAAATCACTAAGGTCACTGAGACAATCTCTGCTCTCTGTGAGCAGGAAATGAGATGTTAATCTTTTCCCAGTGCTGCTTTGCATAAGGTCCATTCCAGAGAGCTGTGTTTGTTTTAATTTCTCTAATTACTGATAGTGTGCTGATTATGCTGCTATAGAGTTGACGTGAATTGCTATATTAATGGGATCAAAAATGAGGAGAAGTCTGCCATGGAAATTAAGAAGACGACAGCAACTGGGGGAAGGGAGGGAAGTGGAGAGTTTAATTCATACCCTGGTACTGCAGAGCTCTACTTTGCTTTTTCTGGAGCCTGATCCTTTGTCCCTGGCAGAAGTTGGAGTATGCAAGCTGTAACATCGACCAAAATCCCAAAAATGTTTTACTTGTGTACCTGGTGCCATACAGTCCCTTCGGGGCTCCGATTTTCCCCCTCCTCCCTATGTTAGACCCTGTAACTCATACTAATCTCTTGGACTTTTGTATCCAGCTGTAGTGTTGCATACAAAACACCGGTGAACACTGTGTATGTCTTCCTCCCTTTCCTCTTTCCCTCACTTGCTTCCCTAATGATTAACTTGCATCTTCTGCTGTCACCTCCCATGCCACTCTGTAGCTGGTTTGCTGGTGTTACCCTGCTGACTACCCAGACCTGTGTGGCCTTCTGAATCTTTCCTGCAAGCACGTCATTCCCTCCCAACAACCCTCTTCTCTAAGGCCATTTTTTCCCCTCTACCTTACCCAAGGCACCTACTCCTAAGAGGATCCACGGGAGCAAAACCAGACACACGCACACCCCCAGACTCTCCCCCAGCTCCTGGTCCCTTGGCTTGTCTTTCCACTTTCCCTGCCTCAGTGTGCTTGCTGAAAGAGATAGCGGCTCTGATCCTGTGTCCTTGAAGAAGTGAACATGCTCCATGATTTAGGGCATATGGTGTTGCGTCCAGAAACACTAGCTTGCACAGTCCTGAGAGCTACAACCATACGTTTCAAAGCTAGATTTGCACAAGCCAAGGGCATGTTACTCAGGGGTTTTAAAGCCTGGGGCTTCTCCAGAAATCTGAGGGCACCAGAACATCTGCAGACCTGCTAGCGCTGCCCTCTCTGAGCACACATCCCACAGGTGAGGAGTTGGAGCAGGGTGATGGGTGATACCCAGGGAGCTGGAAGCTTCCCTTAGAGCAGCATCCTGCTACCACTGTCCTGTGAGTAAGCAAGGACAGCCTGTGAGGACAGGACAGGTAACTTTCTCTTCCTTTTTACTTCTAACTGATGGCTTCCCACTAGTTAGCGCAGCCCAAATTGCTGTATCTCCACCTTGCAGTAACGCCTGCTTCTCTGGGGAGCAGGAGGAGTCTGGGCTGTTCGGAGAAGTGAAGATGAACTGCAAACGCTACAAGGCAGGCGTGGAGTGGCACGTGTACACCAGCAGCCTGAGGGACGAGCATGTGTTAGCTTTCATTCTCAGTTAACTTCGCCCTGTGTAGTATCATTCCATGCAATACAGGAGTAGGTTTTTACGCAGTGATAAGAGTCAGCTGCCTTTTATGTCCAACGCAGTGTATCTGCAGACCACTTTGGCTTTTTGTTTTCCCAGAAACTGCTGTATGAGTAATGCATTTCTTTGCTTTATCAATTAAAAAAAATCATTTTAGTATACCATCTTATCCAACTACTGAAGTAGTCATGTAATTGGAACAACATGGGAGCTTGCTTAGCATGCTTTCTTACATATTTTAATTTCTGCAAAAACATGTATGCCCTTTGTGCCTGCCATCTGAGTGGAGCTAGTAAAGGGACAAAAAGACTATCAGACTACAAGCTGGAGAACATTCATGATGAAGGCTGCTGCTTTGGAGTTTAGAAGGGTGTAATTTTAGCAAAAGCATGAAGCTATTTTTACTTGGCAGTCTCACTCATACTCAACTATTAGACTTTTTTTAAAAGGTGACTACAAATTTAATTTTGCAATTTTGAAAATTTTAAAATTATTGTTATTATTTTAGCAATAGGAATTATTTGTGTTCCTGACAGAATTTTCTAACTGTTCAGATAGATGTCGTCTGTGAAGGATCTACCCCACTTCTTCAATCTAAAATCAGTGTGTGCTTTGATGGCTTTGGGATTCTAGTCAGCTAGACTAGATAGTCATGATCAATATAGCTTTTAAGTTACCTTCCTTTTGTATACAGGATGGTTCAATCTAAGGTTTTCTCAGCACCTGAGTATTTAGTTTTTTGTACTTTTCTAGTACAAAGAGGACAAAACCATAGCTTGTCTTGATTCTTAACCATGTATTTCAATCTGTCTCTGCTAGATCGAGCAGGTAAAAGCATGCCCGCCTCAGGCGTGTGTGGTTGTCTAGGTGGCACTGTTGGAGCACCAGCCACTACGAGAGTTAACCCCAAGGAGGGTCTCTGCCAAGGTTGACTTAATGCATCTCTTCAATTATTGTAGTCAAGGTGAAATTTCATGGTGAAACTTTCCTGATTGACTGTGAGCTGAGGAAATCTTTCAAAAATAATGACAGCAAGCAATACGCCAACTGTTTTAGCCATCTCCCTGTGACTACTGACAAAATACTAGGGAGTTGCTATTTTGAAGTTGCGTGTAGATGGCAGTTGTTTGGGGCTGAGCGTTTGGTCACTTGTGAGTTTAAATGTTCATAGAGTTCCATGGCAGGCAGCGAATCTGGAATGTGGCAATGCCAAGCTTTTTCCTAGCACTCGTCACCAATAATCTCAAAGGACCACACCAAATATGTATTGATTTAGTCCCTTTTACCAGCAGACTAAGCTGCGGCAAGGCTGTTTGCTCAAGTACGCACAAGGTTCATCCTGGTTCTACTACCAGCACTACCTATCCTTTCTCCCAAGCTGCTGCTTGAACAACCTTACCATTGAACAATCCATTCTTGGCCTTAATGCAAAGGGAAATATTAAACTGACTGGTTAGGAAACTCTTTCAGAAAAAATCCTAGTAACGGAGTATCTGGTTGTCCGACCTTAGAAGCACGGTATACTGGACATGTTTTTGTTTGATGGATCCCATAAAGAAAAGCACTAGGCAGTTCTGGAGTTGTGAAGATTAAACCAAATCTGTTCTCAGTAGAGTGAGCACAACAGGTACCTCCTGGAAGCGTGACTCTAAAAAGCCTCAAAAAGCCTGAAGGAGAAAATGTGACCTGGTGCATTCACACATCTGTGTAGGCCAGTAGTTGCATGTGGCTGAAGCACAGAGCTACAGTAGGTTGCAGAACTGGACTGATGTTTGCAGTTTGCTTCCAACCATATTACTGACTCATGCTGCAAACAGGGATGAAGCTCATTTTTCCAGAAGCCCAGTGCCTTGACCTCCCTGTGCCACTACCATTCTGCACCTTTTGGAAATCTGACCGGGACAGTTACAAGGGCTGCTCTTTCAGGATGCACTTGTTAAATGGATTGCCCTTGAGAGGCACACACTGTCCTTTTTCAAGACAGCATAACTCTGAAATTACTTAGCTCATTTGAGCTTTGCTCTTTCTGTAACTCAGGTTGTCTGTATATCTAATAAAAAGAAAAAGACTTACCTAATGGCTGTAAATTGCTTTCATATTTGGGTTAAAGGTGCTGGAAAAGAATGCAGGATTAGTAAGAGAGGGCATTGCAAAGGCACTAGTAAGAGTCAGAT
Organism: Grus americana; assembly: GCF_028858705.1. NCBI lineage: Eukaryota > Metazoa > Chordata > Aves > Gruiformes > Gruidae > Grus > Grus americana. The sequence continues at coordinate 80,375,990 of NC_072852.1, forward strand.
AGCTAACTCCCCTTTGTGCCTTGTAAAATGTGTTCTGCAAATATTACCGATTTGCACGTTACTGTGGACATCCAAGGTGTGTGGAAAAAATAACTCTGCACTTCCACAACTTCTTTTTGGTTTTTACAGTCCTGTTCTTATGAATACTAGGAAACAATGAATCAAATGTATTTATTTATAACTGTAAATCTCAATGCAACTGGCTTGGTATAAATCACGTTACTGTATGCCTTTAGGAGGTTGATCAGTGCAGAGAGAAAGGCAGCAGGTACTGGAAGCATAATGTCTTAGTTTGATACAGCACCTCCTGGGTGTTGAGGGAAGTGCACAGGGTTCTGGATTTAATTTCGTCTTCTGCTTGCACTTTCCTCCTGCTGTTGACCAGTGAGAAGGCTCTTTGAAGTCACTTAGCACTTGTCTTTGCAGTGATGATTCAGTATTTCTGTGAGCATGAAACTGGACCTGAGGTTGGGCTGCATCCCACCTTCTTTGGGAGAGGGGAAAAGGACTTCAGCCCTCCCATCTATCTCCTCTAGTGCCTGTTTGCAGAGGCAGGCATCTGTGTGGCCATGTTTCAGAAGTGTTCCTCTTTTTATAAATATCTCATTCAATAAGCAAAATGAGCAGCTGCAGTGTGGTTCGATTATCTGAGCTGTGGATCGCAGCAGGAAACGCTAGGAAGTAGCTGGTCTTGTTGCAAATCGCTGGTATATGTGCCAGTGGTGAGAAGCTGCAAATGGGCAGCGAGACTGCAGAACGGGCACAGAGAGCTGCACCTTGTGGGAACGTGAAGCGTAGAGTCAGCTGTGTCAGGTCAGGGAAGGAGTTGCAAAGCAGAATAATGTTTTGTAGCTCCATATGTGTGTCTTTCACCGTGTCTCAGTGAACATCCCTGTTTGTTAACTAAGAAAAGCTAAATTCATATGAGGTAATGGATTGCTGTTGCCTGGACAGTGATGAGTAGAAGGAAACCAAGTGCACACAGTAAGATGTTAAAAGGCTTTGTGGGAGACTGGAACATAAGATTGAACAATTTCTGGTTAAAAAGTACTGAGCTGAAAGCCACGGATGCTGTACTCGCAGAAATAACATAGTGGTGGTGGAGTGAATCAGGCGTGTCTTCCCACTCCGTCTAAACCCAGAATAGTTAGAATAGTTTATTCTCCACATGCTGTCAGTCTTCTCTGACATGACTGTCAGCAGTGGTGGCTATAGGATAATGGTGGGACTCCAGATGTTGAGGCGAAACTTCTGGTTCTGTGTGGGCTCCTGAGCAGCAAGCTGATAGCAGCACCTTGGGCCAGAATGGGCTGGGCTTGCTTTGAAGTGGTGGCTGAGAGATGCAAGACTTTCTAGGTGCTCTGTGCCCCGTTTCTTTTTGGACATGTCACCTAGTTTGCCTGAAGAATTTTCTGCTTTGATATATTTAGCTATTTACTCATGTTGTACAAACCTCTCCTTCCCTTTGCTGGCAGTGAGGGTGCTAATGTTATGTTCTGCAGGTGCCTCTATCAGCCTCAGTCTAGTTCCCTGCCGCACGGCCGTGATAATGTTGTGGTTCATAATGGAAGTAATTACCTTCTCTTGCTCTGGCACCAAGTTTTTTTCCGTTTGCCAGACATTGGGGTCAGGGTGGGGAGCTGCACATGTACTCTCCTGCAAATGCTCAGAAATGAAGGTAGCTCCTTTTGCTTCTGTATGTATGTGGATGTAAATCCACGCTGTTTGCACTGCCATCATTAAATGTCAGCAGCACGGTTTTGGGGAATAACATGCATTGCCTTCCAGGAAGCATATGATAATAATTTTTTTATGCTCCTGTAAAATTGTGGCTATGTTTATTTACAAAGGGTATAATTTGTGCTGTGATTGGAGTACAGGCTTAGAATATGGCAGAATTTTCCCATCAGATCAGATGAAATTTCAGTCTTAAATTTCTTCGCAGATGTTTTCAGAAATAAAAATCAAACAGTGACAATTATGAAACTAATGCAAGATTCACAAATTGCCCTTTAACTTTATTTGACTGTCCTTACGTGGCTGCTTTCTGTATGCTGGCTGACTTATTTGGTTGCAAATTAAACTACTTCAAAGAAAGTGCTAGTAACTAGTTTAGGCAAGAAAAAGAAAAGTAATGTAGTACTTTTACTTATGATGGTAAATAGAGTAGTTTTTAGTGATAGAGTATGTTTTTCTGCAGCAAAGACAAAACTAATTGCTTAATGTCTTTAAAATGCTAGGAAGGAGTAAAGTCTTAAATAATAAATGTGCTCAGATCATGACTGATTTGTTAGCATAAGATTGAGTGGTTTTGGCACTTTCTGTAATGGTACTCGTGCATGTATCATGGACTTGCTGTCAGATTTTCGCCGACATAAAACCCTCAGTCTCCCCACTTGTGTGTCACTTCCCTTTCCTCCCTTGGCAAATTTCTGATAAGACCCTTGGAAACTTCATGAACATTTTGAAAACTAAACCCGTCCTCCTAAAAGCTGTTTGGCCCCTGGCAGCAGCGCCAGGCAGCACATTGCCCGTGTAGTGCTCACCCGCAGGCGGACAGGCTGCGAGCTCCGTGGCTCCCTGGGCACCCGGGTGCATCGCTAGTGCTGCTCGCCCCCACGACACGCGCACACTTCCTTCCTTCCACCCACTTCCCCCTCCCCTGCCTTGGTTTCACACCTCTGTTCCAAAGTTCACGTTGTCCTCTGTCTTTCTCTCCCCCCCCCCCCTTTCTTTTTAACAGCAGGAGAGAATTTCATACACACCTCCAGTGAGCCCAGTACCAAATTACACTTCCTCGTCACCACTACATGTCCCAGTGCCTCGAGCGATCAGGATGGAGGAAGACACGATCAGACTGCCAGCACACCTGCGTGAGTGTTAACATGGAGGCTTCTTATGTTCTTAGATTGAGGAGGGTGCGGGGCGGGGTGCGGAGGTGTTTTCTGTTTTTATGGAAGAGAGTGGGGAAGCCCCCTGGCTTTAGGCTTTTTTTTTTTTTTTTTTTTTTTAAAAAAGCTGTAGCCGGTTTGATTTTTCTATATGTTCTTTTTAACCAAAGGAAATTACTCTTTAAATACAGTATATTATCCCACCCACCCCCATCCCCTGCACTCCCTGCCAAGGATTTGGCTTATTTCTCATGACAGGGACAAATGTGGAAGTTTTATTTTGACAGGAAGTGCTATGTTTCCTTCCATGGTATAGGAATTGCTCAGCGATGTGCTGCAACACAAGGTCAGAGTTTCACAAACTGTAGCAAGTGGAGTGCATTTGTGCTATGGGTATTTTTCAGGTTGTTACAGGTCTCAATATTAAATGCTTCTGGTGTCCAGGCTCTCTACTACAGAGTGTGTGTGCTGACAGAGACAGTGGGAAAGGAGGAAGAGCAAGCTTAGCTGTGCACAAAAGGATGCTGCAAAGGAGGAAGGGCATATCACTGACGTTAGAACAAAAAGGAGCTGGGGGCAAGGTGAGAGCCAGGCGCTTCCTTGCTGAGATGATTTAATGTTTGAGGAATAGGAAAGGCCAAGGGCTGTTGGCCAATGAGAAGTGAATTAGTGAGACAGGATGGGGACAAGGAAGAGTGGAATTTTCCTTTTTGGAGGGGAAACAGTTCTGATGTAAAATGAGCAGTTTTAAGTAAACTTTTGTCAGGTGTTACATTCCTGGGGTACTTGAGCAACAATGAGCAACAGGGCCAGGAACAAATGTAACTTTGTGTGTTGCCATCTGACAAATGGGTTTGGGATTTCAGAGGGGGGGCGGAAAAGTCCATGTTTATCAAGACGTTCTCATTCCTGTCCTCAGCTGTCTTCCAGGCACACTCCTTTTCTGGATGCAAACTGTGCTCCCAGCGCTTCTGTAATCCCGTGCTCGCTCCCTTGCTGGCCACCGAGTTGCTCTGCCCCAAGGTCACTCGTTGCCCGTGCTGTGTTCTGCACAGTCCTGGTTTTGCCTGCTGCCGCCTCTTGCGCTCTCCTGCCTGTGGTGTAGTGTAGCCCAAGTTGTACCTTTGCTTTCTGACAGGGATGGTGGCTGGCGCTACAGCATTTCTGACCATGTCTGGTAACTGCCTTGAGTATCCACAAACTCCCAGACCCTGCTTGCCCATGTGCGTGGCTGCTGGCCTGTTTCCCCAGCCCAGGGAGGACTTGCTGCCACACTAACAGGGCATTTCTGTGCTTTGCCCAAAACTTAGACACAAAAAACCCCAACACAGAACAATTCTTCTCCAGCAGTTCTTTTTCCCACTGTGGCTTTTAATCCCTGAGATTTATTTAATTTTTTTTTCCTCCTCATTGCATTAGTTGGTACTATTAACTTCTGCTTTGGGAGCCACTGTCTGTCCTCTCCACTGCTAAGATCATGGCTGGCCTTCCCATTACTTACTGCCTTCCCCACTGGATCTGACAGATGCATAAGGCAGGAAGGCAGAGACCCTTGATACTGAAAGAGGTGTGTTTACTACCTGCTTCCTTCCCATCAGCTAGCCAGCATGCTAGCTAGTGCGAAGCTTATCAGGCTTCCTCTCAGTGAAGACTTTTTATCCAATATTTTTAGGTGTAATCCAACCTTTAACCTTGATTTTTGTTTTGGTGGTTCTTTTCTTTTGATTGGCACATTTTTAAACTTGCAAGGAGGCTTCTTTTCCATTAGTATTTCCACACCAGTCTGACTTGTTGTAGTGTAAAATCACAGACTATTAATCACTAAATATTTGTGGGATAGTCTTCCACAAAGTCAGTGTCTCAGGTCATAAACGACATAGAGCATGTTTACATAGCCTTGCTAGTTGTAGTCCATGGCAGTATAGAATTTCATAGCTCAGTATGCAATATTGACCCAAACACTATCACCAACCAAGTGACCCAAAGACTGTCACCAACCGACCCAAACGCTGTTAGAACCACCATTTAAAGTATATAGATTCATAGCTAGGCCAGAAGGGACCGTTATGAATTCCTAAAGCGACCTCTGATAACTTGAGTTACAGTACTTCACTCAGTAACTCCTGTGTTTAGGTCCAGTAACTGAGCTACAGCATGTTATGCAGAAAGATTTGTGCTCTTCATGTGAAGACTTCAGCAATGGGGAGGATATAAGGTCTCTAGATGTTCTTTCAATGCTTAATTATCCTCCTTATTTGCCTTTTTTTTTTTAAGTGCCCTATTTATAGTTTGAATTAGTCAAGCTTCAGTTTCCAACTATTAGATCTCATTATCTCCTTTCCTGCTAAATATTGTCAAAAGACTACTCCTGATATAGGTGCTTTTAGATAAAGTCACTTCTTAACCTTTTCTTGGCTAAACTGGATAGGAAGAGAGGTTCTTAAGGCTGTCAATCTTCCTGTCAGGCTTCCAGATTTCACATTCTGTATGTATCATCTCGGTGAACTGTTTCCTGCTTCAGACATCCTTCTTAAAGTGAGGACAACAGAATTGAGGATCATATTCCAGGAGTAGTCTTCCTAATACCAAGTATAGAAATAACTAAGCACCTTTTGGATCTTGGGTCGTGAGGTTTAACATGGGATTTTGCAATTCCTGCATAGACCCCTCTAATTTTTTAATTTTTTTTTTGTTTTTAGAGATGTGCCTGAGAGATGGCTTTGGTCCTAAATCCAAACTGCCTTAGAAGTCACACAAAGTAGCTAATTTCTAGTTCAGGCTGTGGTACTGTGTGCGAAGATGGGGTTTAGACCTGCAAAGTCTGAGGGTTTTCTAGGTCTGAGATTTTGTTTGGTTCCAGCCTTGTTGTCGTTTGTTTTGATTAGGTGAATCCTAATAACTTCGCAGCCCTCACTCACTGCAACACAACAGGGAGATGATATAAGTTTCTCCAGTCATGCACAGAGCTGATAGCTTGTCAGGCCTGTACTCATTCTCTGTTTCCATGACAAGGGAAGAGCAACTGACATCATCTGCCTGGATCGTGCAAAGCATTTGACACTGTCCCACACGACATCTTTGTCTCTAAATTAGAGAGACATGGATTCGATGGATGGACCACTTGGTGTATAAGGAATTGGCTGGATGGTCACACTCAAAGAGTTGTGGTCAACGGCTCAATGTCCAAGTGGAGAACGGTGACGAGTGGTGTTCCTCAGGGGTCAGTACTGGGACTGGCAGTGTTCAACATCTTTGTCGGCGACATGGACAGTGGGATTGAGTGCACCCTCAGCAAGTTTGCCAACGACACCAAGCTGTGCGGTGTGGTCAACACGCTGGAGGGAAGGGATGCCATCCAGAGGGACCTTGACAGGCCGGAGAGGTGGGCCCATGCGAACCCCATGAAGTTCAACAAGGCCAAGTGCAAGGTCCTGCATGTGGGTCAGCATAATCCCAAGCACAACTATAGGCTGGGCAAGGAATGGATTGAAAGCAGCCCCGAGGAGAAGGACTTGGGGGTATTGATTGATGAGAAGCTCAGCATGAGCCGGCAGTGTGCGCTTGCAGCCCAGAAGGCCAACCGTGTCCTGGGCTGCATCAAAAGAGGCGTGAAGAGCAGGTCGAGGGAGGTGATTCTGTCCCTCTACTCCGCTCTTGTGAGACCCCACCTGGAGTACTGCGTCCAGCTCTGGGGGCCCCAGTACAAGACAGACATGGAGCTGTTGGAGCGAGTCCAGAGAAGGCCACGAAGCTGATCAGAGGGCTGGAGCACCTCTCCTATGAGGACAGGCTGAGAGAGTTGGGATTGTTCAGCCTGGAGAAGAGAAGGCTCTGGGGAGATCTAATTGAGGCTTCCCAGTATCTGAAGGGGGCCTACAGAAAAGATGGTCAGGGACTGTTTATCAGGGAGTGTAGTGACAGGACAAGGGGTGATGGGTTTGAGCTGAAGGAGGGTCGATTTAGATTAGATGTTAGAAAGAAATTCTTTACTGTGAGGTTGGTGAGGTACTGGAACAGGTTGCCCAGAGAGGTTGTGGAGGCCCCCTCCCTGGAAGTATTTAAGGCCAGGTTGGATGGGGCTTTGGGCAACGTGGTCTAGTGGAGGGTGTCCCTGCCCATGGCAGGGGGGTTGGAACTAGATGATCTTTGAGGTCCCTTCCAACCCAAACCATTCTATGATTCTATGACATTTTGATGGCATTTACCAAACTAAAGGCAGTGTTCGTTCCCAAACCATGTATCTGCATTTCTACCAGCTTGCAGGTTCAAGAGCTGTGCTACAGGTGCAGCTGAAAACAGCAGTTGGCCCAAATGAAGGTAGAACTAGAGACAAACATTTCAGATGGAACATGAATTGCACTCTGTGGATTCAGACAGTATTTTATGCCTTCCTATTAGAAATTTCACTGTTTCTAATGTTTAAGAGCACTCTGAAAGTGCTAATAGCCAATAGTATCAGGACAATTAGTAGAGCAATTTCCTCTGGTGCAATAAATTATTTCTCACTGTTTGGTGAGCAAATGTCTCTCAGCTATGCTGAGCTGATTTGACCCAGAGACTGGAAAAGGGAGAAGTGCAAAGTTTAGAAGGGTGGAATGCAGATTGCTGTTTGCTACAAGCATGCAGAGAAGGACTCCTTCTCTTTGGTCGACACAGCTACAAATGTATAGAGAATCCTCTTTTTCTGAGCGTGATGTGAAGGCACTTTCCCCTTCTCACACAGCCTTTCTTGTTTTAATTAGCCGCTCTCTTCCCAGCCTGCCCTATTCCTATAGTATAGAAGTACAATGTAATCAGTCTTAACTTTAAATCTCTGGGACAGTGAGAATCGTTTTCTGATAATACACACCTTTTCTGATGCTGCACTTCTCTGTAAGGGACTTTTGACCCATACTTTTAAACATACTTGTTTGCCTAATATCCACTTCTTACCTAGTAACTAAGTATTGGGGGCATTGTAAATAAACTGTCAGCAGGGAGCTGGAGAATATGCTTTCCTCTATTTTAGGTATGTAGTCAGAATTAGAGTGATCTCCAGTTTGTTCTTTGTCCCTGGTTTGTATGCTGTGGTAGCTTTTGATCTCCACTAGACTACACTAATGTCAGATAGAAGGAGTGTTTGGAAAATGGAGATGTTTACTGAGGATTCAAGAGAAGCAAGTTCAGCTCTCGCACAAAACTCCGCCCTTGGTGCCTTCTGTGACCTTGGACATCTTGCTTTAGTTTCCCCACTGTAAAATGAAAAAAACATGAGTGCAAAGGCTTTTAAAAATTTTGAAAATTAGTACAGTGGCTGCCCAGATATTGCAATAATGAAGAATGCTGAGATAGGTGGAAGTCCTCTGAAACTATTTGCATACCCTTTATCTCTGAGGAAACTTACACCATATTACTGTGGAGAGAAAGTTAGTTCTTTTTTCTTTTTTTTTTTTAATTTTTATTAAAACAAATCTTTTTGTCTTGTCTGGTACAATGTCATTAGTTACTCATTTTGTACTATGGCCAATACCTTGTGGTAAAAAGTTCTTGGAACTGGATGGAGGATACAGCGTTTGAGATGGATATGAGAACCCTTCTCTGTGTCTATTAATATGCTCTGAATCAGAGAGAAAATAGCTTTTTCCTTTTATGTAATATGCAAGATGAAAATAAGGTGGTTTGCCTTCTACAACAGCAACTGTAAATATGTACTAAAGGCTTCATGGTTTTCTTTGTCTCCTTCAACATAAAACTTCTTCAACAAGAGACACAGAAATATCAGTGCTGAAAAAGGACTTGTTGCATGCTCTGATCCTGTGCAGCAGCATTCCCCCTTGTACGTTTCTGTCAGTTTGTACAGTCTGATTTTTATCTCTGAAGGGCATCTTCCCTTGGGAACGCGTGTGTGTTTGTTTAGGGAGATGGACCTCATGGGCAAAGATTTCAGCATTTTCTATTGATTTACAAGCATGAATGAGAGTTCATGTCTTCCTCTGAACTAATTACCCTTCTTTCTTTAGTGTTAGCATCCTTCATATACCTGCAGCCCACTGTCATAGCAAGGCACACTGCACATACTTTTCTGTACACATGAAGCAGATATTCTTGACAGCAACTCATTTTTCTTGCTGTTGCTTTTTTCTGAACCCCAACAGCCTGCACTGATGTTCAGGGTAAAATGACATGCTGCAGATGTCAAGTTACATGTATCACCTCATAGGGGAGAACTTTTACGCTGGGACTGCAGTGGTGGTGTTGTCTTGACCGCACTCGCTTTTTGAGGGGTTGTGGTGGTGGGAAAGGCTAAAGACCTGTTTGTAAAATCACTTGGGTACTTTTTGTTTCAAATGTAGGCTTGGGTTCTGGTCTTTGGTGTGCAGTATGTTCCAGGCTCCAGCTGTTTTTGATGAACTTCAGCGTATCCAAACCTGGTTACACAGAGCTAGTGAGATCACGTTTTTTATTTCAGTATCTGTGTCCCTTGTAATTACTGTCTGTTCTACTGCCCTCATTAAGGACGACAGAAGGGAAATGTGTTTAGTTTTCTGCAATGATTATATTAAAGGCTTTGAGTTTTTAGCAAGCATTTCATAGGAGTCTTTCTGCATGGCTATGTATATTGGTATTTGATACTCTGATTCAGTGGGGACCAGGTCTGGCGGCTCTGTACTGGTTCGACATCTTTGTGACCCTACCTGTACCACATTCTGCAAAAAACCCTATGTATAACCCCCAAGTGTGTCCATGAGTAGTAGGGCAGGCCAGGCAGTTGGGCTCTCAGCTGGGCGCAGATTCTTTAAGGCTTTCATCAGACCTGAAAGCAGTTTATAATGAGTTTCTTTCTCCTAATCACACATTGTTGCCTATATGCATCATTTGTGTTTTAAGGGCACCAGTTTTCTTTCTTTTTTTTTAAGGAATGCAGGAAACAATTAAGAGAAGGAGGAGGAAACAACAACACTGTCAGGGTTGCCAAGGATCCATTTTTTCTGTATAGTGTCTATTAATTACGCTGCTCCTTTTATTAATCCTTTGGCACCTGTTAATTATTCTACAATTTTGGCTAGTAGCTGGAAAGCCACTTCGAAGCATTAAGCATATTGTTGTTTAGTTACTAGAATATTCAATGCATGGAACTGAAAGTATGTAGTGAGATGGGAAAAAAAGCCCTTCACCCTAAGCCACATTTAGACCAGCAAGCAATAAAAATATTTGCTTTGGAAGGATCTTTGTGGAACAAAACTGACTGACGCACATACAGGGAAAATAAAATAAAAGCTGCATAAGACAAAGGGACTGTGAGAGGTCGCCAGAATGTCAGAGTAATGACTCTGAGACTAATCCTGCACCCACTGAAATGAGTGCTTAAATTCCCACTGATTTTAGTGGGATCTAGACTGGCCTCTTTCTCAGATGATTGGCTTCTTCCAGCCTCCTCTTTGCTCTTCTCTGACATTATGGCCACTTGACCCTCATTCTTCCCTCTTACTGTCCTTTTCTATACTTGCCTTTCTTCCTAATCTGCTTTTTACCTTATACTTCATTCTCTCTCTGGGTAGCTAGTCCTTTCCTAACCAATCCCAGCCCACTATGAAAAAAAAATTAAATTAAGCCGGGACAGTGGCACTGCCTGCTACAACCTGACTGTTTGTAGTATTTAATCTTGATGTTGCATCTTCATCTTCCACCATGGGCTTTTCTTGCCCATTTATATTGTGAGTTATGCAGGGCAGGGCCCATCTTCTTCCTCTGTTCAGCGGTGCCTCCTGGTCTTTCAATTCATAATGTGTAATAATCTACTGACAGGCTGTCTGGACTGTGGAAATGCCAGCCAGCCATCCTGTCAGCCTCAGTGACCATTACTTCGGTCAACCCTTGTGAAGTGACTGCACCTGGCTCCTTCATGGTTGTGAGTTACATCCAGCTGTTAGGCAAATGGAATGAAAATCAGGAGCCAGGGAGACATCGATTATGCCTTTCTCTTACCTAAGGTGGCCTCTTCCACAGGCAGCCTCAGTTGCTTATCTGAATTTAACTTATTTATTCCAGCCTGCTTCCCAGGTATTTCTTACAGTGAATCTCAGGCCAGCTTTGAAGCAATCATACCGACAGACAGTTTGGATGGGTGGGAAGTCCAGTCTCAGATTCATTCTTGCACCATGGCTGGACGCAATATAGATGCTACTATTTTACTTGAAAGAGTTTTATCTGGAATACATTGGACTGGGAAGAGTGAAACCTCTTTCTGATCCAGCTGGGAAAGCTGTGTCCTTTGGATCAGGAAAATCCTGCTTTACATTTTTCTGGCATGGTCTTTGTTCATCACCTGTGGGAAACCAAGCCCCTTGTCACCAGGTTTGCATCAGGGTGACTCAGGGCTACTTCAATTGTCACCCTTGATGTAAACAGCTGGTGAGTTGAACCTAAATCTGTTAGTTCCTTACTGCTGCCTGGTGACTGTGGCAGAAGCATCCAGGTTAAGTGTGAAAAAACTTGTCGTAAAGGGCCAGTGCTGTGAGCTGGCTTCTGCTTCTTGAGAGAGTCTTTTAAAGTGCTCGCCCCCTCTTTTTTTTTTTTTTTTTTTTTTTTAATGTACCTGGTTGTTCCTCAGACAGAGTTAACAGTGGTTTCCTGCACTGACAGTCCCCAGTGGAAGTGTGTGGAGGTATGAGATCCTTCCTGCCCCAGTGGGAACTTGCGAAGCAGACCTGAGGTGGGAAGGTGAGAGACCTGTGCTTCAGGGTACAGAGAGCTGGCAGCGTGGGAGTCCCGGAGGTACTAAACCAGTCTTTTACACTCCTGGAAAGCTTCACTTCAGGGTTTTAAATCTTCAAAACACAGACTCACCTCTATTCAGAGGGGAAAGGGAGCCATGTCACTTTAATCTGGGATTCTAGCCGATCCCTTGTGTAATTCCCCTGGAAAGTGTGGGGAGGAATAAGAAGCAAAAGCAGCAGGACATTTATGGTATTGCAGAGTTTGAAGCATTTTTAGCTTTGTCTTAAAGGGACGCTGTCAAGATCAGTGAACCTAAAATTAGCTTGCTTTTCTCTTTCCATCCCAAATGTGTCTGTTTTATTTTTCATTTGTGTTATAAATGCTTCCATGTTCTTTTTTTTTTTTTGAGAAATAAAATTAATGTAAAGAAGCCAGCGTGTATAAATAGCCCTACAATTAAAGAAAACACAGAAGAGAAACTGTGTGTAAGCCATGACTAACAATTCCACAATAACAAACCATTGTGTGGTGAGCGCCTTGCAGCAAAACACAAATGTGGTAGAAAACCCTGTGGAAACAACATAGCATGCATACGATGTCCACTCCCCTAATAAAAAACAGAGCTGAGCCTCTGAATGTGGGAAGAGAGCACCACTGTCCAGCACTGAGAGGGGCACATAGCGTGTGAAGAGAAATCTGCTGCAGCTTCAAGGTACCAGAGATTAATGTAATAGGTCATGTGTATACACACACACAGAGAAAACAATTATTTGATGCCCTTTATGAGAGGCTGGATTTCCTTCTGCTGTGCTCGTATGTCTTCTCTCTCCCATGCTGGTACTCCTTCTGGTGCTTAACAAATACAGCCTGACAAAATCTCCATTAAACGAGATTTTATGCCCATTTTACAACTCCCCATTTTACTGCTGGAGCAGAAGGACTAAGTGATTTGTAAGTTTATTGAAGAAATTTTTGGTAAAATGGAGTCCATTCAGATTTGGAGGCCCAGTCGAACACCTCAGCCAAGAGCCTCTTCTCAAGATCATTTTCCAAAGGTACTTGGGAGAGGGAAGCACTTATGCATCAGCCATTCCACTGTTGTAGATGCTTGTGTGCTGTCTTTTATGGGGTCAATATGTTTGAATGTGCTCACTCCTCATGTAAACTGTTCTGTGCAGGACTAGCAACTGCTATTAATGTAGGAGTGATCCTTGTTCAAGAAGTTATGAGTTATTTATATATTTAATAGGCATATGGTTAATAAACAGTCACCATTGATTGCCTTTCTAGAGTCAAAGCATTAGGACACTTGCTCAGCTCCAAATCTTTGCTTATAGAAACTTTATGCATAAAAATCATACCCCAGGAATAGCCCTAAGCACCTTGCTTTATTTACTACATTTGCCTGTCTGGTTCTGATCTCCATATACTTTTGTATCCCACTGAAAAAAGTGTCCATTCTGCACTGGCAGCAGGGTCAAGTAGCTCTATGGCAATTATACAAACGAGAAAGTGAAAATTTTAGATTACACTGTGACAAATGAAAATGAAATTAACGTTTCTAATGATTAACCAACATATCCTTTCTATCTTTAGAGTCCACAGGCATAGTATGGGGTGTTCTGCAATCAGTGGAGAGGTAGGATGAGGGACTCTGTGGCAAAATTCTCAGTTATGGGGGTTGATTTGGAGACAGTGCAAGTCTTCCTATTTGAGAGTTTACTGAGTGGATCCTTGTAGCTGGGGATTAACTGTCCAAGTCCCAGAGTTACTTGTAGCACCAGACCCCATATGCTGCAAAAAACTGGACCTCTCCTGCAGGCGAGCAATATTCTGCCCATGTCCTGCGTAGCTTTTGCCCTGGTGCGGGAGGAGACATTACCCCAATACAGGCTTTTGGCATTACATACTCCCTTCTCAAAGGAGGAGTGGTAGTTCCACTGGCTTTTGGACTATGCACCACTGGGCATGCCTTGGGGGTGGAGGAGGAAGCCGTGAATTGGGCGACAGGAGTTCAATTGTGAGGGTCTGACAACTGTACTGACTGCAGTGAAGACCTGGTCTGAGCAAACCAGTTGTAGTCAGCACCATGAGAGTCAGCTCTTTGCCAGAGTCATAAATTTTGCAAATGCTTTCTGGTAAGAACAAGCTCTAGGAACACACTCATTTCAGAGGAAAATACTATAATGTTGGTAATGAAATTGCACTGTCTCAGCATCCTGAAAAAAAGGTTTATTTTCTTAACTTATTAATATGTTCTCAGCATTTTCCCTCTTTGAGTTCTCTAGAAGCATTTTTTATGTTTCCCTCAGGTGTCTTAAAGCTTCTTGTTTGCAGAACAAACCTCCCGAAGGGGCTGTGACCTGGTCAGAGCACTGACATTTTATTTTAAACCCACCAGCAGCAAAAAAACACAGAATATTTTTGAAGGGAAATTTCCTTTTTGGGTTTTTGTATCTCTGAAAGAATTTCCGATGTAGGCAGACAGTAATTCCCAGCTACATACTTCCTGATAAGGAAACAGTTCCAATAAATGCAGCTATAAATAGCTACCTTTTTATTTTTTAAAAATGTAGGGAGACTTGTTTAGCCTTTCTTTCAAACTGTAGAAAGAAAGGGACAGTGTAGGATAAGAGTCTTAGGTTTGGCACCCATTGCCTCTCCAGATCAACAAATTAAGATTTTAATCTGCATTTGTACATTTAACTACGTAAATTTAGATGTCTGGTTTTTTCTTCTCATCCTTCTCACAACACTGTAAAGGAAAAAAACCCCCTCCTTTTCATATGGTAAACATAAATTGCATTTTGCCTTCCTCATGAGGGAAAAGTATTACCTGCTTTAAGCAGAATTCATAATGCTTTTGCTATGTGCCTATATTTTAGGGCTTCTCTTTCTAAATATAGTTTAAGGTGCTTTGTCATCTCAGAATAAGTAGCATGATCTTCAGCTGCATTTTTTCATGTTTACTGTGGATGTGCTTTGTCATCTCAGAATAAGTAGCATGATCTTCAGCTGCATTTTTTCATGTTTACTGTGGATGTGCTGTAGTAAATTCATAGTTAGACATAAATTCTCTTTTTTCTAAAAGTAACTTGCTGGGACAATTTTATGGAGTTAGTTAATAAACCTTCTGAATTTTCTGCGTTATCTTCCCCTTTTTATGGTTCTGTTTCATGTATTTCTAATTTCATGCCTTTCACTTTGGACACTTGCTGAAATTTTCCTTTGCCAGTCCTGCTTTTCTTTGTTCTTTCAACAACGCCAAATGCACAGTACCTTCAGAAAAAGAAATAATCATTTGCCTATACAAAAATTTATAGAGATGAATAAATTTGGTGCAAGGGTTAGCGTGAAAATGTCTTTGCAGGTTAGATTTCAGGCCAGATTGCAATTGAAAATATACGTGTCCACTAGCTTGATTGTTTTATAGGGGATGAATCTGCTTCATAAATCACCTTGATCAGCACTTAGATGTTGGTCTCTGTCCTACAGCGGGGAAGGGTCTCTGGGTCTGCTTGCAGGCTGGCATGTCCTGTGTGGCTGCTGATGGGCAGGTGTCTCCAGCCAAATCCCAAGGCACATCTGGGGACGGGCTTCTTCACAGAGGGTGTTAGTGACTGGGGTATCCTCTTTTCTCACTTGTTCCTGTCGTGAGCGCTCTTCCTAGTTTTCCTGAGCGGGGTGAAGTGCCCACAGTGGGCTCCTTACCATGCACGGTGCCAGTTACACCACGGCCAAAGCCCCTAGAAGGGTGAGGGTGCAACTTCCTCAGTGCCAGGAGTCAGCAGAGAGTTGAGGCCCAGCACAGCAGAGAGGAGGTCGAATAAATCTCCCTTCTCCTCCTCCTCCCCCTTTCTCCTTCCAGCGATTTCACAGGATCTTATGACTTGTGGCCAAATCCTACCCACAAGGGCACTCAGGCCCCTCCTCTTGGCCTGCTGATTGTGCTCCCAGCTGGCCCAGAGCCGAACAGATTGCTCAAGGGTGCATCTGGTGGAAGATCCCTCCTTGCCTTTATCGTTCATTGTCCACTGAAATGCCATGACAGGACTCAGCACGTGCCCCTCCTCAAACGTTGGTTGCATAGCCCCTGAGCACATCACTTGTACTCCATTTTCCTTTGTAGATACCTGAAGGGGTTTTACCTTCTCTTTCCTGTGCTCCTCTCTTGGCTGCACCGGGAAGGTTGATCTGCGTGTGCAGGCCTTGCCACACCTACTCAACAGGCCCGTGGAACATGCACAATTAATACGGTATTAATTAATTATGGGGAGAAGTTGCTGCTGGCACAAGAACCAAGGCTTGCAGCTTATAAAGTGAATGCTTTGATGCCGAGCTTTAAAGAACGTTTCCATCAACTCAAGCCAGCAGAGAGATTCTGTGATATTTAAACCCTCCCTCTGTACAGACTCCAGAGCTCACGGTTCTGCCACCTTGGGCAGTAACAACAAAAATAGTGGTGGCAAAAGAGGGTTCAGAAAGCGCAACCAGGGATTGACCCTCATGAGTCCTAGTGAAGTGCACAAGTCCTAAGTGAAAAAGTTGGGGCTGAACCAGAAGTGGTTTGTTGAGCCAGCTTTAATAGATGCTTGCAGCGTGAAAAAAGATTGACCTTCTGGACCTGCTGAAATGAATAGGAGTTGTCTCACTGACTTCAGCTCCCACACTTTTATCCAGAATATTTGTGTGTGTAAGTAAATGCGTAGGTTTGTGCTGTGCTTCTTACTTGGCCAATGTTTGGGGGAAGAGAGATGAAGGAACGACTGTGCCTCTTTGGTTTTATGCAATACTGAGAATTTCTCCCTTTCTACTTCCTCCTTCTCGGTAGTGCAGAAGGAAGTAGCACCAGTCCCTGCCGGTCCACAAACCAGTTACTCATTTCAGTTCTGCCGCTTGAGTGGGTCCTTGTGTATTTCCTAGTGGGGGAAATCTCCCTTTATGCATATAAGTTCCTCCTTCCTATTCTCTCTTTCGTTCTTATTTCTTCCAAGCAATCTGCCTCCTTCAGTTTTTAACCTTGCTGGCTTTCGCTTCCTCTCTGTGCTTCAGTGAAGGCATTTTGTCAGAAACCCCCCTCTGTACACAGATACTTCTTTGTTCCCTTTTTTTTTTTTTTTCTGTGTCATACTTCTTTGTATCTTGCTTCCTTGGAAACTTCCTTAGTAGCCTTATTACCTCTGGGCTTTTAGCTGCATTACTCTGGGTAGTCATTACTGCGTTGCTGGGTGTGTAATTGTCTAAGGCACCTTGATCTTTTTATTAGAGGTATTTTTTTTTACTGCTCTTTAAATAGTAATAAGCAGTGGTGACAAATATTGTTATTAAATACACGGGGCTTGTTTCATCACTACTCTACAGCTTGCTCGGTGGTTTTCACTTGTTGAAAGTGAGTGTAACCAAATCACAGGAGTCATTCTCTACTTCCACCTTGTGTTGTTCTCAGGGATGCAATGCACAGTGTGGGGTAGTGGTGAATGGGTCACGTGCAGAAGTTGTTCAAAGTTTGGTGCAGGATTGAAGCCTTGGAGCTCAGCAAAATAGGAAGAAGGGATAGCACCTAATGTCTGTAAGAGCTGGAACATTTACAGTCCTCCTCCAATTTTTACACCCTCTCTCAGTTTTAAAATCACGCAGAATGAAAAACAAGCAGAGGGACTGGAAGTGACAGCAAAGGTAACAATGACAAGCGAGATGACCTGTGTTTGTGGTGGGCAGACCTGAAGCAGCTGGGCTGTTGCAGGCGTCAGTATTTGCTGTTGGCCTCCTGCCACACCATTATCAATGTTTGCAATTGCGATGGCTGAATCTCAGAAAGTTTGACGGCTGATTCAGTTCAGCAGAACACCCAGAAGTAAATCCAGATGTCTTTCAAATTGGTTGGATATGCAGTGTTGTGGTGAGTTCTCCATAATTATGATTTTCTTGTGCGAGTTCTGGGAGAATCCAGCTAGTCCAGAATAACCCTGACAGCACAGCTTCTCACCCATGGCCTTTCTGATGCTCCATCATTTGCAATGACAACATGTGTGCACAAAAAACCCACCTGAACTGAGAAAAGAGTTAACAATCAAAATTTATTTCAAAGCTGAGAAGTTTTGGATTTTTTTAAAAATCTGACATGTCATGCATTTCTCTGTATGTGTACATATTTAGATCCTGCAGAAAGGAAGCTTGCTCAAGTACTAAGGTTTTTATGCACGGAGACTGTTACTCTCCCTTTTTCTCTTGAAGCTAATTAACACTTACAATGTGCTACAACCATTTCTTTTAGGCAAAGTTGTAAAATTACTGCCTGTGGTCAGAAAAAATGGATGCAGAAGGTGATGGAAGGTGCCTTTCATGCCACATGTGCTGCCCAGTAGGCTTGCAGTGCTGTCCTCCCCATGTCTCTGTTGCGTCAAGCAGGCACCAGAGGGTTAGCCTGCGTTTGAGACTAGAGGCCCACGTTTGAACTGGTCTTTCAATCTGTTTGTACTGGATTGGGTGTACAGAGTCAGCAGTATTGTATATGGTTTGAAATCTCTTTAAGTTGGCTTAAAATTGTAGATGGGCTCAATCAGCTGCATTTAATGCTTTCTTACTCCATGGGCCACTTCCCAAAGACTACTAACGTGAAGGCTAATCCACAGTCTTCGCACTTTGGAAACTGAAATAATCGGAGTGGTATAACCTATTGTGAATAGAGGTAGCTCACGCTGGTAATTTTATCCTGAAATGCCTGGGCCCCCACTCTGAAGCATTTTCACAGTACCATTTTATAAGTCGATGTAACACCAACAATGTAAAGGCTGTAAAAATACAGTTAGTGGTACAAAACCTGTCTCTTAACCAGCTATAAATTACATATATGCTTTTTATAATTTAAGCCTCAGGACAGCTACACTTTAATAGATCCTGACAACTGGAAGAGCAGGGACATCATCTTTCTCTGTATGAATAAAATGCCCAATCTGTCTTTACCACTTGAAGTTATGGTCATATACTAAATTACCTGCTCCCAGTGTCACTCAGAGTTGGAATGAAGGTAAATTATTCTTATTTTAATAATATTTTCTCAATTCTTTTTGAGAGACAGCTACTCATTCATGTGGGACCACAGTACAGGGAAATCTCATCCAGAAGGATGTTGTGGTTGTTCAGCAGAAAACAATTATTGATGCGAGTGGCTCATGACTTTTTCATGTGGTTTTACAGTAAAACCTGTGAATGTCCCTTGACTGTAGAGTTGAGCAAAGATATGTAATAAATCAGCTGCCAGTCTCAAATTTGTTTACCAACTCTGCATTGATTTCATGATTTTGCACCAAAACTGTTAGGAAATTGAAGTTCTAAAACAGTCTTGTTGAAGCTCATGAACTTCTAGAGAGGTTTCTTAACAGCTTGAGTTTGTTCAAACTGAGTCCCACTCAGGGTGTGGTGGTCTCATCCACATGGTCATTTTTAATATGATAGGGGGACCTAGCTAGAACAGACTACTTCCCCAGTTTTCCCATTCCCAGGAGACTAGAGGTGGGGGGTTAGGACTCTGCAGTTTGAGGAAAAGATAGTTGTGTAAGTGAATGGGTTGGCAGGGAGAATGTTATCATGTGGCTATGAAATCATACTTGGTATGGAGAAGGTGAACAGGGAATGATTATTCACAGTTCCTCACAGAAGAGCAAATCCAGAGATCCGAGATAACTCATTGGGCAACATGTCTAAAAGAAACAAGAATGAGGATGCATCACTACATGAAAGAAATCATTGCAGGAAGACGTTTTAAGGGCTGAAAGTGTAAATGGATCTCTAAAAGGAACTGGATAAACCTGTGGACAGAGGGATAGGCTGTTTGGTCAGTTATGGAAACAGTGGCCTGGATGTAACCACAGCTCATGATGTCCTTAAACCACAGATTACCAGAGACTGAGATAAGCAATATATATTATAGATGTGATTGCTTAATGTTTCTTTATTCCTTTTACTTTTTGCTTATGCAGCCTCTAGTGAAGACATTTGGTTAGATGGGTCAGCAGTCTTTTCTAGTATGGCAGTTTTTACATTTTACTCCATCTTGTAACCATCTCCAGTGATTTGACAGTAGTGTGGACGCCATCCAAGCAGATATATATTCACTATGCATATGCTACGCCAGAGGGCTCTTTTAGGTGATAACTAACTCATCAGCTAGAGGCCATGGATAAAAGTTAAGTGGGGGGATTTCCCTTTAAGCAATTCTGACAAAAGTCTCTACACAACAGCTGACTGAATCACTGAATGTAATGCCAAGGGCAGCAACAGAAAAAAAAAAAAGTCATGTAAATTAGCTGGCGAGAGAACAGGGCAGAGCTATCTGGTGAAGGAGGGAATGGGAGAGGAGGGCAGGCAGCCACCTGCTGGAGCTTTGGCTTCAAGGACCAGATCTCCCCCATCAAGTGTTTGAAAAACAAATTTTGAGGTTGAGACTTGAGGGGGTAATGTGCAGAGTCTCTCTCCCTAGCATACAGGCCTCCAGTGGATTGTGATCACCCCTGTATGGAATTCAGTTATCCCTAGCCGTTGTTTCTCCTGCATGCCCTCAAACGCTTGCTTTCATTTTCCTGCTGTTGTCCAGTCCGAGATCCAGTTCAGTCTGTACCCCTTCTATGGCCTTGTCTCATCCACATAACATGTAACACGAATTTCAGTTCTGCTTCCTCTCTTGCCCCAAACGTTTGGGTTTCTGGGCGCAGTCATTAAAGTTATTATTCAGTATTACTTGCGATTTGAAATGATAAATTAAAAACTTACTGGAAGTCTGGCAGTGCTTCTGATCTGCGTCCCCTTTGCTAAGGTGCTTCATAAAATACCGTATGTTGTTATTCACTCTGGCCTGGATGTTCTTGGCTCTCTCCCACTTAATGATTCACAAGATGTCTGTGAGGTTCATTTTTGTTAATGTGGTTCCCCCCCTTCCCTCTGTATATTCTCCTCTCCTTTCTCTTTTGCTTGTGAGTCTTCGCTGCAAAAGTTCATTAAATAAGCCCTATAGTACATGTAAGGGACAGAGTGCAGTCTCCAGCATGCCATCAGAAGAGAACTAAGATATGGTGCAAATTTTCCCCCTGATTTCCAAGTAGGGGATTAGAGTAGCTTGGGCAGCTTTTCTACAGCTCCCCCTCCTCTTCCCCTGCTCTTTCTCAGCTCTCTATGTATGTCCTGTGCCTCTCTGCTGAAAGAGATATTTTTTTGCTAGTAAAAGCTCAGCAACTCGTCTCCTCCAAATGCTTCTGGCTGTCTTTGGGGAGGGGGGAGCGGGAGAAAAGCCAGGTGCGGTGGGGTCTCCGCACGCCTGTGCAAGGGCAGAGCCGCTGATCCCGGCATGCTGGCTGCAGTAAGCAGGCAGGGGTGTTTGCGGGGCTCGCATGCCAGAGTCTCTTCAAACAGCTCTGCTCAAAGGCATGAGCTGGGCTCTCTTCTGAGGGAAATTTCCTTTTTGGGGAAGTTGCTGCAAAGGAATTTCCTGTGTGGGCAGACAGAGCTTCCTGACTTGAAGGCTTCTTGGAAGGGAAATCGTTTCATAATGAAATGATAAATTAAAGACATACCAGCCTGGTTCGCTTCAAAACAGCTATTGAGAGAGCTCAGGCGGTGCACCATTATACTCCCGCGCAGAATGAAAATAAATTGCATCCTGACAGGATTCTCCATAGTGGAGCATATCCTTCCCCCAGGCTTCCTCCCTGTACATCTCGCTTTCCTACCTCCCTCCCCTTTCTCCCCCTCGCCTGCTATTTGCTGCCCTCTCATCTATGTTTTGCAGCCCCCTCTAAGGAACAGGCAAAGGAGCATGATGTTGGAGATGGTTTGCTAAATGTATTCCTCTCCTCATGGAGCAGGCAGCTCTGGTTTAAGCTCTGCTGTGCTGGCCGGCACAGTGAGGGCCCCAGATGTAAGGCGTAGAAATGGCACATGTCTGCTGTGAAAACTGGGTGCAGTGGCTGCTGACATGGTTGTGATCAAGGAGAAATAAGGGGTATCAACAGAGTTTAAGTCAGTGCCTGTAATAAGGAATGTCTTGGCGTAGTCATGAAAATAGCTGGGAGGAAGGGTTGCAGATATCTATTTCCTGTTAAATAAGAGGAAAAAAGGACCTTTGCTCCATCCCAGCCAAGACACAATGGAGGGAGGGCATCCCCAGAGAGCTCAGGCTCTTACAGCTGAGTTTTCAATAGGCACAAACAGCTCATATTATTTCCCTGCTCTGCACCATCCCAAACTGTTGAAAAGTGAAGGCAAGCGCTTGCGGGTCTCTGTGCCCTAAGGGATGCCTGTAGCTGCGAGCTTAGGTGAACTGGGTGAAGAGCTTTGATTAGACCACTTGGGTTGCCGGACACATTGTACATGCAGTTGGAGGATATGATTTCAGATGGCATGAGGGTAGGGGAAACAAAGAAGCAAGAGTTTCTCATCATCTTTCTCTGTCTCAGTTTTATCTGTAAACTTGATGGGTGATTCTGCTCACAATACTTGGTTCCACAAAGTGATCTGATGTGCACTGCTACAAGTGTGGCATCAGCATTTTCTTTTCTCCCTCAAGAGAAGGCCTTTATTCCCTGCCTCCTATTTGGCTGACAATTAAAGCTGCTTTAATTCTTTGCAAGAGTCCCCTGAATTGGTGTGCATTATGTGCCTCGTTCTGCCAAGGAGGCCTTATCCCTCTCCATTGCTTTAGGGAGTTTCTTAGGAGTTTTGAAACACTCGAATCACCAGCAGAATGTTGTATGATTTTATAGTGAGTGTTGCAGTTTTGGGAAGTTTTTCTTAAAAATGCATCCGCTGGAGTCACATGACAATGAAAGAATCTGAGTTTTTATTTCTATTTTCTAAAGCAAGTTTCTGGCCTGTATAAACAAAAGTTGGAAGGGGTGATTCATGGGGCTCAGAAGTCAGATCCAAAGGACCCTGAAGAAAAACATGTACGTGTGTGATCATAAGTATATATTTTTTATAGCTTGGGAGTTTTTACCTTCTCTTTGTGGAAGGCATGTTGCCTCATTTTCAGATTTTTGGGATTGGTAGTCCTAGAGGTATTCAAGAAACAGGACTCCAGTATTAATTTGGGAAGTTATAAGAATCAATAACAATGTGTAATCATTCCTCATATTGTACAGATGTGCAAAATGTAAAGTCTGAAATGTAGAACTTTGCTCATTGTGATTGGCATACCACCCCACGATGCATGATGGCATGACGAAGGCAAATCTGACTGTGCTGTGGCTGGCACTGTCTTACAGCTGTCCAAAGACAAGGTACTGCTGCTTAAATGAAAGTTAGGAAGGATCTGTCCTGAGAAGCCTGTACTAGGGACATGCCAGACTCTGATCTATAGCATACAGCAGGTCCTCAGAGAAACAGGCTCCTGCTGTATGGTACTGACTTTCTTCTTCATTCAGGTGTGTCATTGGACCAGACTGGCTTGAAAACTAAACAGTTCATAGCAGACAGATCATCACCATGGCTTGCATTTTGAGATGCTGTCTTTCCTAAACTGATGAAAGTTGTGTGGAAATACTCAAAGGGCAGCACTCAATATAGTTGTAAGTAGTACTGGTTTTAAAAAAACAGTTTTCATAGTCAAGGTATAGATCAGCAGAGAACAGTATGGAAATGCCCACTTTGTTTTAAATCTACTTTGTAAGACACCTGGTAGTTTTTACTTGCAGCACTATTGCCTGTAGAGGTAGATTTGGAGTTGAGGATGGTCTCTCAGAAACAGCTTCTATGCCAGATACAGTGCTGGTTCAGCTTGAAAGGGCTTAGAGGCTAAATTGTTAGCATTTGCCTAACGTGGATGACATGCTTTGGATGAGGCCTTGTGTGGGACGTTTGACAGGCTTCTTGCTCAGCCTGTTTCGTTTTGAGTTGTGGGGGACCCAGAAGTTGTACTAGGCAATCTGACTACCAAGAGTGGATAAACACTGGGCCCAGGACTTTTATGCTGTCACCACCTTTTGATAGCATTAAATTAATGATTAAAATCAACATACCGCATGTTTGCATAAGTTGCTCCTCTTTCTGCTCTTGCTAATGTATTTGGTTCAGCTAATGAAACATCATTGGATTTTCTTTATTGCCTGCCTCTTTCTTAGGCTAGGGTGCTGTGTGCCTCTCTCTGGGTGTGCTTGATGCAGCCTCAGTCAGTTCTGGTGTTTGCCATCCCTTCTTCTCGAACTGTGAGCTCCCAATCTCTCATCTTTCCCCGCAAAGAACATGGAACTCATTTTTGTTGGCTTTTTTTTTTTTTTTCCAAAAACTAAGCAGAATTACTTCTGATCTACTCAGAGCTAAAATCTAGGTAACATCCTGCAATGGTGGCAGCTGTAGCCACACCAGGAGGAAATCTGAGTGGGAGCACAATTGTTGAGCTGCACGTAGGACAGAACAGTTCCACCAAGTGTTTTGGGATTTTTTTGGTAACAAAGGTTTGCATTGTTAATCAGGTGCCACTCCAAGCTCACTATTCAGCTTAATGATAGTGAGTTCCAGTAAAATGCGGGTGGGAGGACACTTAATTTGTGCTGGTTTTTTATTGCTTTAAACGCACACACTGTTTGTTCTTGGCATGATATCAAAAGAGTGCTGGAAGGAAATGAGGTAGAAAAAGGACATGAACATCACAACCGCATGACTGATCTCTAGGGTTTTTGTTCCTACTTCCATGTGGAAAGCCCAGAGATTCCTAGTAGATGTTCTTGCTGGGTTGGCAGAAGATGGAAATCTTCTATTTCACTTTTGGCAATAGCGGGTCAATAGGGATTTCTCTAATCAGCGAAAAACTAGCAGTGATGGAGTTTAAATAAATTGTAGGCAATTATTCCTGTCATAGGAATAGCTCCTACAATGCAAGGTCTTTCAGGACAAAGGAAAGACTGGAGAGGTGAGGTAGGATGCATCTTGCTACGCTTGCTCTTGCAGGTGATGTTCTAGGGCTTTATCTTGAGCTCTGTCCCTCTGTGTAGCACGTATTTCTGCTTGAAATGAGAAAGCTGGAGATGGCGAGGGGTATAGTATGTGTTCCCACTCCAGAACAGTTAATTTCGTTATATGCTTGTCTGCTTTGGTGGAATTTCTGTGACTTCCCTTGTGAGACAATTAAGTCTCGCCCATTGGAGGCTAGCATTCAGCCTCCCTTTTCCTTTGATCAAGCTAAGTTTCTGTCTTCTGAATTACACTGATTCATACCACTCTAAATCTCCGCTTGTGGGGTGCTCATACCAAATATTTGCAGGCATTTCTCTCCCTGCACTGTCTGCTGCTTCTACACTGCTGCATGAAGTATGTGCAGTGTTTTTGAAAGCTCAGCAGATTTGGTGTTGGAAAAGTTGGGGAAGGAATATGTGAGCCAAAGATCATTTCAAGGTAGCCATTCTTTGGATTCTTCTACTACTCTGACTCACAGGCTGTCAGGAGAGTAACTGGTATTTTATCAAGCTGGCTCTCACCCTGATCATTTGAAATGCTTCCTTTTTCACCTCAGTGTAATTTACAATCACAGATCTATTGCAGCAAAAATATTAACAGGAAAGAAATGTAAACACTCTGACTGTGTTTGACTTCCTCTAAACATCTATATGTTTGTGTTGAGGGAGTAACTCAATTAAGAACAAAATAAAGCTTTCCAGTCAACCCTGGGAGAGCCTAACTTTAAGATAGGTTCATCTCTTGAGGAGAGAGAATTACATGTGCAGCAATGTTACTTGGTATGTTGCCCAAGCTGTCACTATGACAGCGTTTCAACATGGCATCAGAGACAGCTCTACACCAGCTGCGTTTGCTTCCCATGAGAAAGTGGATAGGCATGGAGAACCCTGAGGTTGAAAGTGAAAATTATGGACATGAGTTTCCTCTCTTGCACAATCCCTATTTAGGGGTTTTCAATTCCTATGCCTGATTGTATATGAAAATGCTTAACTCCTTAACTGCTGAAAAATGTAATGATTTTCTCCAGGAAATGTGTCTTTCAGTATTTGAACAAATGTTACTTGAAGGGAAAGGGTGAAAAAAGATGCAGCTCCCCATGTACCTCACTTTAAAGCGCGGATAACATAGCGAATCAGTGCACTACTTTTTTAGTAGTGAAGACCTGGATTAAAATTCAGCATAAGGCACAGATAAGATAGGCAAAATCAGACTCTTCCTAGTCTTTAGTAATTTGCAGGTTTTTTCCAATGCTGCTCTTTTAATTTTTTTCCAGGGCAGGTGGCAACCAGTATATAGCTAAGCAAAGCATATTGGCAGTAGGTTTACTTTTTCAATTATCCTTCAAAGCCTTCGTGGACATAGTTCAAAAGATTCCCTGAAATCCACAAACTAGAATTTGAAAAGGAATTATTTGTCCTTTTCGCAGAATGTCTACTCCGTTCAGCAGCCTTGGGACTGTAGCAGGACAGCAGGAGTTGTGGCAGGCTCACACTGAAAAGTAGTCTCAAACAAAACACATACAGACTGAGAGCTGGAATACTTGCAACCATAATCACCTGAATTCCCCTTGTCCTTTTTACAGATGTCAGAGATTCAGCTCTGCCTAGCTAGACTAATGTTACCGTAACTGTCTGGTTTAAAAGTTTTGGGGGATGGACAGTTAATTTTTCTGAAGCAGGGGAAGAGAGGTGATCTCTCTCTTCACACTGACACTAATTGCGTATACCTGAGAAAAACTGTAAATGAGACACAAAATGATATTTTTCTTAGGGAAATTTCCTTTCTAAGGAAGTTAGTCATATACAATAATTATTATTATTTTTAAATCCAGTATGAGTTGAGGGAGTGCCCTGATTACACGTTTCCTGGAAAAGGCCGTTGGTGACGTACCATTGACTAATGAAAACTTGCCAGTCAGAAGTAGCTCTTTTCTGTTAACTATTTGAAAAGGCAAGAGTATTTCAAAATACAGGTCTTCGACATTCCCTTGTTCTTTCTTTGTTAACCCACCATCAGTGGACATGTTTACATCATTAGCAGCTACAGATTCATGGCACTGATTGGAAAATACTAAACTGTTCTGATATAACAAAATAAGTAAAATCAAAGCCTGCTTGCCATCGTGTTGCCAGTGATGTAGCTGTGCAGCTTGATGCCACAACCTAAAATGCAGGAAGGGAGAGGCACAAAGAAGGCACAACAAGCATGACAGCAGAACAGTCAGAGTTCCCATGAAAATCAGGATGATGCTTCAGCTACTGGTAAGCAGCAGCCCTCAAAGAGCTCTGTAGTCCCTGCCTAGGGGTTAAGGATGGAGTTTTGTACCTGTATGAGAAATTCTAGGCAGGAAAGAGAAGAGTGGTAGAATTGGACTTCTGTATTCCATCGCTACTAATTCAGGTTTTTCTAGCATGTGTTAAATCAGTGTCCAGGAAATCTGGGAGTGGATGAGCCAGAACTTCTAAATACCATTTTAGCTGTTATGTCTAAGACTCTGGGAATTGTGTTGCTTATGCTCAGAAGAGCATGACTTGTGACTGCAATTTATTCAACTCAAAATGACCTCCAAGCCTTACTGGAAGTCAACTTAAAAAAAAAAAAATAGTAATAATCCCCCCCCTACTTCTACCAAAAGAGATTTTTCAGTTTTAAAATCATCATCGTGCAACATTTTGTTTTGAGTTTAACCCCAACAATATCAACATGACAGAATTATGCAAACAAGGAAATTTCCATGGGCTGAATTGCACAATTTGAAGAAACAATCTGAGTTATTAAATAAATGTGAGCACTGATGCCTTAGCATTGAAGGGCTGTGCACTCTCTGTAGCTGTTGGAGCAGAAAGAATAAATACACCTTTTTCTTCCCTGTTCATTGACTGAACACACAAGTGGGTATGAATAGTACCTGGCTAAGTGTTTGTGTGCAGCGCCAAACCACAGGGATTGTTTGGAGGGCTAGTGAATGAGATTTACTGTTCAGTCAAAGAAGTAGCACTAAGAGGGAGATAAGAGCAATGCTCCCATAGGTGTTAAAGCTATGCAATGAGAGTCTAAAGTCTTTCCTAGTGCATTACAGATTTTCCTTTGTACTTCTGTAGCATTCTGTATGGTCTGTGACAGCTAGCTCTAGGATATGATAAGCATTTCCAACTCCACCACAAAGATTTCTGTGAAAGGTGCAACACAGGCAACAATCAGCATTTCAGCTTTCAGCTACTTGCTGGACTTAAATAACCTTATATTCTCACCTAGAAAACTTAAGCTTGCCCACCAGGCTATATCCTAGGTATGCTCCCATAAATGAACTATTAGGCTGTGTTGTTTTACTGGTGTTTCCATTGTATAAATTCACATCAGGCCCTGTCATACATGTTATGCCTGTAAGGGCAGAATACCTTTTTCGTGTCTCAGTACTCTAGCTTTCATTATTACAAGGGTGCTTGGCCATGGCAGGGATGAGTCTTACAGAAATTAAGATAATTAAGTGATTAAGGTAAGTAAAAACTCAGTACCAACCTCTGACTTTGCATGAATGAAAACCAAAACCAGTAATGGCCATAAACAAGTTGATCTGGGATATGTAGGGTGTATAGCTGTTGGAGAAGTGAGATTGTAGAAGAGCCATCCAGCAGGATTAATGGCTCAAGCAGTCTAAGCAGCTGATTGAGCTGGTACTATTTTAAACAGGCTTATTATAGAGAGGATTCAATTTGGGGATACTTTCTGAAGGGTGATCCACTTAAAGGTCCCTTCTAAACCAATGTCTTGTGGCCTTAAAGCTCTGTGTGCTACTCGGACAAATCTGGAGTTCTCGGTGCAGTCTTCCAAGTCAAGATTTATGAGGGTGCCCAAGATGTGTGCAAAACCTGAGATTTATTGACTTTCCTGTGGTTATCACATCCCCCAGAAACCCTTGTCCCATGCAGACTGTAGGTGTGTATATTTGCGGAAGGGATTAGGGTTGAGACCGAGAAGATGAGAGGGAAGTAAAATGAGCAAAAGCATTACAACCGGAGTTAGAGAATTACAGAATAGGTGTTTTCTGTGAAACCAAGAGGGGAGGGGAGGTAAGATGCCTCCAGTCTGCTCTGTAAAAAAAGAAAAACAGGGATCCAGGCATAAGTTACCTGCACTGGGGCAGAAGAGTGGCGTATTTGGCATCATGTGACTTGCAAATGTGTGCAAAACACATTAGTCCAGCAGAAGTAGTTGATTTTCTGAAGGCTTAGTCAATGAATATGAATGAATCAATATACTCTTACATTTTATTGGGTGATAATCAACTGGTGAGACTCATCAGCACAATGACGGATGTGGTTTCTTTATCTGACTGTCAAACAGAGAGTTTATGTGTCATTCTTTACTTACGTGAGTTTGCCCAAGGCTTGCATTATTGGTAAAAACTGTCCCGTTTGCTGTATTTAATGATCTACAGGTTATCAAGCCTTCTGCAATCCTTTACTGGCTGTGACACTTTATTGCATGATGCTACTTACCTTCCTTACCTAGAAAAAGGTCCTTTGCAAGGATAAACACATTAATTCTTAGAAAATATTTTTAAATCCGCTGATGAAAGGTGCTTCTTTCCACTGGCTCCGGAGTATTAGCAGTAATTCTGTCTGAAGAGGATGGAAGAATAGGGAATATGGGTCAAAAGGCATTGACAATTAGAAGTTTATCTAACAGGCCTGCCTTTAGTGTAAAAGAGCTGTGACCATTTGAGGAAGGGTAACTGAATGCAGGAGCATGCCTTCACCCTGAGCAATGCTGAGAGAGGCTGGAGCCCCATAATATCTTATCTCACCACATCTGTGTTTCCAAAGTCTGCCCTAGATGGATGGCAAGTCTGTAGAATACAGTAATAACTTGGGAGAGCACAGAGAGTGAACAAAACGTGATGCAGGGAGGTCTTTCCTCATTTGTAGTTATCAGGTCTTTGAATGTGGCTACATTGTTGTTGACAGCTTAATTCTGCTCTGTGGTCCATCCCCAAAATGGTCACAAGAGTCTGCATACACTGACAAAGATGATGGCTGCATTTTGGAAAATGTTCTGGGGCAATTACTGTAAGCAAGACTAGTTGGCTTGGGTTTTTTACTTCTAGTGGTGAATGCGCACGCTGAGAACTTCAGAAAGATTAGCTCTGACATTGTTTCCTGTGTGGGATTTCATTGCAAATTTCTCTTCGAGCACATAAAAACAAATGCAGATTTTGTATTTTCCGCAGGGTTTCTGTAATATGAAAAGCAATATAATCTAAATTCATTTTAAGAGGCACTGATTTGACTGCGTTTGATGTAAAGGTGGTTTCGATCTTACTGATGTCATTTCAGAAGGACAGCAATTGAACAGATCTGCAGCAGTGCAGAACTTGTGTAAAAGGAAAAGGAGAATGAAGCTTGGGTATTTGAGACCAGTAGCAATATTTATCTTTTGTCTTATTTTAAAGGCCTTGACACTTAATTACTTCCCTTTTGTTACCTCACATTATTGGTAGTTTACTGACCTGGGTGGTTTTTACCAATCATAGACTTCCAACTATTTACTTTCCAGGTAAATGTAAAGATGAGCACTAAACATATAAGTATAAAGAGATGTCTATTAAAAGAAAGTAGCTGTCTTTGAAAACCCAAGTTCCTTGGCAGTGCCATAGAGGTGTCTTCAACTTTAGAAGACTGAGTTAGGAAAGACATAAAGTTGTTGCTAATTGAGGGCTGTCTGGTTAAGTGACACTCCACAGAATCAGTCCAGTAGTGCACAAAAATTTCCAGCTTAAGTAAGACACTGTAAGTGGAGGGTGTATGCTTTTCATAGTCCAGGTATCTTCAAGAGCTTTAGAAAACAATGAAACAGTGTTGCTGGGGTTAGTTCAGAGCCAATATTTCCAGGCTGCTCTTTCCCATGAGGCTCTCTGGTGCTGTTAAAGTCACAGGAAATTAGGAAGTTCAGTCTGAGTCTACTGCTCCTGTGGCCCTGGTTGTCCTGGACCAGGTCCTGCTTCATCATATTCCATGCTTGTGAGAGAAACAAGGTACTGAAACTGGAAAGTCCTTTGCAGATATAATAAAGAAGATAGATGAGGGAATCTCAGGCTGCACTGGAGGAATTGTTCCAGTGGGATGATCCATGTCCTCTGACTCTAAGCCTCTTATGCAGCCATAGGCAGGGACACCTAACAACTTCAGCTGGCTAAGTTCTGGTTGCAAGACCTGAAGCTGCTTCTTTAAGAGCTTTTTCTGACTCATCACTTTCCCCCCTCTCCTCCCATACCCTCAAAACCACTGGAATTCAAATGTGTTTGGAAGATGGGGTTCCTTATAGCTTAGTCCTCCTCTCTGTTGTGTTTTGGGTTTTTTTTAAACTTCATTATTCTGTCCACCTTATTAGTATAGGCTTTGTTCACTCAGCACCTTCTCCAAAACCTACAAGATGGCCTAGCAGATGGGGTATAAAAACCATGTAACATACATCACAGACCCACTAAACATCAATTTTTTTTATTCCAGTCATGGATCAGTCTAGGGGGAGAAATTGAAGGAAGGGGGTGCAGTGAAAAGGGAGAGCAAGCTGGCTCAGGGGAACGCTAATAGATTTGGTTTGAGTCCAAATCATGCTAGCAGTGATTGTAAATAAACACTTGGTGGTGATTGAGTGGCTTCTGTTAAATGAATGGATGGTCTCTGTCCTGTCCTCGGTGAAGAACTGTCCATGCGCATCCACCATCCCACATCATTAAACCAACTGTAGGTGTAGCTGTGAGCTCAGGGCTAATCTGCCAGGCCTCAGGTAACCAGAGAGCAAAACAGGTTCTTGTAGCTCACGATGGCCTCTTTGTGTCAGAGTTAGCCCATGGCTGAGGCAAAGTCATGTAAACTCGCTCTTCTCTGGTCTACATGGTAGGGGCCTTATTGATCACACCACTCTTCAGAGCTGGTGCTTCATGCTTTCCCACAGTGCTGATTTCCCTACTGATACGGAAGTGTCATGGAAGGTGATTGAGAAAACTTAACTGAATGGTGCAGCATCAGAAGGGGGAGGGAAGCCAAGAAAAACCCACTTGTCAGCTGAACAAATTAAAAAATTAGAAAATTCAGCATTTTGTCAGTTACTCCACCCCCCAGCATTTCCTTCACGGTTAGGACTTTAATCATCAGTAAAACAATAATAACAAAACATGTACAAGGAGTCCAACCATCAGCTATCATAATTCTCTTCAACACAGCAAGACGCTCTTCAACAAATAACCATTAAGAGATTAAGCCTCTTGTATGAATAAATTGTTTGGTATGCTGAAGGCAATTTGTTTGACATTATTTTTGCAGGATTAAGGAGTCGAAGACCTTGACAACGTGCTGATTGTCTATACCTGGCATAGAAGCAATATCAAAGCCTTAGTAGTACTCCATGCCATTGACAAAAGTAGGATTCACAGGAGATCATTTCCTAATGTAGTCCTTGGTTTGGCTGCTAATAAAAGCAAGTGAGTGTATATTATGATGATGCTTTTCATCTTAACATCCCCAAATACCATTTTTGCTGAGGGTCTTCCAAAACCCATACGGTCCTCCTAAGGAAGGCAATATTAGTGTTATTACCATTGTCCATTTCAGAGAAGGGGAAAATCGAGGCTGCAATTTCCCCAAATACTGTAAACCAGAGTAATGTAATGCCACTGCTGAAAAATGCCAGTCCTGCCCTCCCGTTGCTCTGGTTGTTCTCCCCACCTGCATGCTGTCCTCTGGCAAAATTTATTTTTCCACTGTGCAAATATTCAGACTGAGAAATTCCTCTGGGTTAAAAATAATGTTGGGAGAAAATAGTTTTTTTATTATTTTACCTGGGTCATTTCCTTGATCAGGCTGCTTGTACAGCTACTTGAACGCTAACAAGGTTTCAAGGGAGCCATATGAAAACTGGAACATGAGATGGGAGTAGGTAGGTCTGATTTATGGTGGCAGTGCCACTTTAAACCAACCTAAAGTGCTCATAAAACTGTGGCCTGAGGTACAGTTAAATAGCCTGTTTAAGGATTTGCTCACACCACTCTCGTGGGCTTCCCCAAGTCGGCTTTAGTCTAGTGAGCTAGCATGCACAGGGTCCTGGTCAGATTGAGTCTTTTGCTGCTGCATCTGAATTGTAGCCAGCCTGGCTAGCCCATACCGGCTGCAGCTGAAGAGGTTAGTGCAGTGTAAGATACAGAATCCAGTAATCCTCATCTGCATTCTCCAAAACAGTGAAAAACATACTCCCCACAGCCTTATAATAGTACTTAATTGGTTATGATGTTTTTCCCTTCTTTTTAAAACAGCTGATTTACAGGCGTGAAGCCTCTACTCCTCAACATTTTCTCCCAACATTATTTTTAACCCAGAGGAATTTCTCAGTCTGAATATTTGCACAGTGGAAAAATAAATTTTGCCAGAGGACAGCATGCAGGTGGGGAGAACAACCAGAGCAACGGGAGGGCAGGACTGGCATTTTTCAGCAGTGGCATTACATTACTCTGGTTTACAGTATTTGGGGAAATTGCAGCCTCGATTTTCCCCTTCTCTGAAATGGACAATGGTAATAACACTAATATTGCCTTCCTTAGGAGGACCGTATGGGTTTTGGAAGACCCTCAGCAAAAAAAAAAAAAGTAAGAGCAGCCGGGGAAAAAAAGGACAAGGAAGCAATTTTTCCTGAAGCTTATATCTTAGCAAGGCACAATTTTCAGCTTTAGAAGGACATATGGAGCAGAGAGAAGTCCTGTAAATAAGTTCACATTTGCCAAAGCTCCTTGAACTTTTGCCTTAGCCTAAATCTCACAGGACACACTGATTGTGGTACATAGTCCTCTCAGAGGAACTTGGTATTAAATTATAAATTCCATACACACAGAGAAGACAAAGGAGAAAAGAAGTGAGGCTGTATCAGATCTCGTAAAAAACCCTGAGTCTTCATTATTTCCTCCCCCTGCTTTCTGAAATATTTTTAATCTAAAAATCATGGAAGCCAAGATCATCCCAAGAAAAGGTAGAATAAATGTGACTGGGAAAGGCCCCTTAGGAAGACATCTCCATCTCCTGCTGCTGTGTGATTGTAAAAGCCTTCCGCCTTGTCTGTGCAGCTGAATAGGTATCAATAAAGTACACAGCTCAGAAGAATGAGACAACTTCACTTTCTTTAGAAGCCTGATGGGGGATCAAAAGAAGTCAAGTGCTAATAAACTCTATGTCAGCTATTTGCTTTACTGTGTATCTGTCCAGCATCTACCTTTTTTTTCGTTTTTCTTTTTTCTTTTTTTTCTTTTTTTTTTTTTTAAGTGTACTGCCAGAAAAAAACCTGCTACTTTGCTTTATTCAGGCGAGGTCCTTGTTTCACTGCATTATGAAAGGATTGCTCTGTGATGGATGTGCGCGTGGATATGTTTAACATTGAACATTGGGCCTCAACGTTCTCAGTTTTGCTGATGACACTAAGCGAATAATGTCACATCCCTCTGAGCTGGATGTAGAGGCAGACACCACACACCTAGCCAACATAGGAGATGTCCTCTGCAGCTTGTCAAAGGAAGCTCATCTGAAATTCAGGAGTTCATATCCCTGGTGGTGGTTGTCACTTTACAGTTAACCTCACCCAAGCTTCTGCCACGTAAATGAGGGGCATTATGTTTTTCAACTACAGAGCTGACCCCTGTGCTTTGGATGCTGAAGGTTCTGGCTTTTACCCTTATGTGTATTACAAGGGAGGCTGCACACCTTCTCTGCTAGTGAGATTTATGGCCACTTTTTGGTTTAGATAGGAGTAACAGCTTTTAGGAAGCAGAGAATAGATAGCTGAGGTTATGACTTTGAGATTACAGTCAGGAACTTACTTCCCAGTGATGTCCTTCGGTGTAACTTATGCACTGGGAGAGGCTGGAGGATGTGGACATTTATCCTAAGCCCACCTAGGACTGTCGGAAGACCACTAAACTGAGCTCAGATGTTGCTGTGGGTGAGATGGTGTCAGGGAATAAAAGAGTAGGGCAAGGAGCTCTGGTGGCACCAGACTTCTTCAGCCACCTAGCTATCCATCTGGGGTTTGCAGCCAGTGAAGGCTTCTGTTTGTCACTGTCTGGAGGACAGGTCAGGAGCTGTCTTGTCTCATCTGTCTGTCCTCTCCTGCTCCTTCACTCTAAAACACATCCAAGTCCTTGGCAAAATGCTGTTAGGAGCAGAGAAGAAAAAGCTATAGTATTTTCCTCCTACCAGTCCTGCTTTCTAGTGGTTTTCTTAGGAAGGCATATTCTGGTGGTTGCAGGCTGTAATCTCCTAGATTACTGAGCCCGACTCTGAGAGCGCTTCTTGCAACACAACCCCTACTCACAGCTCTAAGCACGTTTAATTATGTCTCAGCTTTTGTTCTATCTTTCAATTCAGGGAACTGCTCTTAGAAATTATTATTATTGTTAATAGTAAGCTTTGACCATTAGGCCTTAACTCTAAACACCAGGACACTTGCTTTTCTGAAACAGGAATGAGGTGCTGAATGAGGTCACCCTATCAGTAACTCTTCTCGCTTATTGATTGTCTGATATGTGCATTTATCAGCAGCTGATAAGTAAGTGAGAAGGATTTTGTTGTGGTGTAGGTCACAGCAGGTTTCAGAGTCAGTCAGCAATTTTTTGTCAGTGGGAAAGAGCAAAGGGATTATCAGTATATGCACCTAATACATCCGTGTTCTCGGTTTATGGCTGAATGTGCTGATGGAGTTCTTTAGATCATTCAGTGTGTGTGTGTATACATCTGCTTTGTCAACTATTGGTGATTTGCAGAAATTTGTTGCCGCCTACTGTGGATTTTAATAGATGGATTGTGATCAAATATGTCCTATGAGGACAGGCTGTGAGAGTTGGGGTTGTTCAGCCTGGAGAAGAGAAGGCTCTGGGGAGATCTTATTGCAGCTTTCCAGTACCTGAAGGGGCCTACATTAGAGATGGGGAGGGACTGTTTATCAGGGAGTGTAGTGACAGGACAAGGGGTAATGGGTTGAAGCTGAAGGAGGGTCGATTTAGATTAGATGTTAGAAAGAAATTCTTTACTGTGAGGTTGGTGAGGTACTGGAACAGGTTGCCCAGAGAAGTTGTGGATGCCCCGTCCCTGGAAGCGTTCAAGGCCAGGTTGGATGGGGCTTTGGGCAACGTGATCTGGTGGAGGGTGTCCCTGCCCGCAGCAGGGGGGTTGGAACTAGATGATCTTTGAGGTCCCTTCCAACCCAAACTGTTCTATGATTCTATGATCAAATAGGAAGTCATCATCCTGGCTACCTGATGCATTTCATCTATACTATGTACTATGCCTACTTTGGAAACTGCAGTCGTCCCCATGCTACTTCTTTCTCTGTATTTACTTGCAGATGGGTGTGTTTAAGTATATATTTAAAATTCAGTGCCTTTATGTCTCACTGTCTGAGAATGGGAGAGGAAGATAGGGAGCTGCCAATGAGGAAATAGTGTCTGAAAGCTAGAAGAATGGAAATAGTGAGAAGCCAGGCACATTTTTAGAGAGATGTAATGGGGAAAACAAAATCCTATTACAAATCTCAATGTCCCTAAAAGTCTTGGAACCCTGGGTGGAAACTAACTCCAGGTAGTTGCATATGTACAAATGATTTGTATATCGAATTCCAAGTCCTCTTCAGATTGTACACTGCCCATGGCAGATTATTCAAAATGCGTAAGGGTAATGACTTTTACTGGATAGGGTGTAACACTGGCACTTTCAGCATAACAAATTGTCTGGTCCAGAGAGCAAAATATTCCAGGAAATGGTGCAATTGTATATTCAAACTATAATAAAGAGATCACTAACGCTTTCATGGCATTCATAGGTGTTCAGGACAATAAGCAATCAGTGAACTCAGTGAAATTGCTGTCCAGCTGGCAGTTGTGGGCGCCATGGGCTGAATCTGTCTTGTAGGACAGTTCATTATCACACTGCCTTCCTTGGAAACGGGAAACATCTTTTGTAGTACTTGCTGTTTTAACTGTCTGACACTTCTCCTTACTGCCTTGAATGGCTGAGTATTTGCAGAGCAAGCTACAGCTATCAGCCTGATGTGAGAGAGTAGCTGAAGTCTGAGTGCTGCGCTGATACCTGCGTAGTCCAGCAGGACTTGCTTGGTGACTCCCCAAAGAGGCTTTGTCTTGCAGGAAGGTTAGCTCTAAAGTCTCTTCATTGCCTTGGGGATTTTCTGGGTTTTCTTTCTTTCTTTTTTTTTCTCCTCTTTTTTTCTTTTTCGCAAAGATCTTCTCCAAAGCAAATCACCACTAAAAAAATTAAGATGACATGTTCTTTATTCTTAGTGATCTGTTTTCTTTAGAGAGACTAAAGAAAAAGCTTTGGCTCTGAAGCTGCATGTTTGGACTCTGCTGATCTTGACTGACTTGATCTAAAGTTTGATATTAGGATGTAACATTTCTGTTGTAGCATAGAAACATATCATTTGTTCTGCCTCAGTCTCCCAGATATGGCAACAGCATCCTGGACTGCATTAGGCAGAGCCTTGCCAGCAGGTCGAGGGGTGTGATCCTCAGCCCTGGTGAGACCATATCTGTAGTGCTGTGTCCAGCCCTGGACTCCCCAGTATGAGAGACACATGGACATACTGGAGGAAGGACCATGAAGTTGATTAAAGGACTGGAGCATCTAACACGTGAGGAGAGGCTGAGAGCTGCAGCTACTTAGCCTAAGAGATGGCTTGGAAGTATCTTAACAGTGTATATAAATATTTGATGGGAAAGAGTAAAGAAGACAGAGTCAGAATCTTCTCAGTAGCGTACAGCGACAATGGGCACAAACTGAAATACAAAATATTCCATTTAAACATAAGAAAAAACTTCTTTACTGGGAGGATGATCCAACACTGCAGCAGGCTCCCCAGAAAGGTTCTGAAGACTCTGTCTTTGGAGATACTCAAAACCCAAGTGGCTGTGGCCCTGAGCAACCTGCTCTGTCTGACGCTGTTTTCATCAAGGGTTGGATTCAGAAGGGATCTCTGAAGACACCTTCCAACCCCAACTATTCTGTGATACGTGCAGGCTGATGAACTCTGGGAAAAGCTTACAGTAAGGAACCTGGTACTGCTATTGACTTGTTCTTAGTCTGCTAGGAAGTTAAAATAAACCAAGCAAAAGGAGTTGATGAAATAGGGAAAAGAGGACTGAATGGGACTGTAGTTGCTAACCAAGTTTCAGAACAGTCTGGAATCACAAACATTCAGTAAATTATTTGAAAACGTAGTTTACATGATATAGTCTATTTCCTTTATTTTCCTAGTTCACTGAAGTTCATTCAGAAGTTCTGTCTTTTAGATGGGATAGTAAGCTCTAACTCTCTAACCTCTTGCCATTTAAGAAAAATTATAGATTGAAATAGTGTCAGTTTAGAACTTTAAAGGGCACTGACTCACATTTACAGAGATATTTAGGATCACAGAATAATTCAATTTACAAGGACCTCAGGAGATCACTACTCCAACCTCCTGCTGAAAGCAGGGTCAGCTATGAGGCCAGACAAGGTCCCTCAGTGCTTTATCAAGTTGGGTCTTTTAAAACTCCAAGGAAGTAGAGTGCACAACGTCTCTGGGCAGCCTGTCCCAGTGCTTGTGTGTCCTCATGGTGAAAAAGATTTTCCAACCGGAATCTTTTGCTCTTCAACTTTTTTTTTTTTTTTAATGTGAGTGGAGGTCACAAATAGGTGCCTTTTGGGGTTTTCAGGAGTGTGTAAGCAATCTAGATCTCTTACTCTCTTGGACACTTCTAGAAGCCCCTCTAGGCCCTTATCTTTATTTTGAAGTATGAAAGTGCATCTGAAAATCTTACCCAATGTCTCCTGGGCTTCATAACTTTAAGAATTTGGAAGCTTGAAACTGAAATCTCTTCCCTTTCCAAAATTTTGTAATTTTTTTGTGTTTATGAGCAATGATTTAGGATTTGGAGAGGCTTTCATTACAAGAGGGTGTGTCTGCTGAAATCTAACCAAAGCATTTCTTTTTGAGCATTTCCTTCTGTTAACTTTGCTGATGTTAATAATGATGAGGTAAGATCAGAATTAGGGCCATAATTACGTGATATTTGCAAAGAGAGGAAAGAGTCAGAATTCCTTTCACACCGCCTAGCACATTTCTAGGAAACTGCATTAGTAAAATGTTTTTAAAAGGCAAAGAAAATTTCTGTGTGGAATCTTAAAAAATTACGTCTGTGTATATCAAACAGGCTTTATTTTTGAATAACGTTTAAGGTAGAAAACCTCACGAGTCAGCTTCCGTAGCATATATTTTCATGTATGACAGAGGCTAATTTGATCATGCATGTTACCCTAACCATAACTGCTTTTTTTTTTTTTGTGGCAGTGTTTGCTTTTGCTCTGTCAGTTTCTTGTTGTTCTTAAGAACAGATATTTGCCAAAACAAATGTATGTGAGTGATAAAAGCCAAGAGGAATGTCTGTTGGACCACAGGAAATTTCCTGTGCAGGAAGAGATCTTGGGAACTTCCTGCGGAGCAGAGCATTGTGGGTCTGTTGGCAGAAGTCCCTTTACCACAGCTGCAATTAACTAGAAGAGGGTGGAAAACAGTCAGCACTGCCTTTTGCAGTCATATAGTTCAAGAGAAGAGCCTGAACTAGACACTTAAAAAACCACTGCATGAGCAAATGTTAAATCAAATTTGTGGGTTTGCAGATGATTACTCTCATAACCAAAAAACCAAGCAAATAAGAATGGTGCAGAATTATAGGTCATCTCTGCTCATACTGCCGTACTTCATGCCCACCTTATAGATTAACTTGGCGTACATGGGAGTATCCCAAGGTTTGATGCTGCTGGAAGGAGACCTCTTCAAGCTTGGTCCTGTATGCCCAACAATGAAACGTGTCCTTGATCCCTGCATTTTATACACCACTGTAGCCGGGTACCTTGCAGGATTTGTGAGACATTGCTAGTCAGCCTGTACTCTCCAGCAGTGTTTTCCCATGTCAGTACTGTCCCTGCACTTTTCATGAGGCTTGCAGGTGGGTACTTCCCAGGCAAGTTCAAATCTTCAAGTGAGCCATATCCCATGTGTTGCATTAAATCTTCCTGATGCCAGAAACTTGTGTTGACTGCCAGATATTCAGCATGGAAGACCTTTATTTTTGGGTCGTCATCTTTATTTTTGCCTCTAGCAAACATGCATCTCTTTCCCACCTCTCTGAGATGACACTTGCAGGAAGCAGGGGAGCTGCTTCTGGAGACAGGAGTGAGTAAAAAAAACTGAGGAGGGATACGGGATGCTAACATAAAACACTATAGCAAAAAATGAGGGGAGAGACAACTGGAAATAGGAGGAAATTAGTGTGGTTCAAAGTGCAGAAAGATAAGAGAAAGAAAGAGACCAGAAGCACAAATTTTTTAAAAAGGGAAACTTGGCAGTCTGGAGACAAATGTAGTTTTTCTAACAGTATGTACAGAGCATGCTTAGATCCTACACGAGGGGGAAATTGTGGGACAGGGGGTGTCAAACCCATTATTAGGTGATGGCAAACTGAGCTCGATAGGGACACTTGGCAATACATCCTAGAATGCAGTCCCAACACCATCCGTGAAGATAGTTGTATGCCCTCGCCTGTACCCAGTCCTTGTACCCAGTCCTTGGCCTCCCTGGAGAAGGCGCCATAGAAAAGGACACTGAAATGGTGCTTGAGGTTATGGTCTGTGCTCACTGCAGCCCTGTGTTAAATGCAGCATTAAGGCTGTTGATTGTCTTCAGAGAGGTCAAACAGCAGCTGACTGTATCATTTGAACTTAAGCTTTGTGAGCCAAACTTCTGCATAATAGTCTCACCTGGTGATTTCTAAGCCCCAGCCTCCAAGGTAGCATGGTTCTCCTTCACAGTGTTTGGGCACTGTGACTTAGCACCCTTGCCCACGCTGCTTCAGTGTTTGGGTTTTTTTCTTACAGCTGTATACATGTGCACTCTTCTTTTGTACCAAGGAACTCTTTGTTTGCTTACTAAGTGCTTCCCCACAGGAAATTTCCTGTGATGGAAAACTCTGGGGAAGCTTCCTGTCAGACGAGATGCTGCAGGGGGCAGATAACAGAGACGCTCGAGCCCGCAAACCGCAGCAGCTGAGGAGGCGTTGTCACCTGGTGCTTTCTGCTGGAGGAGGTTGGGCGGCAGGAAGAGTCAACCACTTTCTTGAATGATCTGGGGCGATAGGACAGGGGAACCGCTTGCTGGAAAACCCACGACTGCTTTTGACTGATGAAGTCTTTACCAAGGCTGGGCACTGCAGTTGTTGAACCCAGGTCCCTTGAACCTATGGATTAATTTTTATTGCAGGGGATTCCTCATGGGTCAGCTAGGTCAGCATTTCTCAGGCTCTGAGGAAGTGTCCCATTGCAAGACAGGTACCAGGCGTGGCTCTGAAGCTCACAACCAGTTGAAGAGAAAGCCTGTATGGAAGAACCCCACCTTTTGATAATTTTGCACACGTCCTACCAATTGCTTTCCTGAAGAGGGAGGATCCTGCAGCCATACCATTTTTGAGCCCGTGGCTGTCTCTGACAGTCTGTGGAGAACCACTTTGTATCACTTACTGGGATTTGCTCTTATATTGGTACAGAAAGAATGGTCTGACTGTCAAGTAACTGTTACTATGAATGGCACCCCAGGCTCCGGCGGAGACGGCCTGTCATTTTGGGCAAGGGTTATGGCTTGACAAGACTGGAGCTTAGTGACCTCCTAGGAACTGTGGCCTGTGACTGTGCAACAGTGGTTCAGTCAGTCCAAGGCTGACAGTACAAAACTTACTGGGGTAAACTTGCACCCTAATGCAAGAGAGCTCTTCAGGCAAAGGCACACAATGTCAATGGTCATCGCATTGCCTATGCAGTTAGGTGGGACCTTGGGGAATACTGAGGCCAATAAAGTACCTGAAAATGACCTACATGCTTCCACAACTCTTGCCATTTAGCCTCGCAGTGCCTCAGATTCCTCCTGTATAATGTCATGATGCTAGTGCTTCTTTCTGCCCCCACTGACATCTCCTCTGTCAAGATCAGTGATGGCCAACTATATGAGGAGGTAGGACTTTAGAGTTGTCAGTCTGTCAGCACAGAGTTGTCCTTGCCCCATAAACAATACTTCTGGCTTCCCTCTCACCAAACTACCCTCAGTTCTCCACAGTGTCCCTTTCAACGCTTCAAAGTTTTTCCTCTGCTGCTACAATACCTCAGCTTTCCGTGCTGTCTGCTGTATTCATCTGCACCATACAATGATTTTTACAATTCCCCACACAAAGTTACTAGGTCCTGGTAACATTTCTTAAACCTCCTTTTTGGTAGTATTCTCATCTCCATTTGTGATCATTTGCCTAAATATTACTGACACAAGAGGGTTTGTTGTTTACATGTAATTCTTCTGTATGTCGATTTATGCCAGGAACCCATGGCAATTTTTTACTAAGAGATGGAAAAGAGAATAATCTTCCAGACATTTTGACCTGAATGTTCCTGTTTTTCTTCAGATCTCAGCCTCTTGAATCTGGTGAAGGCACTTCATTTACTTCATTGCTCTTCTGTTTGCCTTATTTTAGAAATTCAAGGTGAGATCAAATTAAATTGAACTATGAAGTCCTGAAGGAACTTCTTTAGGTCCACTCCCCCTAGACTAGGAAAGGCAGATGTTTTAAGCTTTTAGTTTTCAGTATGGCAGAATTTCAATACAACCTTCATTCAAACATCAGTAACTGTTTCAGTTTGATTAATGGACTTGACTCATAGATGTGTGCAGGCTGGCCAGCTGGCCCAGCCAGACAGTCACTGGGTTGGTGAGACTGGCCAGCTGGCTGTCATTTCTTGGCTGACAGGAGACCCCAAAATGCAAGTGCTGCTTCTCAGCTATGGGGCAGACGGGAATGAGGCACTGCTTTTGGTCTCATGGTGGGGCAAAGAAACAGCGTCAGGGTTATATGTAGCCATCAGCCCCTGTGTTGTGTAACCTGCCATGGATCGAAGGCATCCGGGAAAAATGACAAGCTCTTTTTGTGGGGTGAATGGTTGCAACACT
Organism: Grus americana; assembly: GCF_028858705.1. Lineage (NCBI taxonomy): Eukaryota > Metazoa > Chordata > Aves > Gruiformes > Gruidae > Grus > Grus americana. The sequence continues at coordinate 80,418,595 of NC_072852.1, forward strand.
TGTTTTTCAGGTTTCCAGACACTTCCCATGATAAGAACTTGGGTTTGATAATTTTACAACTTTTCTACTTTTTAACAGCTGTGGCTGATAATTTCTTTGCCAGGACAGAGAACAATACCTTGGTGCCAAACTCTCAAAATGTGTAGTGCCCTAAGATCTGGAACAGACTTGAAGGAAGAGAGGTAGTCTCTCCTGTGCTCTGGATACCCCTCTGCTGGCCTGTGTGGATGGGAGAGGAATCTGCGAGTTCACAGGCAAAATTGAGAAGAGCTCAAACCCGGGGGGCAGGGGGAAGAGCACGGCGCAAGGAGGCTGGTCAAGGAGACTGGCATTGCGCACTGGCACAATTAGAAGCGGAGAGAGAAGGACATGAAGTCGAGCTAGGAGGATGCATTTCTTAGCCTTGCCCTTCCTCTGCTGTCACATATGTCTGTGGCACAACCTGCTGGCAAAATGAATCCAGGTTATGGCAAGGTGCCTCATGCCCTCCTGCCAGAGTTGGTTCCTATAACAAATGACAGTATATTCCTGCTGCTATCGGCTACCCCTTTAGCAAAAAGTGGCAAAGGTCTGTAGGCTGGATCTAAAAGTGCTAGCCCTGCTGCTGACCCATGCAGGTTTCATTATGATGCCAGAGGGATTTTTCCCCGTTACTGGTACTTTAAAAACAAGGGAAAAAATTACACTCAACATATATACGCTGTGTTACAGATACTAAGGTTGTAAAGGTGAGAAAATATCAGAATTAACATTGCCTGTACATACATTGATCCTTCAGTTGCACAAGCTTTGCATATGCATCAACAAATGCAGCATCTAGCAAAGCGGGGACTCTGGGGACTGCATGAATAACTTTACTAAATACTGATAAAGAGGAAAGGGGATAAACCTATAGTCAGTAGAGACCATAATTGCAGGAGAAAGCTATTAAATCTGCAGGGACTCTTGGTTTGCTCACTGGCATCTCTGCATGAGTACTGGTTTTGCACCACACAGGTTGTCCATAACCACATCAGCTTTGTTAACTACAGCTAGGATGGAATGATTGTCTTGAAGCATGTGAGAGTTTCTTCCTGGCTGCATTCAAGTACGTGTGGGTTTGCTACGTCAGAAGTGGTTTGTACCAAATCACATAGGAGGCCTGCAGCTGAACTCGGGTTTTCATCATCCCTTGGCCAGTGTCTTCCTTGCTAGAAGCTTCTTCCTTTTGCAGCAGCACACAGACCTACCTTCCCTTCCATTCATATTCAATATCCCTGTGGCAAGTTACTCAGCTGTTTACATGGGAAAGTAATAGTAGGAAAGTATTTATTATATTTTTAGCAGTCTGTAATGTAATTTAGCAGATGGAAAAAACGAGGAGGAGAGCCAGCTTTCTGCAGACCACCAACATGTGCTTTGCAGGCTGGAGCTGGAGGATTGGTAAGTTAAACTGAGACAGTGCAAAGGTTGCTGAACAGATGCACATGCTATCAAGCTAGAAATGCACTCATGAGAAGACCTGCAGTTAAAATCACTCAAATCAAGAATAAACTCTTCCATTGACTGTAGTAGGCTTTGGGTTAAACCCCATTAGGTCCCAAGATGTTTGGTTGGGAGAGCTGCATAGTATGGTACGTGTTTGTAAAGTGTGGTGGTCATGCTGTGGAAGTAATACGTAAACCTCACCATGTACTTGGACAAACTGCGTACGTGTGCTATGGAAAGTCCAGGAAAAATTGTGATATTGTTATTTAAAAAAAAAAAAATTGGTTTTAATAATTTATAATACTTAATAATACACTAGGAAATCTGTAATATATTGTGTAAACATACTAAAGTCTTGGAAAAAATCAGAGTTCACTACAGATTGGCTATTAAATATTTTCAGTGAAGTAAAGTGAAATAGCTCAAGGTTGCAAAAAATGATCCAACTGGCAGTTTAGTAAACTGAGAATTTGCACTGTTAATTAGTAAATATAACTAGTGAAGTTCAGAAGTGAAGTCATTAATAGAGCTTATCTGTCAGTAAACTTTCTTGAGATTAATTTTAATAGTATAAAAGCAGCTGTCTCTGAAACAAAATTCTTCTTAGAAGAGGTCAACACGATAAAATTTTTACTTTTATTCCAAAATATTCTAGGTTGAAAAAAAAGAGCTTTTAGCAATGGTTATCAAATTGATTCTTGTAACAATTATGCAAAATTTTGCTTACCCCAAAACCTGGCTTAACCCGAAAGTCTGTAATGTAGACATTACAGTAAGTGTTGTGAAACCAAAGCACCAAAAAGTGGTTGCAGCTTGAATGCAGTGGATTAATGGCAACCTTGAAATATTACACTTTTTTTCCTTTTTATTTTATATTCAGACAAACTTTGTTAGGGGCTCACCAGTCTCCTGAGTGCCATGTGCCATGAACTGAGTTTTTTGGGGGTTTGTTTTTTTTTTCTCTCACTGCCTGTGGAGAGCAAGATGCTGCCTCCTATAGCAAACTCTATGATGTTACCCCCCTCATTCTGTTTTGTTTAGCTTTCATGAGCTGGAGATTTGGGAAAAATACCAATAAACTACATTTTCTGAATAGCTCTGCATAGAGATTACAATCTAAAGAAACTCTAGATGAAGATATCGTTTCTCTCCCGTTTGTGTGCATTACCAAGCACACGGGGGTCCTCATTTATGATTGTAACTGAGACACTGCAGTTATGCAGAATAATAATACAGGCCTATTAGATTAATAAGATCATTTGATTTCTATTAGGACAGCACCTCCTGGCCTTTCACATGGACCAGGGCCTCATTGTGAGAGCTGCTGTAGTTAGTGAAATAACTGTGTTCTGTATTTCTGTACAAACAGGGAATCAGGCCCACTGATTTATAGATATGAGATACTTTCAAGCTGCTATGAAAAACAAGGTGAGGGGTTGTGTTCTTAGTGAGAACTTAAGAATGTGTCAAAATTTCAGCATAATGCTTTCCAGAAGAAAGAATTTGGAATTAAAGAGACACCCTCCCAGGATAAAAATACGTATTTAAAAAAAAAAAACAACTTAACTAAGAGAAGGACAGTATTTTCAGTCCGTCCTTTCCTTAGAAGGCAGTTACCCAAGTGAGGCATCGCACTAAAATCACTGGAACTGTTTGTGTAAGTAAATGCTTACAAGAATATGGGTTAACTGCACAACCCTCAGTGTCTTGTTTATTACTTCAGTTGATGCACTTTGGTATTCATCTTCCTTTCCACTATTTATGAGGGTCGCTTTGCAATTTTTTATCTCAGTTTTGACAATAGAAGTATGAATATCACTTATACTTTTGTTTAGAATTGCTTTTACTTTGAACAAATTTAAATTGTTTCATTTAAACAAATGTAATTAGGAGGCTTAAAAGCAGAAAGAAAACCCACAACCATTTTGACTGAATTTGAAAGAAACCTGTATAGAGAAAGCAGCTTTCCTTTTGCACTAACAGTACAATTTTCTTTATTTAACATTGTGCAAGTAAGAAGAGAGTTACCAAAATGTACACCAGCTCTTTACAAGAAATAAAAATAAATCAATAGAATAGAATACAATAGAATGAATATCGGGATTAACTACAGATAAGGTTTTCCTAGGGCTTCTCTGACACATGGAGAAATGTCTGAGAACTGCTGAAGTGGAGAGAGAAGGAAAAAGAAGAGAACAAATATATGCAAAGCCACTTGGGTAGAGCTATGCAAATGACCTTATCAGGGCAAGCAAAAGGCTTCTCCATTGTGCCTGCCAATTAGGAAATAGCAGCTACGGACATATTCATCTACCTCTTCCTGAGGAGATGCAGCTTTAGCATGTGATGTTGGCAACCTCACTGTGAAAGGAGATTAAAAATTGTCTCCTCTTTCATGTCTTTTTAAGAGGTTGGCAGAGATGCTAAATGAATCCTGGACAGGGCAAGCACCCTGATGGTATCCCAATACCATTTTTAAAATTTTGTATGGATTCTAGCAAACCAAGAGAGCAAAGAAACCGCTAGGCTTTGACAGGGGTACAGAAATAGTCACAGATTTCTTCAGAGGCACTGGTGTCCCTTCATTTTGCCTCCCATTCTGGAGACAGAATGAAAGAAGAAACACTTCCTGCTCTTCAACTCAACTCAGCCTGCCAGGTCCAGGTGTGCTGCTCTCTTTTACTCTTATGATTAAGTCCACTCTCACAGTTGGTCAAACTGAATGGAAACACAGGAAGGCAGCATCTAATCTTACACAGTGTTTTCCAAATAGCAAAACATGTCAAGGTTTATGAAGTGTTTTGATAATTAATACAAAAGAAAGACATTATTTTCAAAATCAGAAACATAAACTTCTGATGTTCTGGGAAACTTTTCTGTCCCTTTTTGGTGCCTTATGTACTGTTTTTAGCACTGCAGCTAAATCATCAAAATTGCCACTAATTTCCACAGGAGATGCAGACATGCTTTTCAGGATTGAAAGCTAATGTTTCCAAAACCTTGAGCAGACATTAACTGGTCACTTGTTGAACATTTGGCTAGGTGGAATAAGTTCATGGTCAGTATGACGTGTTCATGAGGATTTTTCATAGCTGGGGTTTTACTGTTGGCGAATTGTCTGGAGGCAGCCAAGAGGATACAGTCAAATGAATGGGTTGGCTGAAGTGTTACACTCTGGATTGGGTGCACACCCTGAGGGTGCATCCAGTGTGTTAATGCTGCTTTATTCAAGCCACTGCTTCCCAGGCTTAAAAGATAACCGTGTGAGTAGCATTACTTAAACAAGAGGGCAAAGACTGAAAAAACAGTGTGATCTTTCTGCATGTTAAAGCAGGGCAGCATGCAAAAATAGGAACTCAAGCATTTTGTCTTTCTCTCCTTGTCCCCACAGTGAGAGAGAGAATGTCCTGGGTGGAAGAGCAGGATTTAACAGATGCTAATAGAGTTGGCAGAAACATGTGCATTGGAGCTGGCAGGGTGCAGGGCTGTAGGACCAACCAGCCAGTGGGAAGCTGCAGAGAGAGGCATTCCTCAGTACCCAACAAAAGCTCTGAGCCTTGAAGGTCCTTTTTGTTGCATGGAGATGCAGGCTGTGCAACAAAATCAACTGAGGCCTCCAAAACTATCAGTGAACTGAACTACAGAGAGAACTAGAAAGTTTGATGCAGAGGAGCTGTGCTCCCTCTGTCCCACTCAGGGTGACCAGTGTACCTGCCTCTGTGAACGGTACAGTCTGGGACCTGTGTTCATGTATGTATCTTTGGCAAAAACAAAACCAAAAGAAATGGAACCACGTCTTAAGAAATTCTGATACTTTGTGTGCAGCTTTGAGCTAAGTTCTCTGCTGATTTCCCCTCTGCCATGAAAATCTCTTCTCTGGACACAAAACTGAAGAGACAGCAATATGTCCAGATACGCAGAAGAATCTCAGTGTGCACCGTCTTGGACTATTTGGCCTTACTAATGTGTGTCTCAACCCATTCTTCTAGATCTCTTCTTTGTTGTCAGCTTTTAAAAATCTTTTTTCTTCAAAGCTAGTTCCTATATGGAGTTTTTAATGCCCCTTGCTGAGAACAACCTGTTTCTCAGTGTCATTTATCCAGGTTAGCAGTTGCTACCGTTGCTGCAAGGATGCCGTTTAGCAATGAAGCGACACTTGTTCTGTATGCTAGCCCTTCTCTTACACACAGAGGCTCACTTATAGTTCTGGGAGAGAAGGGGGAAAAACAGAATAATAGTGCTGTGATTTTTTTTGTTTAACGCACGCTGCTCACTCCGTGTTTTCTTTCTGATAACACCAAGGTATTTACGTGCAAACAAAAGACTTCTCTTGCCGAATCAGCCTCCTCCTCCTACCTGATTCCGTCAGCAGAGTTGCAAAAGCATGACTGTGACAGCGCTAAATGAATAGGGGCGAGGTTGGGTTGACAAGAGGAGTCTCCTCTTCATACTGTGTGCACACCTCAAGGGTAGTGGGGGGAAGAGGAAATATAGAAAAAGTTCAAAATGAGGCATCAACGCCACATCTTGTTAAAAATTAATCACGATGTTTTGTTTTGAGAATTAATCTTCAAGTGAAGTAGTGTTTCAGGACCTAGATTAACCAATTTGGTCAGAGCAGGAAAGAGACAATATTGAATGGGGCCAACCTAACAGTTGCCCATTCCAGCTACTTCAGAGGAAGGTATAAGAAAGAAATGCTATAATTTATTAAGGAATAAACCAACCCACAAATAAACCTTTTTCTGAATTTCCATTGTTTGATTATCCAAACACCTGAATAACAAGGGCGTAAATCTTTTCTGAAATTGTATTCAAGCCTCAGAAACTCTGCATGGTGTCAAACACGGAGGACTGTGTTTTCATGAACGTACAGTATTTGAGTCCATATGCTCTATGTTGTTTATCTGCCAGAGTGGTGTGAGACATCTAGAGTCTGCAGATTTTTTCAGGGCTTCAGGGGAAAATTTTTGGCACTTTGCATTCCCTGATGTCATTTTGTGTGAAATTGCTGAAGAAGACTTCTCTCCCCCTTCCTCAAATTGACAATGTGCCCATGTCTGCATTTCTGTACCATGCTGTCAGTGCTAAGCCAGTTGACCCCAGTCATGTGAAAAAATCAAAATCATGTTAATAAGCAAAGAATTTCAGAAAAGTAGTTTTCTACTTGTAGCTTGTTAAGAAGAAAGGAAAGACCTGGAATGTCAACCTGCTTTGCACTGACAAAGTGTATCTATTAGCTTAGTAATTTCTGTAATGTAGGAGTTAAAAAAACAGGCATGAAGGGAAAAGTCAGGGCAACCTGAAAAGTGAGGTTAGAAGGTATTCTTCCTCTGAAACATAGTTCACTATCCTTCCCTAATGTGCATGTTGCTTCCTACCTTCTTACTTCTCAAGTCTGTCTTTCTACTCGCCCCACTCCCTGCCCTCTCCCTCTCATACACATGCACACTTTGATCCACAGCTTGAGAGGCTTATAAAGCTCTGCAGTCCTGTTGCAATCTGGATTTGACTCCTGTGCTCTAGTTGCCAAGAAACTTCCCTTCCTCTGATCTAATACTGAACAGCATTTACCAAAATTGCTATTGCTGGTACAGTTGGCAAAAACAGCTTTCATGGGTACTTAATTTGTGACACAGTCGGCTAAACCAGAGAGAAGATATCCCGACAAGTGTTTCTTAGTATGACAGAAGATACCACATTAGGGATGGCCAAGTTCCGACACGTCCAGGCACATGACCAGTAGGTCCAAACGATGGATTTTTAAAAAGATGTTCCATCTTGTGCAAGTTGATTGTGAATCAGTCTCCCCAGGAGAGCAGGAACTTGAGATGATTTGGACGTTATGATACAAAAGAATGAAGCTAAACTGGTTTGGACTTTGTAAACCAAGCAAGTCTTGAAGCATTGGAGGAATAGAAGAGAAATTATTACTTTACAGACACCTCTGTTGCTTTCCTGACTTCAACGTGATTGTGATTGTCTGAGTTTTTGTGAATAGAAGTGGTGTGTGAACAGATACACCTATAAATCTGGATTTCTGCAAGAGATAAGATATATAATTTGACAAGTGTCCTTCACAGAGCTGGCTGAAATTTGCCAAAATATGGGGGAGCACTACTATGAAAATTTTAATTAGACAAGTTGATGAAAAAGTATTTCAACTACATTTTCACAGTATTCTCTTAGTAAAGAGTGTATGGGGATTCCAGCAGTTTCAGTAGGTTCCCAGGGGAAGCAGCATTGTATACACACCATCATGTTGTTCACTTTTCTTGTACATTCGATCCCTTCCCTCTCCTGTCTGTTTACATTGTAATGTCCTCCAGGCTAGGACTCTTCCTTATTCAATGTTTTATACTACCTGGCACAACTGTCAGCCATGTAAAGAAGCCATTAGATGTTACTAAATATTTCTGACAGGTGATATCATTTGATTCTTTTTCACAATACTTAAACGAAGAAAAATAAGGTTGCTACCCCTCACCCCTTCAGAAGAGGGAGCACTGTTAGCGGGACTGAGAGGGGTAACTTTCTCACCCCTCCCCGCTGTCACAGCTCCACAGCTGATCCCATCTCAACTCTGGGACTCCCAGCTGCAGCGCACGATGCCCCTCTCGTGAGACAGAGGTCCTCTTTTCCCTGGCACATCTGCAGTAGTTTGTTGGTGATAGCAAGCGCAGGGATGGCCATCCTTCCTGTGGGAAAGGAAGGGGGAAAAGGAGGACAGCACAAGATAGCTTCACCGATGTTGAGGTCACTAGTTGTCTATACTAGCACAATAGGTTTACAGAGTATTAAGAATTGTGAATCTGTAATGGTATCAGTTACTCATCCTTACTAGGTACGGAGTCTCTCTCACAGCACCTTTACCTTTGCAAGAAACCCGAAAAACAGGATGAGACAGAACCTCCTTGTGAATTATCTCATCCATTTGTTTTCCTTTTCATTCAAAGCTTGATCCTCTACTGGAAATGCATAGGTGAATTATTTGCCTCTATTGACATTGCAATAATTTTTCCAGCCCTGGAAGCAAGCCTTTCTCAGTGACATCATCAAGATTAAACTCAAGTAATACAGTGAACCCATGCATTTTTCAGTGACATGACACGTTCTATAGCAATACTAGCTGCAGCATTTCCTCCCTTCTCTGTCACCACATCCAGCTGTTATTCTTTTTGCAATTTGCCACCTCCCTGCCAGTTGTGTTGACCTAACTGTTAGTGCAATTGTACTCTTAATCAGCTCAGAAAGCTGATCTGGCAGAAAACAATGTACATGTATACTTAAATACAGATTATCTCTCTCATCGAGATCACAGCATAGCTCCTCCACCAATTGCACTGGCACAGTGAAGGGGTGGCCGGAAAACAATACTAAGTCAGCACTGCCACTGAACACCAGATATTTTCCGAGCTGTGGCCTGAAAGGAGGTGGTTTGACATCCCAGCGCTGAGATAGAAGTTATCATCTTTGTTCTGGCTCCTTCATACCAGACAGAATAGCAGAAAGGGGTTCCAATATACCCTGCTCAGGAGGAGGGATATGTCCCTCAAGCACAGGACTCCAAGACACCTGTGAAGCCGGAGGGTAGAAACTAAAAGTGTGTATTTCTGAGATCTGAGGCTGTCACAGAGAGGAAGCCATAGCTGACACAAGCGTGTATCTGTGCTGCAGTCAGAGGTGAGTCGGTGTCACAGCTGCCCAAGAATTTGCCAAAGTCATAGTACCCACAGACCTCAGCATGAACTATCTACCATGGCGTCAGGCAGGCTGTGCTGAACACGCAGCATATGCTCAAGCTGTTGTGGTTGGCATCTCAGGGAGCTCGTTCAGAGGGCACCCTAGGGATGACCCCAGCCGTGCCTCTGACTGCAGCATGCACATGTCTTTGAGACATACAGCACAGCATCTTAGCTGCAATCTGACAAGCTCCCAAACAGGATCTTGCCTGCTGTTCCAATTAATAAAGTTGATTTCTGATTCCTTGGGCAATATGTTCGAGTGGCCCCAAATAGAAATAATGCCTTAACTTCGTAAGACTTGCACAGCAATAATAAGTGGAAGCCAGTTTTTTGGGGGGCCTAATATGAGAAGTTAGTGGGTGTGCTGACTAGCTTCAGAGCAAGCAGGAGTTAAACCCTGGAGAGGAAGCAATTCTCAAGCTGCAGCAAAGATAATCATGATAATTTATCATCTGATAATCAAAGAGCACACACTTAATTTGTTCTCATTATCAATGTATTTCAAGCACAAGTACCTTAGTACAAGAAGCTTTTCTGTGCACAAGTTGCACTGGAAGTGTAGAGATAAAGGGCTCCATGCAAATGCAATGCACTTAACTTCTGTATGGGTGGTGTGTTGTAGTGCAGTTTGCAGTCCACCTCGGTGGCCTCCTTGTCCCCCTGGATGTGGAAAAGGACCCCTAGCATCTAGAGCTGTTGTTTTAAGCACTTGACCTTTCTCTAGGACAGCAGTGTCTTCTTGGAGAAATGACTGACAGTTTGTAAGAGCTGTAGGGATTTGGTTCATTAAGGAACCATCAAGAAATGAAGTTAAATTGGGAGTTTTTAACCATGTCAGAACTCTAGTTTGCAGCATCTTGGGAGCAGGAAATGTCTGCAGCATGCTAAGAGCAGGCTTTTACCTCCAAAGCCCGAGATGTCGTTCAGAACCAAGTACGGTGTGCAGTCTCCAGAGCTGTAATTTGTACCATTTCCCCCAGTTATTTAGTATTTAATGTCACCTGAAGGCAGATCTTTGCATAAAGCACATAAGAACTCATATACTGGTGGAATGAAGCAGGTTTTTATATCCCTCCTGGATTAGGAGTCTAAAGGAGAATGTCTGCATAAGCAAGAGACAGCAGTCAAAAAATGAAATCAGTTAGAGTAGAAGTATGATTCTATGATATGCTTATACCACATGCTGGTGGTAAAATTTTCTCTACATTCATTTGCTTAATGGTTATAGGCAAAGTAAGCCATGGTTCTGGCTGCGCTGCCAAAATCTGCTTTTACAGTAGCAGCACAAGTACAGCTGCAGCTCGCAAGGCTTGGAGCCCCAGTGCAAAGGAAGCCAACAGATGAGATCTTGCTGTCACGGCGTAGACTGTTCTGTAGTGGAGCTGGCCTCACGTTCCCTGGAAACAGCCTGGAAAACATGCTCTTTGTGTACACGCTTTCCCCTCCCCAGCTCTCATAATCGCAGTTGAGTTAGGAAACAAAGTCCCAGCCAAAATTCCTCAAGGGAAAGGGACCCAACTTCTTCAGGATGTGAGCCTCTGAGAACAAAATCTCCTTGTGAGAAGAAAGCAGCTTCTTAATACAGGAGGATTACAATGTCTTGTTATGTTGTTGGTGGTGTTTTGTTGGCATGTGAAACTGAGATTTCAAAACTTTCCAGTTGATTCAGCTGTACAAAAAGGACTTGCTGACCTCCCTCCTCCGAAACAGTAGAATCACCTCTTAAGTTTGCAGTCACGGGAAGATTGAGGTGACCTAGCTTATGATAGGTTAAAGTGATAAATTGCTGAAAGAACGATCTTAATTTTAGCAGCTACATTCATTGCAACTAGCAACTCTTTCTTCAGTTTTTCACATCTTTCTGGTGTGTTGATCAGGTACCTGACCCATCACCAGCATTATTGCCACATACTCTAAGTGTGGTAGTAATCTCAGCACTCCTTTCCACTGCAGAGCAATTAGGCAGTGGGCAGAAGACATAAGTAAAACCATATGTAGGTCAAGACTACCAAGATCAATTTATGTCTAATTACTTACAAATCTTTGACACCCCAGCCAGGTATCAAGGCCATATTGTGTTAAAAGAAAAAAACAGCATGTAGGACAGTTCATTCTAATACAGTTTTGTGGGTTTTCTTACCTTAAAATTACTGTTGCCAGGATGCACCAAGTGAGCGACACAAGAAATGTTGAAGGAAAAGTAAGTGTTAAGGACGTAAAGATGCTCTGCATTTGTCCAGTTGTAAAGAGGAGCAGAATATAGTTCCTGGATTCAATCCCTCCTATAACAGAATCAGTGTACGGGCAGGTGTCCAATGACTTTGTGCCTCACATCTATAAAACAGATATAACAATCTAATCTGTCTGCAGTTGAAAGGCACTACGTAGTGTAAATGTGCATGTATTACTAATAGTAGTATCAGCAGTGGCCATGTCAAATACAGGAAAACTGTAAAGAATGTTTGTTAGACCTGAATTTTGACCTGGATTAAGATAAATTGGCTTGAAACAATAAAGAGTTGCTGAGAAGAAAATCAAAGTTTTTATAATCTCCTTGACTTCTACTTGCAAAATTGCTTGCTTCTGGCAGTGTGGTCTTTTGAGCTAGCTAACCCGTGCCATTGTCAGGGCTCAGCTAGTTTTGTTTAGGATATAGTTTTTGCACATACAAGGAAAAAAGCAACAGAAGACATTTCTTTCGGCTCCTTTTGGAAGGGAGCACTAGGAAAGCAATGTCTGCTCCATGGAAAACAGCCAAAAATTGGTTGAGAAGGAGTCAGGAGTGGATTAAGACTAGAACTGGAGCAGATCCAAACCAACGTTTCCCCGTTCCCCATCCCCCTGACAGCTGCTTGTGTTGCACAAGCCACTCTGGTAGGAATCCCATGGTCACCTGCCCTCTCTGCCCATGGGCACAAGATCAGCAAAGAAAGGGGTTGTCTTGGACCCAAGCAAGTTCTTTCCTGAGTGCAGCAACCGCAGTGGTGGCTGAACGGCTGTAGTCAGTCGAACGGCATTGTGCTGTCCACGGCTTACTGACTCACTGTTACGCTCTGGCCTTCTCTGAATGTGGTGCCCAGATGCAAAAAGCCAGCCTTCACCCTGCCCTGGAAAGAGAGCTCTTGTCAGGCTTCTAGGAAGCTTTTGCAAACAACATGAAAGGAAACTGGAGCCGTTCTGTGCAGTTCTTGAAAGCTCTTGGACATGGCTCATGGAATGAGTGCCTAGAAAACAGACTGGTCTTTTCATCACCTCTGTGGTTGCTCGCTTCTTTGGCTGGTAGCGTTTCCCTTCCAGAACTTCAAACCCTGGCCACTTCAGCACGCATACCAGCACCATTTATCTAGACTGGTTTGCCCCATCTTGAGTGAATTCACTTTTCAGGCTGCAAACTGCCTGTGAGCAGCAGGTAGACTGCTTCAGCATTATAACATTTTCTGTGACTGATCCCAAAATGGGGCAGCTTACAGAGGAAAGAGGTCCACATCCTAAGAGCTGCTTTTTCTGCAAGCTAATTCCAGATGATGCAGGTGGAAACAGAAAGGAGAGAGGCCTCTGCTATGGGTCAAATACTGATTTCGGTTACAAGAAATGCAGCACAACTGGCCATGTTAAATGACTGAGGTTGCACTTGGGGCTTTATTCTGACATCAGGTACAACTCTGAGGACTTCAGGAATTGGTCTGCAGTGTTCAGGGACTTTTCTGACTGTTGACGGGGCAGGGGGTCTTACACATAACTGAGTAATTTTGTGTAAGAGAGTTACTTCATTTACTAACCTGTATCTGCAAAGAAAAGGGTTTGGCTATAGAGTGAGAAAGACTGTGTTCTTCATACTGAATTCTGAAGAGTGTGGCCTTTCCTCCCTCCTTTCCCACTTACACAGACTTCAGATTTTGTGGGGGTTTTGTACCAGTGACTTCATCTGGCATCATTAATCAGCGAGCTATCTCAGCCCAGCAAGCTAATTTAGAATCCTGCTTGTGCATTTGATCAGCAAATGCAAACCATGTGTAATGTCAGCAGGTCAGGGGAGGTGATGGAACATGGGATTTTCACCTCAGTTCCAGAAAGGGCCATAGTTGCTTCCAGGAAGCTGAGCTTGGCACTGGGTGTGGGGAATTGAAAAGATTTATTTCCCTGTATGAGAGCTTAGAGCTTGATCATTCTAATCAAGCATTTTCCAATCAATATGTTTCTTATGGGCTTTCCAAAGGCTGCATTAGAAAAGCAATCTTATTTATTTTATGACCCTGTAGCCCTAAGGGATTCGGGTGTGTCAACTTTCCAGGGTCTCTGTACAGACAGTGAGAAGGGCTGGGTCACAGGGCACCATGCTAGTAAAGTCAGCATGGCAGAAACCTGGTCCAGTGCTTCACTAGGTTTGTTTCTGTGGACATCTGCAAACACAGAGGCCCGAGAGCAGACACAGTGCACAGAACATTACCTGCACTCGTGCTCTATCTCTAATACCCTGTTCAACAGGACAGCGGGAGACATGAGCCTATGCCTTTTATTTCAGATTACTACTGAAAAAGCTGTCTCGCCCTCTGTTCCCAGCAGTGTAGGAAGCTTCCCAAAGCCTTGTCATTCTGATTACAGGCAGTTTCAGACCTTTCTAAAGCACATGCAAGCCTCACTCAGGTCTCTCTTCCTGCCCATCACACAACTCCTGTGTTCCCTATCTAATCGTTTTTTCCTTAACAAGACCTGTAAAGGCACATTTTCATCTGCTGCCATCCATTTCCCTTGTACCAGTTTGTGCTCACCTCCCAAATAATTCTCTCTGAAGATTAGCTAGGATTAACCTTCTCCTCCTTTTCTACCTTTGCTTATCTCTGGGCCTCGAAACTGCAGAGCCAGCTCTCTACTGTAGGATGAGGCAATCCCTGCGGGCCAGCAGCAGTGAGTGGCCATTGCTTCTCCACTACCTGGGTCAAGTGTCACCTGCTGGAAAGAGCAAATGGTCAGGCACATACCTGCACACCAGGCCTCTGTCCCCGACTCATAACAGCAAGTGCACCGACCACCAGCGATACCAGCGTTTATCCTGTGGTAGGGCTGCATCTTCCACACCTATTGCAACCCAAGAGCAGTCCCAGAAAGCACTTGGGAATAGCTAAGCACTTTGGGAAAAGCTGCATGGGAACAGCTAAGCACACCACAGCTCTCTGTCACCCATTCCCCTCCTCGAAGGATTAGAAAGACTTCCTGAGAAAGCAAGGTCCTTAATCTTCCTGCCTTTACCTTGCATAGCAGAGGTAGTCCTGAAGAGCTGCTGAGTGCCCTGTGGGTGGGAGCCTGCCAACGCTGCTAGCTATGAGGAAGGCACTTGCGGGAAGAGATCAGTGCTGCAGCTCCAGCAGAGATAGCATAAAATCCGTGCCTCAGGAGGACCTCAGCACCCATCTTAGGCTTTAATTTGAAACCCCCTTCAGTGTTATTAGCACACTGTTGTTGAGCTCAGCGCTGCAGCCCTTCTCGGGGAGCAGCATGTTGTGGTTTGTGCTGTCAGGTTCAAGCACGATATCAGACCAGGGCCCCTGGTCTGCAGCAACAATCAGTGCCTCTGAACAGGGAACCAGAGAACAGCAGACAGCACCGCAGGAGTATTGAACCGTAGCTGTTTGAAGCAGCTGTGCAGCATTTTGCACTTTCGAAGCATTTCATATGTTAACTGGCCAAGCCTTATGACACCTCTTTGCATTTCGGTAGTCTAGCTTTCCAGATGAAGAAGTGAGACAGAAGAAGGGGACTTTTAAAAAGTTGCTCTGGCAGAGCCTGGGAGAAGGATTTGAATCAAATCCTGTGTTTTTCCTCCAGACCGTGTTGCCTTTACACAGAAATGAGGAGAAAAACACAACCTCATGCCCCTCTCCTGCTTGACATACACCATCATATGCAGAACCACATATTATGCTTTATGAGTAACATGGAAGAATTTTGTTAATTAATAACAAAAAAGAGAGCTTCAGTTCCTAAAGAGCTAGCTGGTAACAGACATTCAAGTCTTCTGAACTTTTCCAGCATTGTTTTCCCAGTAAAGGCTCAAGTACTGTCCTATAGTCAGAGCTGTCCTGCCTGATGCCGCCAGTGATGATGCATCTCTCCCTGGGTGTTTGGAAACCAGCTGCTGATTTGCATGCACTGGCCCCTTTGCTGTTTGCCCAACTGCACTAAGTAGTTTTTGGCGTGGGAGTGAGAACAATTCTGTCTGCCCTGCAGAAAGCAGGGATAAATGAGAGGTCTGTTTTTACCCCCTTCTCGCCTCATCATCCTGCCTGCCAGGCAGCCAGGCGTAAGGATGGACTGCCCCGCCGAAGTGGAACAAAAAGTTAGACGAAACTTACTGTGAATGCTGGTTCCGTCATGCATGCTGTTGTGTGGCTGCATCCTCATATCGAAACTAAAACGGAACAGCAGCTCTCAGTGGTTGTGTACATCACACTTTGCATTGGATTTGTGTCTTCAGATTGTTCCAAAATGAGTCAAGGTGAAAACAGCCTACGGTACATTATACTTCACATTTTAGATGTATCTATTACATACACCATACATAGCAACTCATACTGTAAAATACATACCCTGTCTTCTAAAGCAAAGAAGGAAATACTGGATACAAGTGCTTTGCAAGATTCAAAGTTGGCTACGTGTCTTCAAAAAACAAAGTTGTATCCCCACCAGAAGTTTGTGGTCAGATGCAAATATTACTGGCTGTGTAGTTTTATGTGCAGAAGGTTATACTAGGTGAGCAGAGCACTTTTTTTCCAACCTCAAAGCCTGACCATGCTTAAGTTTCCTGAGGGGCTCACTGTCAGAAGGAATGAACTCTTTAGAGACCATTAGTTTAAACTCCTCTTCCACAAACCGATACATTCTGCTGCATGCATGCCTGCATGCATGCATCTATGTGTGTAAGTGCTTGAACATACCTAAACAAGTTTACTGGCTACTTCAAGGTGTAAATTACCCCATCAGCCCCTCTTCATTGTACTTGTTTTTGTTTGGCAAGAATAGAAAGGAACACAGAATGGATTTCTTCTGCAGTCCAGATGGTTATCACCTTGTGCCCTGGAGCATGAGAATTGATCACTCTCACCATTTATAAGGTAGCTAGTGTAACAGGTGTTAGAAACAGGACTTCAGGTGAGGAATAAGCAACAGAAGTAGATAATCTATTAAGACACCAGTGTGCCAGCCTGCGGCATTAGAATGGTGAGTGTGAATTTTGCTCCCTGTTTAATGCATATGAAGCTGTCAGATTATAAACGTATCTATAAATTATTGTATTTTACTCTGCTGGAGGTGGTGCTTGGAAGCTGACAGAAGACAGACTAAAGAATACTCTGGGATCTTGCAGAGCTTGATTCTGATGGTTTACATGGCTTTGTCTAACCTGCTTTCAGCTATTCAGTTCAAGAAGTTTTTGTTGTTGTTT